>NC_133157.1:206995280-207606762 GCF_040802235.1 Manis javanica
GCATAACCCTTGACTTCACTGTAAACAGCCCTAGCAAACAGACAACACCCCAGCCCACCTTGAGGGCAGGGCAGGTGGTACAAGTCCATACCCTAAGTCCTCAATTCCCAAAAATCCTCAACTGCCTATAAATCTCCTAAACAACGCACCACCCTGGGCTCTCTTGTCCCCTCTGGCGTGAGCCAGGAGCTCTGTCCTCTCACTGTATCTCTCAATAAAAGCCTCTCCCGGGCTCTCCTACCTTGACTATTTGCTAAGTTCATTTTTCAACTCCACAAACAAGAACCCTGGCATCAGTACTTTCAAAGATTTTCTATAGGAATTAAAACCCAAACCTATAGGTTTTAAGTTTTTAAGAAAGGTTGACCATTTAAAAACATTTTTGAATTGAGTATAATCTGTAATACAGTAGCAGGAAGCCTGCCAGAACAGCGGAAATTGAACATCTCCATAGCAATGGAAGGACATGTTCCCAGGCACTTAATTGTCCTTCAACCTTGTCATTGTTTTCAACAACACCAATAATTATGGCTAACGTTTGTTGCACACTTTATCAGAGCTTTAGATGGATCATTTTATTTACTTTCCACATGAACTTACAAAGTTTTACTACTATTCCCATTTCACATAGAAACTGAGGCTTAGAGAGATTAAGCAATTTGCCCAAAAATCACGTAATCAGACAGTAAATGTGTGGGTACCCCAAATAGGTCATTTGGGTCTAGAGTCCCCACTGTTATACATCAGATTACCTCACTTATGGAAATCACTGAATTAATATGCCAGCAGATAACCAATTGATTATATAAGCCTCACCGTGTTCAAGACACACATACTGTCATTAAACAGAGACATTCTTTGGAATTCACAATTGAATTGCAATTTGAAAAAACAAAAGGCATTTTTACTGTTTTGTTATCCTAGTAGAAGTAAGGACAAAAATCTAGTTTTAAAGAGCTATGTGTAAAAAGCCCAGGAAAGCAATTTCTTCATCTACAGCATTTCTAAAGCAGAAACTTCCAAGCTTCAGAGTGCATAAGAATTACCTGAGGAAGCTTTCAAAATAGGCATATTCCCAGGACTCACCACTATAAATTCTGATGAAGTAGGTTTGGGGTTTGGGCATGGACTCTAGTTTTAAATGCAGTCAGGCGATTACCGTGGAGGCCCGCTCTCAGTCCACATTTTGTAGTCTTTAATTTCATTTGATTCTTGGAGCCACCTGGTTTTTCAAAACAAACAACGAGGCTACTTCCCAAACTTAGAGAGGCCTGACAGATTTGATGTGAACAAACAACAGGTGCTATCAGCAAGAGGTGAGTCAGAAACAAAATCAAAATACATCCTGGCTCTCGACTTAAGCATAATATATAGATGGGACGTTGCATAATAAGTTTGCCACCCACACAGATCTGGGTTGGACTCTGGAACTTAAAAATACAAGACAAAAAATGCTTGGGAAAGAACATCCCCATAATTCAGGAAAATGTAATTCCTTTGAATAGCATCACAATTGCTTGCATTCACCCTCAAGTTATCTTGACATCTAAGGTAGACAGGATGTGACTAATCAATACGTGGAGTCACACTTTTTAATGGTGTTTTAAGGCCCGAGGGTGGCAGTACCGGCCCTGAGGTGCCATTGGGATGGTAATTCTGCTAATTGGGTCTTGGAGCTAACACCTCTCTTGGATAAAGATGGGCAGTCTCACTTTGCCTAATGGATTCAGGGTTTTCCTCCTAAGATTGTCAGCCATCTGTATTTGAAAGCAGGTTTCTTACTCTGAAAGCCTGGAATAGAATTTGGATTTTTTTGTTCTCCTAAAAATGTAAAATTGGGTTTCAATGCCAGAGGAAAGGATATGTAATAGATTCTTGAAAAATTTTGTATTACCAGTTTCTTAATCCTCTTGGTTAGCTTTCTCCAAAATGCTTTTCCCTCCGAATTGATGCATTAAAAAAATGAGTGTGAACCATTAGAGAAAATTAAAGGTTTGCTTAATTTTTTCCCTTTGTCTGTTAAAACTCTTAAGAATATGATGTTTCTGATCAGTTAGGAGATTTACAAAGACCAACAATACTTCTCTTGGACGAGGGAATTTTTAGTCTGCCCATGGACAAGTTTTAGGGAAAGTAATCTGTGAACCCCCTGAAATTGTATGGAAATTTTTGAGCATATATTCACTTTTCTGGGAACAGTCACTTATAAAAAAAAATTATCAAAATATCAAAAAAGGGCCTCTCTACCTAGAACACTTCAGCAACTAACCCTTCTAAAAAGAAATTAGTTTACAGAAATTAAGCATATCTTTTTTTAAGATTTTAAAAAGCTAGAAAACTTAAACTTTCTAGGAGTAAAATGAAATGCTACTTCATTTCTAGGAATATTATTTAAGTAATGTAGTTAATCTATTTCTACAATTAACATTATTAGCAACTGCTTGTGGACAAACACATTTCAAATCTTCTCCTTAGTTATTATAATTAAGTCTATTAACATATCAAAGGACAAGTAGATTACAGACTTCCCCTTGAGCTGCACTTTCTGCCTATAATATTTGTCATGTAAAATATAAACCCTTGTTGACAGAAATTATTAGCATGTAAATCAAGGATAATTATTTTGTCCTTTTCTAATTTGGGTCAGAAAAATGGAAGTGATAAACATGTCCTTTAGGCTACATAAAATAGCTTTTTTCCTTCTCCAGTCTGAAACTTATGTGAGTCTGGAGAAAGTTCTTAAATTTAAATAGTCCAAAAACATGAAAGGAAAACTCCCACATATTCAGTGCTTTAAAGTAAAGTTCCCAACTATAAACTTTCCTTTTTCTTTTAAATTGAATCATCTAGGTGGTTGTATTTGGGGATTATGTTGTCAATCAAATCACAATTATTCATCTCAAGTACTTCTGAATATCCCCTTTTTAGGGTTTAGACTAAATCATAAAATATTTTGAAGCTAGTTTTTTCACCTCTGGAAAAGGATGCTAAAAGACAATTACAGAGTGTTTGATGAGGAGGGTAATATTTAAATCATAGCTCCAGTAAGATGCAGAATCTAATTTGAAATGATCAACAATTGATAAAGTACTGTTCTATCTAGTGTAGTGAGAGTTTCAAAAACTATGGGGAAAAAATAAAACCATCCTCTTCCGCCTTTATCAATGAATGAGTGTTTTGATCTCTTCCAATCTGTTCATTCTAATTTGCTGGGTGTCTGATAAGATGCTTCCATATAGCTTTCTGCCCACATCTTCAAGTTAAGAAATAAATATAGTCATACTCTCTTGAAAATTTTGTCTGAATTAATCCCAGAACCTCAAGAGTTCAGCCTTGGAATTACACTCATAGTAAGTAGTCAATCTCCGTGATACCGGAAACCCTGTCACAACCTCCAAACTGGGAACTAGAAAACTAAATTCCAAGCCAATCACTTTCCGTCCTTGCACAGACTCAGATTTTTACTCATACTCTAACTCTTTTAAAGTTCTACCTTTTGTGAAATTGAAGTATGTTGTATTTTAATCCCCACTGGGGTACAGTTTTAGGATTATAGAGAATATGCTAAATCTCCCATGCATATGGAAGCTCTCTAAGTTTTCCAATGTCTATCAGGTTCTGTGAATCTTCTCTGTCATTCTAAACATTTCTATTTCCTATAGCCATGCTTCATATGACAGGGTTACACTTGATATTCCTCCCTTAGCTGCTAGATCTCTTCTCGACGTGCAACAGCGTGTCTATGTTCTTCTGAAAGTAAAATACCCCCGTTTGTACACTACTGCACTTGGTGTGCTTAATATAAACCAGTATTCTTCAAAGTGTGTCTTGAAGACCCTTGGAGACCCCAAGATCTTTTCAGGGGATCAGCAATGATGAATGGTATTTTTATAAAAATACTAAGAAATTATTTGCATCTCTCTCTTTGTTGACATTTACACTGATGGTACAAAAACAATGGTGAATAAAGCTGCTAGTATACTTTAGCATGAAACAAGACTGTGCCATGAAACTGTCCTATCAGTCTCTATTTTCTTTATCCCCATGCACCCACAGGGAAATAAAAAGCAAATTGCACTTACAAAAGTCCTTGATAAAGCAGCAAAAATTAAATGTCAACCCTTGAGTATATGTCTTTTTAATAGTCTGTGTGAAGAAATGGAAAGTACATGGCTTGCTGTAGACCAAGCTACCATGGTTGTTTGGGGGAAAAGCTTTCATGGGACTGTGTCATGAGCTGAGCCGACTACTTTTATCATGGAATATCACTTTTACCTGTGTTAAAAAGAAACACACAGGGCCAGCCAGGTGTCACCTCTGCTGGGCCAAGTCACCAAACCAGGGTTTAATTCTTAAAACTCCATTACAGTTTCAACCTCCCCCAGAAATGCAGCTGGTCAGGTATTTTCTGGTTGGCAGGCATCATCCATAAAATAATCTGTCACATGAGCCTTCTCCATCTTCCCTGAAAGATGAAGTCATCTACCTCGTAAGACTCCCTGCACTTCCCCCTGAGAAAGTGACTTTGCCTGAAACAATCCCTTCTTTTCTTTGGCTAGTAACCGGCCCCCCAACGCACACCCTCCTCCTGTCTATAAAAACCTTCCATTTGTTCAATTCCTTGCAGCATCTCTCTCCTCGCTAGAGGGGATGCTGCCAACTCATGAATCACTTAATAAAGCCAACTGGATCTTCAAGTTTACTTAAACGAATTTTGTTTTTTTAACACTTGAGAGAATAACTTATAGACAAACTTTCATTATTCAAACTTAAATATCTGGAGGACATTTTCTTCTTTTGAATAATGAGTGAAGTGAACTTGTCACTACAATAAAACAGTTCTAATGAAAATATCTGAGCTTTCAAGAAAAAAATAAGAATTTTGGAAAACTTTGCCACTATGACCATGGCAGCTTCCCAATATTTGAAGACTTTTTGTTTGAGATTGGTGGTTCTGATTTTTTTAAACTATGGAATAATGAAATATGTCAACATTTGGAAATCTGCATAACTCAGTGAACCAATATTTTCCAAATGATCAATACATATTACAAACTCATAAATGGTTGTAAAAGATGGCATTTACAGTGTAAGATAAGCCAACAGATTCTAATATAACAGGGTACTCAAAGTTCATTCGAATTGCTTTAGATTCAACACTGCAATTTAACTTTCACAGTAATTTAAAATTATCTTTTAAGTTTTGACATAATATCAAAGAATATCTAAAAAGACTATTAAAATGCTTCTCCATATCCCACTTACATATGTTTGAAGACAGATTTTTTAATACTTCAATCAAAACAATTGAATGATGAAGCAGCTGTCTTCTATTAAGTCAGATAATAGAGATTTACAAAAATGGAAAACAATGCCACATTTCACAAAAATGTTATTAACAAGTCATTGTGTTTATTGTAGATGAATTAATATTTTTATACATTTTCAGTTGCCTTTTATTTCTAAATGGTAAATATTGAGAGCCACCACCCATATAAACAAGTTTTTTTGAAGTTGACAGAAGAATATATAGAGGTTCTTTACACTAAAAAAGCTTGAGAACCATTTATAAGAGAATAATGAAGGTACTAAATCCTTGTTCTAGGAACTATCAGAAGACACTGGCAACAACGTAGCTGCTAACTCACATTGACTCAAGTAAAACTACAACCTCTGAAGTTCTTTGCTATGTTTTCTTGCATAGCTGATAACATAATAGGTAGAGATTGGATAAGGTTTGTCTTAGGATGTTGGAACCTGGACATATGTCATCTTTTGATCCATACATTTTAGGCTTAAAATAGAAGTTAACATTTAAATTGATTACCAAATATTATTCAATTGATTGGCGCCACAGCATGTTTGCAAAACTGGATCGCAGAATCTGTTGCTTATGAATCAGTACTAGATGGCTGGTTGCCATAATTCAGGCCTGGAACTCAGAAAGGAATTCTGGTTACAAGTGAAGGTTTGGGGTGTATCCATGGGCACACAGAATAATTCAGTCCATGAGTCAGTGACTGGACATTAGAAAGCTGGAGTAAGTCAAGTAAGTGAACACAGGCTGAAATTTTAGGTAATGCTTATCAAGAATAATAAAAAGAATGGAAAGCCAGAAGGGTACTATTGTTTTTTGATTACCCGCAAGTTGTTTCAGGAACCAGTGGGTTACAGTAGGAACCACTTGTTAAGAGCTGAGTTTAGGCACTACATTAATCTCTTAACTTAACATATCCTATCATCATAACTTGGCAAAGCAGGGATTTTCTTCACTTATCAGCTAAGAAACAAGGTTTAGGAAGAGTCTGGAAATATGCTTCCAGGATCACACACACATCCCACATCACAGAACCCCACATCAAAGATGGGATTTGAAGTTAAGGTCTTCCTTACTCTGAATCCCCTTCCTGAGAAAGTCTGATAGATAAAATTTTCTGCCTTCAAGGAACTTTCACCTCTGTTTTTAAATTGTGCCAGCGTCTTCCCTGATCTGTTGGGGTTGGGGAGAGGGGAGAAACGGATAGAAATGCATGGATGTGTAATTAGCTTTTATATTCATCCATAATCTTGGATCATTTTACTTTTTCTTCATGGGCCATGAATTACAAGGCAACAAATAACAAATGTGCTTCTGTTTAACAAAGAAACACAGTTTTACTAAATGTTCTCATTGCTTGAACTATTAGCACCAGAACAGCTCAATGCTACCAAGCAATCATCAGCAATCCTGCACTGCATAGAATAATATTCCCGGAAGTTTGGAGCTCAGGTTAAGTGTCCCCATGGGGTCCCAGAGCTAGATATTTGACACCCCACAATCTGCACTCTAACCCCAAATCAGTTTAACCCACATTACATGTAAGACTGCATACGCTAGATAACATTTTATATTATGATTTAGCATTTAAAAACTACCACACAACCAAAAATCAGGAAGCAGGAGTCCGATTCAGTGGGATGAAATTGTGCTCTGAAATGTGGGCCAGTTCCCTGAGTCCAGCCACCTAAGGCACTGTTCAAAGGCTGAAAGGTCTGTAAGGGAAGATTAGTAAATGCGTTTCCCCGGAGCGTGTGAAGCCACCAGGCCATGGTAATGCTTCCCAGAGTCGCCTCCGCTGTGTGGGCGGTGGGGGACATGGGGGCGGGGACGGAAACGCGGAGTACTTTGCAGGTCGACTCCTGGGGACTGGCCTGTCTGACTACCTGGTATTGCAATAAAATTCTTGACCTCTAATCACGTCCCCCGACACCACACCCTGCGCGACCTGGGGCAGAGCCTCGCTCCCAGTTGACCCCACTTTTCTTTGACTTGCTCATTATTGCCCGTCAGGTGCAAGAACCAGTTTTCAAAGCCTAGTCGAGTTTGAAAGAAGTCCACACCTCAGAGGAACGTTGGAAGGAAAAGAAAGAAAATAAATCTTTTACCCTATAATAATTTCAGCGGAATCTCCGAAGACCAAATCAGTTACTTTGTAAACTTACTCTCATTTTTTCCTAAAGAGTGCCACCTACTGTCCATTTTAAGTCATCAAGCGGCTTGTTGGCAAGGAGCGGGGAAAGAAAGGAGGGGAAAATTAATCAGAAAGCTAAGTCTTCCCGGTCTGGGGGAATTGAAGAAAGATGAGAAAAGGTAAAGTCTAAGCAAAAAATTAAAGCATTTTGACTCGTTATCTTCTTAGAAGGTTAGCGAGAAGCAAAAGGCATTTAAGCTATTCCCTTAGAAATGCTTTTTTAAAGCGCGCTTTTTCCAGTCCTCCAGAGCACGATTTTTATTTTATTTTATTTTATTTTATTTTATTTTATTTTATAGTAAAGCGCGCTGTTGGCGTATTTTTACGTTAGGCGACCAGGTTAAGAAAAAAAACCTTTCTCCTGTTCTCGCCCACCCGAAGCAGAAGCTTCTGTGTAAGGGGCACTTTGACATGACGTCAGCTTTCTAACAGTTTGAGTTGGTGGGAAGAAAGGGTTAACAAGCGGTAGACCTGTTGCTGACTTTTTTAGGAGTCGCCGCGGGCTTTGGGAGCCTCTGGGAGTACGTACGCACACGCATCCTAGCTACCTCTCTCGAGGGCGGTTACTTAGCCTAAGGGCACCATTTGGCCTTAAAGCAAATTACTTAAACAGCGCGGGAGTTGATCGCAAAGGGGAATCCTTTTAACTGCGGAGTGCAGGGATGCCGACAAAGCGTGGCCTCCCGGCTCCACCGCTGGAGGAAAAGGGAATCAGGTGGTGGCCAGCGTGTGTGCACTGCATTTCTCTGCACACGTTAGCAATCAAGTTAATTGAATTCATTGGAGTTTAGAACCGGCCTGTAGCTCAGAGAGGGCTTTGAATGGCCAATTTCTCTTTCTCCCTCTCCCCCTCCCCGCCTCCCGGTCGCCCGCCCGCGCTCTCAGCTCCCTCCCTCCCCTCCGGGTTCCCCAGTCCGCACCTCCCTTCTCCACTCCCCTCACCCCCCACCCCTCCTCCGCCCTATTAAAACACCCACCAGCTCACTTGTTAAGACCCCCTTAAGTTGGAGGAGGCAGAAAGGCAACAACTGCGAGGAAGGAGAAGTCAAGACGTCTGGAAAGAATTACCCAGTCCTGGCTTCCAGCAGCCCATTGAACCAGGGACTTGAACCAGCCCCAGCCAAAGACTTTCTCCCGATTCTGCGCTTTCTGGGTTCTGCTGAGTCTTCACCAGGCTTTTTTTTTTTTTTTTTTTTTTGACACGAACAAGAGAAGAGACTGGGGGACTGGAGCAAAAATAATAGTAAAAATAGCAATAATAATAAAGTTAACTTATTTTTAAAGCACAAATTTTAAGAACTAGAAGGTTGAAGTGCAACGGAAATATTAACAAGAACAGTATTAAAATTTCCTTTCAAAGTGGGGGAGAACCAAACATTTAAGACTCCCCCATCCTTTTTAAATGTTGTTTTTAAATTTTTTATTTTTTTTGGCCGGTCGTCTCAAGTTCATCTGATCTCTTATTACCTCAATTTTGGAAACTGCCCGCCACCGACCCTCCGGGACCACACAGACAGGCTGAAGACAACTTTATGACCAAGAGCTGAACAAGGTACGTTACACTGGCGCGGTTCGGTGAATGATGTGGGTGCTCGAGTCAAGGCCAGGGAGAGGGATTTTATCCTACATAAGTGTTTAAAAAAATTTTTTTTAAGTCAGTTTTCGACAGAAAAGTTTAAGGCCTGGAAATTTCTAACAGACTGAAAGTCAGGGTACATTTCATATCACTGTCAGGGTTAGCAATGTATCTCTGTCTTTTCCCATCCCTGCGGCGCTCGCCAGAACCCCGCGGCCTTTCTGGGAACACAGGTAACCTCTCTGCCTGGGAAAGTCTGCGCGTCTGGGGATGTACTTTTCCACGCCACATCTTACGGAGCCGCAGAGGGGCTCCCGAGTTAGGAAACAAGAACTTGCACTGTGTAGGGAAAATGCATTCCTCTCAGCCGCCCCCATCCCCCTTACCTTCCTGTCTCTTCCCACCTTCCTCCCACCGCCTCATTCTCTGCGCGGTGGAAGTCTCTGCAACAGCCCAGGGCGTTTTACTTCAAAGTGGGAAGCCCGCTTCTTACTAAGAATTCAAAGGATTAAAGTGAGCTGGGCGCCCACATCGAGGTTGAAGCGAGCGGGACCCCGAAGGAGGAGACTCGGGCCACCACCTCGCCGCTACCCGCCTCGCTCGGCCACTCCCACTCTTTCTCCGGCTTCCCTTCCTTTGCACTCCCTGTAGCCCGTTAAATGTGTCAGACTGGGTCTGTCCGGGCTCAGCCCGGCTCCGGAAGCCTTACTCCGGCCCGGGGGTCCCTGACGCAGGCCAGGCTACCGGCGGACCCCAGGGGAGGAGGGCGCGCATCCCTCCGCTGCGCGCCGCCCAGGGCAGGGCGTCCGTGGGGACCGAGCTGCGTGCAGGCAGCTGCGATGTCCCGGGAGCCAATTCCGACGTGGCATCGAGCACGCCGGCGCTGCTTTCCGCAGCTGCAGCGCGGGGCACGGCCGGGTGGGGGTTTGGGGGTGCCGTCCAAGCGCCCGGCCCGGAGGTGGGGGCGGGGGCGGGGCCCCCGCTGGGAGGCGACCAGGGGCCGGGTTGGGATGGGTAGTCAGCACCTTGGGCGGAATTCGTCACACGGTTCCCGCCCAGAGTGAGCGAGGGCTCCGAAATGGGTCCCTGCGAACCGGAGGGCGGGCCTGAAAGGAGGGTCTGTGTGAGGGCGAGACCGGGAGGCCAGAGCGGCTTGTTCCTCCGGCCGGGGAAACGGCGCTGAAAAGGATCATTAGGGCTGGAAAGGGGTTGGGAGCGGAGAGGCGGTGCCTGGGGAGGACGCTTAAGACACCCGGGTCCTGTTACACAGCCGGAGGTGCCAGCTGCCTGTAGCGCGCTCCCGCCACCCCCAGATGCTGGCGCGGAGTGCTGGGCCTACGGTGCGACCGCGCTGCTGCGGGTTGCTAGAGCCCCGGCGGCCCCATCCTGCCCAGTCCACGGCCCCTGGGGAGCTTGGCTGCCGGGTGTCTCTGGAGCAGCTGCCCTGAAACGCTACACTCCTCCAACCCACGTGTCTGGCCTGGGATTGCCTGTGACGTCACACCCATGGGGAAGGTGTGACGTAATAGATCTGGAAGCCCTGATTGGCCACGAAGGGCTTCCCCGAACTGGCGGCCTGAGTATATATACACTTTCAGCTCAGAGTAAAGCGAAGGAGTTAGTAGTGAGTAGGGCTTTGCTGAAAAAGTGAGGCGCCTGATACCAAAGATGAACACCGTCCCCGCTCATTCTAGATTTCAAGGTGTCCCCCACCCCCGCCCAACCCGTAGTTTTTCATTGTAGTGAAGGAATATGATAATGTATGTACCTTTGGAGGTGTTAAATAGGACTATGATTTTTAAAAAATTAATTTTAACAAAATATTTAAAGGTCAACATTCAAAAATGCCAGTGAGGAAAGGTTTAAAATTAAAATGTGTATTTGTATAGAACTGACTAGGACAAACATTTATGCCCATCAAATTATTTGTAGATAGACTTTAAAATTTTAAAGAATAGGGTTGAAAAGAACTTTTAAATTCTAAACTTTCTTTCCATTCCGGTGTGCAAGTTAACTCATTATGTTAGTTTTCATTCCCTTTTTCTAGAGGCTATGTAAGATTGCCCATACAACTGAGGTACTTTTTTTTTTTTTACACATCATAGTCCATCAAAGGTTTTCCTAGTATTATAGCTATTCCTCTACATTTGCAATGAAAGATTAACTCTTTAAAGTACCTATATTACATTGTATATGCATTTGCAATCTTGGAACAAATAATTAAGAATTCTAGGTAGACATTTTTGGATTATAATACTGTAATTAGAATATCACTCTGAACAGAGAAAATCTTAGATATATTGACAAATGTATATCATGTGAGTTACTTGTATGGTACTCAGAACTGAAGCCTTACTTTACCAAAGTTATACAGCTTATAAAAATTCTAAGTCTTAAAACCAGTGATTAGGATCAAATTTGAACATCACTCTCCACAAAGCAAAGATGATATATAATCAGCTACCTTCCACGAAAGTGGGAATTGTGCAACAAATGCTAGAAAGTGAGTCAGATTGAAGCAGGTCATTTTTGCTAGGTCTTTAGAATAGTCTCACAACTTTTAATTTCATAAATACTTTTTCCACACACTTATCAGCTAAGATTTGTTTTAAGACTTTTTTTTCTTAATTTTAGGAATATACATACCTTTCACTGATTCATTTATTTATTATTGGAATTGTGGGGGAAAGTCCTTATCTATTCATCCGAGTGGAGGTCCCCTTTGGCAAAGTTATATTATACAGTTACATTTTTAATCTTAGAACAAGTAGTTTGTGAAGATATTAGTTTCCTAACTTTTACATAATGTGTGAGTTGAAGTCATTACAGAATGGAGTACATGCCCTCTGACCCTTTCTGGGTTCCTTTTTTATCCATGCACTGTCCATGCACTCCCAGGCTGTGCAGCACTGAATGACTGACTGCAAGTACAGAGCCAGAGGTAGCTGGTATGACAGCTGAATGGGGGGACAGCTCCCTGTAAAAAAATTGCTTTCACCACCCCAGCCTGGTTTTAATCCTTTCCTCTCTGACAGCTATCTGCATAGAATAAGTGTCATCCCACTGCATGTACCTTAAACTATTCAAGTATATTTGAATGCCACCTATGTGGAATTCCTATATATACTGCCTTGCCCATAGTCTAGGAAAATGTTACTATGTGAGTCAAAAATAAACATTAGGTCACACTCTTAAATATTTCTTTAATCTAAATAAAGTAATTGTGAATAAATACCTCTTAAATGCATATGTTTTTACTACAGATTATTAAAAAATGAGGAAGATACATGCAGTTCACATCTTAATGGAATTCATCATGCAAAAAAATTCAAAGAAGTCATTAAATAACTATAGTGTACAGTGAAATAGGATGTGGCCCTTAAAAAAAAAGAAAATAGCTGTTAATCACATGTCTAATGTGTACCAGCCACTGAGTTAGATTCTTTACATACATTGTATCTAATTTCCCTTGCAAAGAAAATTTTATAAATGCCCTTTTACCTCAGAAAGTTTAAGCAGCTCACTCGAGGTCACAGTGGTAGTAAGGCTGTGTCGATGGAATTTAATTAAATAATTCTTAAATAGAATATCTTTGAACTGGACTTGCTGAAGCTGGATTAGGTAAGTTTTATGGGGGCTCAGTTGAGAAATCACATCTGATTGCGATCAGGAAAGATTTCATAAAGAAACTTGCATTTGTGGTACATATAGCTATGTAGGATATTGACTAATAGAGATAGTGACCAAGAGCCGATGGAGGAACCTGGAGAACTAAGAGTCCATGCCAAGAAATTTGTAATTTTCCCTTTTGCCACACTGAACTTCAGGATGAAGTTTAGGATGGTGAAGTTCAGGAACCAGTAGAGCAGTTGGGGGAATTGGCATCCTAGGAGTAACTGATCAGTATTGATAGTGCAAATGAAGAGAAATATGAAACTCAAAAGCTCTAGATCCAGACACAGCTGGGGTGACAAAGCCTTTGAAAGGCTTATTTACAAACCTGCAAACTTGGCCCCAGGGTCTCTGCTAGGATACTGTGGAACTGGAGAGACAAAGGCCAACTTCAAAGCAGAGGAGAGGAGGTCAGAAAGGGGTAAAGGGAGGGTCATGTGCTCTAATGTGTCCCAGAGAGTCATGTTCTCTAATGCAAAGATTGTTGGGAGGCTTCATTTGGGTGCTCTATCTCAGATTTCTAGTTGAGGACAGTAGCAGAGGCAATACACCGAGGGATGTGTAACAGTGCAAATGAGATCATAAACAATTTCATTGACTTTAACCCAGTGATTGCCAAACTTAGTTGCAATTAGGATCACTAAAGGAGCTTTTAAAACTTCTGGTATTCTGGTAGCATCCCATTCCAGTTAACTCAGAATATTGTAGGAGCCATGTATCAGTAGATTTACAGATTCCCAGGTAATTTGGATGTACTGCAAAAGTTGGGAACTTCTACTTTTTAACCCTTTGCTCACCATACTTTCCCAACCCACCATTAGCAGGCAAATAGATACAAGCAGAATGTTCTGTTACAAAGATGCAGGCTACCATACTCCTCACTAGTGTCACCTGCCTTAAGTTAATATTCCTAATTCTCATCATTCTATGTATGATTTGAGGCCTAGTCCCCCTTCATTCTATACAACATGAGTTTAGGGTAAAGAAAACCTGTGTTCTACAATTCTGCTATTCGATGTGATCATCAGCAATGCATTCACTAAACATTCTTTAACTACTGGCCTTTGTGTCTGTGTTTAAATACTGGCTTCAAGTTAAAAAGATACCCATCTGGTCTTCAGTGGATTTTAGAATATAATGAGGAAGACAGACAAGTGTACTTTATAACTTAAGTTATACTTCCTTAACATTAAGAGAGTGAAGCTACTAGTATCCCATTTCACCTGGGAGTTATAGCTATTCCTTATCTAGTTACAGGAAGTCTGCAAAAAGTTGGTATTCCCATTTAGCAGATGAGGAACTGAGGCTCATGGAGTAGATACCAAAAGGAATTTACTTTCCTACATGTGCTTCAGGTGATTATGATGAAAAGCATACCCACATTGCAACCTACATTTATTCTTACAGACACTGAGCTATCAGTGGTAACAATATTAAAATTACTGAAGTCTTGATCCTACTTCTAAATCTTTGAAGTTCAGATGTATTAATAGTCCAAGGACTCTTGGCCATTTCTTAGAACCCTCAAGTAGTTCATCTAAAGACAGTTAATCTGAGGCAGAGCTTGGAATTGAACCCACTTCTTCCCATCCAGATATTTTTCTCACTATGCTACAGTTATTTCTCATTGACTAACAAACAACAGGTTAAAGGGAAAGAGAATGTGGCTCATTAGGTAGTTTTGGCAGGGCATACTGGCAGATAACATCATTAAGCTGTAACTGTTGATCATTTCATTTTAGGTACTTAAATGAGTTCTTTTAAAAAAATCTGTTTTGTGATATCACTAATTAGCTCCACTTTCATAGAAACTGAAGGTGGCAAGTATTTTTGTGATTTGTTCAAGGTTACTCAACCATTAAAAGGAAGAGCCAGGTGTCTATCCCCATTCAGTGTGGTTTCAGAGGCCAGTACGTGTGGGTGTGCATGCACACACACACACATGCATACACACACACAAGTCATTAGAACCCAAACACAAAGCAGTGTATGGATCAATGGACAGTAAATATTGTAAGCACTAGAATTCAAGTTGATAAAAAATGATCTCAATATCCCTTATGCCATAAACTTGACCCCTGAACTCCTAAGATTACAACTCACAATTTCTGAATATGCTTTTGGGGACTATTAGTCTTTTCTAACTTTGTTATCCAAAGTCTTCTAGAGCTGGTCTGATACACCCCACAATCATGGGCAAGCAACCACAGAGCTTCTTTTTAAAAAAGAAAAAACTGCTGGATGAGGGGTACCCGTAAGGTCTCAGCATGTATCTACTGCTCCTGCAGCAAAGAAAGGAGAGGGACCTGTGCTCTGTCAGTGTGCATTGACTGCCTGGGTCCGATTGGACTACTTCTTTTTCAGAATGTATGTATTCAGTTCCTACTATGTGCTGGACCTTGGTTTTTGGTACAGGGATACACAGTTGACTGAGACCATCAGGCCCCTGTAGCTATCAAGTGTAAACAGGGCTACTTAGAAAATCAAGTGGCCCAGGGAAGAGAGCGGCAGGGCGGAGGAATTGCTCTAGGAGGGAGGTGTAAACTAAGACCTTGGCCTAATCTCTGCAGCCTTTTCTGTATGCTGACTCAGCAGGTTTGAATTCACTTCAGCTTCCCCGAGATCCTGAACAGAAGGATCACTCTATGAAGGTTATGGGAACTCGGTTCTCCACAACGCAGTAGGGCAGTGAGGGCAGCTGTTAACTCCCTCTCATCCAGCATTGGCCTTTTTATTTTTAGTTGGTACAAGGGTGAGGGAAAGGCTCTGATACTACCCAAGCCCTTCTGACTGTGTCCACACAAAGTATATGTGCCAGAAATCTTCTCTGAGTTTTGGCTGGTCTTGTATTGTGCCTGACTATGTGTCAATTCCCCATTTTTCATGAGAGCAGGAAAAGAGTTTCAAAGTTTTTTTCTAGTCTATCTTTATGCAACATATTTATAATCCAGAAACAAAAATATGCTGCTGTTCAGAAAATATTTACTGAGAATGCTTTAGTCACCTGGTATTATGCCACCCTGTGGATTGTACCCCTAGTTTTGTGACTTAGGGCAAGTTATTTAAATATTCAGTCTTGGTTTCCTCATATACATATACATATGTATATGTTATTTGTAACATGAGATTACTAATATGTTTCACCTCAAGTTATTAAAATTAAATAGGCTCATACTATTCAACAAAATAAGACTTGCTCTACCACCTGGAACCTGATAGATGATGAATACATGTTAGCTGATGGAATGATGATGCCAGTGATGATGCTAATAAAGCTATATCCATTCATTCAAAATATTTGCTGAATACTATCCATAAGTCAGTCAATGGTTTATGTACTTGGGGCACATTAATAAAAATAGATTTTAACAATTATACTTTCTTTTTTTATCTGTTGACTTTGTGGAGTGTACGTTAGGGTAAATCAAGCTATTCTTCAACACTTGGTTTGGCCTTAAATTCTATGAAGAGTAGTACTTAGTATTAAGTCCAATACCAATTTAAAAATCAATTATTACGCCAAAGCTGATACTGGGCATAAATCAATAGAGTTTTATATTTTAAAATGGAAAGTAGATTTTCAAATCATCTTTCTATTTAGCAGTAAACTCTGTGACCCAGAATGGAACTAACCATATTTTCCAATTTAACAATAAAGTTTTAGGTCTGACAAAGAGAGTTTACTTTTGAAACAGAGTATTTGAGTTAGGGATTGTCTCAGAAAGTCTCACACATGGTTCCCATAGCTATGAAATCACCCAGGGAAAATGATAAAAACATCGTGTGTACCACTCCTTGGGATCAATGTATTCCCTCAGAAGGCTCTGCAATGTGCCTTTTGCCCTTTGGCCTGTACTGACATGGCTGCTTATGTCATATGAGGCAACCGTGCGATACCTCGCAGAAACATAAAGGTTCAATTCTAGCCATGTTGCTGCAGTTTACTAGCAATTTTTCCCAGGCTTCAAAACGACGTTCTGTAGACTCCAATGATGTAAGAGGGTGTTCCCACTTCAGCTGTGGCCAGCAGATGCTATGCAAACTCTCTGTGTCCACGCGTGCTGATAAAAGCAAGGAAAATATGAATAATGGAAAAGAATGGCAGGCAGCTCTTTTGCTGGCTATGATGATTTTAAACACAAGCGAAACACACACTTGAAGCTTCTCCCTGGCAGAGCATTTTAGTTCCCTTGAAATTTTTCACTCTTGTGAGAATGACTCATGTCTTGGAAACAAGTTCCAAGTCTGGTGCTCTGAGCACCTTCAGGCATTGGTTAATATACCCTGTGGGAGTTTTCAGCATCCCCTTGGCTGTTTCAATTAACAAGGGATCTGTGATCTCTTGCCTTTCACTGAAAATTAAGCATTTTGCTGTTCCCTAGCAGCTGAACTTCCCATTTGTGTTGTAATTATCTTTATCAGGCTCACTGTTACATTCGACAGTCTATGTGTGTCAGAAGTGGAACACACATTTGTGTGTGGGTTTTTTTTTTTTAGCTTCCTCGATAGTCGATACTTTAAATCCCATTGCATTTTGTTTTTTTAAAACACTTTTACAAACACTTGTCAACCACTGTGAAGGGTGGGTGACAAGTACCATCATCTCTATTTAACAAAGCAAAATAATGTCCACAGGCTAGAATCCTGGTCTCCAGACTGCTTTGCATTGCCTGGGCTGTCTTAGTGAGGGTGCACTAAACACCAAATGCCTAGGGTAAACAAACAATAAAAACTTACTTATTTTTTGCCAACATCACAGTCTGTGCAGGTGTTACTGATTGGTGGGTGGCTCCTTCCCTCGTGGCTGTTCAAGGACCAAGCTCCTCCTATCTTAGGCTCTGCAATACCATAGGGCCTTGTTGATAGTACATCCAGGCTTTGGAAGGAAAAGAGAGAATGCAGGAGGAAGCCCACTCTCTCTTTTAAAAGTCCCTCTTACAAGTGGCCCATCTCAGATTTCCAAAGGCTGGAACACCATGGTCACATCAAGCAGTCTGTGCTCAGGAGAGGAAACACAATTTGTGAGCAACCACACAGTTTCCCAAGAAAGTATAATGCATATCCACTCAAGACCACCTCAGTGGGTGACTACAGGGACTAAAATGTGGATAGTACTTCTTTGAGCTGAGCAACATGATGGCCACACAACTAGTAACAACAAAGATAGTACTAGGTGCTATGTGGACATTACTTTTGAACAGGAAAATATAAATAGCATATCCAGCAAACAGCTTTGCAGAGATAATTGCTTAATCTAAGTTTCCATTTAAAATAAATACCTAGCTTTCAAAAACTAGTTGAATTACAGAAAAATATTACATATTAATTGTATGTATGCAAATATGACAAGAACCCGAAAGTTGGTGTTAATGATTAAAGATGGGTACACTGTGTTTATACCAGTTATGTCCCTCACTATAGTTTATTCTTGGAAGAGGAGGAAAATAAACTTTACAGGAAAAAAAACACTTAATATTGTGATTTATAAAAAGAAATATATATTTGATCCTCATCCTGTTTCTGGCACATGGTTCCTAAAACCCTTGGAATTTCCAAGGGTTTGAGAGTGATAGAGTTATCTTTTGTTACATTAAGAAGTGACTTTTGGAAAGCACCTAAGGGTGGGGACTTGTTCCCTGTGGAGTAAACTGCATGACTGAAGGATTGGAACTTTCAGTCCCACCCCCAGAACTCTGGCAAGGAGAGTGGGGCTGGAGCTTAAGTCTTCAGTGGCCAAGATTCAGTCAGTCATGCCTATGTACTTCATGAACACCCAAAAGGATGGGGTTCTGAGAACTTCTTGGCTGGTGAACATGTGGAGATTTGGGGAGACTGTCACACTTGGAGAGAGCATGGAAGGTCCATGCCCTTTTCCTGTTCCTTGGCCTCTGCATCTCTTCAGTCTGGTCGTTCCTGAGTTAAATGCTTTTATAATAAACCTGTTATCTAGTGAGGAAACAAGTTTCCTGAGTTCTGTGAGCCATTCTAGTAGCAAATTTATCAAACTCGAGGAGTCTTGGGAAATTGGTAATTTCTGATACATAGCCAGATGGTCAGAAGGACAGGTCACAAGCTGGGCTCGGAACTGATGTCTGAAATTGGGGGTGGGAGGGGGAGGCAGTCTTGTAGGACTGAACCTTTATTCTGTGGACTCTGATGCTATCGTGTATGTAGATGGTGTCAGAACTGAGCTAAGTTGTGGGATACCCAACTGGTATCCAGAGAGTTATTTGTTGGATATATGGAAAACCCCCTCCCACACACGTTTGGATTGGATCTAGGAACCCAAAAAGAAAAACAAATTGAAAAGGTCCAACAGGCACCACTTCTAGCTCGGCATTGGAGATGCTCTGGGAAATACAGAAAAATGGTCCTTTTAAACCCTAGTTGTTCAAATTGTTATCTAGGAGATACATAAACTGTAGGGAGGAGTACAAAATTGGCTGTTATTAAGAATGGAAATGTTTCAGATCTAATGTGTTACAGCTTTTAAGAGGATGGGAAACAGCTATTGAAATTAAGCCTGATGCTATTTCCTGATGACTTATTCTGTGAACATTTATTGTGTGCCTACTGTGTTGCAGTAAGAGTCTGGATCCCCATGATCTGACCATCTGGTGTTACTGATCGTGGATGGAGGAGAACGGCCATCTGAACAAAGGAATGCAATTCAGAGTTACAGAGGCTTTGATTGATGTGTGTGCGGGATACTTAGGCATAATTTTTAATGTCAACAGAGACTTTGGAAATAATTGAGGCTTAACTCCCTCATTTAACAGATTAAAAGAACTGAGGCCCGCAGAGGTAAAGTGACTCTTAGGGTTACAGAGCTACTTGATGGAAGAGCTAGTGCTAGAATCCAGCTATCCTGATCTCCAACCCTAGCTGGGTGCATGGGAAGGGTGTGAGCTAGGCAATTTGCACTGGAGATGAGATGAAATGACACATGATAAATTAAGCAACATCTGTGGATTTTTTTGCTGGGCAGTATTGGAGGTGAGGGGAAACGGCCTCTAGGAAGAAAGACTGACTGCCTTGCTCACCAGGAAGTTTAGGTCTTACACCTAGCTGAGCCCACCATACATAAAGTGTATCCTTAGTCAAATGACTTAACACACTAAAAATAATGCTTCCTTGTATTTGTTTAACATGTTACCGATTTTGATAGTACCTTGCCCCGTCATCTCAGTTGATTCTGGAAACAGCCCTCTGAGGTGTACCAGAGAGCTTCTTTATCCCTGTTTTATAGGTGAGCAAACTGAGGTGCAGAAGATCACACAGCTAGTTTAGTGAGAGACTGAGTAGAATTCTGAATGCTTCCAGTTCAATACTCTCCCCCAGGGCACTATGTACCTCACGAGTATGGGGCAAGAGTGGTTAACCAAGGGTATCATTTGATTATATTACAGATGCATTGTGAGAGGTTTCTGTGTATCCTGAGAATAATTGGAACCACACTCTTTGGAGTCTCTCTCCTCCTTGGAATCACGGCTGCTTATATTGTTGGCTACCAGTTCATCCAAACAGACAATTACTATTTCTCTTTTGGACTGTATGGTGCCTTTTTAGCATCACACCTCATCATCCAAAGCCTGTTTGCCTTTTTGGAGCACCGAAAAATGAAAAAATCCCTAGAAACCCCCATTAAATTGAATAAGACTGTTGCTCTTTGCATCGCTGCCTATCAAGAGGATCCAGACTACTTACGAAAATGTTTGCAATCTGTGAAAAGGCTAACCTACCCTGGGATTAAAGTGGTTATGGTCATAGATGGGAACTCAGAGGATGACCTTTACATGATGGACATCTTCAGTGAAGTCATGGGAGGGGACAGGTCAGCCACTTACATCTGGAAGAACAACTTCCACGAGAAGGGTCCTGGGGAGACGGATGAGTCACATAAAGAGAGCTCGCAACATGTTACCCAGCTGGTCTTGTCCAACAGAAGTATTTGCATCATGCAAAAATGGGGTGGAAAAAGAGAAGTCATGTACACGGCCTTCAGAGCACTGGGACGAAGTGTGGATTATGTACAGGTAGGTTTCCAAATTACTGCCAGGGCAAACATACATTTAAATAAAGCAGCTTTTGTGTCTCTCCAGTCATATGCTATAGCCCATCCTTGTCCCTACTGAACACAGTACTCCTTTCAGTTCATTTGAAAACAGCATGACTGTTGAAAGCACATTTTGAAAGAGAAAAAAAAAAACTTGTAAAACTGTTAAGACTATCTATGAAAATGCTTAACTTGGGCAGTGCTACTGGTCGGGAATCAAGATTATTTTGAACAAGAGACCCCCTCCCTTCCCTCTTTTCCCCTCCCTTCCCTCCCCCACCTTCCCTTCTCCCCCACTCCCTTCCCTTCTCTGCCCCCTTGGTCCTGCCAAGGCAAATCCCACATCATTTTCCACACTCTTAAAATCCCCAGCCTTGTAAGAAAATAGTGTCTGCTGAGCAGAAGGGTCTTGAGAAAGTCTTCAGGTCCAAAGGAAGGCTATGTTTTCCACAAAGACCAGGCAAAATGGGCATGGTGGGAAAAATGTAAAGGGTAAGAATTCAAAACTGAGACACAGAGAAAGAAAAGGAAAATGAAAAAGGTACAAAAAGGATAAAAAAAAACACTTACCAGAGCAAAACCAAAGTAATGTTTACTTCACTCCCCAAACAGCATTACCTCACTCACTGCAACTTGACCTTTGAAAGCATTTGTGATGGTGTTTGTTTCCTTGAAAATTAGACAGGCTGAGTCTCTCATTAATGCCCTGACTGCGCACTTGAGAGTTTCTGGTCTTCTAGTTCTCACTGAAGCTTTCTTTAGAATGTCAGTAGGGTTCCTGCAACTTTTCTAGTTGTAATTTTTGCAGATACTTTAGATTTTGGCCAGGATGATATCAAGAAGGGAGAAATGTCTCCTCTCTTAAAAATGAAATCTTAGTTTTCAGAAGACCCATTATACTCCTTAGGGGACTCTACTGCTGCAAAGTCATGCCTGGGGGTCTTTCTTTGTAATGAGATGGGAAAGGGTGCTGCTCACTGGCTTCAGGGTCCGTTGACTGAGGTTCTAATCCAGGTGTTACTTACTGGATGTCCTTGAGTGGGACCACCTCCCTGAGCCTCAGTTTTCTAGATAGAATAAATTCATCCTCAAAGGGGTTTGAAATAATTACTTCAAAACTGTATCCAAGATACAAAGTTTAAAAGGTAGCAAAAGTTGTTACTGATGGCATTGTCAGTTAATTTGTTGTTAATATTATTGTTACTTATATGATCACCTAGTCCTTGAAATTAATAGTACATGTCAATGGCCACCAGAGAGTGAGTTTTGGGTTAATATCTGAAGAGTTTTGAGGCATTTCTTTAGTTGATACCAATTTGCATATTAATCTCCTAATGATTTGATAGAGTTTCACCCTCAAGTTTCTCTTAATTTCTAGAACTTTAACAATTAAGACAGATTAACAGAGTTAATCCAGGACATTTTTACATATTTATATAGCAACATCAGTCCCAGATGAAAGGATGAAATGACCCTTTTAAAGAAAGGGATGACTGGGGAACTTAGAGGATTTGAAAAATGAAGCTCTGAGCCCCAAATGAGAAAATATCTGTTTTGATATTTTGCCTTTCTAGCTAAAACAATTGCTGTGTTTGTCATTTTTAATCAAGATGTCATTGTGTGGGTTTTCTTCTTTTTAAATCTGCTCCTCCCAAACCCCCTTCTCCCATCATTCTTGTTTTGAATTTTGTTTGTATCCCTGACAACTTGACATTGTGCCTGTCCAAGAAAAAATAATACAAAATGTGAAATGTTAGAGTTAGGCTTCCTGCTAAAGCCCTAATCAGGCTTAAAAATGTTCCTTCCCTCAGGCTGAAGTGCTCAGATAGACTGGCCCAAGCAGTAGCCATTAACTGGGCCCTGAATCTTCCTGAGAGTCTCCATCCATTTCAAATGCTCAAATACGGGTAAAAACCTTTGGCATTCTGAAACCAGGTAATTCATCCTGCCATCCCTCATTAAATCCTCTGATACCCTGTGTACCCTGTAAAAAAAATGGAAATGTCCTAAGGTTCAAACTAATATACTCCCATCTTCCATTCCGACCCAAGGTCAGAGAGTTGAAGGGAAGAAGGCACAGAAAAACAAAGGAGAGGCGGGTGTCAAGGAATTTGGCTGCTGTTACAAGCAATTGAACAGGGAGTGCAGGTTGGTTAGGGAAGGAAGGAAGGAAAGTTCAGGTGCTAATACACAGGAGAAAATAGGGGCTGGAGGACGAAATTGACCATCTGCTCAAACTTGCTAACTTGGCTGGAGATGCTATTTAACTGCAGAGAGATGGCCAAAATGACTGGTTTCCAGTTGCAGCTGGGTCTTTGGCACTGGTCAGCACTCTTCACTTGATCTTGAATAGATGTCTTGCTTCTTGCTATTTCATGCCTCTACCATGTTCATTGACTACCAAACTCATCCCTGCTTGACTGCTAACAGATGACCTTATCTCCTATGAAAGAGAAAATCAGAACTACAGGGGCTGAGTGCTGCCAAAGTCTTCCTCTCTCCTGCTTCCAGTTTCAAGGGTGCTCGGCCTCGCTCTCTTTCTGAAGGTTAGAGTCTCTGGTCAGGTTACACCCCTGGGCGCTCTGCCTCGCTCCCCCTGGTCACCTCCAGAATGAGGCTTTATCAAGTCCTGCCTCTCCCTCCCTCCCTCTCAGCTTCCCTGTCTAGTCTTATTTACTGACTATGGTCTCAGCCTTAAAGCCAATGGAATAATGAAAGCTGGCACAGGTATGGAGAGAAGAAAGCTTTAGTCTAGCAGAAATCCAGTGTGCTAACATTCATCTTTGATGCTCATGGCTGCTTGCAGAGATAGAGAAGATAGGAAAACAGAAGAAAAATAATGAAGTGGCAAAAGAAGATGATGGTGATGAGAAATAGAATGAGGAAAACTTTTACCTAGAATCAAAAGTATTTTCTGGAGAAAACTCTTTTTTCAGAGAAGGACAGATTCAGACCTGAATAGCGCTTAAAGTAGGGCAAAGGTATTTCATAACAATTAAAAATAGCATTTATATTAGCTTTTTTATATACCAAAGTAACACATTTTTATGGTAGTATGTTTTTAAAAATACAGAACAGCACAATGAGCAAAATTAAAATCATTTGCAGCAAATATGTGACCCATAGATGATCAAATTTAGTGTTTTCCAGCATATACTTTTGTATTTTCCTCTTACTTTTAAAATAATTTGGGGATTATTTGTTTTACTTTTTTTTTAACTTAACAATACTAGAAGACTTTTAAGTATCCTTTGCCATCTAGATTATATAATTGCTTTATTCATATATCCTATCACCCAAAGTGGATGTTAACAACCTAACTGACCACTAGTCAATACGACAAAGGAAAAAACAGTATCCCCTGATGTGTGCATTAAGGATTTCCCAGGTAGGAAATACACAATGACTATGAACATTTTCTAAAATGATGATTATAGGAGGCAATTTTATGGTTTAAATCTGGCAGCATCCTAGGTACCTAACATTCTTTTGAGCAGGAGAAAAGTAAGACTCAAATCATTCACAGTTGTAGAGTTGACACTCATTATTCATGGGTTCTGTATTTATAAATCATCTTCCTCAACTAAAATGTGTTTGTAACCCCCAAATCGATACCTGCAGACTTCTGTGATGAGTTACAGACTTGCAGAATGGCAAAAACAAATTTGATGTTTAGGTTCCCATCTGGGGTCAAGTGAGACTGCTCTGCCTTTTTCTTACAACTTTTATACTGGAAACAAGTAACTTCTCCGTAGTCCATTTAGTAAGATGTTTTTCATATTTTTGTGCTATAATGTGTATTTAAGAAGAAACACACAAATAAAACAAGGTTAGGTATTGATCAGTAGACAAAAATATGACCAGAGGCCCAGAGGAACCTAACACTGTATTTCTGCGAGAAGCCAGTGTTTTGGTATTTGCTAATTTGGTGTTCACAGAAATTTTGTAGAACATAACTACCATGAATAATGAGAAGCTACTGTATCCAACATTTGGTTGGTTCCTGTTCTGTATAGAAACCTAAGCAAATGAAATATTCTATGAGTTGATGTTGAGAATGTTATGTGTCTCTTTAAAAAAACATTTCTGAATGCTTTTTTCTTTATTAATTGAAATATAGCTAATAGACAATATTATATTAGTTTCAGATGTACAACATAGTGATTTGACAATTACATACATTAAATGCTCACCATGATGAGCATAGTTACTATCTGTTAACATACAAAGATATTACAGTAGTACTGAATATATTTCTGTGGTTATATGTCCCTTTGTATTCTTCATTTTAGAGGATAAGATTAAGAGCACATGGAACAGGAATGGGAAAATCAGAATTCTACTGTTGACTGGTGATGGGTCCCAGTTAGCTGGTAGAACGGATGATCTCTGAGATCACTCTCAGCTCAGGACTCTAACTCAGTACAGTTTTAATTTCTCTGGCATTTTCATTTATTTCTAGCAACATACCCAGGCTTTTATGTAAGAGTGTGATCAAAGCGAAGAAGGGTGGACGGGTGGATATCAGAATTCCTTTTCATCAGTTACCATCACACTGCTCACTTTCATTGTTAATCTGCCCTTTCTCTCAAAGTTGGGTTCTTGAATGTAAACACTGATGTAAGTGCCACCATTATGGGATTTCCTGATTCCCTTCTTTAGAAAGAGGATTCCAACCGTTTGGGATAAGGGTATTTCTCCGCTTAAGCCTTAGAGGTGACAGCATTTGGTTTCCCGCTTTTCCAGATGGTTTGTCACTTTGCTTTGCACCTTCTATAACTTTGAACACATGTTTAAACTTTCTAAAAAGGAAAAGAGAATAATCAAATGATTCCTTTTAACCTTAATGCTTTGAAAAGATTCTAGGCTGATCAAAATCAAGAATTTCATAACAATTTAGGTAATGCCATTCTACCAAAGGAGACCCACAACTTCCAAATTCCTTTTTAAAAGAACAAGAAAAGAGGGCCAGATAGCTTAGATGTCTCTGGTGCGGAGCCTCTCCCTTGGCTGGGTGTGAGACCCAAGCCAGGAAACAACTTACGGTAAAAGCGGGTCATCCTCCCTGACCCCAACCCAAAAGAATGATCATTTTTCTTTTTCTTACAACATTTTTTCCCCCTTTTCCTGGAATGATTTTACTGATTAACTTCAGTGGGTCTTTTTAGATCTGAAATCCTTAGATTTTACAATTTTCCTATTTGCCACTCCAAACACTTGCCATTTTGTATTTGCCACTGAGGCTGGTAAATTTGGCTGTATGCCTACTTGTATATTCTATTTATCAGAATCCAAATAAGTAGAAAATAAAGATTAAAAAAGAGTGAAATATCATGCAAGATTGGTAAAACTTTAGAAGTCATTTGTAATGACTATACATGATGAGTATTTGACTAACCTTTATTGGTTATCTGATAAATTTTAAATTGTGTGCAATATTCTGTTTTTGTGAAGATTATCTCCTGCCCTAATTCCATTGTTTCCTTCCTCCAGCATGAAGGTGGTCCCCTCATAAGTTACCAGTCATTTGTACCCTTTCACCCGACAATTCAGCTTTTGGAGTCTGCATTAAAAAGATAAAATTCTCTCAGGTATTTCGGTACTTCTGAAACCAAAGATTATGTTCCTATTTGAAGTAGCATCTCATTCAGCAGATTCAGTGTCACTGAAGAAATACCAGGTCTCGATGCAACAAACACTTTAGAAAGTTTCAACAGGTCCAAGGTCTACCCTTTGCTTGCTACATGACAAACTTTCACACATTGCACTCCACGGGTACATTCCAGGCTATACAAGCATCACAATTAGCTGCTCTCTAATATTTATATTTCTTTTACCTAGTAGACAGCCCACTCTGAGGACTCTTACATTGCCTTCCCAGATTTCAGCTTGGTTAAATTTACCGGTATTGGACTACGCATTGGTTTCCGCTTCTCCCAGTGAGTCATAGCTTATTTATAGCAACAAAAAAGACTCCTGACATTGGACTAGCTACTTAGGTTTTTGCCTCTGCTTTTAGTTTATCACGTCTTAGTGTGTGTATGTGTGTGTGTATATATATATATATATGTATTTGTCTTCCTTTCATTGAGCATGTATTGTGAGCCAGCCATTAGTAATTGCTTTACCTGTACTGTCTAACTTACTATCATAACAAACTTAGCTGGATGTGATTATCCATATTTTCCACCTGAAGGATGGAGGCTTAGAAAGGAGAGGTAAGGAGTGTAAGGTCAGAAACTAGACCTGGTGGATTGGGACTTAGATCTATTTGATTCCAACATATGCGCAGTACACTCTTTTCCTTTCAGTAGTGTGCTCACTCTGGTATTGTACTGTTAGGGGTTCAGGGAGACTGGCACCATCTTGTTTGCTACTAAATAATTATTTGTGATTTTGTGTTCTGGTCTATTTCTGTTACAGAAATGTTTCAGGGGGCAGGGGGAGTGAAGGGAGCTTTCCATTTACTTTGTGATTAAGTGGTAGCAGGGAAGCTGGGTAGCAGGGGCAAGACCAAGAGTGAATTGCACACACTGTAGAAAAAAGTCTCACTGGGTTAAAGTTAAGATGAAAGGTCAAGGTTAAGACAGGGTTGAGCCTCATAAGCAGGCAAAGAATCAAGGCAGTAGCAACAGAAAGGGTCTTAATTTTTTTTCAACCTGTTTCTGCATTGAAAACAGCCAGAGTAATTAAGATTTCCTCAATCTGTGGAGCCCCTAATGGCTTTTGAAGTGGTATGGGGCAAGTAGGGGTGAGGGTGGGAGCGGATCCCCCAGTCAGTCTGAAAGGAAACACATTAGAGTAAAACATGGAGTTTTGGCATTTTAGACTTGGTTGGGTCTTAGAATTTGAAAGACATTTGACAGAATAAGTAACACTATTTGTAGAGGAGATATTTATTTAAATTATGGTGAGGTAAATTAAGATCAGTGACATAACTTGTAGTGGATTTACAGTCTTAAAGAACTTAGATAATAAGCTACAGACCAATAGTTTATAACTATTATAGATAACTCCAGACATATTTGAATTTGGTTATTGTTGTAAGGTTCTCAATATGTAATCACTTCCCATGTTCTTTTAAAGAGTCTCTACTGAGCCACCTATTTGTGATAATGATTGTCAGGATCTTTGAGATATGGGTTTGCTTAGGGAATATAAAAATTTGGATTATTCCCTTATGCTAACAGCATACTTCTTTCCAGTCCTTTGTAATTTACAAAGTACTTATATGCAGTGTCTCTCTCTGGTACCGTGATGATGGCAAATGGCTTGTTCAAGATCATAAGAAATAGTTAAGATATAGGACTGAAGACTTAACTAAGGCTTTTTGATTCTGAGCATTTGTTCTTATAATAGGCAGATCTTGGCTAAAGAAAAAAACTATTAATGTTTTATACTTTTTATGCAGTTACTGTTATTTATAACAAAGAGATGGAGGCAACCTTTAAAAACAACCTACTAGAGTTAAAATTGGGGCTTAGAATATATTTGATTTCAACTCTTGTTCTTTTTTTTAAGTTTTATGAAACAGAACCCTCCCCCTGTAACCAATTATTTTAGTTCCAGGGTTGGCAAACTTTGCTTGTAAAAGGCCTGACAGTAAATACTAGGCTTTGTAGGCCATATGGTCTCTGTTGCAACTATTCAACTTTGGTACTTTAGTGTGAAAGCAACCATAGATAACATGGAAAATGAATGAGCATGCATGGGTTCCAAAAAGACTGTATTTATGGACACTGACATTTAAATTTCATATAATTTCCAAGTGTCTCAAAATACTCTTTTGATTTTTTTCAACTATTTAACAAAGTGAAAACCATTTTTAGTTCATAGGCCATATCAAAACAGGTAACAGGCCTGACTTGGCCTGTAGCCCTTAGTTTGCCAACCCCTGTTTTAGATAGAAAAGGGGAGGGCCTTACCTCTTGGCTAGAATAGGAAGAGCCATACGATCTTAGGCACTTTATGTGATGATTCTGTGTGTAAGACTGAGGTGGCTGGTTCCTCCCAATAGTGTGTCTTTATATCTTGACATTTTCCACTCCAGTCAAAATTTGGGGACTTTGCTTCATTTCCACATCTAGTGAGAAATCTTATCACTAGTGATTGTGGTTTAAATAAACTACAGTGATAGAGTCAGTGTGGAAAGATGTTTTGAGTTGTTCTCTTAATTATTTCCTGTGTGCAGATCGTGTCCTGTCATTTTTCTTGTGTAAGGTTAGGCTCCATGTGAACTGTCCCCCACACCTTCTAGCCCATGGCTAAACAGCCAACGTTTATGAAATTACATACTTGAGCTCTCCTCACCAAATATTAATTGGTGAGGAGACAGCTAGAAATCCTATTCCTACTGTCCAGATTTTAAGAGGGGCTAATGTTACACTCTCCACACACCAATAAGTAAATGCTATTAGGTTCATGAACACGCATGCTTTGACAGATGTCAGTGGCTTTCTGGTTGGCATTCTATCACCAAATACAACATCCAGAAACTGCACTTCCTTAAAGCTTTGAATCAAACGGATAACAAACTCCTACCCAAGAGATTTCTGAGAGCTTTCCCTCTGACAGCTAGACTCACTATGGGAACACACTTGGATAATTTCTGGCGCTTAACTGTTGGAAACTGGGAGGAACAAGACCAGTTTAAATATTCAGAACCTCATAAGTTTGGTTCAGGTTTAGTCATTTCAAAGAGGCAGTTCCCTTGGCTTGCTTTATGCTCACAAGCAGGCGGAGTTACTTGCACATTAATTCTAGATTGCCCCCTTCCTGTTGTCTTTAGGCTTATTTTAGCTTTCTGGTTTTACCTCTCCCAGCTTGAATCAATAGAGGTGGGTGTGGCCATGAGCTCAGGATACGGTTCTAAAGGCTCTAAAGGCGGCTTAACTCCCGCTCACCTTTCTCCACCCTTCTTACAGGCCCGCCCGGTTTGTAGCCATATACAAACCAACAATAAACAAGCATGGGAGAGGCAAAACATTGCTTTTGAAGGAATTCATTTAGGCTTCTGGGGCTTGGAATGCTTAGGTACAAATTCAGATATTAGTAAAATCCTGTTTCCTACAGTGAAAAACTAACGTGGAGCTACTGCCTAAATTTTTTTCTCTGAAGTGAGGCTGTGCTGGACCAAAATAAGATACCATAAAATAACACAAAACAAAAACAATAAATGGGTGCCTATTTTGAAAATAGATGCTTGTATGTAAGTAAATTAAAACAAAAATTCATACATTAGTACTAAAGTTGCTGTAATGTTAATTTTATCACACTGTAGTAATTAAATAAATCCAGAGAGGTGATCACTTTGTAACTGGGTACCCCATGTACTCTGTAAGTTCCAGTAATGCATTTAAATTGCTGTTTTTGCTAACATTCTTTGTTAAAATTAAAATATATTAATACTTTCATCAGAAAAAGATAGTAGTAAAATTAACAGATGCATTTTCAAAATGTTGAGATTCCTTAGCTAATTATATGAAGGATTCAAGCTCTATATACACATGTATATAAAGTCCCCTTCAACTCTGAGAGTTTATGGTTCTACAAAATATCTTCTTAGTTTTGTTTTGCTTTTCCGTTCAAATCTAGCATATCAAATCCCTATTTTTATAGTTTGGAGAACTGTTAAAATAATTACTTTTGATATAAATAAATAAATGTGACTAAATAGGCTAAATCCTGATCAAATCCATACAGTATAGCCAGATTCAATGACAAAATAATTGGGATTGCAGGTAACAGCCAGTCTCTGCCAATCATCTCACTTATTGTCTGGATGGGATGTGAAACTGGTCGATTACATATCAGCGCTGATCTAATTATACCTGTCCTGGCCTTACTACATCCCCCAGAAAAGAGCACTATGTCTTACCAGTATTAATCAGGGCTAGAGAGGTGGCAGCATTTTTCCTCCTGATATTCTTTGATCATATGGAAGAGGCTCTATCCACAGGTGTAACCCATCTGTGGAGTAAGTAGTAGCCTTTTTCCACATGCTTTACTCCTTCCTCTGTAAGAGAAGAGAATTAGATGGGTGAGTACTGAAGGAGTAAGGGGTAGGCCCCACTCCCTCTTCCCCTTTCTGGGAGCAGGCTACCACCTAGGAGCAGGTATCATTCATGCCTTTAGAAAGGTCATGCACCGTATCTGCAGGAGGAGGCTGGCCCCACCTAGATGCTCTAATACTGGGGAACATAGTAATGAAGTGCATGAAGTGCGCTTACTCCACAGATAAAAGCCCTATCCTTCCTCTATATCAGCTTTCTGAGTTTACAGGTGATATTCTGGTTTCTTATCTCCCATACTTTTTTTTTGTTTCATTTTCCAGTTGGCTCATAAGTCAGACTAGAAAGAAAAGTACCATTTATAACCCTGTCTCCTTGGGCCTCTAATTTAAATGTCAGGGGCTCAATGGCTAGAATAATTTCAATAATTTTCTTAAAGTTGTAGTTGGTTTGGTTTCAGAATTGCTTTTTTGATTCATAGAAAGATTGTTTTTATGAACAACAATTTACATTTCTAGCACGGGTTAAGATAATTTACATCTACTTTTATAGACACAAGGTAAGATGAATATTTAATACTCTAGAATAAAAAGGTGGTCTAAAGGTCATGCTACTCCCCTTCCTGATGCACGGCCATCTGTGAAGCCCAACTCATAACGGTGTCTACAACCAGCTGCAGGAGAATTGCTTTCCTTTTATTCAATATATTAAACTAGGGGGGAAAGTCACTTAGCCATGTCTCCCTTCAATATTGTTACGGGATTTTCCAATCACCATTCAGATTATAAGGACAAGTTGCCCAAAAGTCTTATTTAAGGCAACTGGAAAAAAAAAAACAGACATGTAGGGTGACCAACCCAAGATGTTTTCAAGGTCCTGGAAAACTAGAATGTTCACTGGGACATAAGACTTTCATTGATAAAATTGGGAAAACGGGACAAGGTGGTCACCCCACAAGACATACGTAGCACATGACTTTATCTGTTCTATCCAGCAATGTCATTAACTTGAATATTGAGTGTGCTAAAAAACAAGCTCTTTGTATTGGTCATGCTATAACAAACTCTGTTATTCCTGTGATATCTGCCTATTGAGGACTTGTGATCTAAGGCTGAAGACACACTGTATGCCCAGTTTTGACTGTATGGAGTCCACTCATAGTTCCACCTTCTCTCTAACTCTTTTTCTGCTTTTTTGGCAGGTTTGTGATTCAGATACCATGCTTGACCCTGCCTCATCTGTGGAGATGGTAAAGGTTTTAGAAGAAGACCCCATGGTTGGTGGTGTTGGGGGAGATGTCCAGGTGCATATGGCTTCACTTTTTTTGCATGAGTCACTTTTAGTAGCACTCTTACTCCTTGATCCATTGGACACATAAGTACCACACACCAAACTCTCTGCCAGGTATCGTTTCTGGTGCTGGAGACACAATAGGATATACCTTGGAACCACTTTACTGCTCTTCTCTTGTTTGAATTGAAATGTTAGGATTTCTTTGCTTAATCCTGGGGTGTAACCCATTTCTGTGGTGGCCAATAATTTATATGTAATACATGTGAGTTTGTAATGAGTTCCATCTTATCTTCTTCAGCCATAATTTAATGTTCTGGTAATATCTGATGTTGGAGTTCATTTAGTTGCAAGGGTTAAAAAATGAAGTATGGCAGAGGATGGTTTCTATATCTTAAAATGTATGTTTTTGAAAGTGACCGATACATGGTTGATCAAAGATCTAAATGAGAAAACAAAGGAAGTGAGAAAGGCAAAGGAATTATTAATAAGTGGGTTTTGCATTTATTACTTATTTCCCACAATTATCACTTCCCATTATTTGCTCTAAATGGAGAAACAATCAGTGAAGAAAAAATATTAATGAAGGCAACTTGAAATTTTCAGGATGGGGGAAATTTATGTGAACATAAAATGCAGTGTATGTGAACATGAAAATGAATCCTTTGCAAATGAGAGATTAGGTTTCAGCAAAGAGTGAGAAACATGGAAATTTGGCTTTAAAATTTAGGTATTCTGTTGATGTATAGCCCATTTCATATGTGAAAAGGTGACTGAAGACAAAGAAAATGTACTAGAACAGACAAAGAAATAGCCTGGTGATAAAAAGGAAGCATGCAAAATTCAAATGAAAATTGAACAAAAACTAAGAGCAGAGAATTTGGAAATGTTGCCAAGAAGAAGCTGATCATTTTCAATAGCCTTTACATAGAGCATTACTTCAGGATTTAAGTTTTGTAGGGAGTCCTGAGCAAATCCTTTATCACTGGTGCTGCATGAAAGGTGGAAGGATGGAGAAGGAAAATTAATGAATTGGATGAGTTGGAAATTAACCAGAGCAGGAGAGACTAGGGCTTAAATACCTTCAAATCTTTTTTTTAAAATTAAGGTATCATTGACACACAATCTTACTATGAAGGTTTCACATGAGCAACACTGTGGTTTCAACATTTACCCATATTATCAAGTCCTCCCCACCCTCCATTGCAGTAACTGTCAGTGTAGTAAGATGCTATAGAGTCATTACTCGTCTTCTCCATGCTGTACTGCCTTCCCCATGACCTACCTATATTGGGATTGCTAATTACAATGCCCCTTAGTCCACTTCTCCTTCTTCCCACCCACCCTCCCCTACCTCTCCCCTTTGGTAACTGCTAGTCCTTTCTTGGGTTCTGTGCCTCTGCTGCTGTTTTGTTCCTTCACTTTTGCTTTGTTGTTATACTCCACAAGTGAGGGAAATCATTTGGTACTTGTCTTTCTCCACCTGGCTTATTTCACTGAGCATAATACCCTCTAGCTCCATCCATGTTGTTGCAAATGGTAGAATCTGTTTTCTTTCTATGGCTGAATAATATTCCACTGAGTGTATGTACCACATCTTCTTTATCCATTCACCTACTGATGGACACTTAGCTTGCTTCCATATCTTGGCTTTTGTAAATAGTGCTGCAATGAACACAAAAGCCTTCAAATCTCTGATGGTAGAAAAGAGTGGGAGAAGAATTTAGAGGGTGAAAACTAAAGCCTAAAAAAAAAAATCTCAGTATTATAACAAGAGCAAGAACACAAAGAGGCAAAAAGAGGACAGAATAATGGAGTAGAAAAAATGCTTATCATTAAGGAGTCCCAGCGCATGAACACAACTTATCAAAATTAATCTAGTAATGGAGAATCAGAGAAAATAAAATATAACCACGTCAAAAAGAAGGAGGCTAAAATAGGGTAAGTTAACCTCACTCTAGGTAGTAATCTGATAATGGTGCACATTTTGTTGGTATTTTTAGCTAAGGCTTACCTTTTACTTCTTTTTCTCCTTTTTGCAGATTTTAAACAAGTACGATTCTTGGATCTCCTTCCTCAGCAGTGTGAGATACTGGATGGCTTTTAACATAGAAAGGGCCTGCCAGTCTTACTTTGGGTGCGTCCAGTGCATTAGTGGACCTCTGGGAATGTACAGAAATTCCTTGCTGCATGAATTTGTGGAAGACTGGTACAATCAGGAATTTATGGGCAGCCAATGTAGTTTCGGTGATGACCGGCATCTAACGAACCGAGTGCTGAGTCTGGGCTATGCAACAAAATACACAGCTCGATCCAAGTGCCTTACTGAAACACCTATAGAGTATCTCAGATGGCTAAACCAGCAGACGCGCTGGAGCAAGTCCTACTTCCGAGAGTGGCTGTACAATGCGATGTGGTTTCATAAACATCACTTGTGGATGACCTATGAAGCAGTCATCACTGGCTTCTTCCCTTTTTTCCTCATTGCCACAGTAATCCAGCTGTTCTACAGGGGTAAAATTTGGAACATCCTCCTCTTCTTGTTAACTGTCCAGTTAGTAGGTCTTATAAAGTCATCTTTTGCCAGCTGCCTCAGAGGAAACATCGTCATGGTGTTCATGTCCCTCTACTCGGTGTTGTACATGTCAAGTTTACTTCCCGCCAAAATGTTTGCAATCGCAACGATAAACAAAGCTGGGTGGGGCACATCCGGAAGGAAAACCATTGTTGTTAATTTCATAGGACTCATTCCAGTATCAGTTTGGTTTACAATCCTCCTGGGTGGTGTGATTTTCACCATTTATAAGGAATCTAAAGGGCCATTCTCAGAATCCAAACAGACAGTTCTAATTGTTGGAACGTTGCTCTATGCATGCTATTGGGTCATGCTTTTGACGCTGTATGTGGTTCTCATCAATAAATGTGGCAGGCGGAAGAAGGGACAACAGTATGACATGGTGCTTGATGTATGATCAGACGTTCACTTGACGTTTGCAGTCACACATGAAAGCTTGGTTCCTCTGGGGACTGTACAGTATTGTGGCATCCGATAATGCCACCAAAGGAGACATATCACTGCTGCTGGGACTTGAACAAAGAGATTTCTATGGGTTTATTTTGATTCCGCCAAAGTAAATGATACATCAACAAGAAGAAACTCAGATTTAGTCTGTTATATCTAGGAAAATGGGAAGAATTCTTTGTTATGCACTTTTTCCTTACTGTACATCTGCCTAACAGTGTTTTGCCCTATATACCTCACTAGCCATGCTTTATGTGGGTTATCATGGAAGAAAAGGATTTTGGAAACTCAAGGAAAAGTTCTTTCAACATAGACAACCTAACTTATGGACTGTGCTGATAGCTATTTTTTTTTTTTTAAAGAAAAGATTCTCTCTTTTTAACTCTACCAAATGAAATGCCAAAGGAAATTTTAGAGGCCATTGGCTATGCTGTATTTTTATATAATTGTACTGTTTTAAAGTTTTGTATGCCAATTTTTAAAGCAAATTTTACATACTCTATATTTTACTTCTGCCAAAATACACCTGTTCTCCCTTTTTTTTTATAAAATAGGTTTTGAAAAAATTCATACTTAAAAAAAACCCCAAAATGTGAAGCTTGGTTGACTGATGTTGTTCATGATAGAAAGAATAAAAAGTGTGTGTCTTTCTCTACCTTTTAAAAATTGAATAGTTTATTTCTGTGAAAAAAGTATTTAAACTTTCGATATTTTAACTAAGCATTTCTTTTAGAGAAGGCCAAAATACCTGTCATACTTTGGGAGGAGAAATAACATACTGTATACAAAAAAGAAAATCATTGAAGATCAAGGCCAAAGGGGTAGAAAAGTGCAATTTTTTCATAAGATTTTAAAGAAAAGGGAATAATAGTGCTCTAAGGAAAACACTAGGCCTCCAGCACTGGACAAAACATGAATATCAAAGATGAATAATCTTTGGGGATTCTGGCTGTGTTTTCCCAGTAAAATGGAAAATGGAAAAATATCTGTTTAATCTGGACAAGTATAATGCAATTCATCATTTTGATCTATGGCCTGAATTAATGGGATCCTGTCTATATATTGAACATATTTACCTGTCTTTTTTCTGCTTGCCAGTACATTTTACATGTTAGCGTGAGGTTTACACGGGTGAGTTGGATAAATAATAAGTATGAAGTATATGGATTCAAAATTAGTACATTCACGCTCCAAGCGTCCTGTTTTGCTTTCTAGGGAGGATCTTTTTCTGAATTATATAATTGCTTCATCTCTCCTTTTCTTGGCCTACATAAATGTTTACATATTAGAAATGATATCAAGGTTTAATAATAAAATTTGGCACATAAGAAAACTGATGAACCAGTTACCGTGAATCCAGCTAATTTAGCTACTCCAGGGCCTCACTTACGCAGTGTGACTTGACAAGACCCATCTTGCGTTGTAGCTGGTGCTGTGCAGACCTGTGTTCAAATACAAACACATGAATAAGTTGCATAACAAGTATTGTGATGAGGCAGAGACGTGAAGGAGTGTTCGACCATGTGCTTCCGCCTTTCTGCTTCCTTTTCATGCAGCCATCTGTGGTCCATCTATCCTGCCTAAGAAGAAGCTGCACATTCTACCTTGGGAGTACAGAAAGTACCCCACGTTCTGCAACTCAGAATCCCTGATTGGAGAGCTTGTGGGAAACAAAACACCATGCCAATAAATGAGACTAAAACTTGAGTTTGCCTTTTTAACTATTTATGTTTTAAGTTAAGCTTTGATAACATTCAAATGTCAAATTCTCTCATTCTTATAAGAGATTGAATTAATTGCCTGTATTTATTTTAGCAATTATTCAATGTATTTCCAGTATAGGATGTATAGTATAATTGATTTTTTTGTAAATAAAATATTTTTGATAAGATTATTGCCTTTTTTTCCAAGGGAAGGGGGAACTTCAAACAAAACAACTTTGTTTTCCTGATGATAGTGGTATGGGTTTAAGAATGGGGTCTATAGAAAAAACAGAATAAACACAACATGGTTGGTCAAAGATAGAAGTCATTTAACATTACTAAGTCATAAGGTAGAAAATCCCCCAAATTGGTGTGGTTTGGAAATAAGGGGAAATTGGGAGAGAGAGACTGCTGTTGCAATGAACATAACCCATGTCTCTATAATCTTTTCATCTTGGGAGCAGCCCAAACTTAAGACATAAGTTGTTTTATTACCACAGATATTCAGAAAGATCATAAGCTTATTTTATTATCAAAAATTGAAATTTATAATTTAAAGTCTAATGAGGGCAATAAAATGAATTAGGGCATTTCTGAACAATGGAACATCATTACCCATTTAACTTCTCGGAGAATATGAGGATGTTGGAGAAATGTTAATGTTAATATATATATATATAACCATTTGTACAGTAACATCCCAATTTTGTAAAAACTTGTTTAAATGTGGTTGACTCTACTATTGAGAATATGACCAGTTTATATTCTGTATACATTTTTGTATTTTCCAAATACTATAATCATGTATTGCTTTTCTATCTGGAAAAGGAAATAAATACTGCTTTTTTAAAAAGTGGGTTGGGGCATCTAATAGCATTCCTGGTTTGAGGAGCTTTGATGGTAATGATTCAATTTTTTCACTTATCCCTCAAATTCATTTTATTTCCCAGTTCTATTATTTGGTTCCTAAGAATCCTTCATTCCCTCAGTACAGTTATATTATAAAAAGAGACTATAGCCTCTGAACGTTACTGGCGGTAGACCAGAAATGCTGATGATTCTAATCCCAATAATACATGGATTAAGTCACGTGGTACTATATTGGAGGTTGGTAAGCTCAATATAAAAAGCCACGTAGTACATGCCACAAGCTTTGCCGGCTAGTATGTGCTCTGTCACGTGACTGCTCAACTCTGCCCTTGTAGCCCAAATCATCCATAGGCAATATGTCAGTGAATGTGTGTGGCTGCTTTCCAATAGTACATTATTTGTGGACACTGCAATTTGAATTTTCTATATATTTTTCATATGTTGCAAAATATTTTGATATTTTCCAAACATTAAAAAATTAAAACTATCTTAGTTCACTAGCATTACCAAAACAATGAGCCAGATTTGGACTGCAGACTATAGTCTAATGATTCTTGATTCTTAAGAATCTCTTTACTTACTGTGTACCATTAAATACTGTGACACCTAATTTTTGGGCATGTACCATGTGTCTTGTACTGCCAGAAGCACATTTTACAGATCAGCTAGTTTAGTTCTCATACCAATCACAATGAGTTCCACTTTTATTGCCATTTTATAGGTGAGAAATCTGAGGCTTAAAAAGATTTGGTAATATGAGATTGTAAAGCTAGTGAATTGTGGTGGTGGAATGTAAGTCCAGCGATTCGGATGTCACACTTACCCCGTTAACTACCGCTACTCAATAAGTCATCCTGTCAGCGTCAGCATCACCTGGGAATTGGTTGGAAATACAGATTCATGGGCCTTCCTCAGACCCACTGCATCAACATCTCAGGCTGGGCCCAGAAATCTAATGATATCCTCGGATGACTTACATTGAAGTTCAAGAAGCATTGCTCTACTTCATATCTCACATTGTTCCCCTCAGATGAAGTATAATTTCTATGACACTGTCAATTCAAATATTTGTATTTTCTTATTAAAATTTTCTTTTAGTATCATATGTACATGTTGGCAGATGTCTGGTTTTAATTAAGTTTACTGAAAGTGGTGGGTGTGATTTTGATCTCTGATCCTTTAAATAGAATTAACACATTTAATTAAGATGCGGGCTGTATTTAACAAAGTATTTGGACTTTATAGAAAGTAAATTTGAAGGTGGATCATAGAATAATACACCTGGGAGAAATACTAGAAGAAGGTGTTTAGATTTGTTCATGGTACATGCAGATATTTTGAATATGGTGCTAATAATATTGTAAATGTAACTACTTTATGGAGTTTTGGATTGGAACATCCCACAGTCCCACATAAACAATTATGTTAAGAAATATAATTTGGTTCAAGTGTGCATATAATAAGCTGGCATTGTTCTTCCAGGCACTTGACAACTTTCATTATCTTCCAAATCTGCCTCCTGTTTCACTTCCTCAGTTACTGGATGGCATTTCCTCTTCCCAGCTGCCAAACGCTATTTTCAGCTCATTGATAATGCCCTATAACCAGCTAGTCACTGCAACTATTTGATTCCACCTCTGCCATGTCACTCCACTTCAGCTCACCCTGGTTAAGTCCTTCCATGGCTCTTACCTGAACAGTTGAAAACACCTCCTAACCACTTCTCTTTTCCCCATTTCTATTTCATTCAGTGGATTCTCCACATATTTTGTCAAAACTATCCTTCTAAAGTCTAACTGTGAAGACAAAGGTTTAACTTCATATCATTTGTCAACAAGATAAAAGCATTCCATCTTCAAGAATGCCTTCAAGGTGATAATTATTTACATCCTCTCTTGCAGGGCTCAATCCTACTGTGTTGTGGTCCTATTAAAGTAGATCGTTTTGTTCCCTCTTGTACACACTTTGACCTTTTCCTTTATCTTTGTTCACATTTTCTTTCAACCTGAAATGGCTTTTCCCTTCTCCCTGCACCCTATATCTACATGTCAAATTCTTCCATACCTTTCATTCAAGGCATGATATGACTATGGTTTCCTTCTCCAAATACCTCAATTTAAAGGGATCTCTCACTCTCTTAATATTTAATTTTTATCTCTGCCATTAGCTCAGACTCTGCTGCCTTGTGTTCTGAATATCAGTGCACTTGATAAAATCCTGGTGGACTAAAAGGTTTTTGAGGCTGCGGATATATGGTCATCACTTTTGAATCCTCCCTGGTGACTAGCATGGCCAGTTGCTCCATAAAATGTGGTAAATAAGCAAATGAATACATGAAAGAACAGGGAAAGAAGGATGCACTCAAGTAACGAATCACCTTTTAGGAGCATTTGGGGTCTTCTTGGAGCTTTGTTGCAGGAAAAGCTTTGGGGTCTGAGGGCTACACTTCCTTTTGCTCTGGGCATGGGCTGATGCTTCTGTCGCCAGAGAGTGCCAAGAAAGAAATTTGGCACTGTCTACCAAGTTCAGGCGTTCATTCAACAGACAGTTTTTGAGTGCTATTACATGCCAGCCTTTGCTGATTTCAAATTAAAATATTCCTGTCTTCAAGGAATTCTTTCAGTTTCTCCAGTAAGCCATGCCCCTCCTGTGCTGGGAGCACTTCCAAAGGCTCTTCCCAGCCTCACCTCCTTCCTACAATCACCTGTCTAGTTGACTCCTGTCCTGCCTTTTAGCCCCAGCTCAACCACCACTTCCTCAGGCGTGCCTCCTGCAACTGCTGTGAGCAGGTAGGTTCATTCCTCTACACCATCATTGCATACAGCACCTCAGGGCTATTTTTCATTTTCATCTCTGTGGCTCCTTGTTAATATCTGTGTCTCTTCTCAGAGGATGAGCTCAGTGGGGGAAGGAACAGTGCAAGACTGTATTGGTATCACATCATCTGGTCTTAGCACACAGTGTGTCGCTGCGTACTAAGAAACCCAATACAAATTTGTGGACTGAATAGAGAGGGAATGACATCCCCAGTATAGGTTGAGAAACAACTACAGGGTTAGAGTTTTATATATATAAAAGTCAAACTTTTAGGTTCTCATTTATAAAGAGCTTTTTCATCCCTGGTTAGACTTACAGCTTAGGATAGGAAGAAAAGAGAGATGATGGAGTTTTCATCAGTTTAGGGAGATGAAATCTATAGGTAGGGGGCTATTCTTTTGGTTGTGAGAAAGGTGGAGTGGCAGTTCAATAGAATTCCTGTAATGAGGATGTGCAGACCTTGACAAAAATTACATTTTTAACTAACTTATAACTTAAATATTAAATGCCACATTTCCTATTTCTGTTCATGATTCATGTTCTCCTTGATGTAATTTCGAGACACGAGAGACCTTTGTGATTGAGGCTCCTCAAATCTGCCTCTACTTGCCAACCTGACATATTGAGACTATTCTTAAACCCATTTCAAAAGGACTTGTAAATTGTAAAGCTCTCAGGAGGGAATTAAAGATTAGAACATACTAAAATGTTCTCTCATTGAACAAAAACATTTTTGATACTAGGTTTTGTCTTCAAAACATAAAATATGTATGTGTATCTATATTTATATTTTAATAATTGTATTAATTATTAATATGTGTTAATAATTGCTTAAATGCAGCACATGTAAGAACTTCTGTATACATGCATGTCATATATAGTTTTGGAGCCACCTCTTTGCATGGCTAACTCTTACTCGTCATTTAAGATTCAGAGGTCCCCATGACCTAGGGAGGGCCTCTCAAACAGCAGAAGCTCAATAAACATGGATTGGGTGATGTTAAGTGTGTTTCTGTAGGAAAAAATCATTTATCAAGTCTGTGCATATAAATATATACATTTTCACTTTATAATAGTTCATTTACTCATGCTCTTATTTGATTTTCAAAACTCTGTTAGGTGTCTAGTATATAGCAGACTTTGTGACTAGAAGGAGTAACTTCCTGTTAATGCAGTAAATGCTTGCTGTATCACTGCTTTGAGATGTTCAAAGATTGCCCATGAAATAAAATGGTTCTATTCTCAGGCATGTTTAGGGTACACTGAGAATATCAAGTTTCGTCATTGCAGAAACTCTCAGAAGTTTTCAATGCGCCAATGAGCTTTGTGATTCTGCAAGAGAGGCCCATCCTACACAGAAGCCCTTACACTCAGATGGCTATGATGTCCCTTTCTCAGATGGGATGGTAGTTAATATCTGGATTAACGTTATTGTCCTGCAGTACCTAGTTTAGGTAACAAGGTGCAGAATTCCTGACACCACAAGTTTGATTTGTTTTCACTCATGATCTAGAAAGAAACCTCAGAGCTTAACTTCCTTATTGCTTGAGTAATCAGCACTGAGTGGAGGCCACAGGGGTCAGAGGAAAGAGCCTTAAAGGTATATTTGACTCAGTCTCTGAGCTACAGAAACAGACTGTTCTCAAGAGCCCAATTTACCCACTTGCTGTCAAAAAGCTCTCCACGTGTTGGCTTAGGCAAACCTCAGTGACTTGTTTGAGCTCTGCAATTCAACGCAACAAAGATTTTAATCCTGGGAAAATGTACAATGAGTGGGTGGGCCTAATCTCTGAAACAGTTTTGGCTATGTGTGAGCACTGATGGAAGAGATGCACGATTGTTTTATAAACTGAGGGAAGGGTTGCATTTGGTTCTCTGTGTTGGACTGAGTTGACTATTGAGTCACAAAATTAAATGTGATCATTTTTTAACCAGGTCAGAAGAGAATTTAACCAGAGGGAAATTAACCAGAGAGTACACACATTCTCTCTCAGAAAGAACAGAGGCATGAGTGTGTCACAGACCTACACATCCCACTTTTCCAGACAATATGTGATGGGTCTCTTGCATTAAAGAACAAAAAACATAGTTGAAAGTTTTAAGGAAATAAAAATCCTATAAAGGGATCTTTGGGAATCAGAGTTGAATGGCCATTTTCATGAAGCTATTAAAAATCACTAGAAAGGAAAAATTAAATTTCATTTAGTCTAACTCAGCTGCCTCAAGTCTCTATTGGAAAGAGGCAAGGTATAAAAAAATAAAAGAGTGGAGAAGTGCAGGCTCCTTAGTTCAATGAAGCAAAACTATAATGCAGTTGATTTTAACACCATGCTCAAGGCTGCACAGCTGGGGCTCCAAACCCTGGAACTACATCCATGTCTCTGGGCCTACTTCATAATGCAGAAAACCTCAAACCTGCCGTTTCTGGGCAGCATCTCTACTTGCCAACCTGACATATTGAGACTATTCTTAAACCCATTTCAAAAGGACTTGTAAATTGTAAAGCTCCCAGGAGGGGATTAAAGGTGGCAGCATAAGAGGTGAGACAGAGAGCTCCTCCCAAAACCACATATAATACGAAAATATAGTTAATACAGCTAATCCTAAAAGAGCAACAGAAAAGAAGGCTGCGCCAGACTGCATACACCTGGAGAACAGAGCAGATCTCATGAAATATGATAACACACCAAAGCCTTGATCCGGCAGGACCGAAGCCCTTCCCCCACTCCAGCTCACCAGCGGGAGGAAGAGAAATGGATAGGGGAGCGTGTGGAAGCCTAGGACTGCTGAACACTCAGCTCTGGAGATCTGCTTTGGGAGTACAAACCTAGATTGCATGGTGCTCTGGAGATTAGTGGGGTTGGAAATCTAAGACAGGTGGAACACTTGGAGAGACTGAGATTCCAGTCATTTGTAGAGGACAGGGATCCACATCCAGCTACTCTGGGACAAAGGAAAGGCGGGCAGTCTGAGAAGTTTCCCAGCAGCGAGAGGGCAGCTGAAGGGGTGGGGACTGCACGGAGCTTGCTGCTTGGGAGAAGGGATAGGTGCACAAGGTTGTCTGGGCGTGCTCTGCCCAGCAGGTTGGAAACTATCATGATCTTCAGGTGCTCCATCCCCCTAGATGGCTACTTAGCTCTGAGGCCCCCCACTGTGATACGCAGCCTGCTGCATCTTCCTCTTGCTTGCTGACACCAGCTCACAAACCAGAAGCCCCTGCCCTGGCATCAGGCCGGCCAGAGGGAGGCCCTGCCTATGTCAGCTATAAACACAAAACACAGATGCTTACACCTGTGTGCTTGGCCCACTGGCTCTGACAGTAGAAACAGGCGCTGCAGCTGGGAAGCAGGAAACAGCTCTTTCCTCCCGCCAGACACCAACACCGCTACTCTGCAAACCCCAACATCACTCCAGGGACTGAGCAGCCACAGAGATTAGAACTTCTGGGCACTAGAGGGTACAACTTACAAATATGAAATGTCAAAGGAACCTGGTTTAAACCAAAATCTCACAAAATACAAGAAAAAGGCCCAAGCAAAACTGAATTCATGAATCTTCCTGAAAGAGGGTTCAAAATAAAAATCATAAACATGCTCATGGAGGTACAGAAAAATATTCAAGAACTCAGGGATGAATTTAGGATGGAGACTCAATCATTAAGAAATTCCATATCTGAAATTAAATATACAATGGAGGCATTTAAAAGCAGATTAGATGTAGTAGAAGAGATGGTAAATGGAATAGAAATTAGACAAGAGGAATATAAAGAAGCTGAGGCACAGAGAGAAAAAAGGTTCTCTAGGAATGAAAGAATATTGAGAGAACTGGGTGACCAATCCAAATGGAACAATATTCGCATTATAAGGGTATCAGAAGAAGAAGAGAGAGAAAGGGATAGAAAGTGTCTTTGAGGAGGTAATTGCTGAAAACTTCCCCAATCTGGGGAAGGAGATAATCTCTCAGGCCATGGAGGTACACAGATTTCCCAACACAAGGGATCCAAGGAAGAAAACACCAATACATGTAATAATTAAAATGGCAAAGATCAAGGATAAGGACAGACTTTTAAAAACAGCTAGAGAGAGAAAAAAGATCACATACAAAGGAATATCCATCAGGCTATCATCAGACTTTTCAACGACCTTACAGGCCACAAAAGAGGGGCTTGATGTATTTAATGCAATGAAGTAGAAGGGCCTCAAACCAAGAATACTCTACCAGGCAGGGTTATCATTTAAATTTGAAGAAGGGATTAAACAATTTTCAGGTAAGCAAAAGCTGAGAGAATTTACCTCTCACAAATCTCCTCTACAGTGCATTTTAGGGGGACTGCTATAGATGGAAGTATTCCTAATGCTAAATAGCTGTCACCAGGGGAAATAAAACCACAGCAAAGTAGAACAGTTAATTACTAAGCAGATGCAAAATCAAATCAACTACCCCCAAAGCCAATGAGGGATAGACAAAGAGTATAGAATATGATACATAATATATAAAGAATGGAGGAGGAAGAAAAAGAAGGGATAAAAAAAGAACCTTTAGATTGTGTTTGTAATAGCATACTAAGTGAGTTAAATTAGACTGTTGATAGTAAGGGAATTACCCTTGAACCTTTGGTAACCACACATATAAAGCCGGCAATGTCAATAAGTACATACCTATCAATAATCACCCCAAATGTAAATGGTCTGAATGCACCAATCAAAAGACATAGAGTCACCGAATGGATAAAAAAACAAGACCTGTCAATATGCTGCCTGCAAGAGACTACTTCAAACCCAAAGACATACACAGACTGAAAGTAAAGGGATAGAAAAAGATATTTCATGCAAATAATAGGGAGAAAAAAGCAGGAGTTGCAGTACTTGTATCAGACAAAATAGACTTCACAACAATGTCATGAGACACAAAGAAGGACATTACATAATGATAAAGGGGTCAGTCCAACAAGAGGATATAACTATTATAAGTATCTATGCACACAACACAGGAGCACCTACATATGTGAAACAAATACTAACAGAATTAAAGGGGGAAATACAATGCAATGCATTCATTTTAGGAGACTCCAACACATCACTCACTCCAAAGGACAGATCAACCAGACAGAAAATAAATGAGACAGAGGAACTGAACAATGCATTAGAACAGATGGACCTAATGGACATCTACAGAACATTCCATCCTAAAGCAGCAGGATACACATTCTTCTCAAGTGCACAGGGAACATTTCAAGAAAATATCATATACAAGGACACAAAAAGAGCTTTGGTAAATTAAAAAAGACTGAAATTGTACCAACCAGCTTCTGAGAACACAAAGTTATGAAACTAGAAATAAATTATGCAAAGAAAATGAAAAATCCCACAAACATATGGAGACTTCACAACATGCCCCTAAACAACCAATGGATCAATGACCAAATAAAAACAGAGATTAAGCAATATATGGAGACAAATGACAACAATAATTCAACACCACAAAATCTGTGGGATGCAGCGAAGGCCGTGCTAAGATGAAAGTATACTGCAATACAGGCCTACCTCAGGAAAGAAGAACAACCTCATATGAACAGTCTAAACTCACAATTAGTTAAAATAGAAAAAGAAGAACAAATGATGCCCAAAGTCAGTAGAAGGAGGGACATAATAATGATTAGAGCAGAAATAAATAAAATCGAGAATAATAAAACAATAGAAAGAATCAATGAAAGCAGGAGCTGGTTCTTCAAGGAAATAAACAAAATAGATAACCCACTAGCCAGACTTATAAAGAAAAAAAGAGAATCTACAAATATAAACAGAATGAGAAATGAGAAAGGAAAAATCACTATGGACACTACAGAAATACAAAGCATTATTAGAGAGTACTATGAAAAATTATACGCTAACAGTCTGGATAACCTAGAAGAAATGGACAACTTTCTAGAAAAGTACAACCTCCCAAGGCTGACACAGGAAGAAACAGAAAATCTGAATAGACAAATTACCAGCAATGAAATTGAATTTGTAACAAAAGAAATACCTAAGAACAAAACCCCTTCACCAGATGATTTCACTGCTGAAATTTTTCTTTAAATTTTTTATTAAGGTATGATTGATATACACTCTTACGAAGGTTTCACATGAAAAAACAATGTGGTTACTACATTTACCCATATTATCAAGTCCCCACCCCAATGCAGTCACTGACCATCAGTGCAAGATGCCACAGATCCACTATGTGCCTTCTCTGTGCTACACTGTTCTACGCATGATCCCCCACACCATGTGTACCAAACATAATACCCCTCAGTCTCCTTCTCCCTCCCTTCCCACCCACCCTCCCACACCCTTCCCCTTTGGTAACCACTAGTTCATTCTTGGAGTCTCTGAGTCTGCTGCTATTTTGTTCCTTTAGTATTGTTTCATTGTTATACTCTACAAATGAGGGAAATCATTTAGCATTTGTCTTTCTCTGCCTAGCTTATTTCACTGAGCATAATGTCCTCCAGCTCCATCCATGTTGTTGCAAATGGTAAGATGTGTTTCTTTCTTATGGCTGAATAGTATTGCATTGTGTATACATACCACATCTTCTTTATCCATTCATCTACTGATGGACACTTAGGTTGCTTCCATATCTTGGCTATTGTAAAAACTGATGCAATAAACATAGGGTTGCATATGTTTTTTTCAATCTGAGAAGTGTATTCTTTGGGTAAATTCCAAGGAGTGGAATTCCTAGGTCAAATGGTATTTCTATTTTTAGTTTGTTGAGGAACCTCCATATTGCGTTCCATAATGGTTGAACTAGCTTACATTCCCACCAGCTTAACTGCTGAATATTATCAAACATTTAGTGAAGACCTAATACCCAGCCTCCTTAATGTTTTCCAAAAAGTAGAAGAAGAAGGAATACTTTCAAACTCATTCTAAGAGGCCAGCATTGCTCTAATACCAAAATCAGGCAATGACACCATAAAAAAAGAAAATGACAGACCAATATCCCTGATGAACTTAGATGCAAAAATACTCAACAAAATATTAGCAAACCAAATTTAAAAATACATAAAAAAGATTATTCATTGTGATCAAGTAGGATTTATCTCAGGGATGCAAGGATGGCACAACATTCAAAAATCCATCAATATCATCCACCACATCAACAAAAAGAAGGACAAAAACCACATGATCATCTCCATAGATGCTGAAAAAACATTTGACAAAATTCAACATCCATTCATGATAAAAACTCTCAACAAAATGGGTATAGAGGGCAAGTACCTCAACATAATAAAGGCCATATATGACAAATCCTCAGTCAACATCATACTTAACAGCAAGAAGCTGAAAGCCTTTCTTTTAGGATTGGGAACAAGAAAAGGATGCCCACCCTCTCCACTTTTATTCAACATAGTTCTGGAGGTCCTCGCCACAGGAATTAGACAACACAAAGAAATAAAAGGCATCCAGATTGGTAAAGAAGAAGTTAAACAGTCCCTGTTTGTAGATGACATGATATTGTACATAAAAAACCCTAAAGAATCCACTCCAAAACTACTAGATTTTAATATCTAAATTCAGCAAAGTTTCAGGATACAAAATTAATACACAGAAATCTGTTGCACTCCTATACACTAATGATGAACTAACAGAAAGAGAAATCAGGAAAACAATTCCATCCACAGTTTCATCAAAAAGAATAAAATACCTAGGAATAAACTAACCAAGGAAGTGAAAGACCTATACTCTGAAAACTACAAGACACTCATGAAAGAAATTAAAGAAGATACCAATAAATGGAATCACATCCTGTGCTCATGGATAGGAAGAATTAATATTGTCAAAATGGCCATCCTGCCTAAAGCAATCTACAGATTCAATGCAATCCCTATCAAAATACCAACAGCATTCTTGAACAAACTAGAGAAAATAATTCTAAAATTCACATGGAACTACAAAAGACCCCAAATAGCAAAAGCAATCCTGAGAAGGAAGAATAAAGCTGGGGGGGATTATGCTCCCCAACTTTAATCTCTACTACAAAGCCACAGTAATCAAGACAATTTGGTACTGGCACAAGAACAAGCCCATAAACCAATGGAACAGTCTAGAGAGTCCAGATATAAACCCAAGTATATATGGTCAATTAACATACAATAAAGGAGCCATGGACATACAATGGGGAAATGACAGCCTCTTCAAAAACTTGTGTTGGCAAAACTGGACAGCTACATGCAAGAGAATGAAACTGGATTATTGTTTAACCCCATACACAAACGTAAACTTGATATGGATCAAAGATTTGAATATAAGTCATGAAACCATAAAATGCTTAAAGGAAAACATTGGCAAAAATCTCTTGAATATAAGCATGAGCAACTTTTTCCTGAACACATCTCCTTGGGCAAGGGAAACAAAATAAAAAATGAACAAGTGGGACTACATCGAGCTAAAAAGTTTCTGTGCAGCAAAGGGCACCATCAACAAAACAAAAAGGCATCTTACAGTATGGGAGAATATATTCATAAATGACATATCCAATAAGGGGCTAACATCCAAAATATATAAAGAACTCACACGCCTCAACACCCATAAACCAAATAACCCAATTGAAAAATGGACAGAGGATATGAACAGATACTTCTCCAAAAAAGAAATTCATATGGCCAAAAGGCACATGAAAAGATGCTCCACATCACTAATTATCAGGGAAATGCAAATTAAAACCACAATGAGATATCACCTTACACCAGTAAGGATGGTCAACATAGAAAAGACTAGGAACAACAAATGCTGGGAAGGATGCTGAGAAAGGGAAACCCTCTTACACTGTTGGTGGGAATGTAATCTAGTTCAACCTCTGTGGAAAGCAGTATGGAGGTTCCTCAAAAAACTAAAAATAGAAACACCATTTGACCCAGGAATTCCACTCTGAGGAATTACCCAAAGAAAACACCTTCTCCGATTGAAAAAGATAAATGCACCCCTATGTTTATTGCAGCACTATTTACAATAGCCAAGACATGGAAGCAACAACCTAAGTGTCCATCAGTAGATGAATGGATAAAGAAGAGGTGGTACATATACACAATGGAATACTATTCAGCCATAAGAAAGAAACACATCTTATCATTTGCAACAACATGGATGGAGCTAGAGGGTATTATGCTCAGTGAAATAAGTCAGGCAGAGACAGACAAATACCAAATGATTTCCCTCATTTGTGGAGTATAACAATGAAACAAAACTGAAGCAACAAAATAGCAGCAGACTCACAAACTCCAAGAAGGGACTAGTAGTTATTAAGGGGGAGCAGTGGGGGAGGGTGGGTAGGGACGGAGGGAGAAAGGGATTGTGGGGTATAATGACTGGTGTACATGATGAGGGTAGGGTCACAAGGAAGACAGTGTAGCTCAGAGAAGACAAATAGGGACTCTGTGGCATCTTACTACACTGACTCCAATGGGGTATGGGGGGGGGCGACTTGATAATAAGGGTGAATGTAATAACCACATTGTTCTTCTTGTGTAACCTTCATAAGAGTGTAATGATACCTTAATAAAAAAAAAGGGTATGGGCACATCTGGCTGTGCCTGGGGATTGTGGGGGGGAATTGTAAAACTCCCAGGCTTATGGGTCTTTCATATTTAGATTTTAAATAAAAAGCTATCCAGGGTAGTCTAAGACCTGAAATTTTCAGCACCATTAATAAATAGCATAACATATCAAAAATGGAGATTCTGAATGCCATAAAAGGTCAGATCCCATTTATGAGATCTTTGAAGTCTATAATAAGAAAACTATTTGTGGCCTTATTTTGTGTTAATCATATTTAAGTAATACAGTTCTACATCTATACCTGTTTATGTAATGTTTTTAAATATATTTACATGCACTCGTTATCACTAAATTTAAAGTTCTTGCCCTAAAACAAATTGTTGCCATATTCCCCAGTTTGGAAGGGCAGAGGCCAGAATGGTTGGAGCTCTGACTTATTGTGTGTTTGGGCTTTCGTTGCAGATTGATGCATTTAAACTAAGTATCCGCTCTGCTGCTTATCACCTGTGTAAACTTGAGAAAATTACTCCACTTCACTGAGCCTTATTTTCCTCATCTGAGTAATAATGGGCATAACACGTATCAAAGTTATGTGACATCAAGAGAGCATATAAAAAGTTCCTCAGAAAAATCCTTGCCACATAATAGGAGTTCAGTAAAATTTTCTTCTACATTTTCTTCCTTCCTAAATAACTAACTTCATTAGTTTCTCTCCCTCCCTCCCTCCCTCCCTTCTTCCCTCCCTCCCTCCCTCTCTCCCTCCTTCCTTCCTTCCTCCTTCCTTCCCTTCCTCCCTCCTTCCTCCCTCCCTCCTTCCTTCCTTCCTTCCTTCCTTCCTTCCTTCCTTCCTTCCTTCCTTCCTTCCTTCCTTCCTTCCTTCCTTCCTTCCTTCCTTCCCTCCCTCCCTCCCTTCCTTCCTTCCTTCCTAAAATGTCTTTACTCAGCAGACCAGTGGACCTAGGGCTGGGACATTTAACTCAAATACAAAGGAATTAAACCTCTTAAAACATGTATTTTAATTTACCCATTTGTTAGTTTCTAAAAAAACCTTAAGATTTTCTTTAAGAATAGATGGACCTCTCCTTTAGACATGGAGCAGGTAAACTGTGACAATGTCTTTTCTGTTCTGACTTCCAGGAGAGCACTTAATACAATTTTTTTTCCTGACGTATAACTGCTTCAGAATGTCTAAAACGTGGGCGCGGACCAGCATGAAGAGTATGGCGTTGGCATCGACGGTTTAGAGGCCTGAGGCCACTGTGCTCTCTGGTAGACAAGTGGACATTCCAATTTCTTCATTTGTAAAATATAAGAACTCCCCTGCTACAAACCTCATAGGGCTGCTGTTGGGATGATACAAATAATAGAAGGGAAAGGCCATCAAAAATTCCAAAAAACTCTTCATATTTGAGTTCCTGTTATTAATTCTGAGCACTAGTAGGAGACATCCAGATTTTTACTATGACAGAGGTCAGATCTGGGCCCTGAGTCTACTGGACATTCTCTTCATCCTTACTGCTACCGCCTCAGCGATGCTGCCATCATCTTGGGTCTGTTTTAAGAGGCATCGGTCTGTCTTCTTCCACTCTTCTCCTCTGTATTTTTCCATGGAACAGTCAGTGTGAGATTATATCCCTCACCTGCTGAGAAGCCTTCAAATGTTTGATCTCAAAACACCATTCTCCACAAGGTCCTACATGATTGGCCTTCTGTGTCCAGGACCTCTTGCTGACTACCTTTCTTCCTTCTTAGACTAGACACTGGCATTCTATCTGTTCTTTAGACAAAAGAAGGTGGTTCCCACTTCAAGATCATTACCTGTTGCCTTGTATTTTGCCCCAAGTACTCTAAGAACTTGGTGTGGTCAGTTTATTCCTGTCATGTAGGTCACCTCCTCAGAGAGTCCCCTCCTAACCATGGTCTAAAGTGACAACCCCAGCCCCCAGTCACTTTCTATCACATCATCCTATAATTCGTCTCAAAGTATTTATTGTAAACTAGAATATTTATTTATTTGTTTACTTGATTATTCTCTCCTTCAGCACCTACATTGTACATATAATCCAGAGGGCAGTGACATGATCTCTATCTCAAAGCCTGGAACAGAACTTGATAGATAGAAAGTGCTCAGTGAATATTGCTGGATACATGCAGGTATAGAACAATGCTGAATGCTCAATTTGTGTAAATCTTGTACCTGCTTACCCAAAACTGAAGCATAGAATAGGCTACAGACACACCAAGTGCTTAAAGAATGGCTCATTTGTTATTCATATTTTAAAAAGAGATTCTCCCCCTCCTCTGCTACTCATTTCCACAAATCAGGAACTTATCCTACAAGTTAGACTCAAGGAAAAACTTAAAAATGTATGGTTTTGTTATGTATAGACAGTGGAACTAAAGTTTCCTTCCTCCCTCCCTTCCTTTTTTTAATGTTTTAATCAATACTGCATCAATGTGTAGTTAAGGAAATACACGAGGGTCTTAAGGTTTTTATTCTCTTTGATAGCTAGCAACGTTTTTATGTCTGAATATCTGGAGAAGATAATTTAAGAAAGGGAAACACACTAATTCTGTATGCACCGATGGCCACAGCTATTGCTTGCCCAATTCTCAGCCCCACTCAGGAAAAATCCCACCCAGTATTGCCAAGAATCTAGACAGTGGATGCTGATTTAGGGCCAGTAATAGTCTTCCCAAGTAGATTTTTGGCAGAAGAAACAGAGCTAGAGATTAGGGAGTGTAAAGAGGGCTGAAAGCTTCCATTTACCTTCCAGGACCATGACTGAGCCTGATCACAGTGCCATCACCCTGTTCCATGGCCACCTTCCAGATTGTTCAGAACATAACTTCTGGGCATATAGAGCAGATATCTCACTTCATGGATAGAAGCCCAGCCTGGAAAAGGACCAGTTAAGGAAGCATCTCTACCAGAATGATACTATCTGGCAAGGAACAAATGATGATGCCATCAGTATAATCCATCTTTCCTTCCCATGTTTGAGTCATTTCCTTCCTAGACCAGATAATGGGCAGTCTACAGAGTTTTGACTGGGTGAGAATATGTACATAAACACTGAAATATTTCTTAGGAGTTGCTCTCGCCCTGCTGAACTTGAGGAGGCAGAAAAATATGGGTTCTTATAACTATAGTACCATCCCTTTCCTTTCACCATTGTCAGTGAGAACATATAAACATTTTTTTTTACTCTAAACCCACTGATAAAATCATTATTATTTACTATTTAAACTAAGTTGACAGATGTGAATGTGCAATAGATGGAGGCTTTGATTTGGAGTAAAAATTAGTAGATACTCATTTTAACTAGTTCCTATCCATGTACTTGGTCAATTTCTTTAAGCTTCACTTTGCTTGTTACTTCATCCTACAAGGCCCTGGTGAATAACAACGTCCTTTGTGAAACTTTTCTGGTGGTCATTAAATAAGAGTTGGAGACTCCATCCTTTATTTCTAAATGGTCCTTGCACTTTACAATAAAAATAGCCTTAATATACTACATTTAATTATTTAAACTTTTTCTCTCTCTATTAATAGTTAGAGGCCTGTCTCTTTCCCATCTCTGTAAACATATCTACCAACATGAAATGCTTATTGACTGAGCACTTTGTATTTGCTGACCAAGTGAGTGAATAATTGATCTTGTTGTTTATTATAATTTAGCAAAAAATACAGAATGCTTAGGTCAATACATAAATATTCATTGAGTGTCTACCAAATGACAAGCAGTTTTGAATACATGATTCCATTTAGCACTAACCAAGTTCTATATAGTAAGCATTAATAACCCAATTTCACAGATGAGGGAATTTGGACTCTAAGTTTTTCCTAAGTTCATTAACACATGAAGGCATTAACACATGAAATTAAAACACAGTAGTTCTCTTCAAGTTTGATGCTTTTCCAATCTCTCATCACCTCCTTACAACTGTTTTCTTCTATAAATTCCAATGATATTAAATTAAATCATATCTCAGTAAACACATTTTTGCAGTGTTAAAATAATGGAGTCCATTTATGTCACTTTCTTTATTAAATAAGAGAAAGATATCTATGTATCTACCAGTACACAGTCTTGAGAACTTCAAAGACTGATGCATTTGGGATTAAAGCAGTCAAAAGCATGGTTTGGCCTAATGATATGAATTAGAATCCCAGCTTTATCCCATTTATAGGATGGGTGGCGCTGGGAATGCTACACAGACTCAGTGAGGCGAAGTTTCCACTTCTCTAAATCATCCTTCTCTTTGTTACAACAGAACAAGACGGGCTAATTAAAGTAGAGAAGGAATATACTGGAATCACTCATGAGGAAAGGCCAGAGAACCAGGCAAAGGGAAGGGTAGAGGACAGTAGCTCTGGATAATGAAAGGGACTTTTTCGTCCTGATTCCTACATGTTCTCGTGCCCGCCTCCCACAAGGAGTGAGCTACCAACCTGTTTCTGTCATTGTGCTGCTCTGCCCTCAAGATTGAAACTCTCCCAAGGGAGATGCTGATTGGCCCATCTACCCTTTGGCTAAATTCGAGCAGAACTCTGCAGGAGCCACTGCCAACAGCTCTGCACGCGGTCAAAAGGAGGTGATTCTCTGAAAGGCAACAGAGATCCTCTTATAAAAACCAAAACCAAAACAAAACCAGGAATTCTTAAAACAATAGACATCTATCGAATTCCTTCACAGGGTTATTGTGAAGATCAAATGCATTTAAAAGGTTTAACAGTGCTGGGCTGGTAGTAAACATTCACAAATGTCTTATTCTTTTTAGCATTACTGACAGAGGCACCTTTGTCTTAGAGAAATAAAATAGCATCCTGGTTCAAGCAGAATGCCTAGATTTAGAAATTGTTCTTTTCACTATCCCCTGTGCTATCAGTGGCAAGTTAAAAACCTTCACTTTCAGTGTTTGTAAAAAGATATCATAAAAGCACTAATCTCAAAGGTGATTTCAGTTGTCTGTTGTGTATAACAAAACATCCCAGCTTAGTGGCATGAAACAATACTTTATGATTTCTCACAGTTCCGAAGTCTGGGCTGGACTCAGCTTGGAGGTACTTCTGCTTCACATGGTTGTCATTTGGGGCTGGAATTTTCAAGATGGCTTTTTCACTCCCAGATTAGTCATCTCAGCTGCGATGTCTGGAACACATCGACTTAAGTCCTGATCACAATAATTTCTTGTAGGTTTTACTGACTCCCTGAAGTCACAATATTCTGCTTTGTTGGTTAAGAAGGGATTCATATGCTTTCAACACCAGACATTTAAGTGACAAGGTAAGAATTCTTTTATAAAAGACTTGTTACTTCAACAATTTCAGTTTCATATGTAGACAAATAATAGGAGAGGCACTGTAACAGGGGCCAAACATTTTCTCCATTTAATGGGCTTTCGATCTGTTGAATCTTGAATGCCTATTAGACTGAGGCTCAAGGTTTGACTTTACAAAGAACTAAAAAGATACTTCAAGTTTGAAAAATCTTAAAAGCAGTGTTTATAATCACTCATTTGGTTCATAAAAGAACTTTGGTTAAGGAGCCTTGTTGAAGGTCTGAAGTGCATCCTAATGAATGAGAGCAACAAAGCTGGGAAGTTGCCTTCCCTTAGTAACCAAATTGAGTTGATCTGGCCTGGGATTATTTAGGAATGTCCATGTACAATATTTTCCAAATATGATTATTTTCAGTGTTACATGTCTTGCTCTCATTATTTTAGACTCTAACTAGCTAGTAAATTTGATCTCATTTGAATGCCTGGCACACAGGAGTGCTCCATGAAATTATGTTCCTTCTATATCCCTAGCCCAGTATATTATTAGAACCCATTTGGTTTCAAATCAGAGGATAAAAGGGGCTTGTGAAGGATATTTTGTAATCATCGGTCTTTATTAAATACATGAATTGGGAATAAAAGGTCAGATCAGTGACGTAACCATCAGATCATTTTTCATATATGAGATTCTTCAAGTCAGTGTGTGCCAGGCTGCAGGCCTGCATAAAGGCTTGTACACCCTGAAGGTGAGTTCTATGGCAGGTGCAGAACTCTTGAAGCAGCGCACAAAAACCAGCACTAAGCCAGAGCTCTGGATAAAAATACCAAATGGTTTGGGCTATGAGTTGTAGAAGCGGAGGTGGTGAAAGAAAAGGAGGGACAGTCTGAGGGAGGAACTAACACATCTGACTTAACTCCTGCTGACAGGAGTTTCATTTGTTCAGAGCTTACTGCCTAAGTGAAGAAGGTTTCTTAAAGATACTTAATCCTCTGCCTCCATTCTGGGGGAATAAAAAAGGCCAAATTAAAAAAAAAAAGTTGAGGGGCCATATGCCACGTGCACAGCTCTCTGCTGACGTGGCAGAGAACATGGCATTCTGGAACACATAATTGCATACGCTAAGTTCCTTATAACAAAGAGGAAGGTGCCTGGCAACCTGCCCCCATTACAAAGTTTGTGCTCAAACTTCAGACTCCCCCAGGGTTGGCCATGATGGTTTTCATTTAGGCCTTGTTGGGCCCCCCAAGTAGAAGTCTTGGAGATTGCTTCTGAATCAACTCTGTCATGCAATACTCAGGGTGCCAGATTTGAGCAAAAGAAAGAAAGAAAAAAAGCAAAACAAGAAACACCCTTGACGTCCAGAAGGGCTTGGCTCAAGCCTATGCACATAATAAAAAATAACAAGGAAAAGAGTGTGTGTTTGTTCTTATAAACTGTGGAGTCAGTGCTTTTATTTATTGTCAAACTTCTGTATCAAGCCTCAGTCACAGCAGTTGTTAAAGGCATCCAAGCAGAGCTAGGAGCTGAACAGCGAGGTTGGGGTTCTATGAATTACTGCTTGACAAAGCTGTGATTTCAACACTCAGGCTAATTACCCCAGGCAGAGAAGTCTTACCTTACTTCTGGCTATCTCAGACAGAGAGACTGGATTCCACTTTCAGCTTAGTAACTTAAGCCAACGTGGGTGCTCAACCTCTACTCTCAATTCACACTCAGAACAGGTTGTCCTCAGGCTTAGTCTACTGAACACAAGAGGAAAGAGGCAGCAAAGAGGAATTTTTTTCTGCCTTTGAAACTTCAGCTGAACTCAGGCTTCAAAAGGCGAATGAGAGATTCCCGTATCCTGTGTCCCTACTCTTGACCTGTTCTGCAATTCAATCTCCAAACAAAGTTGTATTTCACTTTCACTCCAGCCTTTAGGGATGTTGTATGAGCCCCCATCATCTATGCCAGTCCCCAGCCCTTAGGTTTAGATGGCATTGTGCCAGCTCTCTGATGGTCTGAGGGTTGAGTGATTAAATGCTGTTAGATGTGGAGAGCAGAGGTTTTGATTGCACTGTGCGGAATCGGTTTGTCTTTCATCAAAATTCAACACCACTGTTAAAAAATTGCAATAAGCTCAGTTTAGTCAGATAAATCTTGAGTCTGTTTTCCCCATCTAAAAGATAGAGAGAAGAAAAATGCAAACATTTGTTGAATTCTTACTATATGAAATGTGTTCAAATCACTGTATGCTCACTTCTAACCTCACTTATGCAGTCTTCATAATATTCCAATGAAGCAAGTATTCTTATCATAATCATGACCCTATTTTATTGAGAATTACAGAGAGCAGAGTGATTAAATATGCCCCAAGTGGCAGACTAGTGGATAAGAATTTAAACCCAGCAAGTTTAGCTCTAGTGACCAAGTGCCTAATTAGGATGCTGTATTGCTTCTCCAACTTTGATCGAAACAAATAGTACCCAACTAAGATGGTAATGGTGATGCTTCCTTGAGTTTTACGTAAACAGGTCTTAGCGCAGTGCCTGGACCATAATAAATACTCAACATTTACTACATTGTTGTAACATTATTGATGAGGGTGATGACAAATGGCTATTATGAGAAGATGATAATGTTAATAATGATGAAGTTTGAGAAAATATACATCCATCCTTCTCAAGAATATGTCAACTTCTTGAGGATAGGAATGCAGAACCGTGGAGTTTCTCACTACCTTGAACTGATGGAAATGGAATGAAGCTTCCATCTCTTTAGAAATAAAGCCCTACTTAGGGCTCCACTGTCATAGTGAAAATGAAGGGAGAATAAGAAAGGAAAAGAGAAAAAACAAGAACTTCTCTGTCCTCCTTCCCAAATGTGACTTATCCCTCAGGCCCTGCACTAGATGATCCCTATAAATTTGCTAGGTGGGTATTATTTTACATTTCACCACTTAAGATATTTGAACATTACAGAGGCTAAGAAACCTTCTGAGATACCACAACCAGAGAATCTCTGAGCCAGGATTTAATCCAAGCCCATGATGCCATGCTGCTGTGGGGGGTAATTCAGTGATTGCAGAAAATAATTGAAAGAAAACTGCATAGGGTTCCCAAGGCAAGAATCATTCTTGCCTCATCACAGCATTCTCTCACTTGGCAAACATTTACTGAACATCATATAGGTAAGATGCCTGGGCTGCCTGATGGCTCCTAAAGACCCTGCACAGCAGGACATTCAGAAAGTGTCTAGTCATCTGAAAGCAGAGCTTCAGAGCTATAATAGCAGGAGGCAGCTGTCCAGGAAGATATCAAACAAGTGCACAGATTTATAATTCCAAACAGTTGGGAATCTGTTGTTTTAAATGCTTGACAGTTCCTCTTTAGTTCTCTATGGGTAAAAATAGCTCAATTGCCAAGAAACCAATGAGTGGTTATAAGTTCTCATTAAACAGAAGCACAAATTTGTTGTTAAATTAAGCAGTAAGTTATAAAAGATTGCTCTTTAATGCTTCAGCTTATGTTTAAACAATGAGTCCATCAACACCCTAAAAATATGATTTCATGCTTAAGATATGTTCTCATGTAATCAGTGTGTTCTTCTCTTAATTTATATTATTTCCCTTTTCCATATCTAGACGATGGGTTTGGAGGTTATTATAGATATTTTCTGTTCACCTATATGTTCAAAGTCTGTTCTTAGTAAAAAGTTTTACAAAGTAATCATGTTCAAAATTGATCATAGATTTAAATGTAAAACATACAAATGTAAAAATTTTAGATAATGACAGAAAAAAATCCTTGGGACCTAAGTCTTGGTAAAGAGTTCTTAAATCTGATACTCAAACCACCATCTTTAAAAGGAAAAATTGATGAATTGTATTTCATCAAAAGTAAAAACTTTTGCTCTAAGAAAGATCCTATTAAGAGAATGAAAAGACAAGCTATAGATGGGAGAAAATATTTGCAAACCTCATAACTGACAAAGGACTAGTATTAATAATATATAAAGAACACATAATACTCAACAGTAAGAAAATGAACAATCCAATTAGAAAATGGGAGAAAGACATGAATAAAAGAGCATATATTTCACCAAAGAGGATATTCAGATGGCAAAAAGCAAATGAAAATTTGCTCAGTACCATTTGCCATTAAGTGAATGCAAAGTAAGATCATGATGAGATATCCCTGCATACTCTTAAGAAGAACTAAAATAAAACAGTGACAATACTAAATGCTGGTGAGGATGCACAGAAACTGGATATCTCATACATGGTTAGTGGGAATACTAAACTATATAGTTACTTTGGAAAACTGGCAGTTTCCTAAAAAACTAAAACTAAAGCTAAACATGCATTTCCCATACAACTAAGCAATCATACTCCTGGACACTTATTCCAGAGAAATGAAAAATTCTGTCAACACAGTTGGTATATGAATGTTCATAGCAGTCTCATTCATAATTGCCAAAAACTAGAAATAATCCAAATGTCTTTTAATGGTTAAAAGTCTTTTAATGGTTAAACAAGTTGTTGTACATCTGTACCACAGGCTATTACTCAGGAATACAGAGTAATAAACTGTTGATATGCATAACTTGGATGGATCTTAAGAGAATTATGCTGAGCAAAAAAAATACCCTTCTCAAATAACATATGCTATGTTATTCCACTTATATAATAATCACTAAGTGACAAAATTATAGAGGTGGAGACCAAAGTTGAGGTTGACAGTTGTATGGAAGAGTATGTGTGCCTATAAAGGGGTAGCTTAAGGAGATCTTTGTGGTGATGGAATAGTCCAGTATCTTGGTTGCAGCGATGGCTACATATATCTATACACATGATAAATAAGATATAGAACTATATGTACATATTGTACCAATGTCAATTTTCTGGTTATCATATTTTACTATGGTTATATAAGATACAGCCATTGGGAAAAGTAGGCCAAGGATACATGGGACTTGTCTGCACTATCTTTGCAACATCCTGTGAACCAATAGTTATTTCAAAACAAAAAGTTAAAATTAATCCAAAAATAACTGGTTGCATTCCAGGCAATTTCTGGGCTCCATTCATCCAATCTCTCTATACTCACATAAATGTTGATTTAGTAGCTCTTTTCCCTGAACTTTATCTTTCAGTCTGGCCTATCTCTTCAGTTTGTTTCTCTACAGCATTTAACTAGCTATGACATCCATGCTGTAATCACAATGGTGCAGTGCTTCTTAAATCAGAATTATCTAGAGGGCTTGTTAAAACACAGATTCTAGGCTCCAGCTCCAAATACTCAGATTCAGGAATCCTAGAACAAATCTAAACCAATAATTGACATATCTAACAAGTTCTCAAGTGATGCTGATGGGAACTGCACTTAGTACCACTGGCACAGTGTTTTGAGTATGAGGCTGATGGTCAAGACACCTGCAATCTAGTCTCTACCCTGTGATATTCATCAAGACAATCTCTCTGAGCCTTGGTGTCCTAAAATGTTAGGTACTTAGTTCATAGGATGTCATGAAAGAAATGAGCTATGGCATGCTCTTGATGTAAGAGAAGTGAGAGCTAAGGTCACAGAAGTACCCAGGGGCACTCAGGTCTAAAGAGTCATATCTCTTTACTGTCATCTTTGCACCACCACAGGCAATCAATTCTGTAACTCACTTGAGAATCCTGACTATTTTATACAACTGATACTTCTTGTAATCTCAGCTAACTCAGTGCCCCCATCCCCCTACTCAGTGACACTGAGCTCAGAAACTACCCACTAATTCAGCTCGACTTTGGGGTATGATCTTGCCTCAAAACCTACTATGGAAAACATGTATCTGGGGGTATTTCTAGGGGTGTGTTGCCACGTGCAGTGTATAACTTTACAGCACCACATGCTGTTTTAAAAAACAGTTCCCTAGTCAAACTCTTGTAATAGACTATATTTCAGGAGACCTGGGTTTTCAGGTCTAACTCACCATTAAAGGCTCTCTGAGCCTGGGCAAGGCTCGTGTCCTTCCTTCTCCTCAACTGTCTCATCTGTGAATAAGGCATTTGACTAGCTGGTCTTTAATGTCTCTGAAATCTCTAGGATTCTGAGTCTGAGTTTACTGAGGAGATTTTTTTTGAAAAGATCATGTCACCAATCTGTCCCCTGCCTTGCTAATCAACAGCAGCAGTGAGGAGCAGAGGGAAATTCATAGATACGGAATCTGATTCAAGGTCAAATTCTGGTTCTGTTAATTATCAATAGTGCAATCTTGTTCAACTGATATCATTTCCATGAACTTTTGTTTCCTTGTCCACAAAATGGATATAATAATGCTTACTTCACAATTTAGTTACTAGGGTCAAATACTATATAATATATATAAAGTTACAGGTGTAAAGCAAGGTAGCATTCTCTGATCCTTCTATATTCCCTTTTCCTATTTTTTTCTCTCAACTTTGCTTCCTTTTGTCTTACATATTCACTCACAGAGTTCTCTTTTATATATGACCTTGATATATATTTTCTCTGTACTAAGAGGATAAAGCCCTATTCATTAATTCACCAAATATTTAACTAGTTCCTAACATATGGCCGGCAAATTCTTGGATCCATGGGAAGTATCTTAAAAGGGTAATTTCGTACTTTTCCCAGTCCAAACTCCTTGCTACAATTAATTCTTGAATTTATTGCTGTATTCTCCATCTTCTTTATGTGACCACATCATAACAGTTTCCTGGCATCTGAGAAGCCAACCCAACATCAGGAAAATGACTAGAAACTGTTGGAGCTCTCATAGTAATTTTATATTCATTTTCTCATTTGCTCCTCCTAAAAACAACCCAATGAGTATGCAATCAAGGATTTTAGGTCCATTTTACATTATGAAAACTGAAGCACAAAGAGATCAGGTCTCAACCTTCAGCATTATATGGTTTTTGTTTTTGTTTTACGCCAAATTAGTTCATTTCTCTTGCAGAGACTAGCTAGCTATGAACCAAAATCACTTCCTCTTTCTGCATACACAGATAGACATTTCCCACTCTCCCTTGCAGTTAGGTGTGACCGCATATTTGAGTTCTGGTCAATGGCATGTGAGTGGAAACGTGTTGAATACTTCTTCTGGATCTGCTTCAAAAAAGCTTCCAGGAGGATCCTGCATGTGTTATATGTTTCTGTTTGTTTGTTATGACATTACCCTAACTTAGAATCATTTTCTATCACTCCTATGTCTCTGTTTCTCCCTTTCCCCACACATCATGTACCTACGCCTTCCTGCCTCATGATGTTCTCCTTTAGTAAAATGTATTAACCTTTTTTCTAGCCTATAAGAGTCACATCATGTGAACACTATGTGCTCCATGATGCCTCCCCCCAAAAATTCTTTCAAGTGCTCTATCTTTAAATATCCATAGCATCAACAATCAGTACTATACATTTCACTATTTGATTAAATCAGAGAATATTGATCATGTATGTTGGGTTTCACTCAAATCAGATTGTCTTAGATTACCATATACCCAAGATACCCCATGAGATATTGAATAGACATCAAGGACTTAACACATTTCTGCTGATGCAGTGAACATTACTGGTGTGATAAGCAAAACTGAAAACGCCTGACCATTTCCTGGTTATTTATTAATTGTCAGTGACTTATTGAGTACCTATTGTGAGCTTGGCATTACTCTAGAAACTAAGACTAAAGTAAGCAAGCTCACTCCCTCATTTATCTTCCCTTTGGAATAAATGTCCTTTCAATTTTTTCCTCCTAGCACTGGCCTTCTACGCATTGACAAGGGATAGCTTTATGATTTGTTGAATAGACTTGCCTTAAACCCAGATAATTTGATGGTCAAATCCTGGTTTCTTCATTTACTTTCTGTGCAATTTGGAGCAATATTCCTATTCTTCCTATACCTTGAGTTCTGCCACTATAAAACAGAGACAGTCATGTGTAACTTGCAGGGTTGTCATGACAATGAAATAAACAGCATATATAGATAAAGTGCCTACACCTAAATAAATATAGCAGATGCTCAGTGTGGCCCAGTCTTGGGAAAAAGAGGGCATCTGTCCCCATGGATATATTGAATTAGGCGGCTAGTCCAGAGGGTCCTGAGTGCCTCTCTGCCTTGTGTTTGAGAATTCCTAGTGTTTCTTAGCCGGGACCTTTACAGAGGGAATATGGATGCAGAGAATTTGTTTAATTTTTTTATACAGGAGGAGGACAGAACAAAACTGCTGATTTATTAGATATGAGGGGTTGGGGAAAACTGACATTGTTTCTAATTTTATGCATTTGTTTCTAATTTACTTACCTTAACCCTTTAAAAGACAAAAGAATAACCATGTAAGCCTGTTTCATCCCTATGTCATGATGAGTGTACAGTATGTGAAATCTCCATACTTGTAAATGAGACCATTTTAGGGAACATGAAAACACAGCTTTCAGGCTTTGAGAAGCCCTGCACCAGGCCAGGATGGGGGAGATGTAGCGAAACAGCTGCACGAGAGAGGGATCAGCGATTTCAGTTGACTGCCAGCCCCACATGAGTCACCAGTGTGTGGAGACTGCCAAGATGATGATTTGATCTAGGGCTGAATTAACAGGACTGTAGTGTCCAGACCAGAGGGAGTGATACTCCTGCTGTGTCAGCCTGAATCAGACCACGCCTAATGTATCGCAGCTCTTGTTTACCCCAAAGACCTCATTTCTTTATAGTGCACTCTACAAAGAGGTGTTACTGTGTTATGGGAATGGATCATCTTACGTTTGTATTAAAGAACTTAATCTTTTACCTTATTGCCTTATTGCTACCCTAGGATATACCCACATAAGTTGTGTTGTTACTTGATATGTACATGTTTCCATCTTTGAGGGCTAGGAATGTGTCCTCTTCTGTAGTAATATATGTACCTGGTAGTGTAAATGGGGAGAAAAACTTCTAGTTCTACCTTTTTATGAAAATGGATCGGCTTCTAGAAGCAGTGTCTGCTGTATTGAACTAGAACATTTTAATCAGACTTGAATTCAAATCCTGTTTAAACTATTTATAAATGAGAAACATTAGACAGTTGCTGTTTTAATGTCCAGTCCTGTATTTTGTTGTTAGAGTGTTTTTCATTATATCTTTTTTGTGCCTCCAACTTACCAGACACAAACCTATAGATACATATCATCCTTATCTTCCTCTTACACAAGCAGTAAGTTTTGAATCCTGAGAATTATGTCTCCTTAATAAAGCAGTTTTGGAAGTAAGCTAGGTGGAAGTAACAGGGCAATGTGGAGATGGGAAGATCCCTGATTTCTGGAAAGATAACATACTGGGGATTTCAGGCACAGCGATAATCAGGCACTAGGGATTAGAGAGAATCCCATTTCAAGTTAGCAGAGTTAAAGCAGATGAATTCATGCCTGGAAATGGGGTCAAATATAAAACGTATTAAACCATCTCCCTTACCCTCCCTCTCCACCCCAGCTATTAATCTGCACACAAGATTCAACTAACAGCCATATGAACAGTGAGAGAAGCCAAAGGCAATTCACACAGAGATTTGCTGGAAAATACCATGTCTGGATAGATCTGTCCTTCTTTCAAAACTGATAAAAACCAAAACAAATAAAACAAAAAACTCTCAACTTAGAAACTGTGGGGCCAATAAATATACAAAATGGGAAGGAGTACATTATCCTGATGACTCAGAAGGACCTACATCTAAAATATATTTTATAGGAAGCAAAAAATATTTTAAAATAAAATCTTGAAATAGAATGTAACAGATTATTTATGAAATAGAAGAAAAATTCTATGAAGATAATATTCAAGAGCAGAAATAACAGAATGAGAAAGAAGATAATAAAGGAACAAGGTGAAATATGCAAATAAAATAAAGATAGTTTTGTTAAAACACACAACAGAAACAAATAGTAAAATAAACATCAGGGAGTTTTATTTGGTCAGAGAAGTTCTGACTAGGATAAATCAGTGGGGAGAAGGACAATAGTGAGAACTCTCACAAAAAAGAAGCAAAAATGGCAAATAAAATTGAAATGATGAGTAAAGATGATGGCTATTAGTGGTCATCAAAGAAATCTGATTAAAACACAGTGAGATAATACCACAAACCCTTAGAATGGTTAAAATTAAAAAGGCTGATAATATTATGAGTTGGTGAGCATACTCAGTGGTAGTGGGGATGTTGAATGATAGAACAATTTTGGAAAGAGTTTGGCATTTATTTTATTTTCAAGTTAAAAATACATTTACTATACGACCCAGTAATATCACTCCTAAGTATTTATTCAAGAGAAATGAAGACATATGTCCAGACAAAGTCTTGCCCGTGAATGTTTCAGTTTTATTCATAGTGGCCTTGACCCATTAGTTTGGGCGGCTGTAACAAAAATACCATAGAGGGGTGGCTTGAGCCATGGAAATGTATTTCTCACAGTTCTAGAGGCTGGGAAGTCTGAGCTCAGGCTGCCAGCAGGCTCAGGTCCTGCTGAGGACTTGGTTTGCAGATGGCTGCCTTCTTGCTCTGTCCTCACACTGAGAGAGAGAGAAGCAGGAAGTTCTTTCTGTCTCTTTGTATAAGGTGCTATCGTTTGTATAAGGGCTCTATCGTTATGACCTAATTGCCCCCCAAAGTCCCTCTCTCTCCAAATACCGTCACTGGGGATTACTTGGAATTATGGTTTCAACATACGGATTTTGGGAAGACACAAACATTCAGTTCATAGCAAGACATAAACAGTAAACAATTCAAATAACAACCAAGAGGTGAATGGGGAAATTAATTGCCTCAGTGATAAAGGCAACAACATGGATGTGTCTGAGAGGAATTATGCTGGGTGAAAGAGGACAGAAACAAGACCACATACCATATGGGATATGACTTCTTCTGATTCTTGTTTCCTGGTATGACATTATATATACACACACTACACACCCTGTGTAATCTCTCTTTGAGCATCAGCTGGACTTAGTGACTTGATTTTTTCTTACTAGTTCAAAAATAAAATTTCCAGTTGATACTACTCTGTGGAAATTCCCTTTTATATTTATCTGTATATGTTTGAATCATGATACCCCTTTCTGGAGGTTGAGGATTTACCTTTTACTGGACCTCACCCTCATTTCCTTCTTCCTAGTTTCCCAGTATAATTATATTGTATTTTTAATGATAATGTTTACCTTTTTATGACAGCAAACATTGCTTATTGATAACTTAGTACTATACTGTGATCATATTTCATTCTCTTACAAATTCTCTCCCCTCCCCATGAGGTCATAGTGCCAATTATTCACTTGCTTAGTTTTCTTTTTTTTTTAAGGTATCATTGATATACAATCACATGAGCAACATTGTGGTTGCTAGATTCCCTCCATTACCAAGTCCCACCACGTACCCCATTACAGTCACTGTCCATCAGCAAAGTAAGATGCTATAGAGTCACTACTTGTCTTCCCTGTGCTATACTTCCTGCCCCATGCCCCCACTTCATTATGTGTGCTAATCATAATGGCCCTTAATCCCCTTTAGTTTTCTATACATTTGTTTTTTTTAAGTGGGCCACCAAATCTTCACACATTTATGAACTTTTTTCAAATGCTCGAACATACCAAATAACCCACCATTCCTAACCCTCCCCCACCTGGCCTGCCTGGATACCACCTTCCTGCAGCCCTGTGTCTGCTGCTCTAATCTGGATGGGTTGCTCGCTCATCTGGTGCAGAGTTTTCAAGCTAAGTACTTCTCTTCCCATCCTTCTGTTTTGCATCTTTGACGTGGATCCTGTGTCCTCCCCTTGGTTCATTTCCTCATTTTGCTGAAGCACTTCTCTTTGCAGCTTCCATGTACATTATGTCAAGTCCAAACATTTTCCCTAGGGGAAGTATTGGTACCTTCAGGGATGATACTGAATATATTTAATCAGCAATATAGCCAGAGGAGAAGGGTGTGCCAGGCAGCTGAAAAGTGTGGAGGAATGAGATGGTGGGCATGTGTCTAAATGTTACTGAAGTATAGTTAATAGATAATAATATATTGGTTTCAAGTACATAACATGGTGATTTGACAGTTATACACATTTTTAAATATTCACCCCCACTAGTGTAGTTACTATCTGCCAAAATAGAAAGATGTTATAGAACTATTGACTATATTCTCTGCTGTACTTTCATCCCCGTGACTAATTTATACCATAATACAGATTTTGTGCCTCTTTATCTCCTTCACTTATTTCACCCACCCATCCCAACATTTTCTCCATGGTAACCACCATCTGTTCTCAATGTCTATGAGTTTACTGCTGTTTTTTGTTGTTTTATTTTGTTTTTAAATTCCATATGTGTGTGAAATCATATGGTTTTTGTCTTTCTCTCCTGGCTTATTTCACTTAGCATAATACCCTCTATGTCCATCTCTGTTGTCGCAAATGGCAGGATTTCTTTTTTTTTTATGGCTGAATAATATCCCATTGCATATATACTACATCTTCTTTACCCATTCATCTATTGATGGACACTTTGGTTGCTCCTTAGTGAATTGCTTTTAATGAATAAAATATGGCAAAAGTAACATGATGCTACTTCTGAGATTAGGTTCCATAAGATTAACTTCCATTTTGCTTCTAATCTCTCTCTGACTCTTCTCATGAGCTTACTCTGATGAAGCAAGCTGAAGAGACCCACATAAAGATGGCCTACAGAAATGATCACCAAGAAATGGAAGTTCTCAATACAACAGCCCCTGAGGAACTGAGGTCTGTCACAAACTACATGAGTTAGACTGGACATGATTCCTTCCCCATTTGAGTCTTCAGGTGAGACCTTTGCTCCATCTGCCTTACAAAAGACCCTGAAATAGAGGGCTCAGGAAAGCCATACCCAGCTGTACAATCCATGCAAACTATAAGATAATAAATGTGTGCTGTTGTAAACCACTACATTTTGGGACATTTCATTCTGCAGAAATAGGGGGGAAAAAAAGAGAATTTGGTATCTTGAAGTAAGGTATTTCTGTAACAGGTAAAAATAAAAAGGAATGAACTACTGATAACATCATTATCATGAGTGACTCTTAAAAACATTAAGTTGAGCCAAAGAAGATAGAAACAAAGGACCATACCTATTACATGACTCCATTTATGTGAAATTCTAGAAAAGGCAAAACTAATCTAGAGAGACAGAAAGCAAACCAGTGGTATTTTTAAGGCTGGGAGTAGGGAGGAATTGCCTGCAAAAGGGTGTTGAGAAACATTCTGAGGTGATGGAATGATTCTATATCTTAATTATAGTTTTGATTACATGAATTTATGCATTTGTCAAAGCTCACCAATTTGTACATGTGCATTTTTTGTGTATGTAAATTATATACTTTCTGTATTCCAACATACCTTAAACACAATTAAAATATAAAATAATGGCAGGGAATATTTACTCAAGATAACATAGGTAAAGAGTTAATATCCTTATTACATTGGAAACATACATTGTTTAGAAAAATGGGTTAAAATACCTGAAGAAATAATTCAAAGAGGTACATATGGTTAATATACTTTTGAAAGTATTCAAAGTATTATCAATCAAAGAATGGATTGTAATTTTCTCCTTATCAACTATAAATTTTGAAAGGATTTGAAAAATATACTTAATGATCTGCAAGTGTGACCAGCATGTTGCTACAGTAGAATCTCTGCAGTCTTCTCTGGAAAAAGCAATATTCTCCTAGCACTTCAGTACAAATACTCATACCTTGATTTCAGTGCTTGTATTTCTTGGAATATCTGTTGAAGAAATACTGGGATTTTCACAAGCATGCATATGAAAAGTCTTATGGTTCACAGCCTTCTTCATAATAAGAAAGACAGAAATAATCCAAATAGTCAAGGACAGGGAATGATAAAAATGTGATGACCTATGGAGTATAACCTGTGTAACTTATAAAAACATGAAAACCCATATGACTATATAATTTATAATGACACTGGCAATATTTACATTATAATATGCATTCAAAGCAGAACAAAAATAGGATTACTGTCATCTCATTTTCTTTACACAATTCTGCATTTTCCAAAATACCTTCAATAAGCCTACATTAGATGTATAAATAAATATTGTCTGTTAGGAAGTATAGGTATTTTGGAGAGTACTCCTAGGCAGGGCTTGGTGTTCAGGGCAAAACTAGATCGAGAGGACATCAGGGATCTTGGGTGAATGCAGCAGCTTCTTGGGGTACAGATTTGTCATAGTAGCAAGTGAAATAGGAACAAAAAAGCTATGGCAGTTTTGTAAGGGGACAATTCATGATATTTGCATCTTCTGTATTTATTTCCATTTTGTTATAGTTTAATTTTTGCTTCAGGTTTTTTAGGAAAGTCCTCCCTCATTAATTCCCCCAACTTACTTGTCTATACATCCTCATATATTCTGCCAAACATAAACTTGGCATTAAAAAATACCAACAAAAATAAAATACTTCTGTGTTAGGTGCTTTAGGAGAAAAATACTATTTACAATGATGTTACAGTCCACTTGAGAAAAAAAAGATAGATGTTTAAGAAAAAGAGAGAAAACACCCCTTAAAAGCTGCATGCATGTACATGTCTGATTTGGGCTCTTATTCTGTTGCCTATGTGGTCTACCAGTCATTGCACATAAGGCTGTTTATTTTTTTGTATCTCTAAATTTTTTGCTGGTCATGTACATGTAATTGATCCCATACTCAACAATATCTCTAAACCCACATGAATTATATTTTGTAGATTACTTTATATGTTCTAAATAGATAATCACATCATTTATGATCTTCGCAGTTCTGTATCTTTCTAATTCTTAAAATTTTATTTATTTTTCTTTTGCTGAACTGGCTAACATCTGCAGTGCAATGTCAAATAAAAAGCGAGAGCATGCTTCTAATAGTCCACCATTAAATAAAACATTTGCTCTAAAAGAAAAAAAGTAACACCCCAAAATCAGAGATGCAGCCAGAAAGTGCTTTAAGCGGTCAGTAAAGGGAGCGTTGAAGATAGGTGTGGGATTTGGGCAGGATTTGGTTTCCTGGAAGCAAAGTCAGGCTGAGCAGCCAGGAATGGAATTGCTAATGTAGGCCTGCAGGGAGTAAGATAAAGTTCTGGATATCAAGTGGGCCCAGGTCTCTAAGGGTCCACATGGTCCCTTGTCAGCACGTTTCTGTTTCCAGGGGAAAGTCTGCAGACAAATGCTCAGATCAAGCCCTTACAGTTCACAAAGACATTTCAAAATATCTCATTTTGCACTTAGTGACTAAAAAATAGCAAGGTAATACTGATACAATGGCTAAAAGAAGAAATCCACTTGGAAGGTCAAGAACAACCCAATATAACAGCTAAGGTTTGTCCAGGGTTTGCTGTGTGCCAAGAGCGCTGCATGAACTCACTCATTATACCTTTTGCAAGAATTCCATACGCACACTATCAACACTCACAATTTCATATCTCACCGTACGGATGAGAAATTTGAAATAAGGAACATCACAACTTTCATGTATTAGGGATGAAATTGTGCTCCCAACAGAGGCACCTCCACAGGGGAGAGGAGAAAACCACTGACCCTGGAGATTGTTCTGTTAAAAACCTCCAACCAGGTTACATTTCAGCTGTGTTAAAGGGTGATATTCAGTCTGAAGAGAGACTGCGCTGGGCAATAGGAAATGATGCCTTGTCTGTGGCTGAGAGAACCCAGAGCAAGCTCACCTGGGTCTGAGCAGGGAGGTTTGATTTGCATGATTTAATTTTTATAGCTTTGTTCAGTTTTCCATAAAAATAAACGTTTTTTCCATATAGTTGCGTGTAAATTGTGTCGGCATAGGTGATTTCACACACCCTCAGTGTTTTTTTGTATTCTCTAAAATACTGCAATGACATTGTATTGCTTTTGTAATAATAAATATTTTTAAAAATAAATAAGCAAGTTCAACTATGTATAGTAGACAAGAAAACACAGTATTATGTGTCGTAAAAACTGAAATACGTGTTTGAAAACTTTTTGCTACTTCTCCTATGTCATCTCATTTTCCTAAAGACAGTATTTATTACATTTATAATAGAAAGAAAGGAATTTTTTTACATCAAAGATTTTTATTTAAGTTTCAGATGAATTATTATTTCCAAAACATGCTTCCTGCCCCATTTAGACAGGAACTCCCCTCACTATACATAAATAAGCAGACTGCAAGTAAGATGAATGCATTTTAGTCTGATAGTATCAAAATATCCTTTGAACCTTGTCAATATTAGTGGGTTTTACTAACAAATGGACCTTTTTTTTTCAGATTCACGGTCCATGGATGGGCGCACACACACACACAGTTTTTATTGATAGATCATGGTCCACTTATAGACTGATCAGTGGATAAAATACAAGGACATTTATTTTTATTGCCTTTTTATCACAACCAGATTTCTTAACATTGATGATATGTATTTTCAAACATACTGAAAAGTTGAAAGATTTTTACAGTGAACTTTCATTAATTCACCTCTTAGTGTCAATAATTATCATAGTGCTATTCTTGCTATATTGCAAATTTGTCCATTTATCCACCCAACAATCCATCATTTTTATTGGATGCACTTTAAAGTAAGTTGCAGACATCAGTACCATCTCCCCTTAAACACTTCAGCAGGCATATCTGTGTAACTAATTTTTACATTTTTGTGTCTTTTTCTTTCAAACTGAGACTTTTTTTTGGAGATTCACAGCAAAATTGTGGGGAATGTAGAGATTTCCCATATACCTTCTGTCCCCAGCACATGCATAGCCCCTCCCATTATCAACACCCCCACCAGAGGGGAACATTTGCTAATTTATGAACCTACATCAGCACTTCATTAACACCCAAAGTTTATAGTTTACATTCCAACCTTTTCTTGCTATTGTACACTATGTGGGTTTGGACAAATATATGAAGATATGTATCCATTATTAATGATGTCATACAGAGTAGTTTCCCTGCCCTTAAAATCCTCTGCTCTGCCTATTCATCCCTTCTCACCTCAACCCCTGACAACCACTAATCTTTTTACTGTTTCTATAGTTTTGTTTTTTCCAGATTGCCATGCAGTTGGAATCATACAATATGTAGCCTTTGCAGATGGCATCTTTCACTTAGTAATATGCACTTAAAGTTTCTCTGTGTGCTTTTCTGGCTTGATAGCTCACTTCTGTTTATTGCTGAACAATATTCTACTGTGTGGACGTACCACAGATTATTTATCCATTCACCTACTGAAGTATATCTTGGTTGCATCCAAGTTTTGGCAATTATGAATAAAGCTGCTATAAATATCCATGTGCAGGTTTTTCTGTAGACATAAGTTTTCAACTCCTTTGAGTAAATACTAAGGAGTGTGATTACTGGATCATGTGATAAGAGTATTTTTAGATTTGTAAGAAACTGTCAAATTGTCTTACAAAGTAGCCATACCATTTTCCATTTCCACCAGCCGTGAATGAGAGTTCCTGTTGCTCCACATCCTCACCAGTACTTGTTGTCAGTGTTTCCAAACTTTGGTCATTTTAATAGATGAAAAAAAATTTTTTTAAAGATAACACCTTCTTTCTTTAAAACGGAAGTTTAAAAATTAGAGAAAAAAATCCATTTCTTGGCTTTATATTCCAATTTCAAACTTATTAAATATTACCCTTGTAAATATTTTTTTTGCCCTATAGTTTTGACTGACATCCATATACCTGAATGTATCATACCCTGTGATACAATAAATTCCTAGATTATTCAAGAATGCCAGACTGAGCACTCACAGTCACAGGTGAACTTTTTATATGGGGAGGCCAGGGATGCGAGGAGAAACCAGACTATAAATGCAGGTCTCACATCTCTTAGACACACCCCGAATGCCCCACACCTCTTACTGTAACTCCCACATGCCTTTCCTCCCAGACCTTGGGGTCAGTTTGGTATCATAAATGTACTGAGATGTACTAAACTGTTCATAAAAAATGAGTAAGTGGAAGGCATACATGGGTTTTTTTTCAGTCAGTTGGAGGAATAAGACATTTTGAAAAAATATTTTTAGCATAGTCAATGCACAGACTAATGTTTCAGAGTAAGGAGAAAAAACTGAAGGCCAAGATACTTGGAGAAAGCTTCATGGAGCAGCTTGTAATCTTGAAGGAAAGGTTGGACTCAGACAACAGAAAATGAAGGAAGAGAAGGACATTTTGGAGAACAGCCACAATGTAAGCGTGACGTGACTTATGGGAAAGCAGGTGTACTTTGGGGCTGGAGTGGAATGTTTTTTGAGACATCATAGTTGCTTAAGCTCTCATTAAGCAATTTCCCATCAGAAACTCTCAGGTCACCACCATTCTACTATTTCCTTGGCCCTGATCAAATCTCACACTTGTTCTATCATTTACCTGTAGTTGCATCATTTATACCATTTCCTTCTCATCACCTGGAGGCACAGCTTATGCTATTTGACTTGGCACTGTTTTGCTCCATTGAGCAATATGGTGGACATTTATAACACTAGAGAAATCACCACATAATGCAATTATTGTTAATGTTGTTGTGTTTTGTTGCATTTTATTTTCCTATGAGAATGTTAGGTATCCTGGATAGAAGACTTCAGTTGAGTGTAGTAAAAAGAGCACTGAACTGGGAGTCAGAAAACCCGCATCCTTATCTTATTTCTGCAACTACTGTATATGAGGCCTTGGCCCAGTCACTTAAATTCTCTCTGAGGTTGTAATCTCATACTAGTTAGAAAGGACCTTCTACAGAATAGCTTCAAGCACAGGACTGAAATATCATCATTAAAGACATCTTAAGAGGGGAAGACTGGAATTTTTTCAGCTTTTAACAGTTGCCTTTAAAAGCATATTTTCTGTTGTGGGGAAGGGGATAGATGATAAAAGCAGATGAATGGATTTTTGAGGATGACCGAGGTCCTGAGAGCAGTTCCTTATAGGAGACTCAAATCTGTGTCTTGGAAATGGGGAGAGGTTGACGTCAGGATGTAACATTTAAGAAAAGACATCTAGTGTGTTTTCCCCGTGCTCTTCTTTTGGAGAAAGAAATAGGTAACACAAGGCAACACAAACTAGAACAACTAGCATAACAGTTACAAACAAAAAAACCGAGCAGGGATTTAGCAAAGAAAAAAAAAAGCCAGACATTCAATGCCTCTTCAACTCAGGACCCACACAATACACAAAAGCCACAAGCATCAATCAACTAATTTTAATTGAGCACTTGTATGTCAGGCAATCTGCTAGGTGCTGAGAATATACCTATGAAAAAGGATATGGACTATGAAGCTCTCCAAAACTGCTTTTGGCTCTGCAACTATGGAAACAGAACCTTCCACAGAACCGCATTTCTGCATTGAGTTTCCTCAGATGTTACATGGAATACAAATAGGCCACTATCTGAAGCCCTCTTCTAGAAATTCTAAGTTGGCTATTTCCCTGGTGAAGGGGAGACTACAAAGTTGGCCTTGGAGGATGTATTGGAAGTATTAGTAATGGAAAAGTAAATGTACTCAAGAATCCAGTCCTTGGGAGGCTTTTGTGAGGTGGTTACCAGCGGCTCGTGGAAAAAAGTGAGGGCCGCTCAGTATTTCTGCAATGCACATGAAAAATAAAAATTGCTTGATTATTAGCAGGAACAGTTTTTTTTTCTGTCACCATCAAGGGCTAATATGGCACAATATGACTTTTTTTTTCTGTTTTTCTTTTTCATTGCTCTTTTTAAAGCAATTTAAGTTCTAACATTGAAAACAGTCTTCCTTTCTGACATTATCATACAAACATATTTTATGGTTAAAAAGCAAAGTATACCAACCAAAAAAGTCTAACCAGTGAGATCCAGTTAAAATTTCTTTGTGTATGTGTATATACATTGACAAAGAAGCTTACGGAGCGTGAGGGCTCTATAAGCGACCCATGACAATAATATACCTTGGGTTTAAAATAATCTCCTCTGGCATGCTGTATCTTGTTGCTTCCCAATAGAAATAGCTCACACCAGCTGTTTCTTTCCACTCCCAACAGCCCTAAATGAGTAAATATGAGACAAACGGCTGTTTAGTCATCTTGTTGGCATCCAAATTCTACATTGGTCTCCTTCAGTTAGAAAAATATTTGGTGTATCCTGGTTCAACCTGCTGCACTCATATTTACAGTCAGAAAACACAGTCCTCTTTCTTAAAATATCCTGAAGTGAGTAATGCAAAAAGGCCCGGAATGTTACAGGCCAAGGATTAATACAAACTGCAGCGTTTGTCCACTGTGCACTCCGTTTTCTTCCTTGACAGTTCTTAACCCTCTTGAAAAGCAATGGCCTTAACAACACCTGCCTGCCAGCGAAATTGCAGACTACGGTGTGTGTGTTTCATTTCACAGACCCTAGAGAAGTTTAGCTCAACTCTGTGGGGCTCTGCTTGACAGCGGTGAGAAGGGTCCAGTCTCTTCTCCACTCTCCACAGACCTCTGCTTTGAAGCTGACAGCCTGTCCAGAATAAAGTGTAGGGCATTTACAGTGTCCCCTGACAGTTGTAGCCTCTGATAAAATAAATAAACTCCATATGGGCACTTTCTTTCCTCCTTATCTTCTGCCAGCAACAGCTATTTAGTGTGGCTCACATTCATGGCCGCATGAGGCTATGGAAAACCGTGTCTCTGGCTAGCTGACGGGATGGTTGTTTACATTATGATGGAAGACAGGATAGGATCGTTAAAATAAACTCTCTGATTTCCTGTCACTTCCTTTCTTTATCTTTGAGGCTAACACACTTCCACACAAAGACCTCTTCGTGCTGGCTGCTCTGTCTGGTAGATGGTTCTGCCATCTGGATCAATTCTTTTCTCTAAAACAAATATAGTGTAGTGAGTTCTCCTGTTCTTATTTTGACCTTCTTTGGGGGACCCTGCAAAATCACATGGGTAAAGAGGGGCTAGCCCCTTGTTACCGAGGTTATTGCAATGATTCGCAGACCCATTATCTGCATTTGGAATGATTAAAAAAATTTTTTTAAAGTAAAAGTACAGATTCCAGTGATACTTAAACCCTCATGAATCTCAAATACCTTATGCTAAAGGATAGAATGGTTAATTAATGACAAAATGACAAAAGAAGACACTATTTATTTTTCAAGCAGAGAAATAAACACATCCTCCCCCCAACTCCAACCTGTGAGCCATATCAGGCTATTACCAGCTACATTGTATATATGGCATATGTGTGTGCATTCATGTGTGTGTGTATGTGTGCTTGCACGTGCACATGATTGTGCATGTGTAATGAGCAGTTAGTTTGGGAAGGGTGTGAAAGGCAGCCAAATAAGGGCAGGGGGACGCTCCTAAGTTTTTTGAAATAAATTTTAAGGAATCTGTTGATCACTGTAAAGAGAATGAGAACTCTTTACCTTTGACAACAACAGTGACTTGGACTGGTGATGTTAGTTTTGGTAATTCATTCTATTGTTCTGAAAAGGTCCTTTTATCTCTATCTCTGGCATCTGCATTTTTCTACTTATTATATAATTGACAAATAAAGTTGTACACATTTCAAGTGTACAATGTGATGGAAGTGATATACATATACATGGTGAAATGTATACTGTAATCTGACATCTGGCTTAGTGCTTCCCAGTCATCAGGACCCATGGCCAGCTGTCCTGTGGCATGGACTCTGTGGGGCTGAGTACAGGTCCAGACAATAGCTGGAGTACTTCACCCAGCTCTTAGGACAATACAAAAATAGGGGTTTAGGGTGAATCACTAGTTCTAGCAAATTAATTCTCTCAAATACGGAAAATAAAAGAACATGTGGACCTCAGTAGGTCAATGTTCAATTGAGCAGATATTTATTGAGCACTTCCAATGTACCTAGAACTGTGCTAAATATACTAATCTATATTGCACATGTAATTTGTATGTGTATTATATATAATGGGTTTATTTCACATAACATATATAGTTATACATGGCATATTATATATATGTATATCCACACACATATATAGTATCTCATTATGTTCTAACCATATAAACACATATGAAACAGAAAATAGGATTGAAACTGAGTATCAGTTATATCAGTTATATCAACTGAGTTCTGTTGAACAATCTTTAGTAATACTCTTTAAGGCTACCCTAGCTACCAACAAGGATACATCAAAATGAGTTTTGTTATTTTAATCTAATATTGAAATTGCCTGGTTCTTGACAGTCCATCAGGATAATACAAATAGGTTTTTGCCCCAGGCTTCCTCTCCTCTGTGCTCAAGCACACATGCACGCACACACATGCACACACACACACACACACACACAGTCTCTCTTTCCTATGTTCATATAGGACTTTAATTGTCCCTGAGACCAGCCCAAGTAACCATCTCTCAGCAATGTATCTATCTGCATGACCCTCATCAGTGTCCTTCCCTATGGAGCTCAATGCTGTTCCCAGGTTCCCAGCCTAGCCCCACCCCCAAATGACTGCCCTATGGTTGGAATAACAGCTGGAACTGGTAATAGACAGGCATTTGTACAGCAACCTCTCTCTTCTGGGTGTATTCAGCTCTTCCCTCTTAGCTTCCTGGATAGTGACAGGCTTTCTGCCAAGGGCTGAGATCACCACACTCACCAGGAGAGTACACTTTGGACTGGTGGTTTTGTTGGCTTTTATAGTTCTCCATTCTGACTGATTCTAGCATCTTTCTCATCCCTTTTCCTGAGAGCCTTGTTTGTTCTTATTGGAGTTTGGGGGAATTCAGACCATACTTGTCAGAGGAGTTTAGAGAGGGTAGTAATCAGGGAAGGAGTTGTTAGGGAGACAGGAGACTTGAGATGAGCTTTCAAGAATGAGTGGGGTTTGTTTGATTTTTTTTCTTACAAATCCCCAAGTTTTTCAAAAGCCATCGGAATTATAGCCCTGTAGAATTTTACAGCTAAAGGAAAATTTATGGTCTTAATGTCAATTACCTCCCATGTCAGGTGGGAAGATTGAAAAAATTATCTAGGTTAGAATAAGCCTATGAAAGAAGAGATAATTTCCCAATTCTGGGGTGGTGTGCTGTTGGAACATGTCTTAGAGCAGAGCTGCCACATGGCTTGACTAAGGTGCCATTATCACGAGTTGGGGATGTACAGCCTGCATGACCATGCACGGAGGTCGTCTTCACGGACACCTGGTGTCTCTCACATTTCTCACAATACAGTCAGCCTGTATATCAGAGAATCACAGCTTGTTGTGGACAAGGAACAAATATAAAACTGTGACATACATAGAGTGCTTTGCCCTACATCCTGGCTCTGTCCCCTTCCCTGATTCCATAGCTTCCCTTCCTTTCCTCCCACATCCTAGCTGTACCTATCCAGCAACCACCTAAGACACCTATAGTCTTATTTTCACATGTTTTTACATCCAGCCTAATCTTGAGTTTCTCTCTGTTCTTTGTCATGCTGAGTTTTTTGTTTTGTTTTGTTCAACATTGTAATCCCAGCACCTAGAGATGGGTGCTAGCAAGTACACTTAAATATTTATTTAATGGATTAATGAAGTGTGTTAACTTACTCTCTACCTGGTTTTTCAGCTTCCCAACTAGAGATAGTTATTGGTGAACTGGGTCTTATTTTTTATAAGCTAGATTGAGGATTTTAAAAAATCTCCACTCTAACAAGAATGCCCACATTTCTAACTTCTGTTAACTGGTTCTATTTTCTGAAGCAGCTCTCTGGGAGTCAAATCTTGAAATCTGAATATAGCAAGCATCTTCCACAAATTTTACATAACAACTTATCAAAATTCTGTCACAGTTGAATAGAAAGATGGCAGAAAATAAAAACTGGATTCAGAGCATTGTAACTAACAGAATATATGATAAACCATAAAATACGTTGAAAAATATGCAATGGGGATGTGTCTTTATAGTTTAGTAGAAATTATTTTAATTTACTGCTAGTATTGCAATGAAAACAAAATGTTAGAATATCAGCACTGAAAAGATTAAAAAGGCCACTACTCTTCAAGGTAGAAATAATGAATTCTTAAAATGGCAACCAATTAAGGTCCAAGATATTTCTTATCTGAGGAGAATTTTTGCTGTATTCAGGTAGGAAAACCCCTGTAGAACTTAAGTTTTTCTCTCTTATTTCTCAGAGATTATGATCCTTCAAGTTAAAAATTAAAATGGCCATTAATGAAAGAGCTATATTTGAAATAAAAGTTATTACAACTTCCTGTTTTGAGTCTGTGTCATTTTAGGAAAGTGTTGACTTGAGGTTGCGTACTGTTTTTTTCAATAAGCTTTTTTTCCAAGTAGGAAAATTTCTAAGTATCAGTCAAGACCGATCCATTTTGAATGTAAAATTAGAATATCATGGCCTGTTGTAATATAGCTGCTTCTAAATGATTCATTTGAATTGGAAAGGGTGATTTATTTATAAATGTATCACAACTCATTTGTGTCATCTGCCTGCTCCTGTATTGCAAATACTCCCACTATGGCTAATTTTAAGCTTGCAGTGTGACTTCACTGACCATGGAGTTGGCAAGAGGTGATAAGTAGTATGTCATTATGTGGTATATTTACCATACAGCTATGATCAATCTACATAATTTCAGAGCACAGATAATAGTAAAATGTGCTAAGATAATTAGAAAGCAATACATTTTGAGTATTAACTTTGTTTTAAAACATGATTCACTTAATTATAAGTTAACATAATTCAAATTTTAGTAATGGTTACATTAAACAACAGGTGTGCAAAGTTCCTGAAAATTTATCAGGTGGCTCTTGTTGAGGACAGGGTCCAAGTCTTTCCTATGGATTCACTGTTCTGTATTCAACAGTAAGTGGATTTTTACTGCTATACATTTCCATGAGTTCTCTGACAATAATGATAGTTCAATGAACAAAAATTTAAAGATTCTTTGTTAGTCAGAAGTGTTGGCAGAGGGTTTACATGGCCATGGATAATGTGTCCAAAAAATAAAAATAAAAGGAAAAAGAAAATTCCTTATTTTTCCATATTTTAGATAACTGGTTGCATTCACACGAATATTCTTCCCTCATTCTAATTTAGACAGACTTAAGTACAAACAGAACATGTGGAGAAAATGAGAACTCTTTCTTGGGAAACTGTTAATATTTGATGCATTCTGTGTCTGTGGTCAAGTCATGATATAAAAATTTCCTTCTGTGGCTGTTTTGAGGCCTCTGGGACATCTGTCCTTAGCTCTCTACCTTATTCCCTGAGAATTCCTAGGCCTATTCACAAAATGACTCACCAAGGAGACTGCTGGTGCTCAGAAAGGGAAGGGGAAAAATAGGTACATTGCACTAGTGTGAGGAATCATTGCAGGCAAACACATGAAACGCTGTTCAAATGACAGCCTGTAACATTGCTGCTTATCAGTCAGCTCGCTGTGCTCAGTAGTATGGTCACTGCTGATATACAATCAGTATCTCATGGTTTCTTGAATACATCTTGTCTCAGTCTGCTTGGGCTGCTATGATAGAATATCATAGCCTGTGTGGCTTATAAAGAATAGAAATTTATTTCTTATACTTCTAGAGGCTTGGAAGAGCAAGTTCAAAGTGCCAGCAGATTCAGGGTCTGGTGAGAGCCCACTTCCTTGTTCTAGATGGAAGTCTTGTTATGTTCTCACATGGTAGAAGGGGTGAGGGAGCTGTTGGGGTCTCCTTTATAAGGGCACTAATCCCATTCATGAGGGCTCCACCCTCATGACCTAATCACCTCCCCAAAGTTCTGCCTTCTAACACCATCACACTGGGGGGTTAGGAATTCAACATATGAATTTGGGGGGGCAGAGCACAAACATTTAGGCTATAGTATACCACATGGTTATTATTGTTTTCATATAACTTCAAATGTTAAAAATAATTATATGCTTGTTTTAAAAGATACAAGCTTTCTGTATACGGAAAGTAAGCTAAAAATAATACATATAAATAACCCCTGAAGGGTTTGATGTTAACTCCCATCAAAGTCCCATTTCTGTATTGCAGTATTGCCTTTTAGCTAATGGTTTTATCAGACATTGATGATCACCAGTCTATTCGGTTTTTATCACTGCTGCAACAAATGACCACAAATTTAATGAATTGAACAACAAAAAATTATTTTTCAATCCTGCAGGTTTAAAGTCCAAGAGTCTCACTAGACTAAAATCCAGGTATCAGCAGGGCTGCATTCCTTTTGGGGAGCTTGAGGGGGTGAATGTGTTTTCTTGCCGTTTCCAGCTGCTAGAGGCTCATAGCTCTCTTCCTCTCTCTTCAAAGCAACAATGGTGCATCTCCCTGTGCCCTCTTTCCATGTCACATCTTCCTCTGTATGACTGTTGTTCCCTGCCCCCAATATTTCTGAGATAGTAGGTATGGGATGGATGCCCAGAACTTTCGTTTTAATAAGTTCCCAGATGATGGTGGTGCCCCTGTTCAAACTATACTTTAAAAGTGACTTCTAGACTCCAAGAAGAGACTATTGGTTACCAAAAGGAAGGGAATGGGCAGGCTGGGTGGGGAGGGAGGGAGAAGGAGATTAAAAGGAGATTATAATTAACACACATAATATAGGGGGGGGTCAAGGGGAAGGCAGTATAGCAAACAGAAGACAAGTAGTGACTGTGTAGCATCTTACTATACTGATGGACTATACTGCAATGGGGTGTGGGGGGGCCTTGATAATATGGGTGAATGTAGTAACCACAATGTTGCTCATGTGAAACCTTCATAAGATTGTATATCAATGATATCTTAATAAAATAAATAAATGAATAAAAATAACTGTTCTAGATCTGTTATTTCATGAGGATTTATAAAAATACTTATATTCTATTAGTAATTATATTTTAAAGTGAATTTCTGTTTTCACTGAAGTTGCTAGATTAAATATAGGACTCCCAGGTCAATCTGAATTTCAGATAAATAAGGAGTAACTTAGTAAAAGTATGCCTCATGCAATATTTGGGACATACTTATTCTAAACAACTTATTTCTTGTTTTTCTGAAATTTAGAGTGAACTGAGCACCCTGAGTTTTTGTTGAATAAATATGACAACCCTAATTTTCATCTGGAAGGGGAAAACAGGGTTGCTTCTATCAGTGAATAATCTATGAGTGATAAAAATTTAGATATACCTTTCCTCACCCTTTTGTCCCCAACTCAGCTGGCGATTCTCTACTAATCACTTGCAATGAAATTATAAACCCACTTAATTTTTTTAAACTCATTAGAGTACCCCACAGAACTGATTAGATATTTTTGACATAGCTGCCCAGAAATTTAGCAAGAAATGGCATTTTTGTTCTCTTTTCATATGATATCTGCATATTCCTTGTAGGGTTGTTCGGTTATTCCCTTAGTAAGCACCTACATGATTACTTCAAAGGTGATGGTGATGTAATTTATGGCAGTGTTTTAATAAACATAGCCAAAGGAGACATGTTTCTTTTAAGCAGGTAAACATGAAAAAATACTGCTCTGGCCAGTACCCATTGCATGCTTCTCTGGCTCCTCCTTATTAATTAAGACAATATGGGTTAGATTATCTGTTTTCATGTAGCCAAAAGCTTTCCAACTCTCACAAAGGACAGACAGACCGGAAGGAAAAGATTGCTGCTGATTTCTGCTCCCACCAGTCCAATTTTATATTGCATCCAAGAAAATCACAGTCTGGTAGGTGAGACAAATATCTACATCAGAGGTTCCCAGACTGTCTTATCCGTGGTGTTCTTAATGTTTCAACAATTTTTTTCACAGCACCTTTAGGCCAAAAAAAATACCTAAAGAAAGTTCCCTTTGTTAACTAGTTAGGGCTAAGCTACTGAGTAAGTATGTATGTATTACTAGCCAATTTTAATTTAATTTAATTTTTAAATTTAAGTAAGATTGACATGTTATATTAGTCTCAAGAATAGAACATAGTGATTCAACTTTTACATACAACTTACTAGCCAAAAATAATAAAACACACACTGAAAGAAAACAATATTTTATTTTTATTTTTATATAGCTACAATTACTAATGAGACATGCACTTCTCAGGTATGGCACAACTTCTCAAAACTGAGAATGTGATTGGACATCATTACCCTCACTTCCTGTTCCACAGTGATTTTTTTGCTCAGTATTCGCCTTTATCTCAGCAACCGTAGGAAACCCAGTTTTGCATATTTATGATGTCATTGAAAGGAATGTTGTGGTGAAACAAAGTTACCTGGAGCTAGAGGTTCCTGTATTGTGGGGCAGACAGAATCACAGTATTTCCATAAAACTTTTAAAAATATGTCATGGCACTCCTATAAGTTTGTTAGGTACCTTGATTCCACGATTTAGAAACTCTGGGTCTTTGTAATAATGGCAATTCAAGCAACACAAAACTAGACAAAGTTCAATTTTTTTTTCTGTAACTCAGCAGTTCGAGGACCTTATGTAAGTTACTTACTACCCCTAAGCCTCACTTTTTCATATTTGTAATGAGGAAAATAATAATACAACATGTCATTTATTCTGGTACAAAATAAGTACTCAAATGTTAGCTACTTTTGTTATTATTTGTAATGACAGAATTACAAAAAGGCATATCTTTAGTGTGAAAGGGGGAGTGATTAATTCTTTCTGAGGTAATATGGAAAAAGTGTAAAAGTAGCAATTCCTGAATATAAGTTTGAAAGGTAAAGGAAAAAATTTTAAGTGGATAATTTTGGAAAGACATTTAGAGCAGAGGTGATGTATCCAAGGAAATAACTGGAGAATAAGTACAAGAATGGGGTGTAGCAAGAGATGAGGCATCCTTCTGGTTAAAACATCTCACATGGCAATAAGGCAGTGTCCAGTGAGATTTTTTTCTTTCTGAGGGTTTTTAGCTCTTTGATGAAAGTCAAGATCAAAATAAACTTTTAGAATCAAAGATCTTTAACAGAACACCTAGATGGGGAGTTTGCTTTAGTAATTAAAATTAATTTAAATAATAATTAAATTATTTAAAAGCTGTACATAAATACTCATGATCCTTTAAAAATTCAAATGATTTGGGGATTCAAGATGGCAGCATGAGAGGTGAGATGGAGAGTTCCTCCCAAAACCACAAATAGTATGAACACACAGTTAATTGCTACAACTAACCCTAAAACAGCAACAAGAAAGAAGGCTGAACCAGACTGCATGAACACACCATGAACAGAGCAGACCTCAGGAACACAAGGTAATGTAGGAAAGCCTTTATCAGGCGGGACCCAAGCCCTTTCCCCACCCCAGCTCACTGGTGGGAGGAAGAGAAATGGAGCGGGGGAGGGGGTGGAAACCTAGAACTGCTGAACACCGAGCTCTGGAGGTCTGCTTTGGGAGCAGAAATCTACACTGTGTGGTGCTCTGGCCATTGGGGAGCTCAGACAGGTGGAGTGCTTGAGAGACACATTGCAGCCATTTGTGGAGGAGGGGATCCACACCCAGCCGCTCTGGGACAAAGGAAGGGCAGGTGGTTTGAGAGGTTTCCTAGCAGTGAGAGGGCTGCTGAAGGAGCAGGGTTTGCATGGAGCTTGCTGCGTGGGGGAGGGGAGAGCTGGACAAGGTTGTCTAGATGCGCTCTGCCGAGCTGGTTGGGAACTTTGAGGAGCTTCAGGCACTGCATCCCCCTGGCTGCCTACTCAGCTCCGAGGCCCCCCCACTGTGACACGCAGCCTGCTGGCACAGGTTTGCAAACTGGCCATCACTGCGCTGGCGTCAGGCTGTCAGAAGGAGGCTCAGCCTACAACAGCTATAGACAGAAAGTACAGAGGCTTACTTACACCTGTGTGCTTGGCCCACTGGCTCTGACCCTTGAGACAGGCACCATAGATGGGAATCAGGAAACAGATCTCTCCTCCCCCCAGGCACCAGCTCCACTCCCCTGTGACCCCAACCTCATTCAAGGGCTGAGCAGCTCCAGAGACTGGAGCTTCTGGGCACTAGTAGGCACCACACAGAATTATGAAATGTCAAAAGAACATGGTTCAGACAAAATCTCACAAATCCCAGAAAAAGGGCCTAATGAAACCAAACTCACCAATCTGCCTGAAAAAGAGTTCAAAATAAAAATCATAAACATGCTTATGGCGGTTCAGAAAAATATTCAAGAACTCAGGAATGAATTTAAGTCGAAGATTCAATCATTAAGAAATTCCATATCTGAAATGAAACATACAATGCAGGGATTTAAAAGGAGATTAGATGTAGTAGAAGAGACGGTAAATGGAGTAGAAACCAGAGAAGAGGAATACAAAGAAGCTGTGGCACAGAGAAAAAAAAGAACTTCTAAGAATGAAAGAATACTGAGAGAACTGTGTAACCAATCCAAACAGAACAATATTCGCATTATAGGGGTATCAGAAGAAGAAGAGAGAGAAAAAGGGATAGAAAGTGTCATTGATGAGGTAATTGCTGAAAACATCCCCAATCTGGGGCAGGAGATAGTCTCACAAGCCATGGAGTGCATAGATTGCTCAACACAAAAGGACCCAAGGAAGACAACACCAAGACATATAATAATAAAAATGGCAAAGATCAAGGATAAAGACAGTTTTTTAAAAGCATCCAGAGAGAGAAAAAAGATCACATACAAAGGAAAACCCATCAGGCTATCATTAGACTTCTCAACAGAAACCTTGCAGGCCAGAAAGGAGTGGCATGATATGTTTAATGCAATGATGCAGTGGGGTCTTGAACCAAGAATACTCTACCTGGCAAGGTTATCATTTAAATTTGAAGAAGGGATTAAACAATTTTCAGATAAGCAAAAACTGAGAGAATTTACCTCCCACAAACCACTTCTATAGGTTTTAAAAGACTAAATAAATGAAGTGGCATACCATATTCATTGGTTGGACATTTCCTCACAGTAAAGATGTCAGTTCTCCCAAAATTGATCTGTAGGCTTAACACCAATAGTTATTAAAATCTAAGCAAAATTATTGGTAGACACAGAAAGATTATTCTAAAATTCATATGGAAAGTCACAAGGCCAAAAATAGTTACAACAGTTTTGATAAAGAACGAAGCAAGGGTGTTCATCTCTACCTGACGTTAAGGCTACAATAATGAAGACCATGTGGCAATGGCAAAGGAACGGACACAGAGCAATGGAAGAGACTAGAAAGCCCATCACCATTTTATAGATGAGGAAATTACGGTCTTAAGAAGTTAAGTATGCTGCCCACTTTATCCACTTTACTGTTGATAGGATTTGAGTAGTTCAAGTTTGGGACTACTATAAATAGTGCTGCTATTTGAAGGACAGAGCCAGAATTTGAACTTGTATTTGAGTCTGTCTCTATTAATAAAAAAGAAAATTAAAATAAAAAGTCCTTGGCAGAAATGTGCTTGTGTGATTATATCCTGGCACACACATGCACATACTATATATATATACATACATAATATATATTTTGCTGTTATATATATACCCACTACAGATACAAATGTAATGCAATATATTTTATTATTACAGTTAGTACACATTTTTGTTATTATTATATACTGTATGTAATATATGTTGTAAATATTATAAATATTGTATATATATTATAAAATAATATAATACATAATATATGTGTGTGTGTGCATGTATATGCCAGGATTATTGAGCTCTGGATTATTTTTAAAGCATTCATATATACTTAGGGACTAAGAACACAAGCTTTGAATTTGCAAGATTTTTTTTCATTTTATACTTTTTATTAAAATGTGTTGCCTTTCATACATATATACAGAGAAGTAAAAAAAAAATTGTTAAGTATACACCTGGGTAAGTTTTCATAAAATGAACACACTTGTGTAACTAGCCTCGAGATTGAGAACACAACAATCATCACCTCAGAAGCTCCCAGTACAGTTACAGTCATCCTGCAAGAGAAGCTGCTATCCTAACTTATAATTCTATAGATTCATTTTGCTTTTTTTGAACTTAATATAAATGAAATTACGACATATGTACTTTTCTGTGTCAGATTTCTCTCTACATTACTTTTGTGAGCTTTTCTGTATTGTTACACTTAGGTGTAATTTGTTTACTTTCATGCCATTTTCTATTATTCCATTGTGTAATTATACCTAACTTTATCCACTCGACTGCAGATAGCATTTGAATAGTTCAAATTTGAGACTACTATAAATAGTGCTATTAACATTATTGTATGAATCTCTTAGTGGACCTATCATCACAGTAGGTATAGATATCCTGGAATGGAATTAGTACTATACTCATGTTCATTTTAGTACTTAGGCTCATCTTATATTTATGTTCATCTTTCAGTGAACATATATTTGCCTTTTCCGGGGGAGGGGTCTGTATACTTTCAAGTGGAATTACTTGTATGCTTACTTTCAAATTTAGTAAATCCTACCAGTCTTCCAATGTGGTCCTACCAATTTACACCTCCGCTAGCAACGTATGAGTTTCCTTACCCACCTTTGGTGTGCTCTGCATTTTTCATTTTAGCCTTATTAGTTGATGTGGAGTGCAGTGTTTTTGTACTTACTTGCCCTATGTACCCTTCTGTGCCTGAATTTTTTGGTATATATAATGGGGATACTAAGGACACTTTATTTCTGAGAAATAAATGAAATAATCCATGCAAACGTTTGACTGGCACAAGGTACACGGTCACAGATACTATATCCCACTTATCACCATCATCACCACCAGCACCATCATTGTTATCTGAGAGGATTATTAGGTATTCAGCAGAGAGAAAGCAGTTTTGTAGACAAAGTGATCAGTCTATGCAAAGTCAGGAAGGCAGAAAAGAGTCTTCTATGCTGGATGAACACTGAAAAGTTTCCTCTTTCACTCCACGGATGTTTGGTCAGAGTGGGAGACAGAAGTGTTTGACTAGCAACTAACTCAATTGTTCTGTTTCAAAAAGAAGGTTATTAAGTGCCCATTTCATTGAGTGGATTATGCATCTCAAATGAGAAGCAAATAGTCAGTTATTTAAAAGAGTCTGCGTCATGGGTGTCTCCTCCGTAAGAATGAAGGCAGAACAGTGCCTGTACTGTGCAGAGGACAGCCTGCTCTCTGTCTGACCAACGGGGCTTTTTCTTACTTTCCTTTCCAGATAAATGCGTATTATTAGGAAATCCATGGAAAGCCCCTTCCTTTGTAGGTTAGAATATTTCCATGTCCCTGAGCATAGAGAATATCCCACGCTGCTTCCAATGGAATGCAGAGTCATACTCTCGTCTCACTGGATTTCACCTCTCAACATTGTGCCAGGCAGCCCGCAGCAAGCACAGGCTTCCCGGACTAAAGCCCGATTAGGTTCTGCTGTGCTGAGCAGCTTATCAACAAAGTTCACATACTCCAAAACAGCTTCCCCAGATTGTATTTGGGTGGGCTTTGCATTTTGAAATTTGCTTGCTTTTTTATGCCTTGGCACTGTGCTTTTAAGAGTAAAGGATGCTTAAGCTCATTTCCTTTGCTTCCCTTTTTGGGACTGGAAACTACAGTTGCTGGCTTGAGAGCGCTGAGAGTGAGTGAATGGTGACTTTGGCTGGAAGGGCTTCATGTGAGAAGCTTGTGGGCCAATATTACAAAAAACATCTGCACAAATCTTCTCTTGCTCTCAGGATCTTGTGACCAATGATCTGGCCTCACACCAACTGGCTAGCCTTTTATTTCTGAGCATAGTGTGACACAGCTGTTTAAGGTTATTTCTATTGAAGCCAGAAAGAAATCCCCATCTGTAGGAAGATAGGAAAATGATGATGAACTTGGGGAAGGGACTTCTTTTTTCACTAGACTGGACCCTTCTTGATTGCAAAACACAGCAAAGCTAAGATAATGAAAAGAGCACAGTACTGGCATAGGATATACATCAATGGAACAGAACTGAGAGTCCAGAGTAACCACTTATATCTATGGTCAACTGATATTTGGCAGGATGGACAGACAATTTGATATGGAAAGAATAATCTTTTCAACAAACAGTGCTGGGAGAATTGGATATCCACATGCAAAGTATGAAGTTGGACTCCAGGCTCAGACATACACAAAAATTAACTCAAAATGGATCATATATCTCAATGTAAGAGCTGAAACTATAAAAGTTTTACAAGAATGTTCATGGCCTTGGATTAAGCAATGGTTTCTTAGATATGACACTAACAGCTAAAATGACAGAAGAAGAAAAGAGATAAAGTGGACTTCTTCTGTTTCTTTTTGTATTTCAGTCCATACCAGAAAGAAACCAAAATGCTTACAGACTTGTAATATTAGTTAGAGTAAACTCAGTTGCCCTAAACAGACAGAACCTTAAGCCTCAGTGACAACACCGTCAGAGTTTATGTATGCTGCACATGAAGTACAAAAATGCATGTTCATGACATACGTTTCTTATGTGGTTTTGCAATCTGTAACTTGTGGTTTCCAGGGTCATCTAACTTGTCCACTTCAAGCCAAAGAGGGAAGGAACGTGGAGAATCTCTTAGAAGGTTTTGGGCAAAGCCTACAGGGATGTCTGCTCACATTCCATGCCCTCACCTAATAGTGCCATGGAAGGTGCAAAACGTAGTCTAGCACAAGAAAAAGAGAAATAGATTTGGGATCAGATAGCAGTTTCTAACATTTGTTCCTACCATGAAAACAGTCATTAAGAGTCTCACATCTTAGAGTCCAGGTTTAGGAAAATACAGTAATAAGAGAAGCTTAGCATTTGAGTAATTATTCTGCAGGTGACATGATGCTCAGCAATTTACCAGTACTATGGCAATCAATCTTCATGTTAGTCCCATGAAATAAGTACTTTGTCATCTATATTTTACAAATGCAGAAACTGAGGCATAAAGAGCTAGACCTTGTTAAAGCTGTATAGCTGCTAACTGGTAGTACTTGATTCAAATCTAGACAATGCTGACTCAAAAATTCAGGCTGTGCAAGATGATAATCCTTTCTAAGAAGGTAAGGGAGGCTGGGGAGAGAAAGATGAACAAGAAACGAAAAAGCTAGAATCTGAATTGTCAGGAAGCCATGGCCAGACACCTGGGAAACGCAAGTGGGAAAGGCCTAGTTTCTTGCCATTATGCTACACTGTTGCTTGTTACAAACAGGCCAATGGAAGCAGCACCCAGTGGCCTACTAATTTCCGGGCTGAGCCAGAATCCTAGTGTGAGATGTAGTGTAACAACCTACTAATTCCTCAGCATTTTCTGTAATTGAAATTTATGTATTCATTAAACTCATGCCAACAGTATGGTTCTACTCTGTGAGTCTACTGCAAACGTGTATCTGATGCAAGGGTAAGCATCTGTGTTTGGTAGTTCCCATCCCCAAAACAGATCTTGGCTATGATGTCTATAACAATTACTGAAAAACATTTCAGGAACAGCAATTGTTCAAGTTAACAAATGGTCCTTTCCAAGTCCTTGAAGGACCTGTGGAGCCAGCGCAAAAGCAGAGTTTGTCTGGTGCCTTCAGGGTCATGATTGTACAGTGTCTGTTTTTGGAAAGGCTGGCAGTTTGGAATAACTATTTTGTTATTACCCCCACCTTGAAGTCCCTTTGTGACTCGCTGCTAACAGTAAGATAACCCTGAGAGTCCTTAGCAGAACTCCCCAGGTTCTCATGGATCTGACAATTTGCTACATAGGATGGTGTATTAGTTTCCTATTGCTGCTGTAACAAATGACCACAAGCTTGCCACCTGCAAATTGAGTGGCTTAAGACAATGGAAATATATTCTCTTTCAGTTCTGGAGGTCAGAATTCTAAAATCTAAATTCCAGGGCTGCATTCCTTCTGGAGCCTTTTCGGGGTTGTCTTGTTGTCTTTCCTCTTTTAGCTTCTAGGGGCCTGCATTCCCATGACTCACGGTCCCTTCCTCTCAGCACTCCAACCTCTTGCTTCTGTTGTTAAATCTAATACTCAGTTTGATCCTCCTGCCTCCCTCTTTTTTTTTGCTGTTATTATTTTAATGGAGACGAAATTCACATAACATAAAATTAACCACTTTAAAGTGTATTAGGGGCATTTAGAATATTCACAGTGTTGTTCAACTACCATCTGTAGTTAGCTGCAAAACATTTTCATCACCCCAAGAGCAAATCCTGTATCTTTTAAGCAGGCACTCCCCACTGCCATCTCTCTCTAGCTCCTGGGAACCACCAATTGGCTTTCTGTCTCTATGAAGACAGATCATTTTTTTTCAAAATTTTTATTAAGGTATTATTGATATACACTCCTATGAAGATTTCACATGAAAAACAATGTGGTTACTACATTTACCCATATTATCAAGTCCCCTCCCATACTCCACTGCAGTCACTGTCCATCAGTGTAGTAAAATGCCACAGATTCATTATTTGCCTTCTCTGTGCTACACTGTTTTCCCTGTGACCCCCTCACACCATGTATACTAATCATAATGTCCCTCAATCCCCATCTCCCTCCCTCCTGACCCGCCCTCCTACACCCCTCCCCTTTGGTAACCACTAGTCCCTTCTTGGAGTCTGTGAGTCGGCTGATGTTTTGTTCCTTCAGTTTTGCTTTGTTGTTATACTCCACAAATGAGGAAAATCATTTGGCACTTGTCTTTCCCCGCCTGGCTTATTTCACTGAGCATAATGTCCTCAAGTTCCATCCATGTTGTTGCAAATGGTAGGATTTGTTTCTTTCTTATGGCTGAATGGTATTCCATTGTCTGTATGTAACACACATTCATCTACTGATGGACAGTTAGGTTGCTTTCATATCTTGGCTATTGTAAATAGTGCTGTGATAAAGATAGGGGTGCATCTGTCTTTTTGAATCTGAGAATGTGTATTCTTTGGGTAAATTCCAAGGAGTGGGATTCCCAGGTCAAATGCTATTTCTATTTTTGGTTTTTTGAAGAATCTCCATAGTGCTTTCCACAGAGGTTGAACTAGCTTACATTTCCCCAGCAGTGTAGGAGGGTGCCCCTTTCTCAGCATCCTTGCCAACATTTGTTGTTCTTAGTCTTTTTGATGCTGGCATGTGAGTTCTTTATATATTTTGGATGTTAACCCCTTGTCAGATATGTCATTTACAAACATATTCTCCCATGCTGTAGGATGCCTTTTTGTTCTGTTCTGTTGGTGTCATTTGCCATACAGAAGCTTTTTAGTTTGATGTATCCCATGTGTTCACTTTTTCTTTTGTTTCCCTTGCTTGAGGAGATGCATTCAGGAAGAAGTTGCTCATGTTTATATTCAGGAGATTTTTGCCAATGTTTTCCTTTAAGAGTTTTATGGTTTCATGACTTACATTCAGGTCTTTGATCCATTTCAAGTTACTTTTGTGTATGGGGTTAGACAATAATCCAGTTTCATTCTCTTGCATGTAGCTGTCCAGTTTTGCCAACACCAGTTGTTGAAGAGGCTGTCATTTCCCTATTGCATGTCCATGGCTCCTTTATTGTATATTAATTGACCATATATGGTTGGGTTTATATCTGGGCTTTCTAGTCGGTTCCATTGGTCTATTGTTCTGTTCTTGTGCCAGTACCAAATTGCCTTGATTATTGTGGCTTTGTAGTAGAGCTTGAAATTGGGGAGCATAATCCCCCAGTTTTATTCTTCCTACTCAGGATTGGTTTGGCAATTCGGGGTCTTTTGTGGTTTCATATGAATTTTAGAATGATTTGCTTTAGTTCATTGAAGAATGCTGTTGGTATTTTGATAGGAATTGAATTGAATCTGTAGATTGCTTTAGGCAGGATGGCCATTTTAACAAGATTAATTCTTATCCTTGAGCACAGGATGTGTTTCCGTTTATTGGTATCTTCTGTAATTTATCTCTTGAGTGTCTTGTAGTTTTCAAAGTATAGGTCTTTCAAATCCTTGGTTAGGTTTATTCCTAGATATTTTATTCTTTTTGATGAAACTGTGGATGGAACTGTTTTGCTGATTTCTCCCTCTGCTACTTCATCGTTAGTGTATAGGAATGCAACACATTTCTGTGTATTAATTTTGTATCTTGCAACTTTGCTGAAATAAGATATTAGATTTAGTAGTTTTAGTTTTGGAGTGAATTCTTTAGGGTTTTTTATGTATAAAATCATGTCATCTGCAAACAGGGACAGTTCAACTTCTTTCTACCAATCTGGATGCCCTTTATTTCTTTCTGTTGTCTATTTGCTGTGGTGAGGACCTCCAGAACTATGTTGAATAAAAGTGGAGAGAGTGGGCATCCTTTTCTTGTTCCCAATCTTAAAGGAAAGGCTTTCAGCTTCTCACTGTTCAGTGTGATGTTGGCTGTGGGTTTGTCATATATGGCCTTTATTATGTTGAGGTACTTGCCCTCTATACCCATTTTGTTGAGATTTTTTATCATGAACAGATGTTGAATTTTGTCAAATGCTTTTTTGGCATCTATGGAGATGGTCATGTGTTTTTTGTCCTTTTTGTTGATGTGGTGAATGATGTTGATGGATTTTCTAATATTGTACCATCCTTGCATCTCTGGAATAAATCCTATTTGATTATGGTTGATGATCTTTTTGATATATTTTTAAATTTGTTTTGCTAATATTTTGTTGAATATTTTTGCATCTATGTTCATCAGGGATATTGGTCTGTGATTTTTTTTTTGGTGATGTCTTTGCCTGGTTTTGGTATTAGAGTGATGCCAGCATCGTAGAATGAGTTTGGAAGTGTTCCCTCTTCTTCTACTTTTTGGAAAACTTTAAGGAGGATGGGTATTAGGTCGTCACTAAATGTTTGACAAAATTCAGCGGTGAAGCCAGATGGTCCAGGTGTTTTGTTCTTAGTTTTTTTGATTACCAATTCAGGTTGATTGCTGGTAATTAGTCTGTTCAGGTTTTCTGTTTCTTGCTGGGTCAGCCTTGGGAGGTTGTATTTTTCTAGAAAGTTGTCCATTTCTTCTAGGTTATACAGTTTGTTGGCATATAATTTTTCATAGTATTTTCTAATAATTCTTTGTATTTCTGTGGTGTCTGTAGTGGTTTCTCCTTACTCATTTCTGATTCTGTTTATGTGTGTAGACTCTCTTTTTTTCTTCATAAGTCTGGCTAGGGGTTTATCTAATCTGTTTATTTTCTCGAAGAACCAGCTTCTGCTTTCATTGATTCTTTCTATTGTTTTATTCTTCTTGATTTTATTTGTTTCTGCTTTAATCTTCATTATGTCCCTCCTTCTACTGACTTTGGGCCTCATTTGTTCTTCTTTCTCTAGTTTCATTAATTGTGAGTTTCGACTGTTCATTTGGGATTGTTCTTCTTTCCTGAGGTAGGCCTGTATTGTAATATACTTTCCTCTTAGCACAGCCTTTGCTGTGTCACACAGATTTTGCCATGTTGAATTATTGTTGTCATTTGTCTCCATATATTGCTTGATCTCTGTTTTTATTTGGTCATTGATCCATTGGTTATTTAGGAGCATGTTGTGAAGCCTCCATGTGTTTGTGGGATTTTTCATTTTCTTTGCATCATTTGTGGTCTGTGAAACTGGTTGATACAATTTCAATCTTTTTGAATTTACCAAGGCTCTTTCTGTGGCCTCGTATGTGATCTAGTCTTGAAAATGTTCCATGTACACTTGAGAAGAATGTGTATTCTGCTGCTTTTGGGTATAGAGTTTTGTAGATGTCTGTTAGGTCCATCTGCTCTGTCATGTTGTTTTGCACCTCTCTCTCCTTACTTATTTTCTGTCTGGTTTATCTGTCCTTTGGAGTGTTGAAGTCTCCTAGAAAGAATGCATTGCATTCTATTTTCCCTTTTAATTCTGTTATTATTTGTTCCACATTTGTAGGTGCTCCTGTGTTGTGTGCATAGATATTTATAATGGTTATATCTTCTTCTTGTATTGACCCCTTAATCATTATGTAACGTCCTTTGTCTCTTGTGACTTTCTTTGTTTTGAAGTCTATTTTGTCTGATACAAGTACTGCAACTCCTGCTCTTTTCTCCCTATTAGTTGCATGAAATATGTATCTCCATCCCTTCACTTTCAGTCTTTGTATGTCTTTGGGTTTGAAGTGAGTCTCTTGTAGGCAGTGTATAGAATAGTCTTGTTTTTTAATGCATTCAGTGACCCTATGTCTTTTGATTGGTGCATTCAGAACATTTCCATTTAGGGTGTTTATCAATAGGTATGTACTTATTGCCATTGTAGGCTTTAGATTCGTGGTTATCAAATGTTCAAGGTTTACTTCTTTACTATCTAAGAGTCTAACTTAACTCACTTAGTATGCTGTTACAAAAACAATCTAAAGGTTCTTTTTTTCTCCTCCGTTTTCTTCTCCCTCCATTCTTTATATATTAGGTATCATATTCTGTACTCTTTGTCTATCCCTTGACTGACTTTGTGTGTAATTGATTCAATTTTGCATTTGCTTAGTAATGAACTGTTCTACTTTCTTTACTGTGGTTTTACCACCTCTGGTGACAGCTATTAAACCTTAGGAACACTTCTATCTATAGCAGTCCCCCCAAAATAGGTAGAGATGGTTTGTGAGAGGTAAATTATCTCATCTTTGGCTTATCTGGAAATTGTTTAATCCCTCCTTCAAATTTAAATGATAACCTTGTTGGATAAAGTATTCTTGGTTTGAGGCCCTTCTGCGTCATTGCATTAAATACATCATGCCACTCCTTTTTGGCCTGTAATGTTTCTGCTAAGAAGTCTGATGATAGCCTGCTGGGCTTTCCTTTGTATTTGATCTTATTTCTCTCTCTGGCTGCTTTTAATAGTCTGTCCTTATCCTTGATCTTTTCCATTTTAATCACTATATGTCTTGGTGTTGTCTTCCTTGGGTCCCTTATGTTGGGAGATCTGTGCACCTCCATGTCCTGAGAGACTATCTCCTTCTCCAGACTGGGGAAGTTTTCAGCAATTAGCTCCTCAAAGACACTTTCTGTCCCCTTTTCTCTCTCTTCTTCTTCTGGTACCCTTATAATGCGAATATTATTCCATTTGGATTGGTCACAGCTCTCTCAATATTCTTTCAATCTTAGAGATCCTTTTTTCTCTCTGTGCCTCAACTTCTTTGTATTCCTTTTCTCTAATTTCTATTTCTTTTATCATCTCCTCCACTGTATCTAATCTGCTTTTAAAATCTTCCATTGTATGTTTCATTTCTGATACTGTGCTCCTTATGATTAGAAGTCTGACCAGAATTCATTCCTGAGTTCTTGAATATTCTCTATACCTCCATGAGCATGTTAAAGATTTTTATTTTGAAATCTCTTTCAGGAAGATTCATGAGGTCAATTTTATTTGACTCTTTCTCTGGTGTATTCATAATTTTGCTTGGAACTAGTTTCCTTTGAAGTTTCATGTTTGTATGTGGCATCTTCTAGTGCCCAGAAGCTCTACTCTCTGGAGCTGCTCAGCCCCTGGAGCAATGTTGGGGGTCTCAAGGGAGCAGTGTTGGTGCATGGGGGGAAGAAAGAGCTGTTTCCTGCTTCCTGGCTGCTATGCCTGTGTCCACTGCCAGAACCAGTGGGCCGAGTACACAGGTATAAGCCTGTATGCTTCGCATTTGTAGGTGCTGTAGTCAGGGCCTTCCTCTAGCTGGCGTAATGCTGCTAGAGGTAGGGTTTGTTGGTTTGCAAGCCAGATGAGGCTAGCCAGGAGGAAGGCTCAACAGGCTGCATATCACAGACGGGTACCTTGGAGCTGCATAGCCGCCAGGGTGCTGGAGCGCCTGAAGATCATGAATGTTCCCAACCTGTTGGGTAGAGTGGACCCAGACAATTTTGTATACCTTTCCTTTCTCCTGAGCAGTTAACTCTGTGCAATTCTCACCCCTTTAGCAGCCTTCTCGCTGTTAGGAAGTCTCTCACACTACCTGCCTTTCTTTTGTCCCAGAGCAGCTGGATGTGGATCCCTGCTTTCCACAAGCAGCTGGAATCTCAGTCTCGCCAGGTATTCTGCCTGTCTTAGGTTTCCAACCCCCCCAATCATGAGAGCACCATGTGATGCAGGTTTTTGCTCCCAGAGCAGATCTCCAATGCTAGGTATTCAGCAGTCCCAGGCCTTCACTCCCTCCCTGCTCCTTTTCTCTTCCTCCTGCTGGTGAGCTGGGGTGGGGGAAGGGATTGTGTCATGCCAGGCCATGGCTTTGGTAGATTACCCTCTTCCATGAGGTTTATTATTTTCTCCAGGTTTATGCAGTCTGTTGCAGTCCTCTTTCCTATTGTTCTTTCAGGATTAGTTGTATTAATTATATTTTCATATTATATGCAGTTTTAGGAGGAGGCTTCTGTCTTACCTCTCATGCTGCCCTCTTTAATCCTCTCCCCCTCCTGCCTCCCTCTTATAAGGACCATTGTATTACATTGGGCTTATCTAAATAATCCCAGACAATCTTTTCATCTCAAAAGATTCTTTACATACGCATATCTTCCAAGTTCCTTTTGTCATGTAAGGTAACATATTTGTAAGTTCCCAAGATTAGGTAGTAGTCATCTTTGGACAGAGGAGGGCATTATTTAGCTTAACACAGATGGTTTAGCCATACAGAACTGCTCTCCAGTCCCCAAATTTATTTCACTTTTCACCTCTGAAGCTCTCTGCTCCCCTAATATCTATTAGACAAGGTTGACAGTTCTTGTCATCTTGGTGAACTACTACTGAGCCATCAATTCTCTACTGAAGTGTAACCTCCCCTGGGAAGTCTTTATCTACTTTCTTTACCCCTACAAAACCCCAAGGTGCAACTAATACTTCCCTCCCTGTCAACAACTCTGACTAACCAAGCTTTGCTGAATGTTAAGTGGCTATGGCCCATTATACAGATAGGTATGTAAAGCCTCTACTGAGTTGGTTTCTTAGTCTTTACCTTCAGTGATATAGCATTTGGTAACAGCTTGGGAAATGCTAATAAGGTTGCTTTCAATAGCTTAGCTACTGTAAGCTACCAGTCTTCTATAGTTAACATAACTGAGATGTTTTCAAAGGCCCATTCAGGGTACAGGTTCACCTGAAAAAACAGTTCATGTTCAACTAGGCCACCAGTGCCCAAGTAAAATCAATTAAGGCATTTACATGTACATGAAAATGACTGTGACTAAGAAACTATCTCATAATTATTAATTTCCCCATAGGAATGACTTCCTAATAGCGATTTAGATTTTCTATTAAAAGTTGGATTCCCTAGAAACAGCTGAAGGAATTGCACTTGGTATTAGCAGTGTATCCTTCACTGTATTAATCTTATTATATTTTTCAAGTGGAGAGTTCAGAGTCTCAGAAGCTTCAGTTATATACAGTGGTTCCCAACTGAAGGCCATCTCACCCTATTATGAATGCACACACACACACACACATGCGTTTGGGCTTTTAGTACTGCTCTCACCATTCTGTCTGGGGTTACAGTTATTTGTAAGTTTCCCTTACCTCCCTGTCCTAGATGCTACAGCTATTGAAGGAAAAAATGCTCTGTCCTACTCTTATCTCTTGTGCTTAGCAGTTGTCTGGCATAGAGTAGAAAATAAATGTTTAGTGAAATGAATGGATGAATAATACTTTGAATGTGTTGATAAAGCTAGCTTCTCGTGTCCCTCCCCCTCAGCAGCGAATACTTCATGGATACCTAAGGGAGTTATTAAGTGATCCTGGTTTCCCTAATCCTTTTACGGTGTTAGCCCTGAAAATCCTGTATCCTGGGCATTCCCTTCCTCTTGGTCCTGGGCAAACCAAGATAGCTGGTTCCCTTACTTTCTAAGCACTCTGCTAGTACAAACTCACAAAATTAAATGCCTTCAGAGACTGTTGGGTAATGGCAATGAGAGGCGACCTGGCTTAGGGTAAACTGGAAGCCAGTCAGAAGGTATTCAGATATGAACAAAACCTGTCAATGAGCTGAATTAGCTTGATGGCCAGCACTGTAGCCTGCAAGACAGCAGTGCCTGGCTAAAGTTAACAGAAGAAGGGGCAGGAATAATTCCATCTGTACTTGAGTACAATTGTTTTTACAAAAAGCAAAACCATTAATTTAGAGGTTACTAAGAATTTGCTTAACATCTCTGAGCCTCTATATTCTTATATATGATAATGATATTTTTAAAGTATCCATGGGATACACAAAACTGTGAAAATTAAATTAGATCTGAAACACAGAATGTTAATAGTTTTTATATTTTCAAAAAATAATATATGTTGTACAAGCACATTGTCTGGGGATTTGAAACCTGGTTTTACTTCTCATTGTATAACCTTGAGGAATTCAATGAACATCTCTAGGTCTCAGGTTTCTCATCAATAATATAAGCAGGTTTGACAGCTAATTGCTAGGGTGCATTATATTAGTAGGATGTGATTACCTGGAGAGTGCTTTGGAAGGAAAGTTGGTGTGAGGGATTAAGAGCTTCAGTTTAGGGATCATAGAGCCATAAGCTCTGTCATTTGATACATGTGTAACCTTGAGCAAATTCTTTAACCTCTTCATGGCTAAATTTCCTTACCTATAAAAATGGGGGCTTTAATTGTGCCTACCTCATGTAGTTGTAGATGTCAAGAGGACCAAATAAAATGATCAATGTATATAAATCAACATAAAAAATATAAATTTATTATAATTACTAAAATTACTGTGATTAATATACACAAATGATCAACATCTATTTAAATAGCATTTTCAGCTTTGAAAACAGTGCTTATCAGTTCTGGATTCTAATGTTTTCCTTCAGTTTCCTGCAGTTTAGGCAATGTGTGAGTTTCACTTTTTAAACTACAGTGTTCCCAGTCCTCCCAGACTGTGTACAGAGCTCCCTCGTCCTAGAGATGCAGTTGTCCCACAGTTTTCTTTACTCCAGTGCTTTAATCTCGTGTGGTTGCAGAAATTCATGCCCATAGAACGATATCTCCTTTTCTCCTGAGCATGTTTTTCTCTTCTATGCAGCTCATTAAAAAAAAAATTACTTCCCATGACTGTCCACCTGATTCCCTGCCTGGTCCCTTACTCTCTTCGTGTAGAAGTCAGAACATGCAACTCAATTTTGAATCAATATCTGAGATTACATGTTAATCTTTAAATCCTGCTGTTTTTCCTGGTAATGCAACTAGCAGGCATTTACTTCATTTACTTATGGAACTGTTTCTAATTTAAAAAATCTATTTCCCTTCTTCCAGAGCTGATGCTTTAAAACACACCGAAATTGAATTTAATTTGGCATTTAAAACAACATAAAGAGTATTGCGTGTGTGTGTTTGTGAGTGCCTAAGTGTGTACTGGATATTTCCTACTCTGGACAGCATTTTAAATTTTGTTTTTTGTTTTTTTTTTTAAAGATACTTAAGTGTTTCCAGCTGTTTACGACTGCGGGGCGACCTTTCCATTTTAGGTGACCTTCAGAAGTTTGCTATGGATCAAATTTGTCTTCACCCTTCACAGGAGTTGGTTAAGGGACTAGCCATGTGTAGTGGACAAATCAGCACCAAATTAAACTATTTTGTGGGAACAGAGGTGAGCTCCCTATGCAAATGCCTTTGTGTATATGAAGGTGAAAAGATGTTACCTGGACAGAACTATTTGGGTACTTAGAATAAAGACCACAGGGAGGAGACTGCACGTGGTAGTCAGGAATGCAAAGCTCGAAACAGCTCTTCCATGGTAATCCTTACCCCAGTCACATGGCAAGCGTCATTTCAGTACAGAGTTGTCCATCAAAACAATTCATAGCAATTGAAATTTTATGGATATTTTGGCTTTATTCTTACTTATTTGGAAGGTACTTTTGGTTTTGCAATCATTAGAGAACTGCTGGCAGAGAAAATACATATCTAGTTTTATATTTGTATATCTCTATGTAACATTATAAAAATAATTTAAATCAATATGGGGGATCCAAAATATTTTTTTCTTATATGTCTCATAATATCAAACATCATTTACATTTGAGAAGCACTGGTGTAAAGTGTCACTGAAAAGGCTGAAGGGGACAATATTTATAGATGAACGTAGAACAGAACAGTGTTGATTAAGCGCATGGACGATGGAATCAGTTGCACTTGAAATTCAGTCCCACTTCTACACTAAATAAATCATGGGACTTTACTTTTCTAAATCTTTGCTTTTTAGATTAAAAGGGGAATGACAACAATAATTATTTCATATAAATGCTATGATGATTCATGGAGAAAACCCTTATAAAGTGCTTCACCCTTCAAGAGGTAGTGAGGGGGCGTAATGAAGAATGTGGACTCTAGAGGGAGACGTCTGGGCTCAGGTCATGGCAATGCCACTTGACCTCCTTGCACCTCAGATTTCTCATCTGCAAAACAGGAATAATAGCAGTCACAGGGTCGCTATAAGGAAAATGGAATTAACTTACGCACACAGGGCATTGCAGTGGTAAGCATGCTATAAATGTTTCCTGCTACTACAGGTGCAGGCTTTGATACATAGACTTCAAAAATTTAGCTGATTTTAAGGCAGGCTTTATCTTAGTTTTTGGACCAGACCTAAATCCATTCCACTTGGAGAGATTATGACTGTGGTCTTATGAAATGATCATCCAGGCTGGAAAAGTAGGTATTAAAGGGAGTGGAGCCTGAGTAAGGGGGCAATAGAAATGGTTGACAAGTAGAACGTGGGTCCACAAACACTGAGAAGGCAAACACTGGGGCTAACAGCTGAGATAGCAGGTATAATTTGGAATGGAAAAGAGTATTTCAGCATGAATTTCAGATTTGTCCATAATGGAGTCTCCTGGCAGGGGTCACCTCAAAAAACAGAATCAAGAAAATCAGGTTTTAGACAGAATGGCTGTCAGTGTCTGTCTACCCTTCTGGTTGTCCCACTCCAGCTCATAATGAAACATGTCAATGTTTTTTGAGAGAAGAATGGTAGGAGGAAGAATTGAAAAACACGACTTTACAGAAAACTTTGGAAGTCAGTGCGCCATGCCTTGACATCCGTGCAGAAGAAAAGCCAGTCACTGCAATCAGAGCAAGGTGGTGCCCTGGAGACTTCAGGGGAAGACGACGATGCCCATACCTGGGGGCAAAGGCAGCAGATCCATTGAGGAGGATCAAAGCAAGTGAGGGGAAGGGTCTACCGTCTCATACCACCTGAGTGAGTTTGTTCATGAGTCTATCAGAGGCACTACCCTGGGGCTCCCAGAACTACCAGGAGTAGACTTTCCTGGTGGCCGGCCTGCATCCTGCGGATTGTGAAGATCAGATAACTAAGGGATTACTCCCAGTAAGTCAACAAGAAGAGCTGAATGAATGAAGAAAGGAACAAATGGGTCTGGTTTGAGAGAATGTTGCAGCTTCCCATGGTATTCCAGACGAAGGAGAAGTGCAAGCTTCCCACGTAAGTCCCGGGACTGGAATAGTTTTTCTCGCCACAGAGAGGCTTTTGTAGCAACTCCTGATCCTCCAGCCCCTTCAGAGACAGCGATGGCTAAAGTCACCTCCTTACATTTTATGACACACTGTGGACTTAGTTACCAGATTTGGTTTCTCAGGGGCTTGCTCATTTTTTTTTTCAAGGCCCTGGGTTGATTTTCATTCTATTCCTCCCCTTCCACCTTGCCTCTTGGGAAGAGAAAAAAAAAGAGCTCCTGAAAACTATGCAATTGACAGAAAATTAACAGAATTAGATTAAACTGAAAGGTACAGCTGACTAGGGACTAAGGTAGTTTGAGTTTATCACTTTAGGGACAGTTAGTTGTGCCACAAGTTTAAAGCCAAAACAGTGATATACTGTTTTTAGATTAATTCTTTTCCTTCTAGGACTCTTAAAAGATAATCAAAACATAGGTCCCGAGAGACCTAAAATAATGCCTGTCAGTTAAATGAATAAGCCATTCAGTTAAGAACAAAAATATCTTTACTGTATAGCCACTTCCAGTATTTGCAGCCTACTCTTACTGAGGACCTGCTGTGGTCTGGGCACTGTTCTTAAGCTCATGGACTATTTGCAATAGCCCTGCCTTTTTAGTCCTCTTTGGGGAAACTGAGGCTAGGAGAATTTTATTGAAAAAATATTTAGTGAGCAGCTGGTCTGTCACTCAGGATACAGCTCTGAAAAAAATAGAGTTGTACTTTGCATCCATGAAGCTTTTAAATGTATCAGAGTTGGGAAGTCACATCTCCAATACCATAGAGTCAAGGAAGTGTCAAAGCCTGGAATTAGAGCTTCAAGGTTGGGTTCTTTCTATCATCAATAAAAAAATTAAGGCAGGACTGATAGGAATCTTAAGGGGACCTTGACTTTGCTTCACCATTATATTCACTTTTCTCTCTTTTCCCAGAATATTTGTTTGAGTTTTATTGAGGGTGTTTTCCAGATGATTTCCTTCTCCTCTGCCTGGCAAGTTGCTATCATGAGTCACAAGCAAACCTCTGAGGAGTAACTGCCAATGGCTGACAGTTCCACCCTAGTTCATCTTCTGACTGACAGATTCCCTTTAGTCCCTGTAGACCAGGAAAGGGGAACAATGCCTTGAGCTAAACATCTAGAACATTCTGAAGGCAGTTCCTACATGTAAACTCTGGTTCAGCCTGAGAAAGTTGTGGGAACATTGCATAGAGAGCTGGCATGTTCCCTGCAGCTTGGGGCAGCCAGCCAGCCCATGGCTTGTGAGAGGGAGAGAAAGCTATTCACCTGCCCAGGAGAGGTGGGCTCATGAACAGCTGGTTGAATTTCCAGGCTAAAAAGAAACCTCCCCCAGATTAAAACAAAAGCACCAATAAGCATTTACTCATCTAGGGCATCTGCCATTTGTAAGCCTTCCACATCCTCTATGTAATTTAGTCTTCAAAACACTCAATAAAATAAGCAGATCAGCTTTCATTAACCACTTCACAAAGTGCTAACATCAAACATAGAAAGGCCTACCATTTTCCCCAAGATTACAGAAATTATAAAAACCAGAAGGATTTCTCAAGCTATGTCCTTCTCGTTCTAAAGCGGCTGTCTTTTCACTAATGTAATGGTTTTCAGAATATGGTCCCTGGACCAGCAATATAAGCATCATTTGGGAACATGTTAGAAATGCAAATTCCTAAGCCCCGTCAAAGACCCATTAAGTGAGAAATTCTGAGGGTGTGTCCAGCAATCTGGTTTTCCACAAACACTCATGTTAGATGCCTTCTAACGTCTGAGGACTATGTGCGAATGCCTGCCTCGCAAGTGAGGCTTGAGATCTGACTCATCACAGGCTATAAACTTGGAAAGCCTGAGATAAATGATGGATTGGCCAATAATGTCTGACTTGCCTGTTCATGGTACCTGAAAAAACACCAATATATTAACGTTTTAAATAAAAAGTAAGGTGTAAAAGCAAAAATCTCTCATAATGTAAGTTGGTTATGGGGATAGTAATCCAGTGGGGAGAATACAGCCCATGATTCTGTAACATCTTCCTATGTTGGCAGATAGTAACTGCACTAGTGGGGGTGAGGATTTAATATGGGTAACAGTTGAACCACTGGGTTGTATGCTTAAAGCCAATATAAGATTGTATATCACTGATAGTTCAATAAAAGAAAAAAAATAAGGTGTAAAGTAGCTGATCCCTGAAGGATTCAGAACCAAGTGGCAGCATTGTCGAATAAAGAAATAACCAATAGATTTGGTTTCAAGTTCAAAATCTGACCTTTAGTTTATAGCTGTCTGGAGTGTGCTGCTGAGAAGTTCTGGGGCCACACCAGGAAGGAGATCTGTGATTAATTAGCAATATCTGCACAGTCAGGGGACTGGGACCACATATTTGTCACACTTCGTCTAAAGAAAGAGAATATTCATTGTGGTATTTCCATCTCAGCTCAGCATTTACTTTTCTGGATGACCATGGGCAAATCGGCAGTAATAAAACCTGGTAACACTTTGTACTTTCACATGCATCCTCTGGCCCGATGCATCTAAGAGCTTTGTGAAGGGGCAAAGCCAGGATTATTACTCTCATTTGATAGACGAGGAAAACAGAGCTGGAAAATTCGAGATTTGCCCAATATCTGCTAATGAGTTTGCAGATGTAAAATTCAAATCCTGTACTGTGTTTTGAGTTCTTTCTACAAACTTGATGCCTCCTTTTGATTATGTTTCAATGTTTTTATGCCACATAGGATTTCAAATACTTTTCCTGTGTATTTCACAGTAAGGTGCTCAGTTCAAACTTCTAAAAATCAGGAATGTCCATGCAATTACTTATAATAAATATGACTTCACATACTTATATAGTTCAGTATTTTCTATACCAGGCATTTTAAGGCTTGGAGGCAGGTACTAAAGGAAGGTATTTTGATTAGATTTGAGCAGTGGTTCTCAAGAGGGGTTTTGGCCTCCAGGGAGACATTTGGAAATATCTGGAGACATTTTTGGCTGTCATAACTCAAGTGGAGCGAGCTTTCATTACTGGCATGTTTGGTCACTTAAACATTTCACAATACACAGGATAGTGATCACAACAAAGAAAGGTCTGGCCTAAGATATCGACAGCGCTGAGATTGAAGGACCTGGATTAACGAAAAGGAGAAGCACACTGTTTCATCCGACTTTTATTGTCAGGAAAGAGAAAGTCTATGCTTTCTTCAAGAGCCGGGGAAGATAGCAATGTTCTGTTGCTCCTCAAAACACAGTTTTTTCTATTCTAAGCCAATAATATCCTCCTTGGTGCTTTTTAGGCTAAGACCCTGACTCTGTCACTTACTATCTGTGTGACTTACATCTTAGTTTGCTTCTGGGTCAAATAGGGATGATCTGATGTACCTCATAAAGCTAATGTGAAGATTAAATGAGACACATATAAACACTTAAAGAGCCTCTGGCTTATAGTAAGAGCTTAACAAATGTTAAAATTTTTTTAAGAAGAAGTTTTGGCATGCAATGCCCTCCTTTCTACACCTCCCTGGGCTCACTGGGGCTTTTCTCCACTAATAGGAAAGCTAATTATTTAAATTCAATTTATCAAAAGCTCAATATTAGTTCTAAAAATCAAGCACCCTATTAGCAATTAACAGTTAATTACATCCAATAATTATTCCTGAGCATTCAATTTAACAAAATTATTGTTTTTTAAAATTTCATTTACTTCAAAAGAAAATCTACAGGCAGAGCATGTTTTCATGATCATCCACATCCTCAGTTCTCATTCTTGTAAAGCAAAGAACTGATATATTTGCCATGTGGCATTAATAAGGAAGAGACAGAGAAAAAAAGGAGTTGCCTCTGATGGTCAGGAACAAATAATACTCTTTCCTTTTACAATCGCCTCCCGCTTCCAAAACGAGGAGGAACCAGAGAAAGCCAAGGTATAACTGCCAGTTAACGAGCCTCCGAAATCCCAAACCTGCTGTTTTCCCCCATTCTTTCCCCTCTTCTGGTATTTCTCCAGTGGTGTGGCTGTGAAATCAACAGGCTGCCCTCGTATCAGACTCAAGGGTGAGGCTCTGGGGGTGGAGTTCTACCCTGACTCGGGATGAGAGCTGATGAAAATGTGATTTTAAAAATACGGGTTTGTATGAATATACATTTACCAATATCAGATTTAAACAGTACGTTCTTTTGACATTGATACGATTGCCTTATATTAGCTACTGACATCTGTTAGAGACATGTTGCACAGTATCACTGCCGATTGGGTGATACCAAGAGTCTCCTAAACTATGTTGCGGCACAACCGTTATTACCATCATTTTATATCTGCCCTCTCTACACTTGAAAGAAGAAAGCTTGCCTCAGTCTGTCTGCTGTTACAGAATATTTTGAATCCATATTAGAAAATGTTTAATCCTTTGGATAAGGATTAAATGGAATGAAGCCAAGAGAGGAGGAGCTGAGCACCCAAAGCAACCTTATGAGACAGTCCGTGCTAGCCCTGTTCTACAGGCGAGCACACCGAGGCCTAGTAAGACTGGAAGACAGGCAACATCCTGCAGTGGCAGAGTGCTAGCTGAGACCCAGGTGTTTTGACTTCAGGTATTGAAGAGTTCTGACTAAAGAGTCTTGACATGAGCTACTCCATATTATAAGTGACTTCATTTTGTAAAAGGCAGGTCACATCAAGAAGAAGTTACAAGAATTACAAAAATTTAACCGACACAGTTGCCAGGGCTGGCCGAATGCTCCCGGCCAGTGGAAGGTGGATGGCTCACCTACCCGACAGTCAGGAGTGTCACTCCACCTAGAAAGAACCAGTCCAAATGGTTGGTGAACAAGTTGAGACCAATTGCAGTGAAGCTCAGGTCATATCTGCGCACAGTCGGTTCTGTGCACGGCCTGTTCTGTGCACAACCCCATTCCTGTGTATAAAAGAAGAACAAACTTGTACTTTGGGGTCCCCACCTGTGAGTGTGAGACCCCAGCATGCTGGCTACCCAATAAATGCTCTTGCTTTTGCATCCACGCGTCTCCCAGTTATTTGGAGGTCGATTGCACGGACCCAACAGTATGACTTGGTCTCATTCCTTGCCACTACTGGTAGTATGGGGGTGGGTCATTTCTGTGCACGAGTTCACAATATGATTCAGACATCCACACTTTCACAGTTTACTCCCAAAGGCAGAGAAATGTACCATCAAAACCCTAAGTGTGGATGTCTATCTGTCTAGGAACCAGGGAACACTGATGTTTGGTTGAACCACAGAAACTGTACAGGAAATTCACCAATTCTGTCATTGCAGGCAAAATGGAATTAGAGATTGAAGATATAGGAAGTACTAGACCAATCTTATACTTTTCTACTTAAAAGCTTATTTGCACATATATGTGCACACACACATGTATGTGTAAGTGGTCACTGGGAGTTGCTTGATTGGGCTTTCTCATATTGAAGGGATGAGCAGGAATGGAGTTAGTCATTTCCTTGCTGACAAATAGAGATTTATGTTCTTTGTTTTTTTTTCTTCTCAGATTTTGGTACCTGAAAGTTCTTTGGACTTTCACATGTGGGAGATTTCAGTAAGGGTGGGTAAGGATCATATTTAATCCTTTTTTAAAGAGGGGATACATTTATTTTTCCTTATTTTTTTTAGTTTTTGCTAAGTTCCTTTTCCTATAACTTTGGGTGACAATCAAACTGCTGAATTCCAGTGACAAGGATCAGAAGACTGTCACAATCTTTGAACTGCTAAGCATCTGGCTAATTGTATTAAATATGCTCATATTTAACCACATGGCCTCAGCAGAAGGCCCTCAGATGAGAAAAGTTTCATCTAACATGTGGACACTTACTTTCCAGGAAGCTAATGGCTCAGATTCAAATTAGGTAACAGAACCACCCTGCACTATGACATCTGTCAGGGAAGGAGAAAGCCAGCGTTTGCCCTGGTTTCCTGAATTTTATCTAAAGACAGAGATTCTTAATCATTCAAAAAACTGTTTCCCTCCTCACAGCAACAGCTGAAATGGAATATGCAGTAAATTTGTCTGGACTATTCAGACAACAGAAGAGTTTACATACGATCACAAGGCAGCAAGAACCACCTTCCCCTTACGCATTCTCACCTCCATTAACATTTATTGAGCATCATCACATCCAAGTGCTTTACAAGGTAATTGATTTATAATTACCTTGTTTAATATAACAACCTTATAAAAGGGATAGTATTATTACTGCCATTTTATGCATGAGGAAATCAAGACTCAAAGCAGTTAAATGACTTGGTGATGTATTATTACTGATTATATAACAGAACAGATCCACCTGTTAATTTAACCCAAGATTTTTAAAACATCAGACCAAATGAATCAACTCCAACACATATAAAAAAATGTTGGGTTTTATCATAAAGATAGCTCTTGCTTGAAATTATTATTTGATTCATTCCCTTTTGTATTGTCTAAATTTCCAAATACATAACCTTTCAACAACAACATTCCGTTCAAACTAGCTCTTGATGCAACCGCATCCCTGAGTCTCAAGACACCAGCCTCTGCCTTCCCACCTGACTCCAAAATGTTCTCTATATCACTAATACCACCATTCTAACCGATTCTCACAGTAGAAATCCTTGGCTCATCTTTTTCTTTCATTACCTTGTTCAACTCATTACCAGGTCCCATTCCTAGCCAACCTTACTCTCCCCTGCTTCCACCACTTAGTCAAGAGCCACACTGCCTCATACCTGTGTTGTTATGCCAAACCCACTTACGGACCATTTGATGCCCATTTCCCTTCCAATGTACCTGTGTTCTATTGGCTGGGCCCTCTCCTAAACCTAAAACAGCAAGTGATTCCTGAAAGTGCTTTGTCAATTATAAGAGACTAGAAAAGTGTTATCTGTGGTCTTCTGTGCTATGAGCTCAGACACTTTGAAAGGCTCCTTAAGCTGTCCAGACTCATCCTAATTTATTCCATCTTTTGTAAAAAAAAAAAAAATAGCACTTATTAGATAGCTCTTATTGACCTTGGGTAAATAAAAGCAACATGTAATAATGGATAATATTTGAGGGATCTGCAGTGTGGCAGGCACTGTTTTATGTACTTTGGGTGCATTTGCTCCTAATTCTTTTAACAAGCATATGAACAAAGTACTCAGTATCCCCATTTTACAGTTGTGGAAACTGTGGCACAGACAGGTAATTAACTTCCCCTATTTGTACTACAATTCAAACTCTGGACAACTGGCATCAGAGGCTGCACTTAAAAAAAAAAAACAGTGCTATACAAGCACGTAGCTAGAAACTTCAAACTGAACAGAAAAAGTTTAAGGTTGAAAGGAAACACATTCTTCCTTCCCCAGAGTCTCCCTTCTCAAAAGGAACTTGCTATTATTAGTGTCTTATATATACTTCCAGAAAAAAAAAATCATGCCCATTCTGATTTACAAATAGCCTATCATTTTTACATGAAATGGATCACTTCTCTGTGCACCTTAACTTTTTTATGAGTAATATATGTTGCAAATGTTTTCATTATATCATTTATTTAATAGCCAAAAGTGCTCCTTGGTGTATCTATACCAAAATTTATTAAACCGGTTCTCCAGCAATGAGTATATTAGATTCTCTAGGTTTTCCTATTATAAATAAAATTATGGTGAGCATATATGAATACAGAGGCAGTTGTGTATTTTACTGGTATATTGATAGGATAAGTTTAAATCAGTGGAACTGTTAGATCAAACATTATTGTACATTGTAGGAGATTATCACCAAACTGCCCCCAGAAAGATTGCACCTATCTACATTACCAAAAATAATATAAGAGAAAGTCTGTTTTCCATTTTCCCATACCCTTGTTAGCACTGGATTTTATCAGATGCTAATTTTCCCCTAGTGTGATGGGTTGAAATTCTACTGACTTTTAAAATCTTTATAATCTGATGTCAATTTATGGCTATCCTTTCTCGTTCTCCACTGGCTCCGATATGACTTCATTTATGGGATTCCTGGAATGGTTCTTGTGGTAGGCTGAATAATAACTCCCCAATGTATCTAAATGCTAATTCTTGGAACCTATGAATGTTACCTTATAAGGTAAAAGGGAGTGTGCAGATGTGATTAAAATAAGGATCTTGAAATGGAGAGATTATTCTGGATTATCCCGGTGGGCCCTACATGGAATCACAAGAGTCTTTACATAAGAAAGAAGCAAAGGGAGATTTGAGTACAGAAAGAGGAGATATGAGGATGGAGGCAAGAAGCCTCAGTGATGTGTTAGGAATGCACTAGGAATTCAGGGAGCTTCTAGAAGCTGGCAAAGGATTCCCCTACAGCCTCCATAAGGAACCAGCCCTGCCAAAGTCTTGGCTTTAGCCTGGTGAAATTGATTTCGGACTTCTGGCTTCTAGAATTAAAAGGGGATAAATCTGCATCATTTTAATCCACCAAGTGTGTGGTAATTTGTTACAGCAACCATAAATGTCTAAAACTCTCATTTCTCTTTGAACTAATTAAAATCCCTGAGAAGTGTTACATCTTTCTTTGTCATTCCTCATAGAGTAAGAGAACACCAGAAAGAAGACCTCGAAGAGATTTATTGAAGTTCAAACCCTTTTGTTTTACAAATGTGAGAATGGATCCACCCTTGGTTGGTGACTCATCCACACCCAGCCCAGATTAGGACTTGGTCTCCAGACTCCCAGCCCAGAGACGTTTCCACCACACGTTCTGCTTCCAGGGAGCCACTGCTCCCCTTGTTTTCTTGCTTTCTTCTCCTTCCTTTTTTTTTTTTTAACCAGGAAAAGCATGATCACAGTCCTCCACTGCCACTAACCATGCAACTGAGTTCCTCACATCTGGGGAAACTGCCGAGGTCAGCTCACCTGCAGTGCAGTGGATGCGCTTACCTGGGAAAACCACCTGAGTAACCATGGTATTTCCCCTGCCAGGTAAGAATCCTTCTTGTTTGTGTTCCATCAAATCTAGTGCCAGTTATGATAGATTCTCCTCAAGCACAGGGATTAGGGCAGTAAAATCTCCCCAAAGAGAATGATTTAGAAATTTCACCTCTTAGGAGAAAAATAGTATGAATGATCTGATGTCAGACATAAACCTATCAAATGGTTATGAATAATTACAAGTTCATTAAAACAAAACAAAGGCAGAATCTAAACATAAACTGTCCTATGGCATGCACTCTCTTGACCTAAGATAATTATTGACTGATTAATCTCCATTAACTATTTATTCTCTAAAATGTTTCAGGACTATCTTCCCACTCCCTTCTCAGTTCCCTAAGATATTTGTAAATTTACTTTTTGCTATTACAACAAAGATGTTAAGTTGCAGATGTGTAATCAGAATATTAATTTACTACAAACTCATCTCATACACAAATTTAATGGGGAAGACAATTCAAAATTTAACCTGCGTTGAGCACTTATTGTTTAATGGATCCTGGGCCACATGCTAAAACACATAAACACATAAGAACACATAAAAATATTATTACATTGTTTTGATCTTCTTTTTATGGTTGCCTAGTAAGATGGGAATAATAAGAGCAACTGTACAAGGATATGACAATACAATAAATTCATAACATAACAGCCCAAAATAAAATTCACCACTAACACACAGATAAATTACTCTTTGTTAGACAGTGTGCCAAGTTGCTTAATCCTAACAACAATCACGTATGATATTTTCATCAACCTCATTTTTATGGGAGATAATTGAGTGTTAAGTGGGTTAAATATCTAATACAACATCACTATGCTCAAATAGGTAGAGCATAGATTCATATCACACTCAGGGAAATTGACTTCAGAACTGATACTTCTGAACACTGAGCAATACAAACTTAGGCCATACTTATCACCTGGCTTGGAAAGGTCAAGTCCAAAGACCAAGACTCTTGCTATAGAGAATATTGGACAGCTAGTGCTGAAGATTTTGTCTCTGATGTATTTTTTTTCCAACATTCCATGCTGACATTCGCCCCTCTGATTGACACTTTTTAGTTATGTTAAAATCACTGATATAGTTGAACAGTTATAATCAACAACTCTTGCTGCTTCTAAGTAATTTTTTTTTTCTCTAAATGCCTTTTAAATATCTGAGCTCAGCATGGATATGCCTGTTTCATAATATAATGCTTTCTGGGCAATATCTTTCTTTCACCCCTTAAAATAGCTACACTGATTATTCTAGTCTATTTTACAATGATTATACCATGATAGAATAAGCAGTCCATTCTCAAAGTCCCATAGAGTGTATGTGCAAATTGTTACTATTCCATAATGCAGCCTGGACTGTACCCTTTTCATGTGGTCATTTTCCATCTGTGTATCTTCTTTGGTGAGGTCTATGCCTGCTCAGGTCTTTTGTCCATTTTTTTCATTAGGTGTTTTTTTTTTTTGTTAATCTTGAATTGTGTTTTTTTAAAAATACACTTTGGGCATTCCCCTCACTGGATGTATGATTTGCAAATATCTTCTCTCATTCAGAAGGTTGCCTTTTTGTTTTGCTGACGGTTTCCTTCACTGTGCAAAAGTTTTTTAGTTTGATGTAATCCCATTTGTTTATTTCAGTTTTTGTTGCCCTTGCCTGAAGAGACTGGTCCAAAAAAAATTTGGCTAAGACTGATGCCAAAGAGCGTACTGCCTATGTTTTCTTCTAGGCATTCTATGGTTTCAGGTCTTATATTCAAGTCTTTAATCCACATGAAATTAATTTTGTGTGTATAGCATTAGATAGTGGTCTAGTTTTACCCTTTTGCATATAGCTGTCCAGTTTTCTCAGGGCCATTTGGTGAAGAGACTGTCTTTTCACAGTTTCTGTCCCTGGCTGGTAACTCACAGTGTGAGCTTTCTGGGGTGATTACAGGAAAGGGAGGGAGGGGAACTTTAAGCAGCAGTTTTTGTTTCAGGCTTTCTAATCTATTCTTTTCTTGTTCTTTTTTAAAACATATCTTTTAGAATGGGTGTATCTCTAGGTGTGTAAATTTCTTTTCTTTTTGGTCTCTTGATTGTTGCTAACCATTTGTGTGTGACAGTGTGTGTGTGTGTGTGTGTGTGTGTGTGTGTATGTTTTCCTTTAAGTGTTTATCTTATAAATTCTTGGTGGTCCCAAGTAGCCTCTAATGTGAACAGTGGGCAAGTCCCTCCCCAGTCAGTGAAGCCCCAGATATCATAATATCATTATAGAAAATAAGAAAATATTATTAATACAATTGGCTCTGTGATGTTCTGGCATCATATTAAGGAAGCTTTGGAGTAACATTAGTGGTGACATTTACAGAGTAGGGCATAAGTTGCCCTTAACAACACAGAAAATACTTTACTTTGAGAGTAAAAAGGCAGAAACATAAGTAGAAATATAAGGAATCCTTGTAGGCTAGTACATAATTAGGTTTCCCAATTATGTAACATTAGCCAGGAAAATAGATCTGAAATTTCTAGGGTGTCTAACAATATCTTGGCATTATAACAAGTATGGCAGGTGGTTTGACACATTCTGATTTAAAAAAATAAAAGTAAAGTATACACACACACACACACACACACACACACACACACACACACACACAATAATTGAAAGTAGTATCTTGGTGTATTCCCTGGGTAAGGTGGAAGGTGTGGCAGTGATGTTGTTCCTGGGTATGAACTCCTAAGTTAGTAAAGCACATGTAAGGTTAGTGTCATTGTATGTGAACAAGAGAAGGAATGGTCATGGTCTGAAGCACAGGGTAGGAGATTGTGCTAGAAGCTGGAGAGGGACAAGAGGAAGGCACTGGGAGAGGGTTGTCCTCTCCACAAGGGGTTGAGGGGTCGACTCATATAAGGCAGGTGCTTACTTGGAAAGCAATCATTTCCACAAATCGCTAGAATGGCAGGGATAGTGGTAATGACTACCAGTTTCTCCTGCAGGCTTGGAAGTGCAGGCGTGTGCATTTTGGGAGAGAGCTAGGCATATATCAGGACCAAGGGCTAAATAGATGGCAAACTCAAAAAACATCATAGACTCTCTAGCATGAAAGGAAGAAAGGCATTAAATGTCCAACTTGTGCCTCAAGAGAGGTATAAGCATCCCTGGGGCAGAGGATTTTAGTATTGGGGTGAGGTCATCTCCAATGGCAAGGACTGGTGCTCAGGCTATGTCATGTGAGACATGTCACCTCTAGCAGTGACCGCCTGGGCCAGAGCGATGTCCTGGGAATTGGGACTGGATACCCACTTGGTGTGAGTCTTGTTTCTACGGTTCTCTGGTATTACAGTGAGGCTGAGGGTGCAGCTCCAACATTACTGGCCTGCAGGCAGCCCCTGACTCGGTCATTGCTATAGGTTCTCTGCCTGGTTGGTTTCACAATTGGTCTGGCTGGGGATGGGCAAGCTAGGAGTTATTTGGGTTATAGGGCCAGGCTCAGCAGCATGTGGGCTCAACATCTGTCACATCTGGTTGAAACAATGGCTTATTTGGAAGGTTGTAAACCAATGAAAGCACTCAGATCAGTAGAGATAAGACTAACAGGTCTTCCCCCCTCCCTAGGTTTCAGAACAAGCAAAACAGGGCAGTCAAACGGAGACCCAATAGGAGTGATTATCCCTTTATTCATTAGGTTTTATATAGTAAGTTTTAATCCTTAAAGGCCCCCGTTTAACTTATATTGGGCCATGTTAAGTACTTTAACTGGGGATTCATGGAGTCACATTTATAAGCCATTTATAAATGACAAAGACTTACTTTATTATTTATTGTATCAGAGATTCTATGACAACATGGGATACTTTGGGGCAATGTATTATGACTATAGCATATTTAGGCAAGACTACAGTTAAAGTGAGTAAGAATATTATTTTTCCTCTATTTCATATCTAGTTACTTTGTAAGGATACAATGTTTAAATGCAATGGGATCCCAATGTATTGCTATTATTTGAGCCTCAGTGTGGATCAGGTCTACAAAGCTTTATCAATTGGTGCATTTTAACAAATATTAAAAAGTTAACTTAAAATCCGTGTTGTAGAGGCACAAAAGTCAATAACCTTTTAATCTTTTTGTCATATAAATTCTTCTGGTGTAGAAATGAATCAATGTTGCTATATAATTTGCCTTATATAATTCATATACATAATGTTTTATATAAATTTTAGGGTATACATTTTAGATTTTTCAATTGAATTAAATCAGGAAATTTTGCTTTAATTTAGTTATATATAATTTACCTATTATGTATTTACATTAAAATATATAAAATATTTATATATATATAATTTATTTATTTCCTTTTGTTGTCCCTCCCTGTGTCTAAGGTTTCATTTCCTCACTTTCCACCCTGCTGGAGATTTTTCTTTCTGTTTCTGGCTGACATCTCACAGTGTAAGCCTTCTGGCAATTACAGGAAAAGGAGGGGGTGAAAGGGCCCAGCGGCCTGCCAGGATGTTTGCTCCACTCTTTTTCTTTCTTAAACAAAATCTTTTAGAATGGCTTGTACCTCTCGATGAGTACTTTTTTTTTCTTTTCCTTTCTTCCTTTCCCTTTTTCTCTCTTTTCCCCTCTGGGTTCCTGGGCAAGTGTTTTCCTTTGGGTGTTTACCTGATCAGCTCCATGCCATCCTGAGCAGCCACCCTTACGAATGGTGGCCTCCCTTTCCAGGGTGTCCTGCCTCACTGCAGGGGGCTGAGGTTACATCCAAGACAATAAGAGTGGCATCTGTTTCGTCATTCAAGTTCTTTGAGGTGGAGACCTTTGCAGCACTTAAAAGAGTCTGTGTGTACTCCTTACTGATTACATATTTCCCAATTTTCTTATTTCTTTTTTCTGAATGTACCACATCTTGGGGGCACTTTGGGGTAGGTGGGGCTATTTCCTTTCCTTTCTCCTTTTTTATTAAAGACTGAGTGACTGGCCTCCAGGGATGGACCTCCTATAGGCCACTGGCTCAGGGGACAAATCATGACAGTATCAGGCAGAGAGTGGCAGAGAAGTTTGTCACCTGAACAACAGCATTTCTGGGGTGCCCTGGCTCCCTGAGGAAGAGTCCCTCATACTGACTCTTTGCCTTGTAATTTTTTGTTGAAAGCTGGACATGACATTTTGGGTAGGACTTCAGTGATACGGTGATAAGGTGTTGGGGAGGAGAAGCTTTCTATAGTTCTATGATCAGGTTTCAGTTTTTCAGTGGGCCTATGCTCCTGGGGCTGTGAACTTCACAAGTGCTTCTCAGTCCCTCCCTCCCTCCTCTGGTGGGCAGGATGGCTAGAGGGTCTAGAGGGGCTAGAGTTTGTGATTTGCTTTCTCTCATCTTGGCTAGGCTCTAATACATCCCCAGTGCTTAGGCTCTGGTCAAATTGCCTAGGTGGCAATTTTCAGTAGGGTGATCATAGTAGATCTCACTGTAACAGGTGAGGATTTGAAGAGGGAAAAAAATCAGTATGAAAATATCTGAAGGAAGCATGTCCTGGCCTAAGGAACTAAGCCCTGCACAAAGGCCCTTTGCAAGGGGGTATTCCTGATGTGTTCAAAATAGCAGGGAGAAGAGTGCAGCGAAAGTTGAGTAAACAAGGGAGGGAGCTGTAAGAGATGAGCTGCAGGAGTCAAGTCCCGTAAGGCTGTAAGTTACTAGAGGAGTTTTCACTTTGACCCTGAGTGAGACGGGAGGTGATTAAAGAGCACTGAGCATTTGAATTATTGAAGAGTGTCGATCCAAGGGGTTGCTGGATTGAGGACAGACCTCCAGAGATCAGGGGTAGAGGCAGGGAGAATGGTTAGGAGGTCCCTGCAGCCACCCAGGGACAGGAGTTGGTGGCTCACACCAGCATACTGGTAGCAGGATGGTCAGAAGTGAGCAGATTGGGGGTGTACTTTGGAAAATGGACCAACAATGAGTCTAGAGCATTCCGAAGTTTTCAGGGAGAGCTGGAGTTACCATTAGCAGATATGGGCACTATTCAGAAGGAGGAGACATGGGGAGGGAGAAAGAAGGCTCAGAGTGAGGCATGGAATACGCTATTTAATGTGGTACTGAGTTCTCAGTCACCAGGGACTTGAACTATTTTGTTCCCAAAGTGGAGAAAGTTAGGGGCACAAAGGCAGAGAGGCAGATAGGGAGGTGAATGGGCAGATAAAAGGGAGGAGAGAGGACAGTCAAGGCTAGCCAATTAATTGTTCAGGATTTTGTTAGAGGATTTGTGTATATGGGAGATAAAGAACTAGATCTAAGAAACATGTAGCTCTTAATCTTAGTTTGAAACTCCATGGCAGCTGATTTTTTAGGCAGAGTATCACTTTAAAATACCAAAGAATGTCACAGATCCCTCCCCACAACACTAACACAATGGTTTTTTAATTTTAGGATCAGGTCATTGCCAAATAATATACCAAGGAAAGCAGCTATGAAGTCAATGCTTTTAAAAGTAACTTTGTATTCTTTTAACAGTGTCTATCTGCACTTAAATATGCTTTACATAGAAGAGAGATTAAAGATGGAAGCATGAGAGGTGAGACAGAGGCTTCCTCCTAAAACCACATATAATATGAAAATATGACTAATACAATTAATCCTGAAAGAGCAACAGAAAAGAGGACTGTGCCAGACTGCATATACCTGGAAAAAAGAGCAGACCTCACGGAACAGGATAACATACCAAAGCTGTGGCCCAGTGGGACCCAAGCCCTTCCCCCACCCCAGCTCACAGGCAGGAGGAAGAGAAATGGAGTGGGGAGGGAGTGGAGGCCTGGGACTGCTGAATACATAACTCTGCAGATCTGCTCTGCGAGCACAAACCTACACTTCATGGTGCTTGCATGGTACCCTCATGATTAGGGGATTGGAAAGCTCAGACAGCCAGAATTCCTGGAGAGACTGAGATTCCAGCTGCTGGTGGAAAGCAGGGATCCACATCTGGCTGCTCTGGGACAAAAGAAAGGTGGGCAGTCTGAGAGACGTCCTAACAAGGAAGCCCTTAGCAAGAGGGCTGCTAAAGGGGCAAGGATTGCACAGAGCTTACAGCTCAGGAGAAAGGATAGGTAAACAAAATTGTCCAGTTACAATCTGCCCACCAGGCTGGGAGCTTTCATGATCTTCAGGTGCTCCAGCATCCTGGCTGCCTACACCGCTCCAAGGACCCCACTGTGATACGCGGCCCACTGTGCCTTTCTCCTGGCCAGCCCCACCTGGCTCACAAACTGGAAACCCAACCCTGGCATTAGGCCAGCCAGAGGGAAGAGCTGTCTACAGCAACTACAAATGCAAAGCATAGAGGCTTATACCTGTGTGCTCGGCCCACTGGTTCAGGCAGTGGAGACAGGCATAGTGGCCGGGAAGCAGGAAACAGCTCTTTCCGCCTCCCAGGAACCAGTACTACTCCACTGCGACCCCCGACATTGCTTCAGGGGCTGAGCATCTCCAGAGAGTAGAGCTTCTGGACACTAGAGGGTGCCATATACAAATATGAAATGCCGAAAGAACCTGGTTCAAAGTCAAATTATGAGTACAACTCCTGAGAAAGATTTAAATGACATCGACCTCATGAATCTTCCTGCAAGGGAGTTCAAAATAAAATTATTAACATGCTTATGGAGGTATGGAAAGATATTCAAGAACTCAGGAATGAATTCCGGTCAGAGATCCAATTGTTGAAGAGCACAATGAAGGGCATTAAATGCAGATTAGATATGGTGGAGGAGATGATAAAGCAATAGAAACTAGAGAAGAGGAATACAAAGAAGCTGAGGCACTGAGAGAAAAAGGGTCTCTAAGATTGAAAGAATATTGAGAGAACTGTGTGACCAACCAAACGGAACAATATTCGCATTATAAGAGTACCAGAAGAAAAAGAAGAGAGAGAAAAAGAGATAGAAAGTGTCTTCGAGGAGGTAATTGCTGAAAAATTCCCCAATCCGGGAAAGGAGATAGTCTCTCAGGCCATGGAGGTGCACAGATCTCCCAACATAAGGGATCCAAGAAAGACAACACCAAGACATATTCTAATTAAAATGGCAAAGATCAAGGATAAGGACAGACTATTAAAAGCAGCCAGAGAAATAAGATCACACACAAAGGAAAGCCCAGCAGGCTATCATCAGACTTCTTAGCAGAAACGTTACAGGCCAGAAGGGAGTGGCATGATGTATTTAATGCAATGAAGCAGAAGGGCCTGGAACCAAGATTACTTTATCCAGCAAGATTATCATTTAAATTTGAAGGAGGGATTAAACAATTTCCATATAAGCCAAAGCTGAGATAATTTACCTCCCACAAACCATTTCTACAGTCTATTTTGGGGGCACTGCTATAGATGGAAGTGTTCCTAAGGTTTAATAGCTATCAGCAGAGGTAATAAAATCACAGTAAAGAAACTAGAACAGCTAATTACTAAGCAAATGCAAAATTAAATTAACTATCCCCAAAGTCAATCAAGGGATAGATAAAGAGTACAGAATATGATACCCAACTTATAAAGAATGGAGGAGGAAGAAAAAGGAGGAGAAAAAGAAAAGAACCTTTAGACTGTGTTTGTAATAGCATATTAAGTGAGTTAAATTAGACTCTTAGATAGTAAGGAAGTTAACCGTGAACCTTTGGTAACCATGAATCTAAAGCCTGAAATGACAATAAATACATACCTATTGATAATCACCCTAAATGCAAATGGACTGAATGCACCAATCAAAAGACATAGAGTCACTGAATCAATAAAAAAAACAGGAACCATCTAAATGCTCCCTTCAAGGGACTCACTTCAAACCCAAAGACATACACAGACTAAAACTGAAGGGATGGAAAAAGACATTTCATGCAACTAAAAGGGAGAAAAAAGTAGGAGTTGCAGTACTTGTACCAGACAAAATAGACTTCAAAACAAAGAAAGTTACAAGAGACAAAGAAGGACATTACATAATGATAAAGGGGTCAGTCCAACAAGAGGATATAACCATTATAAATATCTATGCACCCAACACAGGAACACCTACATATGTGAAACAAATACTAACAGAATTAAAAGGGGAAATAGAATGCAATCATTCTTTCTAGGAGACTTCAACACTCCACTCACTCTGAAGGACAGATCATCCAGATAGAAAATAAGTAAGGAGACAGAAGCATTGAACAACATATTAGAGCAGATGGACCTAACAGACATCTACAGAACTTTACACCCAAAAGCAGCAGAATACACATTCTTCTCAAATGCACATGGAACATTTTCAAGACTAGATCATATACTAGGGCAGTAAAAGAGTGTTGTTCAATTCAAAAGATTGAAATTGTACCAACCAGTTTCTCAGACCAAAAACATATGCATCTAGAAATAAATTACACAAAGAAAACAAAAAAGCCTGCAAACACATGGAGGCTTAACAACATGCTCCTAAATAACCAATGGATCAATGACCAAATAAAAACAGAGATCAAGCAATATATAGAGACAAATGACAAACAGTAATTTAACAATGCAAAATCTGTGGCACACAGCGAAGGCTGTGCTAAGAGGAAAGTATATTGCAATACAGGCTTACTTCAGGAAAGAAGATCAATCCCATATAAACAGTCTAAACTCACAGTTAACAAAACTAGGAAAAGAAGAACAAATGAGGCCCAAAGTCAGTAGAAGGAGGGACACAATAAAGATTAGGACATAAATAAATAAAATTGAGAATGAAAAAACAATGAAAGAATCAATGAAAGCAAGAGCTGGTTCTTCTTTGAGAAAATAAACAAAATAGATAAGCCCCTAGCCAGACTTATCAAGAAAAAAAGAGAGTCTACTCACATAAACAGAATCAGAAAGAAGAAAGGAAAAAATCACTACAGACACCACAGAAATACAAAGAATTATTAGAGAATACTATGAAAAATTACACGCTAACAAACTGGATAACCTAGAAGAAATGGACAGCTTTCTAGAAAAATACAACCTTCCAAGGCTGACCCAGAAAGAAACAGAAAATCTGAACAGACCAATTACCAGCAACAAAATTGAACTGGTAATTAAAAACCTACCTAAGAAGAAAACACCTGGACCAGATGGCTTCACCTCTGAATTTTATCAAACATTTAGTGAAGACTGAATAATCATCCTTCTTAAAGTTTTCCAAAGAGTAGAAGAAGAGGGAATACTCCCAAACTCATTCTATGAGGCCAGCAACACTCTAATACCAAAACCAGGCAAAGACACCGTAAAAAAGAAAACTACAGACCAGTATCCCTGATGAACATAGATGCAAAAATACTCAACAAAATAGTATCAAACTGAATTAAAAAATACATCAAAAAGATCATCCATCATGATCAAGTAGGATTTATTCTAGGAATGCAAGGATGGTACAATATTAAAAAATCCATCAACATCATCCACCACATTAATAGAAAGGAGAAAAACCACATGATCATCTCCATAGATGCTGAAAACGCATTTGACAAAATTTAACACCCAGTCATGATAAAAACTCTCAACAAAATGGGTATAGAGGGCAAGTGCCTTAACATAATAAAGGCCATATATGACAGACCCACAGCCAACATTATGCTTAACAGCATTCCTTTAAGATGAGAAACAAGACAAGGATGCCCACTCTCCCTACTTCTATTCAACATAGTTCTGGAGGTCCTAGCCACAGCAATCAGACAACACAAAGAAAGAAAAGGCATCCAGAATGGCAAGAAGCTAAACTGTCCCTGTTTGCAGATGACATGATATTGTACATAAAAAACCCTAAAGAATCCACTCCAAAACTACTAGATCTGAATTCAGCAATGTCACAGGATACAAAATTAATACACAGAAATCTGTGGCATTCCTATATACTAACAATGAACTAGCAGAAAGAGAAATCAGGAAAACAATTCCATTCACCGTTACATCAAAAAGAATAAAATACCTAGGAATAAACCTAACCAAGGAAGTGAAAGACCTACACTCTGAAAACTACAAGACACTCATGGGAGAAATTAAAGAAGATATCAATAAATGGAAACACATCCTGTACTCATGGATAGGAAGAATTAATATTGTTAAAATGGCCATTCAGCCTAAAGCAATCTACAGATTCAATGCAATTCCTAACAAAATACCAACAGCATTCTTCAATGAACTATGATTTAGAGAAAATCATTCTAAAACTCATAAGGAATCACAAAAGACCCCAAATAGCCAAAGCAATCCTGAGAAGGAAGAATAAAGCGGGGGAGATGATACTCCCCAACTTCAAGCTCTACTACAAAGCCAGTAATCAGGACAATTTGGTACTGGCACAAGAACAGACCCATAAACCAATGGAACAGACTACAGAGCCCTGATATAAACCCAACCATAGATGGCCATTTAATCTATGATAAAGGAGCCATGGATATACAGTGGGGAAATGACAGCCTCTTCAACAGCTGGTGTTGGCAAAACTGGACAGCTACATGCAAGAGAATGAAACTGGACTATTGTTTAACCCCATACACAAAAGTAAACTTGAAGTGGATTAAAGACGTGAATGTAAGTCATGAAACCATAAAACTCTTAGAAGAGAACATAGGAAAAATCTCCTGCATATAAGCATGAGCAACTTCTTCCTGAATGCATCTCCTCGAGCAAGGGAAACAAAAGCAAAAATGAACTCACGGACTACATCAAGCTAAAAAGTTTCTGTACAGCAAAGGACACCATCAACAAAACAAAAAGATATCCTCAAGAAGATATGTCAAAGAAATAATCAATCCTCCCATGTTTTCTTCCATATGCTACCTCTATAGCTTTTCTTTTTCCTTCCTAATTGCAACCCTTAAATAGAATTCGTGCCTCATATCGAATTTACCGAGTATCGTAATTCCTCCAGATGGTAAAGATACCTCGAGACAAGTGCTGGGCATAGAAGCCACAGGGCATAAATCTGAAAAGAAGTAAAAAGCTAACCTTTTCAAACAATATGGCTTCTCTCTCACTTACCAACTTTACATTTCCCTGTATGGCCCTGGAAGATGACTGGTTAGCCAGAGACAGGTAAGATTCCTCAAGGGAGGAACAACCTAAGACAGGCACAGTCGCAGGGGGGCCATCAGGTGAGAAATTGGGGATCAACAGAGGTGAGGCTCAGAACCTCACCACCCCTGTTTTGAGAAATCTTCTGCATCCGTGGATGTTTTGCTGCCCTTGTCTAGCTTGGATTAATACTTAGTCCATAGGCACACACCTGATCATCTACATTTGCCCTCTTAGAGCACTAAACTATGTTTTCTACCTTTATCTTGCATCTACCTACCACTTCAGCATTTTATTAAAAATAAAAATAATAATAATAATAAAGGGAGAAATGTGGGATCCACATATAAATCAAGTATAAAAATCAAACGAATATTCATATTTGACCTGATTGTTTATAGTTCATAATGCGTGATCAAAACCGAAAGTTTCTGTGATGACTGCCCTTGTACTGTTCACCATGTAAGAATTTATTCACTATGTAAGAATTCGTTCACCATGTAAGAACTTGTTCATTATGCTTCAGAAGATTGGAGACTGACGAGAATTAGGCTTGAGATGGATTAATGATTGTGCATTGAGCACTGACCCCCCTATACAGAATTTTATTGTTGTTAACAACCATTTGATCAATAAATATGAGAGATGCCCTCTAAAAAAAAAAAAAAAGATATCCTACAGTATGGGAGAATGTATTTGTAAATGACATATCCGACAAGGGGTTAACATCCAAAATATACAAAGAATTTACATGCCTTGACACCCAAAAAGCAAATAACCTGATTAACAAATGGGTAGAGGATATGAAGAGACAGTTCCCCAAAGAAGAAATTCAGATGACCAACAGACACATGAAAAGATGCTCCACATCACTAATCATCAGGGAAATACAAATTAAAAGCACAGTGAGATATCACCTCATACCAGTTAGGATGGCCAGCATCGAAAAGACTAAGAACAACAAATGCTGGCAAGGATGCTGAGAAAGGGGAAGCCTCCTACACTGATGGTGGGACTGTAAGCTAGTTTGGCCATTGTGGAATGCAATATGGAGGTTCCTCAAAAAACAAAAACTATCAATACCGTTTGACCCGGGAATCCCACTCCTTGGAATTTACCCAAAGAATACAACTTCTCAGATTCAAAAAGACGTATGCACCCCTATGTTTATTGCAACACTATTTATGATAGCCAAGATGTGGAAGCAACCTAAGTGTCCATCAGTAGATGAATGGATAAAGAAGTGGTACATATACACAATGGAATGCTATTCAGCCATAAGAAAGAAACAAATCCTACCATTTGCAACAACATGGATGGAGCTGGAGGACATTATTCTCAGTGAAATAAGCCAGGTGGAGAAAGACAAGTGCCAAATGATTCCCCTCATTTGTGGAGTATAATAATGAAGCAAAACTGAAGGAACAAAATAGCAGCAGACTCAGAGACTCCAAGAAGGAACTAGTGGTAACCAAAGGGGAGGGGTGTGGGAGGGAAGGTGGGGAGGGAGGGAGAAGGGGATTGAGGGATATTATCTTTAGTACACATGGTGTGGGGGATAACGGGGAAAACAGTGTAGCACAGAGAAGGAAATATTGAATCTGTGGCATCTTACTACATCGATGGACAGTGACTGCAATGGGGTATGGGTGGGGACTTGATAATATGGGTAAATGTAGTAACCACATTGTTTTTTCATGTGAAATCTTCATAAAAGTATATATCAATAATACCTTAATCAAAAATTTAAAAAATATATGCTTTACATAAAGGAGACTTCTTCCTATCTACTCATAATGTTTGATGCACAGGTAGGTTCACAAATTCCTTCAACACCTCTATTAACACTTCTGTGCTTTTAATTCAAAATCAGCAGACTGGTGTTTGTAAGTAATTGTCCCAAAAAGTTCAACACTATGTAAAATGAATAGTGTTTCAGAGAAAATTAATTAAGAAATAGCCAAAGAAAGCAGTCATTTTGCACAGCTAACAAAAATCAACAGCTATAAGGAAGTGTGTTCAGCTAGATAAGTTTTAGCCACCTTGTTCTATCTTCAGAAGACCAGTTGGCACTTTCTTGGGCTGAAAGATTTTTGCTATTTGTGAAACACAATGTCTTAGCAGAAACCCTGTAGGCCAAGTTTTGGTTGAGATTCTAGGATATGTCATTCCACAGTGGAAAGTCATGGAAATCATAAAGGGCCTGGGATATGGCTGGATAGGTTCTTTGACCATATCCTGATTCTACTGCTCCCCTAAAAGACTTTTCTGTTCCAAGCAAATCCACTGGGTTGTTATCCTCTGAACATAATACGGTAAGTGGTACATTCATACTCCTCTTTTTATATTCTCTCAGCTTTGAACCTACCTCCTTCAGAAAACCTTTCCTTGTCAATTTACCTTTTCTTATTCTTAACATTCAACATCTTCTCAGTATAATTTTCCACAGCCCTTGCTATTGGCCCAAAATGGCCTAGACAAAAGCAGTGAAAAAGGAATAGGACATTGCCCCAAACTTCTAGGCCCAGTGGGCACCGGAGAGAGCATTTCTTTCTAGTAACACTGAGATTTGGAAAAGGTTTCATACAGGAGTGATGCTTGGGTCAGAAGATACTTAGTATTTCCCAAGCGAATGAAACAGCAGAGGGAACTACAGTGAACATTTCTAAACACAATCGCTTGGCATCCTAGGGCCTAGACTGTAAGCAAAAGGGACTGTTTAAAAGTTTAGAGTAAGGCAGTCATACACTCAGATTTGATGTTCAAAAATATTGCTCTTGGGCATTGTAATGGGTGACCTGGAGAATGCCAAGCTATAGATGGGCAGAGTGGTTAAGAGACAATTGCCTATATTTCAGGGGCAGACTGTCTGGGTAAGGAGAAATAAGAGAATGTTAAGAAGCACTTTCTTCCAATTAGACATAGGAGTAAAATGGAGCATTATTTAAAATGACTCCTATTTTGAATGAATGGATACATGGTTATATTTAATCAAAGTAGGGAGCTCAGAAGATGATACAAAACAAACATCACAGGAAAGATGAGTTCATGCAAGGGGAAATACTTTTAAAATATGTTATTAGGGGCCCCCTGGTAGATGAGATACACCTTTAAGCAATAGATACCTGCTTCATAAGAATTTGGTGAGACAGAAAATAAACTACCAATAAACAGATAAATAGGATCATGTTCGATAGTGATCATATCCATGTGAAAATGCTCAGTAAACTTGCATCTGTGTAGGGCAGCCAGGGAGTCAGGCGTGAAGCCTTGGCCATGGCTACATATCTGTTAGTCAGCATCAGTTCATTAATGGTCATTGATATGACTGGAGTGAATTAGAATTCCCAGGAAAAAGACAGAGTGATAACATAGAAGTTTGGGGAGCAGCAACATGTAAACAAATGATAACAACACAGTGTTGATAGCCATGCATAAATATCTCTGGAAACAGTGAGAACCGAGTTATTGACCGAGCTTCACTGGTCAGTGAAGGCTTTATTGGAGAGCAAGGGTTTGTACAGATGAGCAGAAGTCTTCTGGACACTTGAGAAGGTAAAGAGAAGTCCAGGCAGAAGGATCCACATTACGGAGGGAGAAGGCAACACCGCAGGGCCGGTGGGGAGGGACACGGAGGTCCTCTGATTCAGGCGGGAGTGTGCAGTGTGAGAGCGAGTGTGTTGGAGGACCCGGGGCTGAAATCACAGGACAACCAACTAAAGCCAGGCCAGACCCAAATTGACGAGCGTCTCTGCTGTTGAACAGATGCCTCTGAAGGGCTGTGCTCTCTCCTTCTCGCTAATGCAGCTTTGTTACCCGGCCTCATGCTCTTTTTATTTCTTTAAAAAAAAAAAATCTTGCCTTTCTGGTGATCTTAATGGCCCCGTGTGCACAAGGTCTCTTCCCTTTCTGCTCCTTATTCCCTTTTCCCTCGTGCCTCCCATCATCCTCTCCTTCAATCTGATTTCAGAGGCTGATTTAAAAAAATAATTTAAAGAAATTTTATTTCTCAGACTTGAAGAAACTGATAGGCTTGGCAAATTACCAAAGATGAGTAGACTGCTTTTGTGGGATTTTGGGTGTGATTCCTTTAGATAAAGAACACTTGTTTGGCTAAGCCGTCAAACAAGGACAACTGTTGATGGTGAGAGAGAAGCCTGAATGTTAACATTCTTCTAGCTCAGGATGAAACAAAGAGCAAATATAGAGATATAATGAAAGGCAGGGACATTTAAGGGTTAAATTTTGCCAGCTATCCCACCCAGGATTTGTGTGTGTGTGTGTGTGTGTGTGTGTGTGTGCGTGCATGCACACAACGTGTGTGAGCACATGCTCTCATATGGGATGTGTGTGTGTCTTTATGACATCAACATGTCTGGGGTGGATAGAGAAAGGACCGCCGCCTCCAAAGAAATAGAGTGCAAATTTTTCACATTTAAATTTCCAATCACTAAGAAAAAAGGCGGCTGGGAGAGGCTGATAAGTTTTACCTCATAGAGCAATTATCATGACTTTGGCACAGACAGTTCAGAAATAATTTAAAACACAGCCACGAAGCTGGAATTGTTAATCTTACAAAGAGATCCTCACGCTTCATTGGCGTCAATAGCAGCTGCAGTTTCTTCATAATGTTCTACTTTGGCGCGGTATCAAGCCCTTCCCCGTTCGTCAGCAGGCCTTGCCATTTCCTCACACATGGAAGAGGACACATCGGTAAGTTTTCACAGTTTTGTCATTTCATGCCAATGACATTTCAACTCCTCCACCACCCTGCTAAACAAACAGAATACATCACCTCTGTGGAATAGCTGATGCCTTCTCCCTATTGTCTACTCTTCTTCATTTTTTAAAATACTTGTCTTAAGTTCGCATTATTCAGGACACAACCTAGTTCAAGGCAACATTTTACAGGAAAAGAAACTGAGACCCAGACAGATGAAAGGAATGACTCAAGGTCACAGCCAGTGTGTGGCAGAACTGGACAGAATCAGAAGCCTCATTCCAGGGCATTTCTCTGTTCATAACTTCATTCCTCCTCCTCCAGCAGCAGGAATTCAGGGCTCTCTCTGACACTATTTGCAAATAAGACCAGTTTACACATCCTTCTGTGGATATTTCTTCTCTTTCAGAGACACACCCTTTCATACCTTCTCTTTCCTCTTCCCATTTTCCTCTGCATTTTTCAGGGAACACAAATAAGTAAGATTCAGGCTGGGGAGGCAGATGGGTGGGTAAATATGGTAGGAGACTGAGAAAATGAAACAGTCACACATGTCCACTTTCCCACCTCTAAGTTATTACTACCGATGAGAAGATTCTCCTCTGAGGCAGAAAGTGGCCCTGGGAATCAGGGATTGAGAAGAGGGGAAGAGATGTCAGATTTTCAGTGATTCCAATTTCCTCTTCCAGGGAAAAGTTTGCATGGAGAAAATGCTAGTAGATAGGAGGGAGTTCACAGCACCTTTTCCCTTTTTCTCTGGCATGAAACAAGCCCAACACAGATACATGGAAGTCTACTAGGCAGGGCTTGTCTTCTGCCAGCTCAGCCAACTCCCTCCGGATTTCCCCTTTGCAACTGGAGAAAGCTGCCAACCGTACATTTCCCTAAATGCTGAGGAGGAGAGATTTGCACAATGTCTCCTCTATGTTAAAATTATCTAACCTATGCCATGAACTGAAGGAGAAATAGCTTAGAAATGTGATGGCAGGCTGTAGGAGGGTAACATATCTTCTGGGACCTCTTACCATGCTGAAATTGCAAGAACTAATAATAGAGCAGAAACACATTGCTGCGATTCTACCACCAAAACTTCACATCATGGCCAAGGCTATGGTTCAGGACGGACATTTCCACAGAGTAACATCTTCTGTCCCAATCTCCCTTCTAAAGCGTCCCCATGTCATCATTCCCCTGCAATGTTGTCTTGCTGAATGTGGCATATCTACAATACCTCCAGTGACAGGAAATTCACTACATACTGAAAGAGTTTGCAACACTTAGTGACATTTTTGACTGTTAAAAGTTCTCCTTTAGGTTTAGCCAAAATCCTCTCTGTAAAGTCTATTCACTGTTCTTTATTCTTAATGGGGAGATTTCTCTTCTGGAATTTGGAGCTCCTGTGCTTAAGAATGAAGAGCAGGGAAGACCTGCCATTATGTCTATTGTCATTATTGTACATACAGCTCCAAATAAAAATAAAAGTGAGAACACATTTAACTTTCCTGAGTCATTTAATAATGTCCTTGAAAGTCACATGCTATCCAGCTCAGTAATAAATGAAAAAACTTTTTTTGAAATGCTAGGATTTCAGAGGTTAGATGCACAGTTCTAAGAACTAGGGAGTTATGAAGTGGTTGCCAAAATGCTACACTCCTTCCTTGCATGGTTCTATAGAATATCTGCACTGGATAAATAAGGCAGTTATTTTTAATTTTTAAAAAGTTTCATTGAGATACAAGTGACATACAGTCATTTGCACAAAGTGTACAATTTGATAAATTTTGACATGTCTACATCCGTGAAAACATCACCACAATCAGGATAGTTTCCTCGTGTTCCTTTCTAACCTTTCCTTGATCACTGTCCCTCTGGTAGCCACTGATCTACCTTCTGTCACTATAAATTGGTTTTCATTCATTCCAGAATTCCGTATAAATGGAATTATATTATATGCAGTCTTGGAGGAGGTCTGGCTTCTTTAACTCAGCATAAATATTTTAAGATTCATCCATGTGCTTGCTTATACCAACAGATTATTCCTTTTTGTTGCTAAGTAGTATTTTATGGCATGGATACACCATTCACCTATTAGTGGACATTTGGGTTGCTTCTACTTTGGGGCTATTACAGATAAAGCTGCTATGAATACTTGGGTACGATCTTTTAATGGGCATATAGTTTCATTTCTCCTTGGTGACTATCTAAGAATGGAATGGCTAAGTAGTATTGCAGTGATATCACTTACTGACAATAGTCAATACATCTAAATTACACAGTCAAGTTCAGTAGTAGCTTCACAATGCACCCATGACTAAATATGAGGTCCTTAATTAAAATTATTGAATAAATAAGTCAATTCAGTTTTTCTAGACAATTTGCATGTCTCTTCTTTATCCCGGTAAAAAACTCAATAAAGTACACATAACTGTTCATAAAGAAGACTCAAAGAAGTTAAGAAATATACCTTCCATCAGAAAGCTTGTAAATTGCACAGGTGAGAGTCAAAGCCCCTAAATGCATGTCTCTCTGTCTCTGTTTCTCATCTCTCCCTCTCTCTCTGTCTCTCCCTCTCCACCCCTCTCCTCCCTTTCTCTCTCAGCATGCCTTTTATGCCTTAGTGAGGTTTATGGAGGAGGTGTGATTTTAGTCAGCCTTTGATAAGTGGTGATATTTGAATAAGAGCAAAGCAGAAATGCCAAACATGTGGAAACATGAAATCATGAGATGTGTTTGGGAGACTATAAAGATACTAGCCTGAAAAAAGTGAAGATCTACGCAGGCAAGTAATGGACATTAAGGCTGGGACCAGCATGCCAGCTGGGGGACTTGCCACTTTTTCTTCTGAGGAGAAAACTACTACAGATTTCTGAAGAAGGGCAGGATATGCCTGAAGTAAGCAAGTCGGTGGTCTGGGCTGACAGAGGCGGGGTGATTAGTTAGGTGTCCACTGGAATACCCTGCCTGTGTGGGAGTAAGAATTTAAGAATGAGGATGGCAAAAATAATGGATATAGGAAGGTGCTGCTGTAAAAAACAAAGGAGGAATCGCCCACATTCTGTAACTAATTAGGTATAATTAATTCTTGAATTTTTCTCTCAGAACTCGCTTCTCTCTTTCGGGGGATATTCCTTGCTAAGTTCATGGTTTGACCAGAGGAATCTGGTCAGCATAATTTTCTCAGTTACACAGAGCAAAAGGATTGGCTTACTGTCCCCATTGGTAAGTTATTATTATTAGCAGAAATGAACTTTTTTAGGTGATTACAACCTTAGAGTTTTTTTGGTCATCCAAATAGAAATATAAATAAAGGATGTTAGAAGAGGAAACGGAATGGAAGTAACCACACACCATTCCCTGACAGATGCTGCCACAAAACAAAACAAAATCTCATATTGGATTGATCCTTTGACATTTTCTTCTTTGCTCCCCAAAGTCCAGTTACTTGAGGGTCCTCCGTTGTTTGGGAACAATTATCTGAAGTTTGGCAACATGAGTTTAAAATGGGTGGCTCATGTTTAACCTTGCTGGATTGTGGGTGCAAAGGAGGGCTTCAGAAAACACTGGTGACTCAACAACCGAGACTCAGCCTTCAAGGGAAAAGAATATGAAACACAAAGGGCTGTCAGGCTGTGAACGTCTTACGAAGAATCTCTGAATAATGGTTTAGATTATTATCTTTCCCTAAGGACCCAAGACATGGAAAATATATTAGTGTTTCTATGAGTAGCTTTTGGCGAAACACCATAAATGCACTTCGTTAAAAACCTCTCGGGGCCTCAAACCCACAGGCTGGAATATGTAATACATATGTTGAAGGGCTAATGGGGCTTTGTGTGGAGTGATCCCTGGGAGAGAGACAGTCATGGAAACAGACTTTCCTGCTTCCTCATATGGGCCTCAAAAATCCCAAGAAAGAGTCATTCTACTGCCATGATGTCGCTTTCTTTTTGCTACCTTCTTCCCTCCTTTACCCTCATTTTCCCCTTTGAAGGGAAACACTCCCTTGAAATTAGGCAGTCATGGGTGGACTTGGTTTCCATGACCCAGAACAATCTTTGGAGCTGTAGCTCTGGGTGTGTGCCCCAGGCAGCGTGGGCACGATCTGAGGAGAGCCTGGGTGGGGAGGGAATAATTACTGACTGAGTGGCTTTCACGTCAGAGATCATGGGTGAAATGCTGTCACACAACCAATCTCTTCATCTTCACAACAATCGAGGAGAAGGGGCTCAGTGCAACTTGCCACAGCTCCCCCAGCTAGTAAGTGGAAGACCTGAATTTGAAACAAAGTAGATTGGTTCCCTGTGGCAGAAGCTATTGGTGCCCATGTGTGTCCTCTCGTCCTGTGAGCACACCAGCCACTGCCCTGTCTGAAAAGTTTCAGTGGCAGTGCCAAGGCAGGCTAGCAGTCCCAAAGAGCACCCCAGCCACACACATGCAAAGCAGACAGCTGGTGATGGATGGTGGTGGAAGTGAAGAAACATTGCAAAGCCAGTCCCTTCTGGGTGGGAAAACTCTGAAGCTCATATGTAGTTGGCTCTCAGAGGTCTCCAGTGGGATAAAGCTCCTGCCCTGACACTGGTAACTGGCTTCATGGGCATACATTACTGACGATTTTCCCTGTCTCACTTCCCCACCCCACCATGAGTATTTCTTGCAATCACTTCCCACATAATGCATGGAACCTTTTTGGGGCAACCATCTAGCAAACAGTTCAACCGAACTTATTCCCCAAGCCATATGGAAGATAACTTGTTAGGCAGTTTACATGCCTGTCTTTCAGTGTCCTTCCTTGCTCTTCCTTCTCCGACTCCTCTGTTTCTATTCTCCAGGGGACCATGTGCCCTCTTGCAGTCAGCTCCTCTCCCTTCCCTATTTCTTCCCCATTAACAAAATCTGTTTTTTCTCCATGAGGTATTGGGGAGATTCTAATCCCATCAAAGCAAATCAACCTCAGACATGAATGGTTCATAGTTTTTCACTCTGTCAAATAAATTTGTATTTCAAAAGAGCCTATCTTTTATCCAAATGGATCTCTAGTGAGTGTCGGATCAGGGATTCAATAGAAATGAACACCTTCAGACCTTGTGATATATAAGAAGCAAGGAAATTGAGGAAGATGGCAGAAATTTCTTGCAGAAGTAGGACAAGCCACTACCCAGAGCATTACATGACCTGGGCTTTCTAAGACAGTAGGACTGAATCAGGTTGCAAAGCAAGGGTAGAGTATTTCTAGCTGAAGGACTATATTTCTGACTTATAATTTTGAAATAATTTTAGATTTACCAAAAAGTTTCAAAGATAGATTAAAGAGTTCCTAGTGTATCCTTCACCAAGCATCTCCTAATATCAGTATCTTATGTCCCCACAGTATTTTTCAAAACTAAGAAGTTAATAATGGCACAGTGAGATGAACTAAACTACAGACTATTCAGATTTCAACAGTTTTTCCAAAAATGTCCTTTTTTCTGTTCCAGGATACAGTCCAAGGTACCACATTGCATTTAATCATGCCTCCTTAGTCTCCTTCAGGCTAAGGCAATTGCATCTTCTAGAAATTACAGTTCAAGCGATTGTAGGTGCTTCCATATTATAAAAAGCACTTTACGGCTAAGAAAACTGAGGTTTAGAAATAAGAAGTGGATGTTGAGGGTCAAATACAACTAGAAGTAGGACTACCCCATGTCTGACTGCTCAGCCAGGGGGCATTCCATCATGCCACATTTCTGTCTGTTCTTCTCTTCATTTTTACTCTTTCCCAGTCCCTCTCTCCTATCATTTCTCTCCTGATCTTTTCCTCTGTCTGCTCAATTTCTCCGCCTCTTGGGCTTTTTCTCCACCATACATAAAATGGCAAGCTAGGTAGAAGATGAAACAATGTCTTCCAGCTCATTGACTTTATGACCTAACGCATGGCCAGTCTTGTCTGGTCTCAAACAGAATGGACGAGCTGAAACCCCATAAAAAAGTGTTGAGAACGGGGAGGAGCTTCTCTTTGCACTGTAACTAAAAGGAAGACATTTTCTCAGGCCAGTTGACTTACAGCATGAAGAGTTTCTTTGCACCATTGGTCACATATCTCCCTTTTCCCTTACACTGTTGTGCCTGTATTAATTTTGGCCCAGAGTTTTCTTTCTCAAGGTGGATAAAAACCAAGAATTGTTGTTCCCCAACTGGAGTGCTAGACTGTAACCATGTCCTGGAGAAGAATGGCACATTTCCAAGATGACCATTGGCAGCCAAGGCATTATAAGTCTTTGTGCCAGGGGAGAGTATAAATCACACTTCACACCTGGCCCTGTCTATTTATTAGGAGTTATTTGCAAAGCACTCTGCTTACCCTTGCATTCTGCAGTTAATAGCACTTTCTTTTCTGGAACAAATTTCCTTTAAAGCTGAGATTGTAGAGGGTCACCATGAGCTTTATTTATGAATGCAGCTCAGAGACTAAGTCTGATCCAAGGAACTCATGCTGAAAAGGCTATTATATTAGCACCACGCTAAATGAACTTGGAGACCTCTCCACCCTTACCCCCAAAGATGGCTTGTCAGAGGCTATAGGGAGTTTGTGCAACGGGAAAGCAGGCAATATCTCAGCATGGGTATATATGACATTATGTTTTATGCCTGGGCTGCTTCTTTCTGTTTTCCATTCTCTCCTCCCCAGTCTGTGACAGACATGTAACCAGATGCTGATAGAACAATAGGAGAGGTAGATTCTCAAAGGGGATTATAAAGTGTGTGGTGGGGGGGAGGTATGTCTGTGCTGGAGAAGAGTGGTGGTGAGAAGGAGCAGAACTGCTATTGGGAATAAGCCCTTAGAACAAATCCAGCCAGATCCCTTCACTGAGAGAAGAGAAAAGGGAGGTCCTGAGGGAACCCTAATTTGTGCAAAGGCAGCCACTCACCAGGAACAGAGTCAGGAATAGAACCAGGGCCTTTCGTCTGCAGAACTGGTCGCTCCCTTCTAGGAACTGTGCTGCTGTAATATTCAAGAGGTCAAGTCTACTTTAATTCAGTGCAGGGAGGTCAAAATTGGGCACTTAGCAGAATCTAGCAGATACATATGGCATGGGAGTGGGTATTCTCAATAATTTTAGTACCTTGCAGCCTGCCCAAGTTAAGTCATGCCTCACTATCCCCATGCAGCAGAAAGAAAGGTGTTTTACTCCAACGTGAGAGCAACAGTTAAGACCAGGTCTTGTGAATTGAAGTGCAGTGCTTCTATCACTATAATATTATCTCTGTAATGTACCATTTGGATATTATTACCTACAAATGCCACAAAGGAAATTAGAATGTCTCTTTGGGTCATTATTATTTCTCTAATATCAAAACCTATTATTGGAGCCTCCCGTAACACTGTCCTTTGTAAACCATGCTGTAGGACCACTTCTACATGGTTTGTGTGCCTATTTGAGCAGTGTCTAACTCCTTCAGCACACTAAATGTCTTGAGTCCATGGACTAAATTTGTTTTCTCTTTTCTCTGCATTTCTAACTCACAGCAGTATATCTATCATTTATACACACAGTGTAATTTGGTGAGATGAACCTAGAATAGGTTGTCAAAAGGAACATCAAATTTCAAGACAATAGGTTTATATTTTCACTCCACCTTTAACAAGAATTCTAAGTCCTTGGGTCAGTCAGTTAGCTTCTCAGTGTTCAGTTCTCTCATCTGTAAAACCACAGTTGCAACAACCAGTCAACAAGTATTTTCCAGCACCAACTTCTGTGGGCCAAGTGCTGTGCTAGGAGCTAGAGACAGTGCTTCAAAAAGACAGAATCTTCCCTTGGCTTCAACGAAGTTAGTCTTCCTAATTATTTTGCAGGAAGTTTGTGAAGATCAAATGAGATCATCCACCCATTTATTCATTCATTCAACAAATGTTTATTGAGTATGCGCTATGTTCTAGGCACTGGGGGTATAGCAAGGAACACTACCAAGTCTCTGCTCTCACGAGACTTAACATTCTAATGGGAGAGGCAAGCAGGCTGGCAAGTAAATAAATAAATAAGCTAGAAAATACACTGTAGTATATTAAATACAGCTGTTTATTGCAGCTCCTTCCTTCAAGAGCTGGAATGGAATCACTTTCTCACCCCTGTGACTTAATAAAATATAGCAAAAGTGCTGTTGGAGTTTGGGAGCCTTAACCTCCAAGGGCTGTGCCACTTCCATCTCACTCTGTTGGAACAGTGCCCTGAGTTGGTCACATAAAGCAGCGCTGTAGCCTCCTAGAGGATGGGCGGCCACGTGGAAGGGAACTAATATGCCTAGCTGACAGCGGCATCAAATGCCAGACATGTGAGTGAGGGCATCTTCAACTGACACCCCAACTGCAGATTACTGTAGGACAGAGGTCAGAGTACCTAACCCCTCCTGAGCTTGTCAGAGCAGCTTCTCAATGAAAGGGATTTAGAAGCTGGTATGTAGTGAGAGGTGAGGGAAGCTGACTAAATCAAAAAGAACATGAAGAATGTCCTAGGTAGAAAGAAATCCTGTGCAAGAGAGCAGGGTTGAAGTCAAGTGGTCATGGGGGAAAGAAGAGCATTTCATAAAAACATGTGTTGTTGTGGACACTTAAGAAGCAATGCTTCCTGATTAAACATCCCTGACATTAAGAATTCCTCTTTAGAACTTGAGCTCTAGGAGACACAGGCATGGTGTCTCTCCTGTCTACTGGCCCATTGCCAGTGCTCACCACATAAGGCACTCAATAATTGCTGGCGGACCACTTGAACAAGTTGGTTCAACAACATTAGCTAGCTTTTCCAAAACTTATTAGACTACAAATTCCCATCAGCCCCCCACATATCCTGAATGCTGTGAGCATACCTTTTGGATGAGTGAGTTTTGAAGAATGTTATTGGAATATAGGTTTCAGGACATGCATAAAGGGTGGGTGATAATGTGGAGATTATGGGTCTCAGGCCTTTTTCAATATGTAAATGACAGCTTTTTAAGAAAATGGCAGAATTGAAAGATGAAAACTGTTTTCTTTTCAAGATAACTACTTTGATGCACAACAAATGGTAAGAAAAGCAGCTGGAGACCTGGGCACTAGACAAAGTCATCAAACCATCTCAAAGGTGACTTCCTGAGGATGAGAACTCCTAAGGGTGTTAGGGTTGAGGATAATTTTGAAATTCTGACTTTTTTGATGTAATGCATATGAAAGTATTAGAAATCAAGGAACACATGATATTTATGTTTTAGTGAAAAGGGTAATTTGATAGCTGATGTCAGAACCAGAAGTATTTGTTGCCTTGCAGATCTTTGTGTATACACAAAAAATATGTTAATTCCCCGCTTGCAGCATAATTTTATTTGGCCTTGGGCAATTCACTTAAGTTTTCCTGGGACTCAGCAGCCTCAAATCAAGCAATACTGGGAAAAGCCAGATTGTAAGAGTTTAAGGCAAAGCAATAACTGAGGGGCTAAACTGGACTCCAGAAGTTCGTATGTTTGTTTGTTTGCTTGAAGACTGTGTGTGTGTATCTAATTCAATTATTTGGTAGCATTTTAAAATAGCAAAATTTCATATAAAATATAAATTTTTAGGTTCTCTTAAAATATCAGATGTACCAATACTCGGCCAGCATTCTCACAAAGGAACATCCCATCTACCCCAAAATATCTCTTAGTTAGGTTCAGTCTAATGGCACAAAGGCAGCTTCTGTGTGTGCCTAGCCAACAATCAGGGGCTATAAATAAACTTGATCAAAAAATTTTCCCTGTAATAGTAGAACATCTGATGCTCAATCCTGTCCTAAGAATCACAGACTATTTTGTTAAAATTTCTAGATCAAAAGGGCTTTGTTTTGAGTTGTTTTTTATTTATTCATTTTTAAATTTTAAACAGAAATCTTTAGGGAAATTAAATAATCTGGCCTTTTCTGAAAAGGTGTAGGATTTATGCATGGAAATAAACTGACTTTTAAAAACAAGACTATATTTGCTAATAGAGAAGGGAAGAATTCATAGAGTGCAGGAATAACATATGACTTGAAAGTATGAAGTTAATCTAACATTGTCTTTTATTTTTCCATGTGTGCTGACATATATGGCATACCGTAGCCTTTTAAGCCACAACAGGCAAAATGGGGGAAATTATTGGAATAATCCAGGGATATTTCACAGAGTACAAAGGCAGGAAATACACTGGGCCTCATGAAGACAAAACCTAGGTACTAGAAAATTAGGACCCAGTTCGTGTGGTACACGCTCTCTGTCCATGATTTTATCCCTGACTTGAAAGTAACAAACAAAGCCTGATTGGAATTATGCATTCCAGTTCCAGATTTCCATGGGATCCGGCTGGTCGATCTGTGGTCAGGTGTATGCCAGGAGAAGGTTCTAACTGCCCCAAATCCTCTTACCTAGAACTGCGAGGGAAGGCCCTTGGGGTGTATAAGTGGCCCAGTTCCATTGTGAAGGGACATGGTTTAGGGAGGAGACAACTGCATCTTTTGTTGCACAGGGATCTTAATAATTACAAAGAATGTGTGTGTTACGATATTTTGAACTGGTTTATATCATAGTAAATACAAATTAGGAAGTGGCCTAGGATATTCTTCTTGAGTCAATTTGGTCCAAGACCTTGTTGGATCTGGAATGTAACTGAAAACTTTTGTAACCTAAGACTTTTATGGTTCCTTAAATGCAGACGTAAGTGAGTTTTATCATCTGTATGCTTGGTAAAGGAGAGAAGAAAATGTGCGTGTGCATGTGTGTGCGTGCACGCACACTTTGGCCTCATCTGGATAGTGTCTTTTGGTCTTACCTGGATAAAGAGAGCAGATTCCTAGTGGTGGGGTACTTTTTGCCTGTGTATAATCAAGTCTTCGGGGTATGCAGTCTTTTGTTCATGGGGTTCTGACTTTTACTGACTTCTGTGTATATCTCAGTCTCAGACCTATAGAAAAACCATGAGATAAGAGACCCAGAGCCAGAATTACCAAACAATTCCCTGTCTTTCTTATTACTCTGTACCAGTGTGAGTGTATGCTGTCTATGCAGAGATTTATGTCATCTCAAATTACCAAATATTTTTGTTTTTCCAGCTCTACAGTGAATTTGGCTTAATAATCTCACTCTTGATTTAAAAACTGAATCAATAAAGAAAGCCTTGTAATTTAAGGGTATTTGGTTTATGAGCATGTTTTTCATTTGTACTGAGATAATTTGAGTAAGACTTCTCAATGATCAGTTATAGTCAAGATCTGATTTTGTCCATATCTTTTTTCAAGCAAATGACCCAAATTCCTTTCCTTAATCTTGTGTGCATATGATTTTTGTGTGGGCTTTCCATTTGGCAAGACAAACAGTCCTATCCACAAAGGGCAATGTGAAATTAAGCAAACCATAGAAATTTGTGAAAACACCCTTCAGGAAACCCAATAATATAATTCTATCCCTAAGGAATTAGAGGCAGACAAATGGAATCATATAAACATCCTCAGAAGATGAGTAAAGAGGACATTTCCATTTCCACCCCTGGTGATAATGGCTAACTTAAAGTAGTAATGAAATATTTTGGAAAAACTATGAAAATATCCCAAAGCACATTTCCACCCCTGAGTTGTGTTTATCTCTTTGGTAAGAACATTTATTTAACCAAATTTTGACTACCAAGCCAAATGAAGGATGATCTCAATGAATTCACAGCAATGCTTCCCAGTGGCAATCCATTTACTGATTCCAGTTCAGGAAGATTAATGTTCATGATTTAGAGTAGTGCTAAAACAATTCAAGTGACAAAATCAGTCTGTTCATTCTTTGCTAAGTGACCAGACAGATTCCGTGAATGGAATCACCAGACCCTAACTAAGGTGAACCTCAAGTCCTCAAAACTGAGACACATATATAGGTTTACAAACATCCCCTCACTTTTCATTCAATAGACAGTTCTCCCTACAGATTTCCTAAATCTACAATTAACCTATGCTCTGCCCAAGGCTACTTGGTGTCTAATATACTCCTTTTCCTTATTTAAGTACAAGTTATTTTCAAAAATATATTTGAAATTAGTAAGACTTTAAGTGGCTTGAGCTTAATTCTATTTAACTTGTCTTGATAATTTTGCCAGAACATTTTTAGCTTGACCATCTTTAATACACTAAAAGATACCTAATCCACAAATTGTGCAGAAATGGGGAGGACCAAGAATAACTTCTGGTCTTTAATATTTTCCTCAGGAAGACTACAGGTTCTTTAGACCAATTAAGTATACCAATTAAAGAGGAGACCTTCCTTCTTAAACGAACAAACATAGTAACAGCGAAATTGAAGGTCAGAATAATTTTGGCAAGAATTTAATTATGTTTCACAAAAGAATATCCAATTTAGTGATAGAATATTAGTGATTATTTATATAAATTAGCACAAGCTAATCTCAGCTACTGTATTAATTGAATGCTATCAATCAACACAAACTAGGTACTGAAAATAAATAGAGGAAAATAACATAGTCCTTGGCCTTGTGGAATCTGAATCAGATATGTCATGACATAGGTAAGAAAGTGAATTTTGGAGGATAGCATGAGATGTGAGAAGATAAAAGGCAGAATTCTGAGGAAGTATTATTTACAAAGAAACTAATGATGGGGTCCTTCCTAGTTGGCGATTTTAAGGACATTTCTCTAGGTTTATCCCATCTGTGGCCATGTAACACTGTACAGTGGTGAAGAGTCTGGGCTAGAACTCAGAGGCCCTGGATCGCAGCCTTGCCTCCACTGGGAACTGGCTCATTGTCCTTTAAATTTTACTTTGCTTTTCCTCCTTTGCTAATTGCTATGGTGAAGTGAGAAGCCCCTTCTGAAGGCCCAGCTCCTTTCGGTCTTCCCTTTACCGCAGTCTCACTTCTTATGTCACTGTGGATGTGAGTTTCACGCTGGCGCCTCCACTGCGTATCAGAGGAAGAGCAGCTGTGCTAAATCCACTGCCTCCCCTGGGCTTCCGGGGCTCACAGTTAGGCCCCGGAACATTCCCCATCAGATACGTCGTCACACTTGACAGCTATTGCTTATTTAAATGGTTTCACGGTAAGCTCAGCCAGGGAATGAGGCCAGGTCCGTCTTTATCCCTCCCCAGTCCTGATCCATAGTAGATACCTCACAACGTGTTGGCAACCTAGCTGAATGCATAAATGGAATGAGTAACAGAAGCTATTTTACAGGCCATCCCTCTCAGACACTAACTGTTCTCTGTGTCTGACGCTGTGGCAGGACAGTGGCCCTTGTTCTTGTCCGAGGCACTTGAAGCTCGAATGGCTGATTGGCGTTGGGGAAACGTGAAGATCCAGGAGCAAAAGAAGAAAACAACTGATCATCTCTGTGCCAAGTACTGCATTCACAGTGGCTCACAGTCTTTACGATAACTCCAGACTTAGCTATCAGCTCACTTTTATGGCTGAGAAAATCAAGGCTCTGAGGAGTCAAATAATATTGTGCAAGTTTGCACAAACTTACATACAGAGTCTACAGTATTTGACACCAAGGCTGTGCCCTATACCTCCATTTCCAAAACCAAATAACTCTGAGATCCTAGGGGCCATTGTTTAAAAGATAACTGATGCTTCAATGCAGTGTTATTTATCCTTTTTCTTCTGGCCAGAGCGGGGGCCTTAATGCATGTGATTATATTGTGGCAGATGAGGTCGATCGCTTCCCTGAAGCAATTTGTTATGTCCTTTTCTCCCCTGTCTATTTCTTTTCTGTCTGTTAATATGTTCAGAGCTAGCATAGCTAATTAATAACGCATTAAAGGCTGTGCTAATTCCTACAGAAAATAAATCTACTTAACTTTATTTACCCATAATATCCAAACTTATTAAATCACTGGACTTTTTAATGAAAAATTTACCAGTATTTCAGAAGACACTAGTCCCTCTTAGAAACTTTTTAGAAGACATCTATCAACACAATGCCTGATTACTTGAGAGTAAGATGGTCTTTTTGGTTTGAATATCAAAACCTGAATTGTTTTCTCATAGGATTGTATATAAAAAAACCCTTTGCTCACAGCATACAATTTTGACCCTGGCCAACAAATAGAGAGCAAAGATAGATATGCACGCCATATATGGTGTTTATTCCCATTCCTCTTCCCAACCCTATTTATCTAGAAAACAAAAGTGAATAAACTATGAAGTCAGAGGAAGGATGAACAGCCTCTCCCAGACCTCGTCTTCTTACTCAACAAGGATGGAACCTCTGCTGTCCCTCAATCCCCCACTTCCATCCCCTCCCTTGCCATGAGGGACTCATCATATCCAAGCAGCTTTATGGTCAGCTCCTCAGTCAGATGAACATACGTCAGGGTATGCCAATAACTGCCATGGAAATGGTCTAGGGAGCTCCTTCCTGGACTGGCTTACAGGAAGTTGTATCTACCCAGTGGGGGAAATTGTTTCATATGAACCAGCCATCAGAAGCGTTGTTGTTCCCAGGATAGAAACTCTCCCTCATCTCTGTATTATGAACTCCTTGCAATGAAAGTGTGATGATACATATTATTACAGATCATTTTACTCTGGCCACTAGCCCAGCCCAAACTATTCTCAACAAGTTTAGCTGTAGTACAATATTTAGTACATTACTTTTATTTATGTTCACCAGCTAAGCAAATAACTTCCTGCATTATAATTTTCACACATACTGATTCACACTCCAAAACGATACTTCCAGAGCCTGAACTGGAAGTGGACTCATTATAAAGTCTTATGGGTAAAAAAAAGTGCAGTGGTGTTTTGTGGGGGTGGTCTCTGAGTTAAGGTTAGTTTCCAGAGCTAAGGTCCACAACCACAAGAATCTCTAAGTTATAAACTGAAGAGATTTTATTTAGCTAAACTGCAAACCCAAAGGGACACTGAAGACTGTAAACAGATTTTTAATAGTTAAAAAAAATATTCCCAGTACTTTGCCCAAAGACTTGTTTCCCAGCCTGTTCTCTTCTCACATCCATAAAGAAAAAAAATTATAGATCTTATGATCTGTGAATTCCTTGCAACTTAAAGCCTGATTAAAACTATCCATCTGATTTTCAGGTATGAACTTATTGTAAGGCAGCTGCTTACATGGGTGAGGTGGAGTACTTCAATTTGAAATTCATATGAATTAACTATTTGCAATCAGGCAAGCTCATCTATATTCATTTATATAATGTAACCAAAACCACTTAGTTCCGAAAAACAAATCTCTTAAAATCCAGTTTTTATCATTTTAAATATTCCCTTTATTATCACCCTACCCCCAGAGTTAGTAAGTTGGAGGTGAAGGGGGAAATAATCACTAGCTAAATGACATATTTCTTTATGAACAAGAAATTTGCAAGAATATTTTCAGCACTGCTCTTTGTTTTTCTACTGAGCAATAGTGGGAAAGTTATAGTGCCTTTTCATTTTTTGGCATGGAATTTATATGTGATGAATCAGTTTATTACTAAGGTTTCATAGAAGTTTTGGATGAAATGCAGGGAAATTCTGATAGGATATGATTTTTAAACTTACCAGTAGTGTTACTTTACTTTTCTGGTGAACCTAACCTCATTTATATAGAGTCATGCCAAACGCTACTCTTTTATGGGGCTTAAGGCAGTTACATCAATGCTTCAATGATTGTAACACCCTTGCACCTGTTTAACTGCATTTTTTATTTCTTCCAGTTGTGTTCAAACCACTAACACAGATAGCTTGCATCTTGGGTGCTGTTCTGCAGATTGCCAAAAGCCCGGTTTTTTAAATATCTTAACTATATATTTTTTTCAACAATGGGAGATGACTATAGCTAGGATGTTTTATAGTATCATTATGATTGATTATGCCTCAAGTTCATGAGTTTATCATACCTTATTTACAATGACTTATTTATGGAAAATATTTTGCTGAGCTGAGAATATCCAAAGCAGAACAGAAAAATAAACCCATCTAATACCCCATCACTGGAAGGATGACAGCAGATGTTTCTCATCCCTAGATAACTGGGGAGGTGAACTGAAGTGTTTCCCATGTTTCCCAGATGCTGCACGATATGCCTGGGTTCCCAAGATTCATCCAAATAAAGATGTGCTCATATTTACCAACAGGAATTCCCCACCTGAGAGACTCAGGGCAGGGGAAGGGGGCTAATTAGGTAAAAAGGGTTTGCATCTGGAATTCTAAGATATCCATGGGATGTTCTGTGTTTGAACTTAGGTCACTCTTTCTACATGTTCAGAGTGTCCAGTGAAGGTGCGAGAAGAGTCCCATCAGCTGCTCTTAATTTTCTCTTTTCCTTTAAAATATTTCTAAGTATTTTAGAAATAGGAAAGGGAAAAGAAAATAGCTGAGAGAACAAGAGGTGATATCCAAAATCAAGGTGCTAAATTACTCAAGATTCCTCAGTCTTTCCCACCGATTAATGTTACATCCCCACCCAACTCTGATAAATATTATATCTGAATGCAAGCAGATTGCAAACATAAATGTGAAAATGTTGGCCCCTCAACTCTCTACCATGCTTGTATCACTGTATCATTCCTTCTTGGGTGCACATACCATATATATGAAGAGATAACAGTATTGAGTCTTATTATGCAGCCCTTTGTTATAAATGCTTTATATAGATGAAACCATTTAACTTTCACAAGAACTGTATGATGTAGACACTACTAATTTTTCTATTATACAAATGAAAAATTTTGGCTGTATATGTTAAGTTACTTATCCATTCACACTCACTGCTAATGAAACCAAGCAGTTTAATGTCAGAGGCCAGGCCCTGAAGCCCTATGGTGTCATGCCTGAATTTGGACTGATAACACATCTTCATAGATTATTTTCTGTGGAATCAAATCAACATAGAAATATGTTACTTAAGTACAGGAAGCCCAAGAATGGCTTTCCTGAGACATAGGTTCTGACACAAATGAATTTAGTCATCTTGACAAAATAACAATGCTTTTCTGATCCTTGGGTTCATTATCTGTAAAACTAAGATGGAGGGAGGAGAGACTAGAAATATCTGTAAGTATCTTCTAGCTGTCTGATTCTAAGCTTCTGGGATTATGCACTGTGGAACACCTAGATAACTCCATATGCTCATGGTTATCCATGGGCACCTTCTAATTACCTTGTGGAGACCACAGCTCTAACTTACCAGTGCAGTAGAGGAATAGCAGATGTAAGACTGGTTGCTGTTTTTCACTCAGTCTCTGACATCATCATCTGCACAAAATAAAGACATACAAAATGAGTATCAAAACCCACCACATCATCCGTAAAGGAAATTTGTATCATCGATCTAAGAACTCTCTCCAAACACAAGGTTGGCACAGAGATTACATCCTCCAAATCACCACTTCTCAGCTACTGCTGTCATGAGCTGTGCTTTGGGGTGTACCTCATTTGAGGGTCTTGGTTGAAATCCAAAGAACCACTGAGAAATATTATTCTCTTGTGGAAGCATTGAACATTGCCTTCCTTGGAACACTTTGGAATCAAACCTGTAAAAATCTGCTCCTCTGTTAATTACAGCACATTTAATAGTTTATAATTTTCTTATCCAACTGTCTGGCCAATGGGTTTCAGCCTCAGGCAAGTTCACTATGGATTCAATGAGACCAAGGAATGACAGTGGAACGTTCCTGGGGTGAAAGGGTTTATACCCAACTTTATTTCCACGATGGCAGGTCAATCACTGGAATCCCATCCACTCAGAGCAAGTCTGCATGCAGTAAGCCAGTCTCTGCCTCTGGGCCTCTCTGCCCCTGCAGCTGTCTCAGTCTCTGTCCTCACCACTGCCACCACTCCAGTCTCTGCTCTCCTGCAGCCATGCAGCAGCCACAGCATCACCCAGAGCCCTAGGCAGAGCTCTTTATATAGAGTCAATAGCAACGTATTGCCCACACATGGGTAGTGGGCTAGCCAACCAGGGCCAGGTGAGAATCCTAGCTATAGAAACCTTTACTTTATCCACACTAACCTAGTAGAAGTTGAAGTCATTAGAGGAAAAGAAGAACATGATAGCACAATAAAGTTATGGATATGGGTATACTGACCACAGTTAAAATAATTCACAAAATTTATATATGCAAAAGGGAACTTTTGTTAACTTAGCTCATGAGCCCTCATTTCTGATCTTTAACTGATACAGTCCTTTTTTTTAAAATTTCTTAGTTCAGTTCCGTGCTTTTTATGTAAATTTAGGATGCTCTATCAGGTTTGGCCCATTCAAAGATCTCTCTTAGATATTCCCTTTCTTCTACCTGATTCCAATCCTAAATTCTTGACAGTGGAGCAGCAGGGGAAGGGAAGGGAGCCTTCATGCAAGCAGGGTGCAAGTGCCTCATGTCTGTGGCCCCACACTGGTATCCCGGAGGTGGGATTCAACTCCCGCTCCTGTCTGCTTCATGTTATGAATGATGGTACCCAGGGGTTTCTCTGCCTGGCTGTGTGGAGATAACACACAGCATTCTCAAGCTTGTTGAGTGCCCTCAGACTTTTCAGCTGTGAAACCAGCCCGTAATGCTCTCCTAACCCTCTGGGCGATGTCTCACGTCTCCTGACCACGTAACTCCCAGGGCCGGGGACCCAGGCTTTTCTTTCAACTAATCTACACGTATCTCTTTGGCAAGCTGGCGCTTCTGAATCTTTTCTTTTCCACCTGGGGTTGTAGGCACTGGAGGTGTTCTTAGACAGACCATGCTACCTTCTCTTTTATACCTTCTGTCACATCCCAGAGTCCCGGACACATCTTCTGGGCTCTGTCTCATCATACACCATCTGTAGAGAAAGATCTCAGCCTCTTCTGTCCTGTGGATCCTTCCACCTTCAGGGGTTATCAGGTGCTCCTCAACTGCCTTTCCTACCTGAGAATCTCATCTTCCAAAACTCCCCTCCCTTTTGCAAATAGTTTTCTTCCTCTCACTTGGAGTTACTTACACACCATTTGGGGTAGGAAGCGATGATGGGATGATGGGGTGGAGGGGCGTTGGAAAAGACCCAGCTCTCCTTGGTTTGTCACACCTTCTGTATTTTTTTCCCCCAGGAATCCATAAAATTTATGATAGCTCAGAAAGAAAACACACTTTGGTTTGGTGCCTGAAGTTATCAGACTGCCCAAATGGGAACTGCCGTGTGGGAATGATTCTTTCACTTGCCTTCCACGTGGAGGAAGCGCTAGTGGTGTAACATGCCTGGTCTCTCTCCTGCTCTCTTCCACCGCATCCTAGGGGAGGGCAAGAGACGTCCTCTTTGGCGAGGTTTACTCAGTTCACCTCTCCCATTTTCTGTTCCTTGGAGATAACCTGTCATGGAGCACAAGGGCTATTTTTTTGTTCCCTAATCCCAGAAAGGAGATTGTCATTTTCCAGAATGTTCTGTACCTGAATGAGAATGTTTGTCTTAATTCTGGGCTCAGACTTAGTAAGTCTGCTGTTGATAAGCCCATTTTCCCAAAGATACTAGCCACTTTGTCCCACAGCAGCTTTGTCAGTAATAAAGGCAAACTTTTGCAGTCCTATTTGCCTTATTCTTATTTGTTAACTGGTTCAGACCTTGGTCAAAGAAGAGAATTATTATTGGTTCCAATCTCAACAAATATTTCATACATCATCCATTTTTTTTCCTTTCATAATTAATGTTCTTCTCTGTAGTTCTGTCCTCTTTCTCAAATCTGACCAAGGGTGTAAAGACTGTTGGTCAAATTCTGGCTGTGCTACATACAAATAATGTAACCCCAGACAACGTAGTCTCTGAGCTTTAGTTGCATCATCTGTGCAGTGGGCATGTTACAAATTTCTTCAGAAAGTTATTAAGGGGATTCAATGGGACCATGTACACAAATGGCTCTCACTAACTGCTTTCTCCCCTACTTGTCAGTTTTGGCTACAGTAAGAAATCACATAATTCTTACATCTCATTTTCGAGGACTGCATGAGAAAAAATACTTTGACATTGAACCATTTTTTGTTTGCCAAACCATTTTCAGTAACATACAAAAAAGTGCATACCCACAAATAAGTATTTTCAGCATCCAGGCTGCTTGGTCTAAAGACTATTTATAGCTGGACAGATTTCTAAGGGCATCCAATTCAGGAGCTTTTGTTTCTTTACTGAGATATTTCCTCGTTTTTAAAATGTGGGATTTGGATATATAACGTTCCAACATTACATTTCTGAGCCAGAAAGAAGAAAAAAAAGTAAGTTGTGGGGACTCTATCCAAACAAATTCTTGCTGTGTTTTGGAAACTAATTGTTCTTCTTCCTGCTCAATCTGAGGCAGAGTGGAAGGACAGAGAAGGTTTTATAAGAAAAATACAGCCAGAGATTTTGGGTCACTGTAAACTAAAATGTTGTGTATATGTGCTGAACAGTGTCCTGATTTATGCAGAGGCAGGTCCATATGTCTTTCCTAACAGGCACAAATCAATCCCAGAGTGGGAAAAAAAGAGTGGTGAAAGTGCTCTGGATGAAAGGAAGCTTGGAGGAGACAAGAAAAAAATATACTATTGAGAGAGTCTCTGCATGAATAACTTTGGATAAATCATCTGATACTGTATTAGCTACCTAACTTTCTCAGGACAAATTATTCAAATGGCCTCAGGAATTCTTTAGTGGCCAAACTAGCCTGGGCAATGAATTATATCTGGGCAGCAGTTTCATTTCTGCTTTCTTAAGGACACATGCTTAACTGAATTAGCTTAGTCTCCTTTCATGTATTTATTTTCATATAAGTAATCTGAGTTAAGAAAGTTAAATAGAAAATTAGAAAATAGAAATTAAAAAGCAATCATATTTATCACCGTCATTCGTGCTTTTCTTGCAGAACTCAGTGTTTATACTTTGCCCACTTTGCTCCTGACTTTATGTGTATATACCCAGTAACCCACAAGAATATATATAAACAAATCCACATACACGCACATAAAGTTACTACTTCTATTGTTATCAGAGTGGAATCGTAAGTGCACTGTTCCATAACCTGCTTTTCACTTAGCAACATTTGAAGTACTTCATTCAGATTTATATCATTGCTTTAGTGGTTACATTTTTCCTCTGAATGTACCATAATTTAATTGACCAATCTCTAATTAGTGGACATTTAGATTGTTTCTAATTTTAACTGGAAGTGAGAATGCTGAGTTGAATATCCTTTTATTTACATCTTCCCATAAATACTTGTCTAATTCATTATTTGAGTTAAATTCTTCAAAGCAGAATTAATGGGTGGAGGGAAATGTATATTTTTTTATTTTTATACCTGTTGCCAAGTTGCCCTTTGTAGAGATTAAACTAATTAATACTTCTAACAGCAGTATTTAAGGACAGCTATTTCCTCCAAGTCCTACCAAAACTGGATTTTTCTCGTAATTTTTAATGCCTTATAATCTGATACATCTCTTCTTTAAATATTCTTTAAACAAAATACAGCAAGTGACTGCTACAATCTAAACTCCTTGGTCACAGAGAACTAGCAAAGTGTCCCATGAGAATGGTTTGGGAAGAATTAAAAAATGGGTGATATGCAAATTTGTCCCCAAATCTCTTGTTTAGATATATCTTACAATAAATTCTCTTGAGCAAACTTCTAGCAGAAAATTATGTTTTAGACTGCTGGGATAGTCTGAATTTTGGCCATTGATCAAAATAATAGTTCTGCATACTAAAGGAAAGCAGAACAACACTAATGAGTCTAAATATTTCACATCCTCCATGGCAACTTCTAGCAAAAGGTTTGTATCTATGTTTGAATACCGTATATGAACTTTGCGACTGGAATTAAATTATTTATGAATTCATTATTTCAGGATTGTGGAAGGAGATACGGACTTGGAATTAGGAAACCTATATCTCTATACCATGGATTCAAAAGAAATCTCATTTAATGTTCAAACAATGTTAAGTAGGTTTAAAGTGCCATTAAGAAGAGGCCATTGTTAATCTGGTGCCAAGATCCTGGGAACATAATTTGGACTCTGATCCACCATGTATGCAACTGACTTATAATTACATGATATGGTTAAAGCTGAGTAAGACATTTGAAACCTACTTTTCCTGGAAGATGAGTAGAAAAAACCAAGACATGTAAAAGCACCTGCAGGCGTCTATAATGTGTTAAGCTTATGAAAACATGAAGTTTGATAGTAAACGTTTTAAGAATCTACCTCTATAAAGTCTATGCCATGAAATTCTAATATCATAAAAGATGCCTTTTACATATTTTAATTTTTTACTGAATCATTTCATTGAAATAATGCTTTTGATTTCAAATTTGATGTGGCATGCTATCGAATATTACAAAGACAGCCATGATAAACTGTCACACTTAGTCTCTATTTCTTCTCATAACATAAATGACCCCAAACCACCGCAGCAGAAATATACACGGGAGAGGCTGGAGGCAGATACAGCTCTGCCGGGAGCGCCTGCTGGGCCACTTGGGCAGGCAGCTTGCAATTCGGAAAACTGACGCGCTCTCTGTCTGCTTGTAAGCCCACGTGTGAGAACATAAATCATTAGTTTTCCATTTGCAAACAGCATAAGGAACCTCCTCTCTGGCTCTCCTGGTTTAAAGGAAAACACATAATGGTGATGTAGTGACCTGTCAGCTAAAGTACATTTTTTCATTTATCAAATCATTAGTCATCGCAGTGGAGGGGGCTCGGACTGTTTGACCACTTAGGTCATTCGCTTTCCCCTCCCTGCTCCTCCTGACTTTTACAAAGCCACCGACTCCCTCCTCTAACAAACTGCCCTTTCCCTGAATGCGGACTGAATGGGGTCTGGCCACTGCCTATTCGTTCCCCTGCCAAGTGGATCCTTGTTTCTTTGATTTCTGGTGACCCCGCCAAACTCGGAAGGCAAAGGAGTTCCACTGCTCAGGACGTTGCTCTATGTGGACAGAATGATCAGAAATAGACCCATTAAGAAAAGTAAATCACTCCCATCATTCCTGATTTGACTTCTTTCTAGGCATTATTTCACTGTGGCTTTCAAAGGAGAGTCTTCATTTCTGCCCCTTTCTTGTGGTAAATTGATTACAAAAATCGCCTCCATTGTTCACGTTTCGCTGAATCCACATCCTTTGTAGTGAGGTTTCAGACCTGCTCCCATCAGTAGGGGCACTGGGATGGAATAAAGGACACAGTAAGAGTTTGTATGTCAAAAATGGGAGGACAAACTTTTCTAAGCAAGAATTTAAAAGTAAGATGAAGAAAGCTATAAAGGAAATGTGCCATGAAGAGGAAGGGTAAATCTAAAAGCAGTTCTGGATGTGTTACTTCTCAGCTTACACCTTTTCCTTAACTCTCCATCATCTTTGATGGGTTTGGAGGTTGGTGAGGGTGGCTGCAGTGGGTTACAGGAGTGACAGAAGATGACTCTGGAGCAGAGGGCTCCTGGGGAATTGACATTTAAAGTCAACTAAAGTCAAATAGCTGTTTCTTTCACATGCAGCAGAAACAGTCCCACACAGTAATTCTGTGCCATGAGTGTGACTATCTGAATGGAATAGGACACCTACTCGTGGGCCACGTGACTTTCTCCTGGTCACCCTGCTAGTTAGAAACAGTGCAGTGATTTGAATTTGGTGTCCTGATTCCAAGGGCGTCTTTATTTTTCTGACACCAGAGTTGTATGGTAGCTTTAAGGAGCTACTATGTTCTTGTTGGGGTGTCACTGAGTCATTAAGTTAGACTGGCTACTGTGGACAGTACCAACTAAGAATACCAGGCATGTATGTGCTCTGCCTTCACTTTGCCAAGGCCACTCTTGTGTAATGGACTGAGACTAAGATTGAAAACAAAAACAAACAAAAACGTTGGAGTTTCAGTCCCGGTTCTGCCTTTTACCTTTTACTTGATCTTCCCGCAGAATAATTTCATTGGTAAACTGCAGATGATCCCTTTGTTATATAACTCTTGGAGTGGGACAAAAGCCAAATAAGATCTTATAAATTAAGTAAGATAGGCACTAAGAAAGCATCACATGTAAATTAACTGAATTCTGCCTGCTGATTTCCTTTGTTACATACTTCCCCAATCTGTGATACTTTCTTGAGCTCTGCATTTCTCCCAGACCCACATTTACCAACCCAGGTAGTTTCAACTGCTTTTTCTTTTCTGTCTTTGTTGTCACATCTGTTTCAATCACAACACCTAAACGTCTTCATCTCAATTATATATAGGGGGAGGGGATGGAGCCAATTCTTCACTGTATTCCTAGCACTTAATACAAAGCTTGGAAAATAACAGATATTCAATAAATATTGTGGAACAAATACATGAACCTGTAAAATGTAAGGTATACCATTATTCCATATTGCTCGGTTGAAGTTTTCAAGGACAAGGCAGTATGGGAAATATCATATAAACTTCAAAATCAGAAAATTACCTTGGACGTAAGTTGAGCATTTCTAATGCATACAGGTCTTATATTTTAAATAGTATTTAAGTTGCAATGTAATCATTTCACATTTTAGCATGGGAACCTCATGCTTTGTGTATCTGGGAAGGACATTTTCAGTGTTTATTAAGCCCAGAGACTTATCCAAAAATAATAAAGCCACCCAAAATGAGTACTTATTTTATCAAGTACAGAAGTCAAGCACAACCGCTCTGTAAAAGAGATTAAAATTTGGCTAATGATATTTCCAAACCTTAGCTGACATATTTTTTTAAACAGGTGATTCTTGAAGATTGAGATTTGAGTTGCAAAAGCGAGTATTTCAATTATTTGAGTCAGACAAAGAGCAATCTTGATAAAACAGATGACAACTGTAAACTCCCGCCTTTCTTTGGTGCAGTAAACAAACAGGGCCCAGAATCCAGTGGTTCAGGACATCAGTTGTAGCAGATTCCTTAAGTGTAATGATTGATCAAAAAGAGAAGCTGCAACAGAGTTGCCACTCATGGGTAAAACTTGTCAATTGTCCAAGAGTGACTGCTGGAAAACAGCCCAGGGCAGCAGCAGCTCTGGCAACTCCCCAACCCCAGCTGGGGCTGCAGCCTCAGAAGCTTGCACAGTGATTAAAACTTATGATTTTGTTTTCCTCTGGAACATACTCCTGCGATGTACACCTCTAGCAACTCCATCTGAGGTCCCATTCATAGTCATCTCCTTCCCACCCTTGGGGATCCAGGAGACATGGGGCCACAGGCAGCCTTGTGTGATGAGTGAGCCCTATTACCTCACTGGAGGGAGACACAGAGGTCTACTGGGTGCCTCAGATCTCTCCTGGCTGCTGGCTGTCTGGGGGTAGGGAGCACTAGGAAGCCCAGAAGGCACAGGACTGTGGAGGCAGCCAGTTTCACGTCAAATCTCAGCTCTGCTGATCCTAGCTGGGCAAACCGCACTCAACTATTTAAAGGATCCATATCCTTATGCATAAAATGAGGAGCACAGATTCTGACTACATCAAGATACCATGAGAATTGTGTCTTATTCTATGTAAAGCTCAGAGCTCAGTGTTTAGCACACAGAAAGTATACAGCAGAAGGGCAGAAGAAGTGAGGGAGTAGGGGACATTTAGCTGAAAGAGGACTTGTGTCCTGGGCATGGGACATACTCCCAGTATGCAATGTCAGCCACAAGTAACATGCTGATGATGGATGCCATCTTGGGCATCCTTCAACACAGTTAAGGCAGGCTTGCTCCTCCACACTGCCAGAAAACATCTTAGGGGAGGCAGTTCCGGGCTGTTGTATGAGAAAAGGCATGGGACTAGGTATCAAGAAACCCGGATTCTGAACAGGATTTCCCCATGAGGCATTCTGTGAACTTGGAGAAGTTACTTGATTTCTGGGCCTACGTTTCCAACTTCTGCCAAATGAAGAGTTTGGGGTAGCTGACTGGTTCAGACTGTGATCCTCAGAGGACAGCAGGGCTGTGCCGCAGGTCCCTGGGGGAAGACAGAGAGCAAGGAAGCAGATCTGGTGGGGCCTGCACTTCACACACACGTTATCAGAAAAAGCAACTTTGCTTTGACGATGTTTCTCTGAAAAGTGAGTCCTAGTCCTTAAACAAAGAATAGCACTGGACTTACCATTGTAAGATTCTTGGTAGATTTTTAAAACAAGGAATCTTTAATCAGAACCAGCTACATCATTTGTGGATCCTAGTTCAAAATGTGGAGCCCCTTGTTCAAAAAGCAGTGAAAAGTTTACTTCTTTTGTCCCCACCACCCCTGCCCCCAATTATAGCAGTTTTAATTTTCTCCTTAATCTAATGTTCCACTGGGCACAGGATATTCGAGGGTAGTTAGATCGTCATAGGCACTCTGATCTCCAGCCCCCACCCCAGTATGCAGATGACATGCCCCTGACCCCAGCCTCCCTGTACCCACACCCAGGCCCCTTTAGGCATGTAGGGCAGCAGTGATTGCTGGGTGCAGGAGGGGAGCATGTGGCTAAGAACCCAGGGCAGGACCACATGTGTGGCAGTGCAGAAACCCCTGAGCCATGCTCTGCTGTGCTCCATCAGACTTCACCTCCCACACTTCAGTTCAAAGACAACATTAGTAAGAATTTCAAGATGGCATGAATAGAGCATTAACCTCAAGGAAAGGCGTCCTGAGTGTGGTGTCCTGAGGAAATACATAGGTCGCATATCTATGAACTTAACTCTGGCTACTACTGATATATTGAATTACTGAAAATTAAATCTTAAAATAACTGTTCAAATCTAGTCACTTGAGTCAATTTTTGCAAATGACTAGTCTACAGACATATTGGGTTTTGAGTATCCGTTGAGTATTACCAGTGGGGAAGAGGGCAAGAAAGAGCAAAAAGATTCATCCATAAAAGAAAAACCCCAGCTATTAACAATAAGAACAGCTACTCTTGTTTGGGAAACTGCCTAAGGTGTTGATTAAGACTAACGTGGCCGCAGGCACCCAACACTCTAACTTCTGTAATTCTTTCTGATTCTATCTACAAAGTTTATCCCTTTCACTTCTTTCTTGAAAAATTTCACAGCTTACTGTCCTCATTTTGCTTTCCTGTTCTCTAGGTTTTCGCTAGTCAGCTGCCTTCCTACCATCCTGTTCTCCTTCTTTGTTTTTCTCCCTGGACTAAACGATCTGAAACCTGGGTTCCCTCACTGTGCCCTGACCCACCCTTCCCCAGGAACACACATCAACACAACTTGCTTTTGGTCTATTGTTCAATCGCCCCCTCATTAATCTCCCGGTTGATAGGCCAAGCATTACAGAGTCACATTTGCCAATGTATACATTTACCTTGAACACTCAGGAGGAAGGAAACCCCATATGCCCAAAATACAAATACAGATACTATTGCAGAGGAGGCTATTTTTCAAAACATGTCTTGGTCCAACCAATCAACCAACACACAGCGCATGTGAGGACCAGTTATCTGCAAATAGGCTTATCAACCCTGTGCAAATACGAATAGACATTTAAAGCTATTCAAAAGCAGGAGACTTATTGGCTCTGACTTTAGATACATAGGATAAACAAACCCTGCTCAGACCAGTTCCAACTCAATCCAAGTTGCGAGATTAAAGCCTCAATTGCTCACATGTCCCAGATTTGGATCACTAACAGACTTCTATCAAAGTGTATGCATATTTACGCTGTTTGTAAAGAGTGCTTTATTGATGTTCAAACTGGACCAGCATCATTTGGTTCAGTTGCAAACAGATCTATTTGTTGATAAATAGACTGGTTTCTACACAGAGGCTTTACTATATATGCACACAATATTCAAAAACTGAATGCAGCTCTTTGGTTTTTGTACATTTCAGGGGAATTTGATTTAAAAAAATTTAAATAAGGCAATGTATATATTAATAGAGTTCATTTATTGGCATCATTTGAAAAAAGTATGCATATTTATGTAATATTGATAGACCAAGTGTTTTAGACAAATACGCAAAGAAAATAGCCATCCTTTATCAGAATTTGTTTTATATTGTTCTGAATTTTGGATATCACAATGTGTTCAGAAATACATCCTATTCATAATATATGATGGCTCTGTGTGTGTGCATGTGCATGTTCAAAAAGAGCCTGCATTTAATATTGAACAGCAAAATGAGAATTTCAATAAATGTATTTCACAGTACCTACTGAGGTCTCCACTGGGTAGGAAAGAAAAGAAATGATTAAGATTATATACCTCTAGCCAAATATTCTAATAGAATTTGCCTTCATTCCATAATCAGTATATGTTTTCATGAGAAATTATATGATTAGTGTCTGCAATTTCAAGGCTAGAAACAGCTGAACATTTGCCAAATGATGAAAATTTATAGGCTCTTCCCTGATAACAAGCATCAATACTTAACAAAGCTGTCAGGATGTCTTCCTGTGTTAGAAACCTGAAGATCAACGGGAAGACTAAAGACCCTTTGAAACTCCCCTCACTTTTGCCTCCACCCACAGCAATTAGTCTGAAAAGCATTTAAGAAGACACAGCTTGTGAGAAGACAGATGTAATTTCACTCTTCTCCTTGAGTACTTTACCTGTGTGTGGATGACTGAGTATGTCATAGTTTATAAACTGCTACATCTCACACACAGTTAAACAAGGAAATTGGCTTCTGCTTTGTTTAAAAAGAGATTGGTGGTTGTCTAGTCCTGATGCCTCCAAAAACTCTCCAACTTACATCTGGCCTATGTGGGATGAGCGTGGGTCCCTATATACTGGGAACTGTATCTTAGATTTAAAGATTAAAAACTGATATGGCTACTTTAATACCTACAAGGTCTCATGATGCAGTACTTGAGTGCATGGACTTTGGTCTTGCCTTTGTTTTGTGTTTAGCCCTGACTGCTGCTTACAGCTGTGTGACAATGAAAATTACTTAACCTCTCTGTGCCTCCATTTCCTACTCTGTAAAATGGGGTCAATAATATGTAATAATACTTCACAGGGAACTTAGTGTTAAGAGGACAGGGCCTGGCAAATAGTAAACCAATAATTAATAATAACCATGCTTAATTTTGTTCACTCTTTTCCTTTTTTATCTGATCTTAATTGATTGAGCACAAGGCATCTCTCAAAAGGAATAGGAAAGTCATTACAGCTTTTGTTCTTATACTAGTTCTGAATTCCTCAGGGTAATCTTTAGGTGAAAATTCAGACAAGTTTCCTTATTTTGCTTCTCAACATTCCCTCCAACTGGCAGCATGTGCCAAGAAGAAATGAATTAATATTTTTCAAAGGGTAGGGATGGCAGCACTTCAGAATAGTGTTTCTAATTGTAGGGGAAGTGTAAATCATAATTTGTGTGTGGATGTCATTAAAATTGACAATTTACATTTAAAAGGACAAAACATTGTATTAGAAAAAGGTTTTATTTTCTCATTATCCTATAGAGCACTGCTGCATCCCTCTTTTATTTTCACCTCTTGTGTCCTTAATATTTTCTGTATATTATGGAGACTGGAGGAATAGATTTTGCAAGTGTTCAAATCTAGTTGGTTGGCCATCAAAGTCATGCTCATCTTTGAGACTGTGACCCTTGTAACTAAAAAATTGACTAGTCCAGAGTTGCACAATTGATGGCAAAGTGGAGTGCACTTTGTATCAGTCAGGATTCAGCTACAGGGAACAGGAGCCACTTTCGTTATTTTAAGAAGAAAAAGCTTCAATAATGAGAGCAACTAAAATTTATTGAGTATTCTCTGGGACTTAGGCTGTGCTCTAAGTGTGTTATGTGTATGTCCTGACTGAGTCCTCATAACAGTTCTAACAATAAGTGATTTCTTCATTTTATAAGTGAGAAGCCTGAGGTAAAGACCGTTGCCCAAATTAACATAGCTGCTGATTAGCTAAGCCAGGATTTCATCCCAATATTCTGGTCCCGGAATGTATACACCTAACTACTAACACTCTACTGCCTATAAGTACAGAGAATAAGGTACTTAAAGAACTTTCCGAAATCCTGAAAGGACTGGAAAAGCTGTGCCTCCGGGTGACTTCTAGGATAACACACAGAACTGACTCGCCAAGGAGAAGGCGGCTCTTGCACAGGCAGGAGCGGGAGAGCTGGCGTCAATGCCTGCCTTCAGGACCCGGACGTTCTATGTGAAGAGACAGGTCACCACTTCCAGAATTACTACCCCTGGAACTCTGCTGTGTCTACTATATCACACAAGCAAAATGGGTGTCTTGCATCCTGCTGCCTCTCTCCATCTTTAACTCCATTTGCAATTCAGTTTCACTGGCAATCATCGCACCCAATTGGCAGAACTTGAAGCACATCTGGAACGCAGCTTTGCAGCCTCTGAGCCTGGAAAACACACCCAAAGGAGGATGGAAAAGATGTCAAGCAGGCCAATCTGAAGTCTCATGCAAATGCTTTAATAGAAGAGTTTCTCCGCTGCAGCATTTTCACACTATTCACATGAAGTATTACTTCAAATAAAATAATGCAGATGCTTATGAAATAGAGGAAAAATTTGAGTGATTAAAATAAGATGTTTTATTTCCTGTTTCCTTTCCTTTCAAGTTTCAATGGCAGATAGCAGTTACAAGTTCCAAACAGAGAGCCGTCTCACTTGTTCTCAGGCTCCCTCCTTTAACTTGGTGATTATGAGAACACACTGGTGAGGTCCTGTCTCTTCTAAGGATGATTTACTGAGAACTCCATTATTTTCCAAGAGAAGGCACTGAGTGGGCAGGGGTCAGTAAACCCAGGTTCTAGTCAAAGTATTGCCTAACACTTTGGTCCAGAGGGACACCCGGCATTATCAAATCAGACTCCTTCAAATCACAAGTTAGGAGAATGAGACTCAGAGAGGGAAGTCATTCCCAAACTCACACAGCAAGTCCTACCAGTATCACCACCATCTAAGTTCCTTTTAGCCCTAAAATGTTTTCTTCAGTGAATAATTAGCAGAAACAAATCTTTAGCTTCCTGTTTACTCTGACCACCATCCCCCAAGAAGCCTCTGCCACGCTTCTTCATTTCTAGTTCCAAAGTTCTTCTTTCACAAAGGACTGAATTTATGATGGCATATGAGTTCAATCCAGATTGGGAAGTTTATTTCTTAAAAACATCGAACAGGATGTCTCTCTGTAACAGAGTTAATTCAGCAAGGGCCAAGTCGATCCATTGGCAATATTCACGACAAATGTCTCATTTGTCACCTTCCTCTAGACCCCAGATAATATGTTTTAATAATGTTCGCAAATTCTGCCACACCAGAGGCCAAGAGAAGCAGCAGTTTTGACTCCTTTGGCAGAGGGCTCCCACTGAGATGTGGAGGCCTACTTCCAGCTCTCTTTCCCTGACTTGCATGTATTGGCCTCATGTATACAACAGCTTGAAAACATTACAGAGGCAGCCAGCCAGGAAGGTGTCCCAAAAACATGTTCCAGCTTTAGATGACAGTGACAAAAGACCCCGAATGCCCGATGGGGACAGCCACCTGCATTATACTGGCAGGCCACATTGCAAAATTACAATTTCAGAAGTTGCCAGCAAGGAAGTTGAGGACTGTATTCACTATTCAGGGTAATATAGTGCTATGAACTCATATACATAAAAGCCAAAACCCTACATCTAGGGTGGCAGTTACATCTACTGTAATAGTTCTCAACGAGGGTGATTTTATCTCCTTGGCGACATTTGGCAATGCCCACTCCTCAGCTCAGAGTGTGGGTGCTACTGGTATATAGTGGATAGAAGCCTGGGATGCTGCTACATAGCATACCACACACAGGACAGGACTCACAACTGAAAATTATCTGGCTCAAAATGTCCATACTGATAGTATGGGGAAGACCTGATTCAGAATTAACCAGAGAAGAAGTAGAGAAACAAGACAATTTGATGGATTTCATCCTGGTCAGAAGGCCAATGTTAAAGTCTTTATCCAAGATCCATGAATGAGAACAGGTTTTTGAAACCTCTCCTCCTGTTTCTTCATCTCTAAAATAAGAATAGCAATACATGTACATCACTAGCACATGGAAAGCTCTCTGTACATGTTAGGAATTATAATTAGTTGATTCCAACTCCTCTTTCCTGCTCAACTTTGTCTTCTGGCAATGAAAATAATTTATCTTTTGATCCCTCATTATATATTAAATTTTAGATGCTTTATCTCTTTCTTCCAGTATCCAATACAAATACTTTGAGTTAGACCTTATTATCTCCATTACTTAGAAAAGAAAACTGAGGTACAAAGATATGAAATGATTTACCCAAATTTGCAGAATTAGTAAGCGGCAAAGTCAAGGTTTGAACATGTTTGTACATGAAAGCCTATTATCCGTTCTATGGGAGGGGTAGACCCCACATTTCTTGGGTTTCCTTCTACCAGAGACATTTTGCCCTGGTTTGTCTGTTTGCTTCTCTCATTTGTCAGTGACATGCTTGTGTTCCTGTCACATGTATATCCTCCCCCATGCCCTGTGAATCACAGCCTGAGGGATACCATCCTGGGAGGTGTCGGCCATGCTTGGCAGCTGGTGAAGGTCTGGGGATTCAGAATCCTTGATCTCTCTCTCTCTTTTTATCAGAGACAGAAACAACAATCACATGAATGGATGTACACATTTGAAATTGTACTCTGGTGGAAAATTAGTACAAAGAATTAACTGTATAAAAGACACATAAGGTAGACTGAGATGATCAAAATTAAAGAACTGTTGAAGACAAGCGATACCCATGCAAATAAAAGCCATTAAGCAAGGTGCCACCATACTTTGTGGTGATCATATGTGGATAAATGTGGCATATCATGACACAATTGTCATTTTATTCCATACTGTAAACAATTCACTTTACTCCAGTGTTCTGTTGCCTTAAAGGATTAATTTTAAACCTCCCTCTCTTCCAGTGTTAAGGAGAGGAAGAAAAGCCACAGACTAGGAGAAATATTTGTAAGTCATATATCTAGTAAAGGATTTATGTCCAGAATACTTAAAGAACTCTCAAAATTTAACATTAAGAACAAATAGCCCAATAAAATATGGGCAAAAGACTTGAACAGAAACTTCATCAAAGGCTTCCAAATGGGAATAAGTAGATGTAAAGATGCGTATCATCATTAGTTATTAGGAAAATGCACATTTAAGCCACAATGTATTATCATCACACACCTAGTAGAATAGCTAAAAAAAAATCATACTAAGTGTTGATGAGGATATGGAAGAACTTGAACTCTTATACACTGTTTGTGGAAATGTAAAATGGTATAACCATTATGGAAAACAGTTTGACAGCTTCTTAAAACCTCAGACATACTCCTCTTATATGGCCCAACCATTCCATTTCTGGGAATTTACCAAAAATAAATGAAAGCATATGTCTATACAAAGACATTTACATGAACATACATAACTGTTTATTTTGTTAATAACCAAAACCTGGAAACAACCCAAATGTCCATCAACAGGTGAATAGAAAAACAAATCGTGTTATATCCATACAACGGATTACTACTTAAACGTTCCATTTCTACAAAATTCTAGAAAATGCCAACTAATGTATAGTGATAAAAAGCAGATCAGTGATTCCTGGGGAGGGAAAGGAGGGAGGGATTCTGAAGAGTCACAAGGCAGTTGTGCAGGCTGACAGACCTGTTTCTGATCTGCACCATGGTGGCAAGCTCATGGGTGTATACATTTGTCAAAACTCATCCAATTGTAGAATTTTAATATGCATAGTTTAATGTGTGCTACTATACCTCAATAAAACAGAAAAAAATGTGAACTTAACTATTACACTATAATTACTGTATTCACACATATGTATTTAATATAACATGTAGCAACAAATAGCTTGCCTATCTCTGATGTGTGGGAAGAATCACTTTGTTCTTTTGCCGTCAACTTTAAGAGAAGAAACTTTCCTGAGTCAGATTTTTCTTAAGAGCAACTTCAGTGTCTCTTGCAATACTATTGGCAAAGACCGTTGATACACATCTGTTGCATTTGACTTCACTTCTTGATGGAATCTATTTTAACTTGAGAACTAATATAAAATATAAGTATTTTTTAATTTACCTGAATCAGATACAAAAAGCCAGGAGGGCAAGTCATGACACAGCTTCATGTTCTGTTATCCGAAGCAGAAATCAACAACATAAAATGCCTGTGTGCACCTGAGGACAAAGAATATCCCGCGTTTTTCCCTGTGGGACCGGTGGGTGGGTGCCTGAGACCAGCACCTGAGGACGGAAGAAATCGCGCGTTTTTCCCCTTTTTTTCTCTCTTTTTGGAGAGTGCTTTTTGGAAGCCTTGAAGGGACAGGGACCCCGGTGCTAGGGAGGCAGGGCGGCGGGACTGGTGAGCGGGTGCCTGGGACCAGTGCCTGAGGACAAAGAATATCGAGCGTTCCTTCCCTGCGGGACCGGTGGGTGGGTGCTTTTTGGAAGCCTTGAAAGGACAGGGACCCTGGTGCTAGGGAGACAGGGCAGCAGGACCAGTGAGCGGGTGCCTGGAACCGGCACCTGAGGACAAAAAAAAAAAAAAAAATCGCTTGTTTTTTCCTTTTTTTTTTTTTTTTTTCCTTTCTTTCTGTTCCCTCTCTCATTGTTGCTGTTATTGTTTTGGTTTGGAGAGTGCTTTTTGGAAGTCTTAAAGGGGCAGGACAGGTCACTTAGACCAGAGGCAGGGAATCTGGGGATCTCTGGGCACTCTAACCCCCTGGGCAGCAGGGAGCACAGAGGCCCCTTACGGAGATAAATAGCCTCCTGGCTGCTCCCCCTCCAACGGGGCTCCACCATTTTGGAGGAACAGCCCCAGCCAGGCCAAGCCCACAGCAACAGCGGAGATAAACCCCAAAGCAACTGGGCAGGAAGCAGAAGCCCTGTCTGCGCACAGCTGCCCAGCACAAGCAACTAGAGGTCGCTATTCTCCCAGGAAAAGGCTACAAACCAACAAGAAGGGAGCTCTTCCAGTGGTCACTTGTACCAGCTCTGCAAACTATCTCTATCACCATGAAAAGGCAAAACTACAGGCAGACAAAGATCACAGAGACAACACCTGAGAAGGAGACAGACCTAACTAGTCCTCCTGAAAAAGAATTCAAAGTAAAAATCATGAACATGCTGACAGAGATGCAGAGAAAAATGCAAGAGCAATGGGATGAGATGCAGAGAAAAATGCAAGAGCAATGGGATGAGATGCAGAGAAAAATGCAAGAGCAGTGGGATGAAGTCCGGAAGGAGATCACAGATGTCAGGAAAGAGATCACAGAAGTGAAACAATCCCTGGAAGGATTTATAAGCAGAATGGATAAGATGCAAGAGGCCATTGAAGGAATAGAAGCCAGAGAACAGGAACGTATAGAAGCTGACATAGAGAGAGATAAAAGGATCTCCAGGAATGAAACAACACTAAGAGAAATATGTGACCAATACAAAAGGAATAACATTCGTATTATAGGGATACCAGAAGAGGAAGAAAGAGGAAAAGGGATAGAAAGTGTCTTTGAAGAAATAATTGCTGAAAACTTCCCCAAACTGGGGGAGGAAATAATCGAACAGACCATGGAAGTACACAGAACCCCCAACAGAAAGGATCCAAGGAGGACAACACCAAGACACATAGTAATTAAAATGGCAAGGATCAAGGACAAGGAAAGAGTTTTAAAGGCCGCTAGAGAGAAAAAGGTCACCTATAAAGGAAAACCAATCAGGCTAACATCAGACTTCTCAACAGAAACCCTACAGGCCAGAAGAGAATGGCATGATATACTTAATGCAATGAAACAGAAGGGCCTTGAACCAAGGATACTATATCCAGCACGACTATCATTTAAATATGATGGTGGGATCAAACAATTCCCAGACAAGCAAAAGCTGAGGGAATTTGCTTCCCACAAACCACCTCTACAGGGCATCCTACAGGGACTGCTCTAGATGGGAGCACCCCTAAAAAGAGCACAGAACAAAACACACAACATATGAACAAGGGAGGAGGAGGAATAATAAGGGAGAGAAGAAAAGAATCTCCAGACAGTGTATATAACAGCTCAATAAGCGAGCTAAGTTAGGCAGTAAAATACTAAAGAAGCTAACCTTGAACCTTTGGTAACCATGAATCTAAGGCCTGCAATGGCAATAAGTACATATCTCTCAATAGTCACCCTAAATGTAAATGGACTTAATGCACCAATCAAAAGACATAGAGTAATAGAATGGATAAAAAAGCAAGACCCATCTATATGCTGCTTACAAGAAACTCACCTTAAACCCAAAGATAAGCATAGACTAAAAGTCAAGGGATGGAAAAACATATTTCAGGCAAACAACAGTGAGAAGAAAGCAGGGGTTGCAGTACTAATATCAGACAAAATAGACTTCAAAACAAAGAAAGTAACAAGAGATAAAGAAGGCCACTACATAATGATAAAGGGCTCAGTCCAACAAGAGGATATAACCATTCTAAATATATATGCACCCAATACAGGAGCACCAGCATATGTGAAGCAAATACTAACAGAACTAAAGAGGGAAATAGATTGCAATGCATTCATTGTAGGAGACTTCAACACACCACTCACCCCAAAGGATAGATCCACCGGGCAGAAAATAAGTAAAGACACACAGGCACTGAACAACACACTAGAACAGATGGACCTAATAGACATCTATAGAACTCTACATCCAAAAGCAAGAGGATATACATTCTTCTCAAGTGCACATGGAACATTCTCCAGAATAGACCACATACTAGCTCACAAGAAGAGCCTCAGTAAATTCCAAAATATTGAAATTCTACCAACCAATTTTTCAGACCACAAAGGTATGAAAGTAGAAATAAATTCTACAAAGAAAACAAAAAGGCTCACAAACACATGGAGGCTTAACAACATGCTACTAAATAATCAATGGATCAATGAACAAATCAAAATAGAGATCAAGGAATATATAGAAACAAATGACAACAACAACACTAAGCCCCAACTTCTGTGGGACACAGCGAAAGCAGTCTTAAGAGGAAAGTATATAGCAATCCAGGCACACTTGAAGAAGGAAGAACAATCCCAAATGAATAGTCTAACATCACAATTATTAAAACTGGAAAAAGAAGAATAAATGAGGCCTAAAGTCAGCAGAAGGAGGGACATAATAAAGATCAGAGAAGAAATAAACAAAATTGAGAAGAATAAAACAATAGCAAAAATCAACGAAACCAAGAGCTGGTTCTTTGAGAAAATAAACAAAATAGATAAGCCTCTAGCCCAACTTATTAAGAGAAAAAGAGAGTCAACACAAATCAACATAATCAGAAATGAGAATGGAAAAATCACGACAGACTCCACAGAAATACAAAGAATTATTAAAGACTACTATGAAAACCTATATGCCAACAAGCTGGAAAACCTAGAAGAAATGGACAACTTCCTAGAAAAATACAACCTCCCAAGACTGACCAAGGAAGAAACACAAAAGTTAAACAAACCAATTACAAGCAAAGAAATTGAAACAGTAATCAAAAAACTACCCAAGAACAAAACCCCGGGGCCGGACGGATTTACCTCGGAATTTTATCAGACACACAGAGAAGACATAATACCCATTCTCCTTAAAGGGTTCCACAAAATAGAAGAAGAGGGAATACTCCCAAACTCATTCTATGAAGCCAACATCACCCTAATACCAAAACCAGGCAAAGACCCCACCAAAAAAGAAAATTACAGACCAATATCCCTGATGAATGTAGATGCAAAAATACTCAATAAAATATTAGCAAACAGAATTCAACAGTATATCAAAAGGATCATACACCATGACCAAGTGGGGTTCATCCCAGGGATGCAAGGATGGTACAACATTTGAAAATCCATCAACATCATCCACCACATCAACAAAAAGAAAGACAAAAACCACATGATCATCTCCATAGATGCTGAAAAAGCATTTGACAAAATTCAACATCCATTCATGATAAAAACTCTCAGCAAAATGGGAATAGAGGGCAAGTACCTCAACATAATAAAGGCCATATATGATAAACCCACAGCCAGCATTATACTGAACAGCGAGAAGCTGAAAGCATTTCCTCTGAGAACCAGACAGGGATGCCCACTCTCCCCACTGTTATTTAACATAGTACTGGAGGTCCTAGCCACGGCAATCAGACAAAACAAAGAAATACAAGGAATCCAGATTGGTAAAGAAGAAGTTAAACTGTCACTATTTGCAGATGATATGATACTGTACATAAAAAACCCTAAAGACTCCACTCCAAAACTACTAGAACTGATATCGGAATACAGCAAAGTTGCAGGATACAAAATCAACACACAGAAATCTGTAGCTTTCCTATACACTAACAACGAATCAATAGAAAGAGAAATCAGGAAAACAATTCCATTCACCATTGCATCAAAAAGAATAAAATACCTAGGAATAAACCTAACCAAAGAAGTGAAAGACTTATACTCTGAAAACTACAAGTCACTCTTAAGAGAAATTAAAGGGGACACTAATAAATGGAAACTCATCCCATGCTCATGGCTAGGAAGAATTAATATCGTCAAAATGGCCATCCTGCCCAAAGCAATATACAGATTTGATGCAATCCCTCTCAAATTACCAGCAACATTCTTCAATGAATTGGAACAAATAATTCAAAAATTCATATGGAAACACCAAAGACCCCGAATAGCCAAAGCAATCCTGAAAAAGAAGAATAAAGTAGGGGGGATCTCACTCCCCAACTTCAAGCTCTACTACAAAGCCATAGTAATCAAGACAATTTGGTACTGGCACAAGAACAGAGCCACAGACCAGTGGAACAGATTAGAGACCCCAGAAATTAACCCAAACATATATGGTCAATTAACATTTGATAAAGGAGCCATGGACATACAATGGCAAAATGACAGTCTCTTCAACAGATGGTGCTGGCAAAACTGGACAGCTACATGTAGGAGAATGAAACTGGACCATTGTCTAACCCCATATACAAAGGTAAACTCAAAATGGATCAAAGACCTTAATGTAAGTCACGAAACCATTAAACTCTTGGGAAAAAACATAGGCAAAAACCTCTTAGACATAAACATGAGTGATCTCTTCTTGAACATATCTCCCCGGGCAAGGAAAACAACAGCAAAAATGAGCAAGTGGGACTACATTAAGCTGAAAAGCTTCTGTACAGCGAAAGACACCATCAATAGAACAAAAAGGAACCCTACAGTATGGGAGAATATATTTGAAAATGACAGATCCGATAAAGGCTTGACGTCCAGAATATATAAAGAGCTCACACGCCTCAACAAACAAAAAACAAATAACCCAATTAAAAAATGGGCAGAGGAACTGAACAGACAGTTCTCCAAAAAAGAAATACAGATGGCCAAGAGACACATGAAAAGATGCTCCACATCGCTAATTATCAGAGAAATGCAAATTAAAACTACAATGAGGTATCACCTCACACCAGTAAGGATAGCTGCCATCCAAAAGACAAACAACAACAAATGTTGGCGATGCTGTGGAGAAAGGGGAACCCTCCTACACTGCTGGTGGGAATGTAAATTAGTTCAACCATTGTGGAAAGCAGTATGGAGGTTCATCAAAATGCTCAAAACAGACCTACCATTTGACCCAGGAATTCCACTCCTAGGAATTTACCCTAAGAACGCAGCAATCAAGTTTGAGAAACACAGATGCACTCCTATGTTTATTGCAGCACTATTTACAATAGCCAAGAATTGGAAGCAACCTAAATGTCCATCGGTAGATGAATGGATAAAGAAGATGTGGTACATATACACAATGGAATACTACTCAGCCATAAGAAGTGGAAAAATCCAACCATTTGCAGCAACATGGATGGAGCTGGAGAGTATTATGCTCAGTGAAATAAGCCAAGCGGAGAAAGAGAAATACCAAATGATTTCACTCATCTGAGGAGTATAGGAACAAAGGAAAAACTGAAGGAACAAAACAGCAGCAGAATCACAGAACCCAAAAATGGACTAACAGGTACCAAAGGGAAAGGAACTGGGGAGGATGGGTGGGCAGGGAGGGATAAGGGGGGGGAAGGAGAAGGGGGGTGTTAAGATTAGCATGCATGTGGGGGAGGGAGCAAGGGGAGGGTGGGCTGCACAACACAGAGAGGACAAGTAGTGACTCTACCACATTTTGCTAAGCTGATGGACAGTAACCGTAATGTGGTTGTTAGGGGGGACCTGATATAGGGGAGAGCATAGTAAACATAGTATTTTCATGTATGTGTAGATTAAAAATTTAAAAAAAAAAAAAAAAAGAAATAAAGAAAGAAAAGGGGGATTACTCCTTAACAGGATAAAACTATTGGTAAATCAAAGATCAACGCATGCTTTAAATATCCTTAATGTTGATCACTTAAAGGGTGTCAGATGATCAGCTATGGAGGTACTCTTTTCTGATAATATTCCTTTCTCTTAATTAAAAAAAAAAAAAAGCAGTTACTGTGTGCTGACCTCCAATGAGTTCTGCACAGTGGTATAGAGGGCATGTCAAAGTTTGGGCAAAGGGTCTGTTTGTTTCTACGCAGAAGATCAAGGCCTAGCTTGGATACCCAGAAAATGAACTAAGATACGATATGAGGAGGAGCTTCCGGCATCAGCACTCTCTGGAGGACTTGTGCCGGGGGATGATCATCAAAAAGCCTCCACAGGGATCCGGACGATGCTGCGGTTGTGGCTGCTTCCAGCCCACCGTCTCCTGGACTTGCCATAAGAAGGAGGAGGGAGATGTCTAGGCTGGCATGTGCATACAGTGAGACAACGAATTTGACCGGATCTGTACTGTTGGAACTCAACCAGGAGTTGGGAGGGGTACAAGTTGTAGCACCCCAAAATCTCATGACTATAGACTATCTATGGTTAAAAGAACATATGGGATGTGAACAGATCCCAGAAATGGGCTGCTTTAATTTGTCTGATGGTTCAAGTACAGTTGGACAATATCCATCATATCATAGATAAATTTTCACAAATGCCTAGGGTGCCTAAATGGTTTTCTTGGCTTCACTGGAGATGGATGGTAATTATAGATTTGCTTTGTTTATGTCACCGTATTCCTATTATGTTAATATGTGTGTGCAAATTAGTTAGTAGTTTAAAACCTATACATACTTAAGGTACTATACAAGAAGATATGTCAAAGAAATAATCAATCCTCCCAAGTTTCCTTCATATGCTACATCTATAGCTTTTCTTCTTCCTTCCTAATTACAACCCTTAAATAGAATTCGTGCCTCATATCGAATTTACCGAGTATCATAATTCCTCCAGGTGGTAAAGATACCTCGAGACAAGTGCTGGGCATAGAAGCCACAAGGCATAAATCTGCAAAGAAGTAAAAAGCTAACCTTTGCAAACAATATGGCTTCTCTCTCACTTACCAACTTTACATTTCCCTGTATGGCCCCGGAAGATGACTGGTTAGCCAGAGACGGGTAAGATTCCTCAAGGGAGGAACAACCTAAGACAGGCACAGTTGCAGGGGGGCCATCAGGTGAGAATTTGGGGATCAACAGAGGTGAGGCTCAGAACCTCACCCCCCCTGCTTTGAGAGAAATCTTCTGCATCCGTGGATGTCTTGCTGCCCTTGTCTAGCCTGGATTAATACTTAGTCCATAGGCACACACCTGATCATCTGATCATCTACATTTGCCTTCTTACAGCACTAAACTATGTTTTCTACCTTTATCTTGCATCTACCTACCACTTCAGCATTTTATTTAAAAAAAAATAATAATAATAATAGGAGAAATGTGGGATCAACATATAAATCAAGTACAAAAATCAAACAAATATTCATATTTGACCTGATGGTTTATAGGTCATATTGCATGATCAAAACTGAAAGTTTCTGTGATGACTGCCCTTGTACTGTTCACCATGTAAGAATTTATTCACTATGTAAGAATTCGTTCACCATGTAAGAACTTGTTCGTTATGCTTCAGAAGATTGGAGACTGACGAGAATTAGGCTTGAGATGGATTAATGATTGTACATTGAGCGTTGACCCCCCTATACTGAATTTTATTGTTGTTAACAACCATTTGATCAATAAATATGAGAGATGCCCTCTCAAAAAAAAAAAAAAAATGCCTGTGTGCTTCCATGGGCCAGTGGCTAGTGCACTCACACCTCACCGTGTCTCAGGAAGATCACACACTTGCTAAAGTAAAAGCTATCCATTCTTTATGAAAAATGTCATCAAACAACTGTGTGGATTAACCAAGAGTATTTTCCATATAATTAGAATCATTACATCAGTATCTACTAGATAGGATAAAAATGCTGGATTTGTGAAACCTGAAAATATAATCAACAAAAAACATACATAGGACTTTTCCTATTTTACTAATACCAATCTGTCTATATTTGTATGTTGACTAATATACATACTGATACCAGTATATTGTTATATACAAGTACTATATTAGTATATAACACTAATATTAGTATATATTGGGAATACCAAAATATATATCATATTACTATTTATATCATTGAGTTTACATATTACTATTAATAAACATAGCTCTTAATCATTATATTAATTATAGTATAATAACAGTAATAATAGCTACCATTCTACTATTACTAGTTATAGGGTGGTATTATCCCCTTTATTTTATAAATGAGAAACTATAGCTCAAAGAGATTACATAACTCTTCCCAAAACACACAGCCAGTGAGTGGTGGGGATGGGATACTGCAGACCCAAGTGGTCTGACACTAGAGCTCCTGCTTTCTTCTTCAGTATTAATGTAATGTGCCTTTTTGTTACCAACTCTGAATTTCAGGACATTAAAATACAATGAATACAAAGTCAAATTTAAAAAGTTACATGACATCCCTAGTGCCAAGTGTGACTTTTTTTTTAGCTTTGTCAGGAAAATTGAGTTTTGTGTTAGTCAGGGAAGGCAACATTAGCTGTTGAACACACACTCTTGGTATCTTAACACAATAAATGTGTAGTTTTCACTGTCATCATAGACCAGAACACGTTGGAGCCAGGGAGCTCTCCTCCACAGACAGGGAAGCTGCTCCACAAAGATATGAAATCCTTCAGGTACTACGTGTTTATCTTTATACCCACTCCAGCTCCTATGACTCTGCTCCTGATCTGATTTTTTGGTTTATGGAATCATTTACTCACACATGTATCATGTATTTATTCAGCAAGTACCTATTATTTGTCTCTCTATTGTCTATCTACCTACCTATCTATCTATCATCATCTGTCATTGACATCCAAGGTGATCTGGAATTGTACACAAGTTTAAAGTTGTATCACATGTGTCTTTTTCACAGGTCCCGTGGATATATTTATAATGTCATTTGAAAGAATTCTCTTTGGAGAATCTTCTAGGTGCCAGAAAATGTCTGTACTGTAGTGAAAGATTCAGACAAAATGCAAGTATACAGATTAATGAAATAATAAAAAGAAGTGCTAAGTAATTGATGTTGAGCTAGAAAGTAAGGGATGGGATCTAGTTTAGGTAGTGTGGTCATGAAAGAGTTTTTTTCTGAGAAGTTTATGAAGGGACATTTATCTGGAGACCTGAAGCATGAGAAGGCAAAAATGTATAGAGAGGATGGCCAAGAATGTCGAGAAAGAAAGACATGTATATGTCAAGGCGCAGAGGTGGAGAAGGTCGAGGCAGGTTTGATGGGCTGAAAGTGGGCCCGTGTTGCCTAGCACTTGGTGAGCAAAGCAGAAAGTGGCAACAGATGCGGTTAGAAAATTCAATGGGAGGGGCAGATCATGAGGACTTTGAAGATGATTGCCAGGTCTTCTGGTTTTATTTCAGATGTAAAGGAAAGTTACCAACAGGCTTTAAGCCAGAGTGTTGTGATGCAATTTATTTTTCAAAGAAACGCAGTTCTCTTGCCCATTGTCTAGTTAGTGATTCAGCTTCCCTAAACTGGATCCTAGGAATTTTCTAAGAACTGTGGTTCCCACACCCACACAGCCCTTTCCCCTCTTGGTTACCTCAGTTAGAACGTCTTCTGCAGCAGGCAGGGGTCCTGTGTGAGCTAGCCCTGAGATTCAGAATGCCTCTGAGGAGTCAGGTCTCCCAGGTAGCTGTGGGCATCTAATTGCCTGGGAGAGAAAGCGTGAAAGGATGTGCTCCGGGGGTCCATGATCAGAGCGGAGATAAACAAGGAGGGCAGCTGCGGTCTGGAAGAGGTTCAGATGACTCCTGTCCTTTGGCGCACACGACACGGGAGCTGGGCAGTGAGGGGCCGCAGGGGAAGCGAATGAACCGTCTAAACGGAGCTCATTATACAACCCTGAGGAATAGCCAACATACGGCCCCCACAGGACGGACAGAATGTGCAGCAGCCAGAGGCAGGAGCAGATCTAGGTTCTGTGATGCTGGAAGCTGATGCGATTAAGGTGTACCATTTCAAGAAAATGAGTAGTTATCAGTACCAAGTAAGATAAAGATGAATATTTATTTATGAGAAAAGGAGCCACATGTAAAAAGCTGACAAACACTATAAACATTACCAAAAGGATCCATAAAAATGATTTTTTTGTTAACTGTATGTCAGCTCTATAATTCTTCTTTTCTACATTTCCTGGTTATATACGTTTTGACCACCACCTATGCCCAGGACATTTTTGTGATATTTTTTAGAGAAAGAATAGAAAGATAGCTCAGGCTTTGCTCTGATCTATTGAATCAAAATTTGCTTTTTATTATTAATAGTATGCATAAAATATGAAACTTTAGTTACAAATATACTAGCATTTTGTGTATATTTCAGGATTGTCCCCTTAGTGACAGAATTACAAATTTCACTTTGTGTGATTTATATCAAGAAAAATGAATTATCTATGCTACATCATCAAGTATGATTTTGACAAAACATTTTCTCTAGGCTTTGATGAAAATGAAATCCTTTGCTTACAGTTTTACAGATTTAAAAAACAGTAGAATTTTCCAGAATTAGCTCCTGGGTCATATACTTTGAACTTGTTTCATCCTCCCCTCTTGCCATTTAATTGTTGTTCTGGATGCCAGAGGACCCATTAATACCACATGAAGTCATCTGACCTTGAACTTCATTTCTCAATGTTGTGTCCGCATATGAGGCAGTGAAAGTGTTTCTAAAAGCCATTCCTACACTGGGTGGCTAGAAATATATTAATCATAACACAGAAGTAACTGTAAACCACATAAATCTATTCTACTAAGTCCAAACTAAGGAGTCCTCCAATTCCACTTTAGCTGGACCCCCAAAATACCCTTAGCCACTTCAACATCACTAGGCACGGGCATATGACAGAAGGGTAAAAGAAAGAGATAGCAGTCTTAACTGGTTGCAGCTTAAAATATGTTGCCAATATTATAAAATAAAGAATCACGTGAACACATTGCTGGTGTCCTAGAGTACAGCTGCCACTGGGTGGAGAAAAAGAGATTGACCTCCTTTCTTCAAAAAATAGATGATTTTTCCAGTCCTAGGGAGTGAAACATCATTTTTGGGATCTCAAGGACGTCATAACTTTGGGAGAGTTAGGAAATAATATTCTTCATACAGTTAGTAGTATTTCTCAGAAGTCACAAGCTACAGATAAATAGTGGGAGGTACTACCTAAAGTGGTAGCTTCATTGGCAGGGCACCCACTGTGGAGGAGGGATGGTGATGTGGGGAAGGAGGGGACTACTATGGAAAAGTATGAGTCATGAGAAGATTATAAGTAGGAATGAGATGCACCCCTACCCCAGGGCTTTCCCAGAAATTATTGGGGAGACGGCCTTTGTCCTGAATGTTGAAACATATGTTATTTCTTCCGATATCACTAAATTTACATGGGAATTTAGGTAGTGCCCATTTTATTTCCAAATTGCAGAACCAGTCTACACCATGTACCGAATGGATTTAGACCATGACGAGTGCCAGGATATCTTATTCACAACATCATGTCAGTGACGGCTATGACCCAGCTGCTGTGCTCTAGATCCCAGCATCTCCTAGGAGGCAACTAGGCACCTGTCCAATGTTGGCTTTGGCAAAATACCAAATTAAGACCCAAACAAAGGACATGCAGTTGTAGTCTTGTATGTGACCCTGTCCTCATTACCAGACATCAAAACTACAAGAATGGCTACTTAACCAACTTTGTAGGTATAGCACCCAAGTACTTTGTAGGTACAGTATCAACTGTGTGGCCAAGTATGTCCCATCTGAATCTCCTAGAAAAAGATAAGGCACAGCCCTTACCGAGGGAGACCTCTCTTTCCTCTTCTCTTATCACTCACCAATAAAACTTCATTCTGGCCCACCCTCTATCCCTATGAATGAAATTTATTTCATGCCTTGAAAAAGATTTCTTAAAAACCATATTCCAATTTCATATTTGCCTTGTCCTATCATTACTTATCATTCTCTCCACTTCAATACTAGCCATTCTGTCACAGACCAGCTTCCTTGTCTTTAGCCACTTGCCATTTCATTGGGCTATGAATAAAGTGCTGACTTATATATATATATACAGATGGTAACCCCTCTACCCCACCCAGAAATACTAATAGAGGATAAGAAGACAAATAATGGTGAAAAAAAAGAAAAATTAATAGCAAGGAATTTTTTTCTTTGGAGAGAATTTTGCTCTCATATTCTCTTTAAGTTTAGTAAATAGTGTGGGCCAGTCACTTTACCTGCATCATGTCATGTAATCATCAGGACACCTTGATAAATAAGCATTATTAGTACATCTACTTCAGAAATGCAAAAACTAATGTTCAGTGATATTAAGAAAAAAGGTCCCTAGCAGGTTAGTAATCATGGACCTGGGATTCTAACCCAGATCAGGGGCCTCCAGGCCTCTATACAGGCTGCAGTAGCTAGGATTTTTCTTCTGAGAGAACTCAGCCCTGTCCCACGTTAGGATTGTTTGTCTTTGTGTTGGCCAAGGGAAGGAGAACCATTTTAAAGGAATTTCAACTGAAAAGCAAGTATATAAACAATAAATTTGCCTGCCCCTTCCCTAGCCATATACTGCTAGCATTAAGCCCTCTTCTCGTCTGTTTCTTTAAAGGAACCTTTCAAAAGCAGAAAAGATATGTGAAATAATAAGAATTCTATGAAAATATACAAATTTAAGTTACCATTTATTTCTTAAGAACTTACTGAGTACTCCAGGCACTTAAAATACTCATCTTTCATAACAACCCTATGAAATAAATATGATCCATTATACAGAAGAGACAATTGAGGTTTAAAGGTTATGTGGCCTATGCAAGACTACTAGAAAGAGGCTGAGAAAGCAAACTAATGCCTGTCTGACCCAAAAATTCATGCTCTGAACTATTACACCAAACTTTCTCACATTCGTTAAAGAGTCAGGAGTGTTTTTCATAGTTAATACTGTTTTTGTGCCAGGTTAGAAGTCAAAACATTTCTCTTCTTTAGTCATCTCTTGAGCACTGCCTCACGACGGAGAGTCTGTGCGAGGCTTCTGCAGCCAGCTTGCCTGGTTTAATTCCCAGCTCTACCACTCAGCAAATGTGTAAACCTAATCAACTTCATTAACTTCTCTGCCTCAGTTTTGTCCTCTGCAAAACAGACATAGTCCTAGTTTCTGAATCATAAATTATTGTGAGGATTAAATGTCTTAATATGTGGAAAGCACTCCGAAGTACATAGGATGCACAGTAAGAACTATATTAATGTTTGCATAGAAGAATACAGGATACATAGTAAGATGGGACTTCCTGTATTTGCCTTCACCTCTTCCTGGCACATCCAACTTCCAGCCACGGCCTCAGTAGCAGTTTGGTTGAGGTGACCCAATGACACTTTACCATGTGTAAAGCACGTCTCTCGCCTTTGGCCCTGCGCCGTCCTGACACTATGGCATGGCTGCTCTGTTTGCACCTATCAGGCATCATATGTGGAGGTATGAGTGAATTATCTCCCTGTGTGGCAACTCTTAACCAATGTGGAATGGGAACTGGTGAAGAATGCCTGCCCCTTCCATCTCTCAGGGAGTCAGATGTGATTCAGAGGAGCATTTCACGTGGGCCTTTGGTGTGTGGGGGTGGGGGACTTGGAGATGGCAGTGAAACGAGCCCCTAGGAATAACTGACCCAAGCTTCAGGGACTTCATACAGGATAAAAGCTTACATACCTGCCCTATGAGAGCCCCTTATTCTTGGTGCCAGCATGCTCCCCACTACATCTCGTGTATAAATGGTGCTAAGTAAAGGAAAACAGCTGAGAAATAAAACCCTTTAGATCATGTATTACACAGATGACATCTTGTTTGCATTGGCCTAATATGGCTCAAGTAATTTGCCTCCAGTAAAAAAATTAACGCGATTCAAAAAATAAAGTGTGATGCATGAAAAATCAGCAGACGTGGGCTCTAATTCCACCTCTATGTTTAGTTAGTAAGTGTTATGACCCTAGGAAAGATACTAAACCACTTTAAGTCCCAACTGTCTTATTGCAAAAATGGGGAGATATTACTTGATGTTTTCTAGACCCTTTCCTATAAAATTAATATTCTGATTCTCAATGCCTTTTGACAGTTACTAACACTGTACCACCAATTATTTAGAGCATATGATGAAAATAGATTCAAAATTATTAAACATATTATAATCTATCTTATTTGAAATGGTAACACTTTAATTCATGGATCTGCAAGTAATTGAATTAAAGACTAAAAAGTAGATTTATAACATTAAAATGTAAAAAATAATCTGTTACATGGTGAGCTACATTTTGAAAAATACTTTATACAACAACCTCCCTGTAATTTAATTCTCACAACGTTCTTAGAGTATTGACATTATTACAAATTCTCATTTGGGGAATAAGGAAGTGAATTCAAAGAGGCTCTACAAGTTCCTTTCAGCCCCTGGTAAATAAGTAGTGGATACAGTGTTTTCTGTTATGGTGCTTGTATTTCTAGAAACTAATTTTCCACTACGGCCATACAAAATAAGCAAAAACAAAGGTGAACAGTGAAAGTGAGAGAGAAAAAAATGTTTAACTAGATTAGTAAAGAAAGATGAATATCAATGTGATGGGGATACCTCCTGGGTTTGTAGAAATGTCCATTCTTCCTCCCCATAGTATAAAATTCCTGAAGTCACAGCTAATTGTCTCATGTAATGTTATGTGTTCTTACTCCAACTTGCACACACAGCAAGTGCTAAATAATTAATCACCCATTATATGAATAACGCAGGGATGAATTGGGACTGAGAATTAGGAACAAATTTATTTCCTCTAGGATTCCTTCTTTGACTCCCCAGCCCAAGCCAGGGCGAGATGCTTAACCTCTGTGCTCTAACAATGCCAAGATCATTACAACGCTTGTTGTGGGATATTAAAATTTTCTCTGTATGGCCCTGACTTGATGGCGCGTGAACTATATGAAAGGAAGCACTGGTTTTTAATCATTTCTTTGTCCTGTGCCCCTCACGTGGGGTAGATACAAGAACTACATGTTGAATTAACAAGTGAATAAAAGAAAGAATTTGGAAGAGAGAACAAGCTGATAATTTGGGATGTATTGATATTGTGGGATTATTTAAAGCTGGAGACAGCAGTGGGATTAAAAACACAGGAACTAGACCGTTCCCACAGTTGGGAGGAAAATGGAAAAAGGAGGCAGAAGAGAAGAGTTGCTGAAGACAAGTAGGAAAACCAGAAAAACGTGAGAGCTGCAAACCAAACAGAAAGTGGTAAACCATTCTTGCGGTCTTTCCATCACACTGTATTTACTGCACCTTATACACAATTTACATTTAGCACAATATTTTGAATTCCATCTTCAGTTGCTGTTCAGCTTCAGTTTGGTCTTGAATAGTCAGAGGTGCAACCTCAGAGAACCTAAAGCAAGTGAGGCTCTGAAAACATGTAACTCTGTGTCTGGAATGTCTAATCCTTGCTGTGTGGGCTGAAGCAGATTAGCCTGAATGTGCCTCAACTTTGTTTGCATGGTGAAAACATCACCATCTCCCTCACTGGGTTGTTTTATGCAGTCACTCATAAAACATTATGATAAAGTCCTCTGCAGATATGAAGTGCTATTGAAATGTAGAGTAATACACTGGACATCTTTGTATTCCATCAGACACAACCCAAGGGACATTTCCTTCCTTCCAGAACATGTACACTCAATGAAGTGTCCATCTGGCAAGTCAGACTCTGCCAAGAGTGGAAAGGCAGATTATTACAAGGCAAAGAGCTGAGTGCTAGTGTGCAACGGTGGCAATGACTTGTAGCCCTGCCTGAATAAAGGTTAAGAATAGGGATTAAGATGCTCTAGAATGTGCAATGCACTTGATATTTTCCCCAAAAGGGAATGAAGGCAGGGAAAATTTCTGGCTACCTGGGCCCCTTTGCCTTCCCTCCAAAAACATGACACTTGGCCAATGGAGCTGTAACTTTGTTTTGATTTCCTGAGTGGTCTTGAGTTACCTAATATCTGGCTCGCTTCCCTAAATGACTGCTTCTTAGATGTCTCCAGTAAAATCATACTTAAACCATTTTCATTAGGAAATGAGTACTACATGATCTTAAAGTACCTCATGAAATGCCTTGATTAGGAGAGATCAAAGGCTGAGCTTCATTAGGCTGCCTTGCTTTCCTCTCCTACTTTGCCTTTGTGTTAAACTGCATTAACACTAGGCTCAGCTCTCCAAAATTTGTACAGTCTGGAAGAGAGAACCTCCTGCGAAGTCTGCCTCTTCTCTGGGGCACGTGGCTTGCAGGTTTTCTGTGGCCCGAGGCATATTCAATAAACTGTCTATTCTGTCTAGTCTGTGGAGAGAAACAGCCCCTGCTCAGAAAGAGCCCCACTGTGCTTGCTTCTGCAGTGCCCCTGGGATGGAAAAGACTTGGATTAACACCATGGCTGAAGCTTATGAGCCTGTGAGCTTGGCTTTCTTCACCAAATTGAGTCATTTCAAACTCAACCAGGTGTCAAATCTGTTAACGAAGTTGTTTGCCAGAATGTGGCGGTAAGGGGTGCTCTTCATGCAGGCACACCTGAGCTAAAATCCTGGCTCCTCTGCCTCTCTGAGATTTTGTTTCTCATATGTAAATTTGGGATACTAGTGCCAACTTTACAGGGCTGTTCATATGACTAAATGAGATAAGTTCAGAAAACACCTAACAGTGCCTAACACTCAATAAATGGTGATTATATATGTATTATACAATATACATGGTATTATATAACATATAAAATGCAGCCTTACAATTCTAGAAAGGCCAAGGCTAATGCAGAACGTGACATGCTAACGATTTTCTGGAAAGTGTTTCCAACTGCTGAGCCACAGTGGCCTCCAGTTTCCTTTGGATAAATATCCCAGGGAGGAAAGGAAGATGTTTCCTTGGACTAGTTATGTGGATCCAGGAAAACCTCAAACCTTCCCACAAGCACGTAGAAGAGGACGTCTACTCTTGGTCTAGGAGCGAGAGACACAGTGGAAAATCTGGCTTTCTGCATTTTGAAGGTGAGTGACATGGAGCAGAGACAAGGTTTGCTTTTTCTACATATCAAACCTAAGGCAGAATTTGACCATTTTGAAATTGGAAAGAACAGAATGCCTTCCTAAGATTTTGGTTGAAGTCTCATTTGACAATGCCAATTTGCTGTGCCCCATATCTGTAGTCTCTATAATTTTCTATACTATGGTAGTAGCATGACAAAGTCAACTTCAGTTTTGTATTACCAACAATTATCATTACCATTAGCAATATTCACTGGGCATTTATACTGCACCAGGCACTATAAAAAAAGGATACGTATTTAGACTTAGATTAATTCAAGTAATAAAAGCTAATGCTCAAGTGCTCCTTGATTGGGGCGCCCTCCAGGTATTGCCATATGTCATGTTTGCAACATTCCTAAGAATTAGGTATGACCATCATTCCATATTACACATGAGGGAACGAGCCTCAGGAAACTAAATACCTCCCCAAAGTGTCACAGGTCCTGAATAGCAAAACTCATATCTCTCTGAATCCAGAGCCCAAGCTCTTAACTGCTACACTAGTACCTATTAATCCTGTTTTTTTCATAATCCTCAATTTTTTTTTCAAAACCTACCAGGTTAAGGACTGGAATAGGATGATAGGCACATAACACAATTATTAGTTTGAGCTTCCTTCCTAAAAAAAGTTTATTTCTCAAAAGAGAGGCAAACCCATCCCTTGCCTCTATTTCCCCCCATCCTACATTATATTTCAATTCCAAAATCACTTTATGATTTTTTTAATCTCTGCAGTGCTTCATGCTCTGTATATGAGATGGGCATTTCCACTTTATTGTTTGACTGGATGAACTAAACTTTTCTAGACCACCTTCTCCTATTCCCACTGCACCAAAGATAAGTGTGGTGAAACCAAAACAAAATCTTCACCCTTACCTCTCCAATTTCCTCTTCTTGGAGTAAGTAGAGACATATCCAGTGGAACATAACTGAAGAGACACCCCTCATGGAACACACGCCATGGGAGGTGCTGACAGAGAGAAACAGAGCTCATAGAAGTTAATGCCTTTACCCCTGGATTCCAAGACTTCACTTGTAAAAATGTAGTTTGAGCTTGGCTCTTCCATTTGTAAAGAACAAAACTTGTACATTTTAAACACATTTGCAAAATAGTAAAGGTTTCTATTACTAAGGATCATAGAATCTTTCTGAGGATAATGTTTTCACTATATTAGAAGTAATAATTGTTTATCAATGTGACCAATAGATTTTGTAATCTTGAGGACAGAATGACATTCATTTATCTTTGAATATTCAGCTTGGTGTATTGTCTGGCATATGAGAGCCAGTAAAATATGTGAGGATTCACTGGCTAAATGACTACATGAATGAATGTCATTAATGTAACTCAGTCCAATCTTAAGTATTACTATGATGGCTAATTTTATGTGTCAATATACCTGGGCCAAAGAGTTCCCAGTAGTTGGTTAAACATTAGTCTGGGGTGTGCATCAGTGAAGGTGTTTCTGGATAAGATTAACTTTTGAATCAGTATACTGAGTAAAGCAGACTGCTTTATGCCCAAATGTGGGTAGGCCTCATCCAATTCACTGAAGTCCTGAATAAAAAGAAAAGCTGAGTAAGAAAGAATTTTCTCTCTCTGCCTGTCTTCAAGGTGGGGACACAGATCTTCTCCTGGGTCTTCATACTCACACTGGACATACAACATTGGTGCTCTTGGTTCTCAGGCATTTGAACTTAGACTGGAACTCACTGGCAGCTTTGCTGGATCTGGCTTGCCAGCCTCCACAGTCAGATAAGCCAATTCGTTAAAAAGTTCTATATGTGCACATACATACATATATATAGACATGTACGTGTATACATGCACACACACAGTATTGATTCTGTTTCTCTTGGGGAACCCTGACCACTACAATGATCTTATTGGCTTATTTGTAAATATCCATAATATTCATGTAGCAAATTCATGATTTTATTCTGTGTTTTCCTTATGACTGATCACAAACTCAAGCATGCCTATGTGTCTTTGAAGGAATGATTTAGGGTTGATTGCAATTTACTTGGCATTGTGGACTGAGGGTTTCATTTCAGGTTCCCTCAGAAATGTGCTTGCTTATGAGTTGCAGAACCTGTGCCAATGTTTGTGATGGGTGGTGCTGCTGTCGCTACCACTGCTCAGACATGACAGCTCTGCACTTGGCTAAAACACGGGGGAAATAAATTAGTGTCCTTTTCAACAGCCAGACTGATTCTCAAAAACTCGGGGTGAAACAACTCCAATAAATGAGTGAGCTCATACTGGTTGAGACAGAGACACATACTACTGCTTGCTTGGAAATTAGCGAGCTTCCCTCTTTGGGCACACTTGCTAGTGCTGTGGGCAGTGGTGATGCCCATTGACTTACCTCTCTAAACAGAGATGGGCAGAGGAAGAAATAAAGAACTTGGAAAGTACTGTGTTAGGCACCTCTTATGTCCCATGTTCTGGTTTAGGTATTTGAACACAACTAATTTATGTAATCCTTCTGATGACTTGGAAATTTTTCCATTTTTTACTAATTAGAAAAGTGGGATTGAAAGAGATAACTCACAGAATTTCATGAAATGAGGAGACACAAACCAACCAGATTTAAATTCAAGATCATTTGACAATGAAGGGTGGATTCCTCTCCCACTACTAATGGGAGGCAGGGGAGTAAAATGACAGTAGTGCAGATTTTAGAGTCAAACACACTGAGGTTAAATCCTGGCTCTATCACTTCCTAGACAACATACCTTTGGATAATTCCTGGGATGTACTTTCCTCATCTGAAAACAAGAATAGTACCATACATCTGTTAGGAAAACTAATTGAAATAATGCATGAAAATCATCAGATATACCCAATGATTTTGGTTTTAAAAGGTTCTGCAGATTTAGCAATGTCCTCCTTTGGACTGTTTGCCCCAGGAACGGCATATGCAACAACTGAGCCTCACCCAAGCACCTGACTCTCCCCCATATGCTGGTCGTGTCTAGAGTCAGTTTCTATACACCTCTTGGCATTGTGTCTGGTAGCTCTCCTGTTGAAAGGAACATACTTTGCAGGGGGATTGTGCCAAGAAGCAAACGTTAGAGTTGTGCTCCTTGAAAACTATGAAAATAAGATTAGATTAAAAGGCCTCCAGGGGTTGTGATGGACCTGAGGAAGGAACCAAAGTCTGAAACTACTTTAAGCCTTAGGACATGTTCTGCTGTTGTCTTCTGACTAAGAGCTCTAAGTCTTCCACTCTCCTGCCATATTGGGTATGGCGTCAGATAACCTGCTCATTCATAAGCAATTATTCTTTGTGTATACACGAAACACCCTCCTGCACAATTTATATGTGTTAAGAGATATCAAGGGAAGTCTGAGAGAGGAATAGAGAAAGAATTGAGGAATTGTAGCTATTTTTCACCAGTTGTTTCATGGAAATTTAAAGAACTGCTCTATTCTTTGTCTTCTTTATGTATTTCCACAGTGACTAGTTTTTGAACTTTAAAATTATGAGTAATAGTAACTGATCAATATCCCTCTAAACATGAAAAGAATTTTGTTAGCTATAGCTTTAAACTATGGTTCACCTATTTAGCTAACCAAGGCTTCTTATTCCTAGGAGGTGCCATTTCTAGGAAAGTTTAAATGGGGAAACCAAGACTCATTTAAAAAATTAAAACTCATATATAACCTGTTTAAATCTTAAAGTGTAACAAGAAGAGATCTTCCAGAAACAATCTCTTCTTTGAGTACCAATGGAACTAAATGTCAGAATCACTCAATTAAATCTCCTGTTATATTCAGAAAACTATTCACACAGTTTATTTCATTCAATCCTTACAGTACTAAGGATTATACTTAGTAGATATTATTAGCTTCATCCTAGGGATGAAGGATATGAAGTCCAGGGATTTAAAAAATTTACCAAATCTGCTCAGATAATAAGTGGAAGGAAGATCTGGGATTGAAACACATTTGCCAGTTTCCTAATCTCAAATTTTTTTCTCCCATTCTATGCCACCATCATTATGTTATATATATTTGTGCCCGTTTAATTTCCTCATTTAAATTCAAAGCTCTCATAAAGTAGATCAGATCTGGATTTACTTTGGTACACTTCACATTGTCCAATTTAGTCGAGGTTATTAGTTCATGGGTATTTGTTGATTGATTTGTTCAATAAAAAAAGTTGTTTTCAGAATACATATTCCTTTCTGTTAGATTTATTCCTAAGTATTTCATTTTTTTAAAGCAATTGTAATGCTATTTTGGATTTAATTTCAGTTCCACATTTTATTTCATGAAAATGTGTTTGATTTTTATGTACTGATCTTGTATCCTATGATCTTGCTGAACTGAATTTTTTTTTTTTTTTTGTGGTAGTGAGAGATAGATAGAATGAGGTAATTCCTTGGGATTTTCTATGCAGACAATCATGTCATCCACAAGTAGTGACAATTTTATTTCTCCTTTCCAATCTATATGGTTTTTATTTATTTGCCTTTCCTATTGGAGTAGCTAGGACTTCCAATACTTGGTTGAATAAAATGAGGACAGCATTTATCACTGTCCTATTGCCAGTCTCCAGGAGAATGCATCCTAGTCTTACCATTAAGTTTAATGTTAGCTGTAAGATTTTTGTAGTCTCTCATAAAGTTGGGGACGTTTCCTTCAATTCTTAGTTTGCTGCGAGTTTTATCATGAAATGCTGTTGGATTCTGACAAATGATTTTTATGCATTAATTAACAGGATCAGGATTTTTCTTTTTAGCCTATTGGTATGATAGTATATTGATCTATTTGTGAATGTTTAATCAGCCTTCATATCTAGAATAAACTCAACTTGGTCATGGTATATAGTTCTTTTTATACATTCTCGTGTTTAGTTTGCTAGTTTTTGAGATATTTTGTGACTAACTTTATGAGATCCTGGTCTATTTTATCATCTTGGTCTGCTTTTGGTATCAGGGTAATGTCAGCTTTATTAAGTAACAGAGCAAGTGCTCCCGCCATTGCTGATTTGTGTTCTCTCTCTTTTATCAGTCATGTTAGATGTTAGTTTATGATACCGTATTTTTATTTCATTGGCTTTATTGTTTTCCTGTTTTCAATATCATTGATTTCTGATCTTATTTTTATTCCCTTCCTTGTTTCTTTTAGGTTTATTGTGCTATTCTTTTCAAGGTTCTTGAGGTAGTAATTGAGATTATTTATCTGAGATATCACCTCTTTGCTAATGCAAGGATTTAATGCTATAAAGTTCCCTCTTAGCACTATTTTAGCGGCATCCCATACGTTTTGATATATTGCACTTTTATTTTTACTTAGTTCTAGGTATTAATTATTTTTGCAGAGACTTCCTTTTTTATCTATGGATTATTTGGAAGTGTGTTGTTAAATATACAAGTATACAGAGGTTTTTCTGTGGTCCTTTCACTATTGATTTCTAGTTTGATTTTGTTACACCACTTTGAGTATAGAAACTTTGCTTTTATTTAGATCCCTTCACTGTCTTCACTGTTAAGTATCATTGTCCTGAGTGTCAGATAGTGTAATAATTTTTGTTTCAATTATCATGTAGGATTTCAAAAACTCATGAGGAAGAGGCTAGTCTATTGTGTTTACTCATGCTTCTTATCTTTCCGTTATTTTTTTTTCCTTCTCCAAGATTCCCTCTTTTATCATTTCTTGTTTGTTTGAAGAACTTCCTTTGGCCATTTTATAAAGGTTAAGTCTGTTAGTTATAAATTCTTCTGGTCTTCCTTCATCTGAGAATGCTTTTCCTTACCCATTATTGCTAAAGGATATGTTCTGTTGGGTATAAAGTTCATTGTTGACAGGTTTTTACTTTCAGAACTTGAAAAATATCACAGCTTCCATGGATTCAGATTAGAAATCTGCTGTCACTTGGATTGGCATTCTCTTATAAACAATGGGTCGTTTCTCTCTGGTTGCTTGCAAGATTTTTTTTCAGTCGTGAATTTTCAGAAATTTATTTGTGATGTGTCATAATGTTTCTTTGAACTTATCCTGTGTGAGTAGTTTTCAGGTCTACAATTTCCACTTGACTCTTTTTACATAATTTTTTGCTGAGATTAATTATTTTTCATTTGTTTAAGGAACTTGTAATGGTTGAATCATTTTGTGATGGCTGTTTTAAAATCCTAGTCAGATCAATTTAACATGTGATCTATCTCAGTATTGATGTTATTTGCTTGTGTTTTCTTATTCAAGAGGAAATATTTCTGATTTTTGGCACGATGGATGATCTCCTGAACATTCAGGCTATTATGCTGGGAGACTCTGGGTTTTATTTACATTTTTTATTTTAGCAGTCACTCAACCTGTTTAGATATAGCACTAGCCTGCTTTTGTGAGCTCTGTTTCCAATGACAATTTAATTTTCAGAGTCCTTCTGGTACCATTTTGATCTGCTTGTTTTATCTGGTGCCCCTTGGGCACCTACTGGTTCTCGGTGGTTCTGCTTGAGGAGGCAGAAGGATCAGCTGCAGAGGAGGCCATCTGCAACCTGGTGCTTTCCTGGTGCAAGGAGTCTTCACCCTCCAGGGGGAGCCATTCCCAAACTGGGTTCTTATCTTGGCTGAGCCCCAATGCTTATGAGAGAAGGAATGTTTCCAGGTGAGGGCTATTTGTTGTGGCATTATTCTCATTGCCTATGCATCTGGCTGCATGGTTTCTCTGGTTTGGGGACAACAGTCTGAGGACTAGGGGCAAGGAATGTTGCTTTCCCTGGCTGTTTATTTTCAGTGGGGCTTCCAATTGATCACCCTTGCCAGCACTGCTGGGCTCACCTGGTGTAGGTGGAAGAACATCCATTCAATTAGAGGAGATATAAGCATAACTGGACCAATTTTTGTTGCTTGGTTGAGGGTTACACAGTGCTCATCCTGGGTTACCTACTTCTGTTGGGTCTGTTCTCCCAGTGCTGGGATCTCTAACCAGATTGTCTTCTACTTTTCACTTCTCAAAATTCTCTGGTTCTTTCAGCATTGTTTCCAGTATTTAAAGATGTATGATATAATGAGTCATAAGGAATATATATTTGGTGTGGGTAAAATCGCAGTATTTCCAGAATCTCTCACCTGGCCTTAGTGTATCTCCATATCAATAGGTGTTTCCAAGGAGTGGAGAGAAGTAGTCCATCTCCATATCAACAGATGATTACAAGGGTGGGGGGAGCAAGGGTATATCTGGAATGGTGAGATCTGGTGGGGTCCCTTTTTGCAGCCAGGTTGTGAGAGACATGGGTGAGAAGAAGTGGACAATCTGCTTATAAGCAGAAAACAGGTTTCTCCCACTTTATTTCTCCCTTTGACTGATTCTGGCTTCAAAGGTAATTTGCCCCAGACTGGGAACATATTTTACCCCAGAAATACATTTTGTTATTGATATGACCAAATATATATTTCCCAGGTATATTTGGTCTTCATCCATAGTTACAGAAAACACTGCAGTCTTAAAGGTGAATTGGGTGTCTTGTCATGTTAATGAGAGACTTTTGGACCCCCACCCAAGGGCAGGGCCTGGAGACTGAATCAGCCAATGGTCAATGATTTAACGCAATCACGACTATGCAATGAACCCCTCACAACCATCCACCCAACTCCGCCAAGAAGAGCTTGTCACTCTCTGCTCTATTGGATCCTGCTCTTCAGTTGGAGAGGGCTTCTATGCTTTGGGAACCAGAAAGCCTCCACATGCCACCACGCCAGGCCCCAATCTCCATGAGGAAAGCAGTTTCTTTATTTGGGACCTTTGCCCTATGTATCTCTTCATCTGGCTAATCAAACCTAAGGGGGAGGTTGTTGGAACTGCCAATCTGTAGCCAGTAGGTCAGAAGCACAGGTTAACTGCCTGGGGCTTGCGATTGGCATCTGGAGTAGGGAGTGGAGGGCAGTCTTATAGGATGGAACCCCTAACCTGGGGAATCTGTTGCTGTCTCTGGGCAGATAGCATTAGAATTAAGTTCTTGGGCATGCTGTTGCATTTGAGAATTGCCTGGTATTATGCATGGAAAGACCCCCTCCCACAGATACACATCCACTAGAATCAGGTCCGGGAAACCTGAAAGGAGCTACACTACTATTACTGCTCTGTATAATATTATGACTGTTGTTGTATATGAAAAAATGCATTGCAAGATGGAATTAGTGAAGAGCAGAGAGAGACAAGTCTATGCCATCTTGTCCAAACTAGAAGTTTCACCTTCATTTCTAAAAAAATCATTTTCACTTATTATAATAGATCTCCAGCCATGAATTGATTCTGATGAGAAGCCTGTTGCCATTCTAACTTGTTCTCTGTACATAGCATGTCTTTTTATTCCTCTGTATGGTTTTAAGATTTTTCCATTTATAACTGATTTAAAATAAATTTTAGTATGGTGTGAGTTGGTGTTATTCTTTCCATGTTTCTTGTGATTGGAATTTCTTGAACTTGGATCTATTGGTTTTTACTTTTCATCAAATTAGGAAAAAATTTAGCCCTTACTTATTCAAGTAATTCTTCACATTCCTTCCCCTCTGGGGACTGTAATTAAAAAAATAATAGCCTAAAGTTGTCCCTCAGCTCACTCATGCTCTCTGCATTTTCATTTATGTTTCTTTATCTATTTCTCTGTATTTCATTTTGGATAGTTTCTACTGTTATATCTTCACATTTGTTAATCTTTTCTTTACAGTGTCTAACCTACTGTTAATCTCATCCTGTCTCCTTTTCATCTTAGTCACAATAATTTTTATTTATAGAATTTCTCTTTGGGTCTTTTATATCATTCATGTATCTCCTTAGCATAATTATACTTTTCCTTTCTTGAGCCTAAAAAACATTTTTATAATAATTGCTTTAATATCTTTGTCTACTAATTCTATGATTTGTATGATTCTGGTTGGTTTCTATTGATTAAATTTTTGTCATTATGGGTTGAATTTTTCTGCTTCTTTAGATGTCTGGTAATTTTTATTGAATTAATTTTACTTTTTTAGGTAATGAGCAGTTTTGTATGTTCTTCCACATTCTTGAGTTCCATTCCAGGACATAGTTAAATTACTAGGAAAAGTTTTGATCTTCTGTTAGGCAGGATCAGAGCAGCTTTAGGTCCATGGTTGATTTTGCCCCAGCTTCTGAGGCTACTCTTCTGAGTACTCTAATGCCCATGTATTAAAAGTGTTTTCCACAATAACTATTGAAAACATGAAATATCTTTGGACATCATGTAAGCTCCAGTGACTGTTTTTCTATTTTTCACTTTTGTTCTTCCCCCAGACTCTAGTTGTTTCCTCACACTCAAGCACTGATCAATGCTAAGGTGAGGGCTCAAAAAGCTTCCTGCAAACTTCTGGAACATTCTTGCTCTGCAACTCTCCCTCACTGATACTCATCCCTGCTAATTCTAGCTACCTCAGCCTCCCTGCACTCTGAACCCTATATACTTAACTCAAGGACACTTCCAGTGCCTGTTTAGGTATCCTCTTTTCCTCTACTACCTGGACATTTTCCCACACAATATATTAGGTCAATCATAGAGGTCCCCTTGTTTGTGCCATAAATATCTATTAACTCCAAAAATTTCCTCTAAACTTTATTACTATGTTTTTGTGGTAACACCCAACATAACATCCACTTCCTTAGCAAATTTCAAGTCTACAATATAGTAGAATAACTACCATCACCACACTTTACATTAGATTTCCAGAAGTTATTCATCTTGCATGACTGAAGCTTATACACTTTGACAAACATCTGCTAATTTGCTCTTCCTCCCAGGCCCTGCTAGCCCCCACTTTACTCTCAGCTTCTATGAGTTTGACTATTTTAGATTTTTCATGTAAGCACTATCATGTAGTATTTGTGTTTCTTTTTCTTCCTTATGTCACTTAGCATTATGTCCTCCAGGTTCATCTGCATAGTTACAAATGGCAGGATTTACATATGACCCATCAATCCCACAATTGAGGATATATCCAAAGGATTGGAAACCAGGATCTTGAGCAATATCTGCATTCCCATGTTCACTGCAGCACTGCTCACAATAGCCAATACATGGAATCAACCTAAATATCCATTTATGGATGAATGCATAAAGAAAATTTGGTATATACATTCAATGGAATATTATTTATCCTTTAAAACTGTTTCCTTTCCAAATTTCTAAACTTAAAACACATATTTTTCTTTTTTATTATTATTCACAGTGCCTGACATTTAGTAAACATTTGGAAATAATTAGTTAGACTTCATTCTGACACAAGTAGGAATCGTCTTTGGAACTGTCCCCAGCTTTTCCCCAAATGTGCTCCTACCAGTTTGGAGAGAGGCAATCATGGAACTTGCACTGTGTTAGGACAGAGCTCAGAAACAAATCCTGGCGGGCAGTGCAGGAACATTTATAATGTGAATATATATAAGCAACCATCATGGATGACTCAAAGGCAGTGTGACAAGGTGGTTAAGACTGAGCCCTAGAGTTAGATTATCTAGTACTATGTTCTAACAACTGTGTGAATTTGTACAAATTGCTTAATTTTTCTTAGTGTCCTCACCTGTAAATGCAAATAACTTTAACATCTACTTCATAAGATTGTTTCAATAGAGTTAATATATGTTTAGTTCTTTAAATATCTCTGGCAAAAACGAAGATCTAAATATTTGTGATTTTTATAATGAACACCTTCTAAAATGAAGCAGCTAAGGCTTAGAAAAGCCAAGCAACTCACCCAAAATGACACAGCAGGGAGTAGAGGAATTGGGTCTATTGGATCCAAATCCATCTGATTCCAAAGCCTGTGTTCTTTTCCACTAGTATTAGTGTTTCTCAAATTTAAGTAATGAACAGACTCCTTTTTAAAGGAACAAAAGTTCTGTTTAATATTCATGTTGATTTAAATTATTTTTATCATAATGCTCATTAAATATGTCCGAATCTATATCTAGATGTAATTATTATGCTTATAATTAATTTAAGCTATAAAATTCAAACATGTTTACTAATTAAATTCAGACAACAGATGCAACCTAGTAAAATTCAATTCAGTAACACTTATTTAATGTAATGGATGCTGCTGCTTTCTTGAAACTAAAACCGTTCACAATACTCACTATAAAGGTTCCAGTTCTTTTGCGGCCACCATACCCACGCATCTGTGTACTCTGAGGTCAGTCATTTTTTTCCACCACTCTCCTCTGTTCCAACTACTGCAAAACCATCTCATGATGTCATTTGGATTTCACTTGGCAGGAATGCACCATTTACATAGTATCTCTCCCCCCATTTTTTTTTCCACTTCAGTTTATGATAAAGCAGCGCTATAGTTGACCACAGAACAACATAGGTTTGAACTGCCCTGGTCCACTTACATGCAGATTTTTTTCCAATATATATAGTTTAGTTCTGTAAATGTGTTTTTTCTTCCTTCTGAATTTCTTAGTAATGTTATCTTTTCTTTAGCTTACTTTATTGTAGGAATACACTACATAATCCGTATAACTATAAAACATATGTTAACCAGCTATTTATGTAATCAGGAAGGCTTCCGTTCAACAGCAGGCTGTTAGTAGTTAAGTTTTAGGGGAGTCAAAAGTTATACATAGAGTTTTTACTGTGCAGGGGGTCAGCACCTGTAGAAAGCTTCATTGTTCAAGGGCCAGCTGTACTTGGGTGCACCCAACTTAAAACAAAGACACTATCAACGTCTTTGAATATGGGGACAATTATTCATTGTAAGGCTGCTGTCAGGTGGTCAAAAATATGCTTATGTGCATATTTTTAAATTGCCAGTGATATGAAATTACCAAATTAAAAATATTCATGCACTTTTGGGAATGTGCTTAAGGATTCCTCAGAGAACCAAAGATCTTAGTTTAGGAAATTCTGAACTGCTCTTTGTTGGTCTAACTGGTGCCTCCTCCTGTCTGGAGGAGCATTAGTTTATGCCATTAATGACTTAGAAAAATGTTTGAGTCATGTTGAATTAGAGCTGGCTGGAAGGAGATAAGAAGCAACAATGAATTACCTTTTAAAATTCTTGTACAATGGAAAATGGCAGAGACATTCTTTCTGAACACGTAGAATTAATGATGTTGGAGAGGGATGGTTTTCATTTATGGCTTGCTCTGGTGGTTGAGAAAAAGGGAGTCATGATCATGGATTCATTTTAAGGGGACAGTCAGTGACTAATGCTTATCTGGCATATCATCATTTACAAAGGACTTTCTCCAACTTGATTATCTCCCATCTCCAACTACACCCAGATGAAGACATTTCTCAAAGTAATAATCATAAATTAGTGAGTTGATATTTAAACTAGGTGTCCTAAATTCAAACTTCTCTACTTTCTGCTGTACCAAGCTATCTCCCATAAAATGTAGTGCTACATGCACTCATTCCTGGACACAAGTAGAAAAAAATGCATCTTATACTCTATGTTGTACCTGAGCTTCTCCCTATTCAGAGGCAAGAAAGCCTGGACTTTCACCAAAGTCATAACAAAATGTTAAGAGTATGGGCTCCGGACTTACATTCCATCTTTATCATTTAGCAGCTCCGTGACTCTGGGTAAGTTATGCAGGTTCTCCAGATTGTTGTATCCGCATCTGGAAAATAAGGATGACAGTGCCCTTTTCATGGGGTTCTTTGAAAAATTAACTAAGAAAATACATATTAAGGGCTCAGCACAGTAGCTGTGTGTATCACTGATAATATAATGCTTACTTTTTGCCATCCACTTTTTTTAGTGTTTTATATGTTAACTCAACCCTCAAAGAACAATTGTATGAGGTAGATACTATTTTATTCCCATTTGGCAGACAGAGAAACTACAGGACAAGGATTAACTGAGTTAGCCAAGGTAACATAGCTGATAGTGATGGAGGTAGAATTTGAATCCAGACTTTAACCCAAAATCTGTGTTCCAGAATCTCTGCGTACTGGAAGGCTTTCTACTCCTCCATGTTTTCTAGCTCTTAGTAGCATAACTGGAGACCTTTTCTTTTTTTTCATCTCCCTATCTTGCCATCTCATCTCAGTCTCCAGGGGTACTTTTCAGATCTTTATCAGCTCTTCCCTGAAATACTGTAACAACACTCAAATCTTTTACCCTGCTTATAGTCTTAGTCCATCCACATTGCAGCCAGCATGATGTTTCACACAGTCACTCCACTTCCTCATTACAATCTCTCTAAGGTTAATCATCACTCTCAAAATATTGCCATCATCTGAGCCCTGCCTTCCTTTCCAGTCTCATCCCCTTGTTCTTCCCCCAAATTTGACATTCTAAGAATCCAGATTATTTGTAGTTTCCAGAATATACCATCCAGTTTCATTGTACTTTGAAGCATTTTTTTTCTCCTATTGATTTGACCATATTGCTATGAATGGCTAAATCCCTCATGGCCTTTAAAACTCATTTTAAGTATCCTCTTCTCCAGGAAGTCTTTTCTGATATACTTACTTGTACTTCCTGAGTTCTAGATGTAATTATATTCACATTTACTAAGCAAGAAAGTATTCTGATTCTGAAAAAAACAAAAGGGTATGGGTATCTAAGGATACCAGTCGTGTCAGTTACTATGCACAACTGTGACATGGGGGGGGGCGGTGTATCAGAGTTGCTTTGGGCAAATACTAAATAACAACTGACCCAAATATTATCACCCGGTTTCCTGCTGGAACAATAGTGATGCTGAGTGAAGCCAGCTCTGATGGGTTCATGCATCAAGAAATGTTTGTGTAACACTTTGTGATCAACAAAATTCAGCACGTTTTCCCAAGACCTCTCCACCTCTTTTTTCTGCCTTCCATCCCCACCCCCTTATTAAGCTCATGTTTGTCAAGAAAAATTTGGCCTCTATGTGTCTGGTGTGTTTATACTTGACTCATCAAAAATGTTTTGTACAAGAAGTTTGATGTCCAAGAAGCCTCTAGAGCCTTTTTGTGGATCTTTAAGACATTTTTTTTCTGAGAACCGAGAGACTATTTTGGCCAAATCCAAGATAACGAGACTTTTGACTTGACCATTAAAGGGATCAAAATAGATGTCCGAACATGCTGGCCCGTGTGCTCTTGTCCTTGTGATATATCTATACACAGGGAATGTTTTCGATTTCTCCCTGAAGGTAAATTTCAGAGAGTGGGTAGTTGCACAACATGAACCAAGGAATCCTTTTCAAAATATTACATAGCTCCCTGGGCCCTGCTGGGAATTCTTTGCCCTTGATGTCACTAACATTTCAAAATCAGAAGGCACCACCACCCAGACAACAACTAATCTGATTAAAGATTTCTTTCAGAGTGACCTTTGGCTTCCTGCCAGCTGAGGTAGCACAGGGTCCTCTTGCCAAACCTCCTGGACCCTTGCTTCCCGGCTACACCAGGTACTCCCACCCAGTCAGTGGAAGAGCAAGCAAGCCCCAGAGAAGATAATGCAATCCATGTGTCCCAGCATAAATGTCTCTGCTTTTACCACATGGCCGTAAGTCATTTATTCAAAGATTCCAAATTATATTTTAAAAGTTCACAAATAATTCATTGTACAACAGACTGGGGCACTTAATTAGAAACTGCAGTACTTTGCTGGTTGTATGAAAATTATAATGGCCCTTTTCTTCCATTACCCCAGTGTTGTAGCTAATTTATCTTATGTCTTGTGCAGTACACTGCAGAAGAACTGTGACTATATACAAGTTAGACAATTATGGCCTCATTTGAGAAAAGGGCTTTCAAGAACATTTCCTTCATATTTCTTCCTGGCCACTTTCTCTAATCCCTGCCAAACCACAGAATGTCCTAACTTTAAAACCTACCACAACAGTAACCCAAGCCCCCATCTCGTTACTAATCACCCTTGGAGGTTCCCTTTTTGGAAACGCGTTTCCAAGTCTCTGCCATTGGAAGTCCCCAGAGGACGATCATCTTCTTGTTTCAAAGCCAGAGAACAGAAATTGAATACAATCACCTCTTTGGATGTGTGGACACCACGACATCCTGATTTATCACTCCTAAACCCTATTACCCTCTTGCACCACTCAGTAACCCTTAGAGAAAGAAAGATATGGCCACGTATTCCCTGCCTCTAAATATCCGGATGAGGACTAGAAATGCAGCTACCTAATGCCAAACAGCTGGATATGTGAATACAGCTTGATGTTTCCCTTCTTTATTTCATTTTCAGCCAGATGTTTGGCATCACATAGACAACACCTAATGTTGCTAAAAAGAGTTTCAAAAATATTATGACTCTTCAGGTTGGGAAAATGGGAAAACAAAGACCTAGAAAAATGTAACTGAAGTCTATACAATCATGAAGGACTTAACTAAACTGAATATAAACTCATTCATAAACTCAGAATACTAGAAAAAGTCTGAAATTTGAGAAGGACTTTAAGCCACAAACAAAAGGACAACTGAATTGAGAATAAACATATGGAACTTGTTAACCCAGAGGTAGAGAATGAATATACACGTACTAATTCAAAAATATTTATATAGGTTCACTGATGACCGACAGTTATTAAAGGCAACACAAATATTTTGGATACATGGCTAACTTTATGACATTGGTGTCATGGAGGACAATTCTGACTTTTAGTGTGTATTCCTTGGAGTAACTGTCAGTATCCATACACTGGATTGGTTAAAATCCAATTGTTACTTGTGTGGTAGCTGCTTATAATCATTTGTTGAATGAATATTAATATGCACAGAACTTTCAAGAACATAAAGTCTTGCATATGCATTCTCATTTTATTCTTTATTACAATCCTTTGATATTGAAAAGGAAGAAAATTCCTGAAAGACCTGAGATGGAGGTAGGATGGGGAGAAAAGGACTATGGGAGAATAATTACAATTTTGGGCTCCGTAGTCAGACCTGTCTAGAATCCTGGCTGTATGAATCATAGGCTTTAACTCTTTAGACAAGTTACTTAAACTCTCCAAACCTTAATATCCTGGAAGGTAAAAAAATAAAAAATAAATAATAAATAATAATAATGAAAAATCTACCTCATACGGTTTCTGTGAGAATTAATGAGATACCCCATATAAAACATAGTGTCCATTGGCTGGCATAGAGTAAGTATTCAAATATAAGCTATTTCAGAGATAAGAAAATTTATTTGCAAAGATATTAAGTAGTTTAATTGTACTACAAAACATGGCTCATTGATTATAATTCTGAGAATCAAATAGAATTCTTTAGAATCTCAACCCTGTGTTCTTCCCATGTGCATGACACTGCTATTTTGCCAAAGATGAAAGGCTAGACTGAGCTACCAAGAAGGAAGAAACCTGTGGCACTGGGTGTCTGACTGGGTCCCCCCATACAATGACAAACATGGACTGTATAATTCATTAGGCATTATCTATGTTTTAAATGGAATTCTGTTCACTTTATGATCAAAATAATCCAATTCATTTTTGATCAATGACAGTCAAACCATTCTGTTTGAATTTGTGAGCTCACCACAATCAACTTGGCAATGTTTGCCATTTATTAAATAGAGTCTATCCACAGTTTTAAGTAACAACAAATATTTGCATTTAGATGAGATGGCTTTTGGTTAGAAAAGAATTAGAAACAACGATCTGGAGGAAACACTGCAGAAGTGCTCCTTGACCTCCACTCCTCAGATGAAGCCAAAACTATGGAACAAGCTTAGCATGAAAATTAATTAATGTCCTTTCCAAGACGTCTTTTAAAATAAGCCAGCTAGTGTGTTTGGATAATGGAAGAAAAGATCCTCTATAACATTCTTTTCAGTAAAATATCATCACCCAAAAATATTTCATTTACAACATGATCATTTGCAATTAAGGATAAAATATGTTTTGCCACTATTGATTTCATATTTCCCTCTCTAAATACAAGTAAATCAGGTTGTTTCATACCTGGGGCACGGGACACCTTGATTCCAATTGCTCATTTCATTTTTACTACGCCACCTCTTCCTTTACTACAACCATTCCATGGAACCTGTATCTATCTAGTGGTGCAAACGAAAAGAGAGTATTATAGGTAAACTGAATTTGGGAATCATGTCACTTAATTCTTGCACCTCATCCAGTCTGCTCTTAAGTCCTTCCAGAGATTGTTTTATTTCTGTATTCTCCCTCCTAACTTGATCCTTTAGCTCTTGCATATTTCTGTGCAGGTCCATCAGTATGGTTATGACCTTTATTTTGAATTCTTTTTCAGGAAGATTGGTTAAATCTATCTCCCCAGGCTCCCTCTCGGGGGTGTGTCACTTAATTCTTATTGTATAACTATCACCCCAAAACATTTTGGCTTAAACAAAAAAATTTATTATTCCTGATAATTCTGTGAGTTGGCTGGCAGTTCTAGTCTGGGCCCACTTGGCAGCTCAGCCAGGGCTGTGGGTGGTCAGATGGCATTACTCACAAGGCTGGTGGCTGGTTTAATGTCAGTGGACCGACAGGCCACATGCCTCACATGATCTCACAGCCTCACCCAAACTTATTCACATGGTGATGGTTGCAGAAGTACTCCCTAGAGCTACATCAAGAGCAAGAAGCCAGGAAGTCCTGATAAAGAAGTGAATTTCAAGTCTTTATTTGTGTCACATTGTTACTGTCCCATCTGTCAAACATCATAAAGGCAAACTAAGATTAGAGGGTGGCTGAATAGACTTTGACACTTAACAAAGGAGTTGCAAGGTCTCGTGGCAAAAAATGTGATATTTGGAGGTGTTCGGATTTGGGATGATATTTCCTTCCAAACACAGACTGTCTATGACACTCTCCTTAGAGTTTTCTACCAGAAGTTGCTTTGCACTTTACAAAGAACCTTCACAATCCTTCTTTATTTCATTCTCTCAAAAATTCTGGAAGGAAGATAAATGATGAAGATATGCATTTAAGTTCTACTTTTAAACTAATTAGTTGGGTGACATTGGTCCAGTCATTTTATACCTCATCATTAGACAGAATTTCAATAATTTCTGTGTCATGAAATTGTTGAGAGAATTAAATTAGATGATTTTGTATAAATTATTTAGCACAAAATCCAAATTATAGCTTTTAAGCTTTCATTAAGTCATTTAAAACACTCTCTGAGCACTTATCACATTACTATGAATCAGGATATATCTAAGAATAGGTAAGATAACAGTCTTGAGCTTTTGGATAAAGATCTGGCTGTTCTTAGCAGTGTTAACTACACATCTACCCTATAACCCCAAAATTCTACTCCTAAGTAGTTAGTCAAGAAAGGAAAATATATATTCACAAAAAGACTTGTACAAAAAGATCCACAGCAACTTTATGATCTCTGTGCCTCAGTTTCTTCATATCTAGAATAAGGGGAGTAATAACATGTCACACACAGGTATTGAAAGAGGTTATAGATGGAAATATACATTGTGTGTATAGCGGAATCCATTCTTTTTTATTGCTGAGTGATAATCCACTATATTTATCCATTTCCCTAAACTGTCCTTTCCTAAAATAACTTCCATTTGCTGCCAGGAATTCTCCCTTACTGGCTGCCTCTCTCGATTTAAGTCGCAAGGTCTGGGAGAAATGAGAAGTGCTCTGGCTTTATTAATACTGTGTATTAATCGATGTAGGCTTGTTGAAAGCAGCAAGATGTACTATAAACTCAGAAAGTATAATCTCCATTTGTACATCACATGTTTAGGTATTAAAAATTAATTTTAAAACAAAAAGGAATAAGAAATGGAAACTTGTCCCTCTACTATTTCAAAAATCAAATAGGAAATTAAGTTTACAGGTGGGCTCAAAAAAAAGATTTTGATCTTCTTCAAACTATTTAAATGATTTGGCTCATATCCCCTCCACTATGCATCGTTTTGTTTTTCTATGATTATGCTTGTCTCTGTGGAAGTGCAATGGGCTATCCCCCCTACCCCCCTTCCTTGCCTCTCCTTTCCACAACCCTCCCCCTCCCTCTCTCCTCCCTACTCATCTCCTTCTCACTTCAACTGCAGTTTGAGCCATTGAAAGGCAGATGTAATGTTTAGTTCTTTGTTTTGTGTCCTGCCACTTAGCACAGATTCTGTCTTATGAGAGGTGTTCAATCATTGTTTGCTCATTTGAATTGATCTTTATAAACAAGCTTCTTGCAGCCGGTATGGACCAGTGCCTTTTCCATTGGAAGCTCTTCCTAAAAAACACAGGGAGCATGGGGAAATGAGAGCAGAGTAAGTAATTTAACCTAAAAGGTCGTGAGGCCCCTGACACACCCAGAATGCAACAGTCCAAATATGAATTCAGTTCTTGGCTTATTTTTCTTTTCTTTGTTGGCTCCAATACTGGCTTTGAGTCATGGGCCAGACTGTGATACAAATAGGATAATTTTTGTTGTCCTTGTATTTTCTTTTTGTATTCCACACTATAATTCAGGAAGGCCTTATCAATGGATCACTAAAAAAAACACATAATAGAGTATTATGGTAAAAATTAAACATATAAATACATAAACAAGAGTGCTTAAAAAATAAAATGCTTCAAGAACTTAGCAGACTCTTCTAGGAACTTCCATGAAACTCACATTATGACATCCATACTCTTACCCTGTATTTTATAGATTTATATAGAACAAGAGGGATAATAGACATGATGTAGGTCACACAGAGGATATGAGTATAAATGGCCTGAGGAAGAATCAAGAAACTTTAGCACTTTTAAAGAAATAAAGTTTTGCAGAAAAACCCCACATATTTTATTTTTCAAATTTTTATATATATAAAATACTTTTTATATATAATTTTATATAAAATAATACATTTTTGCAAAATTATATAAATATACCCTTACACTATTTAGTAGTAGTGGTCATAGATATATTAGTAATACTAATAATGAAACTCACATGTTGGACCCACAGTGTCTGTTTGCTTTGTACTCTGGCATGTGTATTATCTTATTGAACCCTCAAAGGAATTTATGAAATAAAAAATTTAGTCTTAAGGACATTAAATAAATAGTCAAAGCTGTGCACATATTAAGTAGCAGGGCCAGTATTCAAACCCAGAAAGTCTAACTTCAGAGCCTCCAGATTTATCACTTTATTTACTGTATTTAGTAGATATAATAATATTTTATCCAAAGTATTATTAAATCCAGATGCAAATTTAGGAAATTCACTGTATGCATGAATAATAATTACTTTTCCTTTTTTAATGTTAAACTGGGTGGATATTAAAACACAGGACCTCACTTTTGTCTTATATACACTTGCCAGGGAATGCTAGTCAAAAGCTGAAGCAACCTTGGTTTTGGTACCTAGCAGAAACAGCCTTGCTGGCCAGTGCTGTCCTCATGGTTCCTCTCACTCCCACCCAAACTTTTCACATAAAAATAAATTACCTAATATACAGAGCCAGATTAAAAGTTCAGAAAACTTAAATAATGAAAATTTATGATGACCAATAAAAAAAATACTAAATTGGATAACTGAAATATATGGATGAAAATAAACAGCTTTATTTGAAGCTTTTCTACCTAAAACTTTTACTATTAATCCACTGTAACAGCTCAGCATTTGAATGAAGTGCCTGTGTGCTGGATCCTAGAAAAGCATCCTCTACCATGGAGCACACGCACTCAGGAAATACCTAAGATGCTCTGTTGGGTTGAAGGAAGAAAATACTAGAACTTTGAATTGTCTTTGTTTGTAAATATAAACTAATTATTTTATAAATATTTAAAACATAGATTGATGAAGTAGGCCTCACTCAGGCCACCTAGAAGATGATCACATACTATTCAAGACATGTCCAGAGGGAAGATGTACAAGTTCCAAAATGTGGAAGGATTGGCAGTAGAACTTACATTTATTTCTCTTTCTTCTAGTGTATTGCAATAATTTGTAGTCTAATTTTACCCACTTAAGTGAATTTGTTAATTACTTTACCTAGTTTTAAACATCTAATGCTAATAAAATGAGTAACTGGCTTAAAATACTATTAAGAAATAGAAAATTGAAGATATTATTAACAACACAACCAGAACAAAATCCAAGCACATGGAGAAGCTAACCATTCTACTAGAATAAACTCTTTATCAGCCATGCTACAGAGTAAAAATAAGATGTTAATTTGAAAATATTTAAATTATTAGGAGACTATTCCAACTATGAATTTATATCTATCTTAATTAATTACGGAGCTCCTTCTGAGAGCATTTTGTACCTTGACAGTCTCCTGGTAAGTAATAGTACGAGGCCATCATGACTAAGACATAGTTCTTTGATTTTTCTAACAATGCTTTAAGATATTTGTTACTGAAATGAGTACTTTTCAAAGTCTCCTTTAAGGTAAAAACAAATGCTTAGGAACCACTTTTGAGGTTCTTTAACAACAAAAGACTGAAATCATTAAACAAACACTTGTTTTGCCTACTGCAGAGAAATACCTACAGGAAAAGACGGGCAACCATATGGACAGAAGCTAAATACATTCCCTCATCAGATGAGTTTTAAGGCCTATGAAACAAACAAACAAAAAATACATTTTTCAAATTCTCTTCTCCCGTTTGAGTCTATATCTTTGTGAAGTAACTTTTTCAGCCATCACAGCCCTTAAAACCAGGTTCCAAATAAATAAAATTCAGAGCCAGATCTTTGAATTTCTATTATATAATGTGGTAAACCAATATTTTATATAATATTAAACTTAATTTGTCTTCTTCTCACTAAATTAATCAAATGCATTAATAAAAATGATATTAATAAATACCATCACCACAGAAACAATGCTAGGGGCTCACTCCATTGTTTTCTATTCCCAGACACAGAGAAAGACTTCATTTTCCAGCTTCATTCACAGGAAGATCAGGGTCATTTGACTGAATTCTGGCCAATGAAATATAAGTTGAAGACTCAAGCACTAATTTCAGAGCTGGCCCTTAAAACTTCTTGGGCAATCTTTTAGATTTTACTTTCCTTTTTGGAAGTGACTGTGGAGGCCACATGTCACAGCACTACAAGATGGACTCAGCCTGGCGTTACATGACAGAACTTGGCCAACAAAAGCATACTGAGGTTGGACTCTAATATGAACAAGAAATAAACTTGATTATGATAATCCAATAAAACCTCCTTATTGTTACCCCAGAGAGACAGCACTACTCAGACAAATGCAGTTGCTAACAGTATTTTAATGAGGGAAAAATGTTTTTGTACCACTATTAAACATAATAAATATTATTTATGTAATTTTATTTCATCTTTATGTAACAGTTCTTCTATCTTTTGCCAACATCTTATACATTTATCCTCGGCAACACAAATATACATGTTTGGGTTGCATGATAAAGATACTTTTTCTTGATGAAGAAGCAATCATAAACATTTGGAAATAATGGAAAATGTATGCTTAATTAAAACATTTTTACCACCAGCTATTTAATAGGACACCCTTAGACTTATTATTCTCACAAATCTGACTCATATATCTAGGTCCTAAAAGATAAGAAATGAATGTTAGTTGCACCCTACTTCCACACATCTCTTCTAATCTTTACCCAGTTTTAGTTGGTATAGGTCACCACACCGAAGCCAGCAATTTAAGGGTATTAGTACCAAGGAATTAAACCAGTTAGAATGCATGGTTGAAGACAGTACCCTCTAATACGCTCATATCCTTGAAGTTCTGTAATGTATAAGATTGTATTTGAGAAATAAGGATGAAAACAATGGTTATGTTTCACAGAGAAAAAAGTTAAAAACAAGTAACTGCAAATTTTCATCTGGGAAATATAGTTCTCTCCTCATGCATACATAAGCAGATGCACACATACACAAGTATGTTTGTGTATACTTACACATATATTGGGATTTATTTTATAGAGTAAAAAAAATTTTTTTTTATCCTACTACTCAAGCTGAAAGCAACTAGAGGTAAAATTAAAATGAACCTTAGATGCAGGGAAGAAATGAGGGTTTGGGTCTCCTTTTCCTGAGTTAAACCATGATCACATGGTGGTTTCAATGGTTTGATAGAAAAATTTTGTCCTTTTCAGGTACCAAAGCCAAAGACAGCCAGTTTTCTGGCTCTTAACACTTATGTGTCTTTTAAGAACAGCCGGTAAGCTCACAGAGAGTGCTCCGCTCAAGGGTTCACTTCAGAATGTGTTCATTTTGAGCAATTGGTGGCTCTTAAAAGTCTAGGATTTAAAGTAGTAGGAAGAGTGGCCTTCAAAATCTTTGAATTGTTGACAGCTGTACGCTCTCTGGGACCTCCTAATCAGAATCATATCTGCTGAGCATACTCTTGGCCACATCTCATTAGATGCTCTCACCCGATCATCTGATCAAAAGTGTGACCTTTTCAGTCACTCTGTGAGAGTTTGAAATACTCCCTTCAAAAGGCAAGGCCAAGATTTCAACACAACTATAGCTAGATGAAAGCATTCGGGGTAAGTGAAGGCTCCCTCTCCACTTCAAGAAAACCCTTCTAACAGAAGCACCTGTGCTTCATTTTTCCTCCAAACAATGCTGCTATGGACTATTTGTGCTGTCCCAAAATTCACATATTTAAGCCCTCATTCCCAGTAGGATGGTATTTGGAAGTAGGGCCTTCAGGAAGTAATCAGGTCACTGGAGTGGAGGTCTCGAGAATGGGGTTATAGTGCCTTGTAAGACAAGACCTGAGAATATGATTTCTTCCTCTGTGAAGAAAGGGCACCACAGAAGGTGGCCAACTACACACGGGGAAGAGGGTTCTCACCAGACACACTGAATCTGCAGGTACCTTGATCTTGTACTTTCCAGCCTCCCGAAATAAATCCTTGCTGGTTAAGCCACCCACTCTATGGCATTTTGTTGTAGCAGCCCACTAAGACAAACAGTGATCAAACAACCAAGGACTGTTAACATAGCAAGCTACTTGGGTACAGAAGTCTTTTTATAAATCTTCTAAGTTGATAACATAGTGTTATAACTTCATTTGGTCATTGTCTGTCATCTTTACTTCTTAGGAATGACTCAGTTCATATCAACAATTGTGGAGGGGAACCACTACCAATTTCCACTCATCTCTCTTGGTCAGTGGAATCGTCTATTCATTAGAGACATGACATTTGGGAGTATGTCATGTATTACTAATTAGTCAATGTAGAAATCTTTATCACATATAATGTAACTCAAGGCAGGGAAGGGACAAATGCACTCCTAGAATAATGTCATGCTTATTCATTCCTAAGAATTACTAACAAAGTTTTCACAGTATCATGCATATGACTTTTATGTCCCTGGGTTATTTGGGAGGATTTATGCTTGTTTGAGAAGGAAGTGGCAAGATGTGTTTGATTTTAGGTACTCTGTAAAATACTAGATGTAGCCCCAAATGCATGTTCTCCTCGTCTCATTCTTGCTTCTATATAAGTGAGCAGGAGTCAGAAACGGTTAAAGCCAGAGTCCTCCCCTGGGCCTTATGGAGCAGTCATTACTAAGCCAGGGAGGAAGAGCCAAGAAAGCCATTGTCACCTAAGGCTGCAGCATTTACAAGACACAAATATGGGTTACCATGGACTGAGCTTTTGTTATTGGAATAAAAAGAAGGGATCCTTAGGTTTGGCTCCATCTCTCCCTGACACACACACAACAGGTAGAAGATGTGGTTAGAGGGAAAGCGTACTTCTGAACATTCGATAAAACGGTACAGGTAAATGTCCCAGGAGTATGCCCCACCCCACTCATCTCGAAGAGGGTGTAGAACCAGACCAGTATCTCTAAGGACAGAGGAGAAGAAGGGATGGCTGCTTGGCTTAGATAGAGCCATTGTTCTCTCCCACCTTGAAAGTTGGAATGATAAAAAAGAATTTAAAAGATTGTGCAATATGCCTTATATCATATGGTATATGTGTATGGTGTATGTATGGTAGGTGTATTAGTTTGTTTGGGCTGCCATAACATAATACCACATGGGTGGATTAAACAACAGAAATTTATTTTCTCATGGTTCTGAAGACTGGCAATCCAAGATCGTGGTACCGGCAAGGTAGGTTTCTGGTGTGCCCTTTCTTCCAGGCTCACGGAGGCCCTCTTCTCACTGTGTCCTCACATGCCTTCCTTCTGTGTGTGGGCACAGAGAGAGGTCTCTGATGTCTCTCCCTCTTCTTAAAAGGGCACTAGTCCTATTGAATTAGGGCCCCACCCTTATAACCTGGTTTAAATTTAGTTACCTCTTTAGACACTTCATCTCCAAATACAGGTCATGTTGGTGGTTAGGGCTTCAACAAGTGAATTTTGAGAGGACACAATTCAGCCCATAATAATAGATGTCATGTTCAAAAAAACTAAAACCTTATGGGATAAAAGGGTCAAAGAGCAAACAAAGCCAGGGGTTAAGTTACTGCAAATAAATACATCTTGGAAGGTCCTGACTAATTACATTTACTCAACTGTACTCTGAACTTCTCAGTTATAGAACCCAGGGTATCAATATTCTTATTTGCCACTCAGGAGAAACAAAGCTTTTTTAGAGTCAAGGTCTAACAAATATTTCCCCCATTTCAATTACACTTTTAGAGTACAAGCAAAGTCTAGTTAAATAACGTTGTGATTTTTGTATCCTTACTGCTAGATGTAAGAATAAAGGCAAGTCAAACATTTAGTGAAAGTGTTTCTATGAAAGGTCCACACAGTGTGGGCCAAAAGCATAGCTATTTGGTGACACTTTTGATAAGCTAAGTTCAACAATTGTTCATATATCTTAAAAAAGTAATGAGCAGTGTAAAATTAATTTCTACTTTCTGACCATTGTTTATTAGAAGTTACACTATCGTGCATGCTTTTAACTAAAAGGAAAAACAAAAATTTAAATCCATAAATAATATGGATTTAAACAGGCTTTTTCTTCCTATGTTCTCCATCCAAATGCTCAAGGTTACTTTTATTTTACAACTTTGGGAGGGCAGTGTGAGGACTTCAGAGCAACTTGTGACTGACTTAAGCAGCATCTGAATTTCTTGGGCTTGTAGAAAAGGGTGAAGAAATAAAAGTGCTTGGATAAAATAATTCATCACAAAAGGACTTCGGCACGAGAAGGAATAAATATATGGCACAGCAGCCCTGTTTATAAATGAGAAATTCCTGAACTTAAGGACTGGCTTATAAAAAGGAAATGACCATTTCTGTGTTAGTTTAATAAACCTCAAATCAAAATGTTATGTTAATAGTCATGTGTAGCTGGAACTTCAGTATCCAACAGATACTACTCGAGATGGTGATATTTTGCACAAAGTCAGCTTTTAGATATAACCCAGGGACCTTCAGAAGTGCTCTGTGACCTGAACATTACACCACCTCACTGGCAACAGTGCCCACTTTCCCTGCCTATGAACCAATATGAACCAAGAGAGGAAAAAAATAAGAGTTGGAGGCACTGGCTCAAGAAGTAAGATTAAAATATATGCTTTTGTCAGTGAGTATGGGCCTTCCTACCCTTTAAAGAACTTACCCTCAATTTATTCAACTAGTAATTATCACCTTAGAATATAGGGAAAACCTCAATGATAAACAGACAATGGAAAAGATACAGAGAAGAGAAGAATGTGTTTCCCAAGATAGCAGAATGCCCTAATCAGAAAATACAGACTCCAGGGGATATATTAAGGCTCTCATCAGTCCAGTCCCAGATTTTCTCTTCTCTTCTTTGCTCTACGTAGGTGAAATATCAGGTAGGAGTTAGCCTGTTCAATTTATCATCTCCAGAATATGTTAAGGGTTTTCTATAGTTGAAACTTCTGTCTGAAATTTTGTTGTTAAACACATTTCTGTTGCCTTGTGATCTTTTGGACTACTGTTTGGACTACTTCAATATGTTATTGCTATTTAGTCCATGTATGTGTTCTTCTTGTTAAAGGAGAATGAAACTCCTTCAGTACAGTACTTTATCTCATACTTCTTTAAATGTGCTGAAAAGGCTAGAAAAGCTGTCCTGGCCACAGAGAAACAGCCGGGCGTGGAGGAGCAGGATTGAGTATGGGGACAGATTCTCACCCTCACTCTGCTAGTCCAGTCCCCAGCTATGTGATTTCTGGCCATTTATTTAACCCTCCTGAGATACAATTGTTGTTCTAAGAAGATACTAGTGTGTGTGGAGAGGGGAGTTAACTGACTGCCTGCTAGTGTGCAAGAGGTTTAAAACAAACAGCTTAGCCCATTTAAGTGGGTTTGAGGTTTTAGTGTTCTTCGCCTTGTTTGCAGAAACCTTTTTTCAGAGACATTCAGCTTTCAATACCTTTAAGAAAATGCATTGAGAAGATCAAGGAGAGGATCACTGTTAAGCTGAGTGCAAAACCCAAAGCTCAATTATATATCCCTGGCTTATTCTGCTACTGGACAGACTTATGTTCTTGGGCAAAGATAACTGTTTTTTCTGGCTCTCTTCCTCAAATACGCAGACAAATCCTTGATGGCAGCAGTAGCTAGAGAACAGTTGAGAGCCAACTCTGGTAAAGGAGAGCTGGTGATAAATGCCAAATTGCATAGGTGGTGCACTATTGGGAGGAAAAAAGTTCAGTACCCGAGGCTTGCTATTGATCATGGCGAGTTATTTTATTTTATTTTTGAATTGAAGCTTTTTGTTGCAATGCTTAGTGTAAGGGTTTTTCCAGAATAATTTTGAAAAAAATAATGAATAGGGGTTTTTGTTTGTTTGTCTGTTTAAGATCTGCTTTTTACAGACCTGGCATTACAACTACCAACACACAGAAAGGGATTCTATTAAATGTACTGAACAGGGCTGTTGGAAAAGATGCAAAGACATGAAAAGTAAAAGGGTGGAGGAAAGGGGAAATGGTAAATTTTATATTCGAACTGGTAGAACTAACTAATTCTTAATGCTCATTCTGCGAACAACCACGGTTTGTGTGTTTTGCGGGGGCCAGTCCTGCTCTTCTGTCTTGATCTTGAAAATCCTCCCCTCCCCCACTATCCTTTCAGCCGTTGTTGCCCATTGTAACCATGAGGGTTCTGCAATATTAGGTTAAATTTTTTATGGTAGTTTAAGATTGGAGTTGTTTCTTTCCATGACTATTATGTTGTCATGGCAAAAGTCTTGTGTAATATGAGAGCCATAATTTCCATTTCACAAAGAAAATAATGATTCTTCAAGCTGACTTAAAGAGTTCAACAATTTAAATGAATAGAAAACAACCCCTACTTGTGTATTCCTCTAACACACTTGATTTGTATACATCCACAGACGTATGGATAAGTGGTCATTGATCAATGTCCTGTGTTGTAACACACTCCCATCTCCCCAGCACTCGACCTGGAAGCGTTTAGTTCCTACCACTCGTTCTTTTAACAAGATGGAGGCAGTTTCATTAAGAAACTTACAACATTCACCAGGATTCATGAAACAACACATTCCTTTAAGCCCTGGTTTTGAAATTCCTTACTGAATCTGAGTTGTTGGAATTTCTGTAGCTTAAGCAAGTATTGTAAAAGAAACTTAGTATCTTCCTTGATATTCAACCCGCTTTGCTTCCTGGATGAATGCAAAACTAATTTTTTGGTGAAAAATGATCTTATTTGGAGTTTACAGATATTTTTGCCAAAAGTACTGGCTGCAGATATAAAATAAACAAAACAAAACAAAACAAAACAAAACAAAAATCATTGCTCTTCCTCTGCATGGGATAACATAGGTCACATAGATTTTTTGCCTCTCCTTTGCTTGGCGTGTACACACATTAAAAAGATGTACCTATTTTTTTGAACAACACAAATTTTCGTCCCCAGAATTCTATGGGTTGAAGGGTAGTTCTACGGGTCTTGCCTAGAATCCATCAGGCAGTTGCACTCAGAAAGCAGCTGGATTGATTGGGTCGGGAGATCCAAGATGGTTTCATTCATATATCTGGTAGTTTTGCAACCCCTTAATCCTCAGGGTTGGAATATTTTTTGACCTCTCTAGTCCACAGCTCATGTGAAGATGTGGGCATCTCATACCGTTTTATTTTTTCCTTTCACACTGTGCTGTTTCCATAGCTCCTTTTTTTGCCACTTATTTTTACAGCCTCTATTGCCTTTGGGACTAATTTGTATTTCTGGTCTGTGTCTATTCATACTTTGGAGTGAATCGGCAAAACAGAAAAACATGGCAAATTTTCCATAACTAAGTCCTTAATTTGCACAGTCCTGATTTACGTCCTGTGATTCTTTGCAAAGGACTCTTATTCTATGCCTTTTAAAGTGCTCTTTTATTTTCTGTTTTTCTTTCTTTTTAAATATTCAGTACATCTCTTTCATTTTTAACTATGTACTTCTTGATGTCAACTAAAAACATCCTACAGTTTAAGTGTCTTCTTTCTATACATTTCCTCTCTCACCAGGGAAATTAGATCCAGCGGTCCACTCCAACAAGAACACAGCTGGACCCAAGTGGACATAGCCTCTTCAGAGCTCTGGCCCAGAGTCACACTCTCTGATGCTGGTCATTTAAGCACTTCAACACCTAACAGGGGCCTACTCTGCAGTCCATCCAACTTCTAAGCTCTAGAAATTGTGTCCAAAATTGAATGCTATCAACATGCTAAAAAAAAAAATGTAGCAGCGTCCAGGTGAAACAATCTGAGAGGTATTATTATATCTATTATTATGAAAACCGCACTTCTAATTACAGGCATATGCCATTTTATTGTGCTTCACTTTATTATGCTTCATAGACACTGAGTTTTTTTACAGATTGAAGGTTTGTGGCAACCCTGTGTCTGTCCATTCCATTTTCTCAACAGCACCTTCTCACTTTGTGTCTCTGTGTCACATTTGGGTAATTCTCATATTATTTCACACTCTTACATTACTATTATATTTGTTATATGAACTTTGATCAATGATTATGACTCACTGAAAGTTCAGATGATGGTTAGCATTTTTAGCAATAAAGTATTTTTTAATAGAGGCAATGCATTTCTTTTTAGGCATAATGCTATTGCACACTTAATAGACTGCAGTATAGTATAAACACAACTTTAATATGCACTGGGAAACCAAAAAATTCACTTGACTCACTTAATTGTGATATTTGCTTGATTGCAGTGGTCTGGAACCGAACCCTCAGTATCTGTAAGGTATGCCTGTATGTGCTTATGACGAATGAGAACTGCAAAGCTTTTTTTAAAAAATCATGTCTTTGAACAGCAAATATCATGAAAACCTCAAATCACCAAATAATAAGTGGAATTGTTAAGCACTGTCTGAATGTGTTCTTCTTTTAAGTAATATTGTCTCTAATTACAAGTAAAGACCATAGGAATTAGAATTGCCTTGAGTTAACTCTAGTTAGATAACTCTAGTTAGATGCAATTTATATGATCATCTTACCTCAAGCACTGTTGCTGTTATTTTAAAATTTTTATTGGATGAGTTTTCTGTCCATTATCTCTTGAATAAAATTCATTTATTCTAAACACAAAATCATATTTAATTTATGATTCAAATGGCATTGAAAATTAAAGATAGTGACTTCTTATTCAAGATCAGACTAGATCGAGGACCAGTAAAAGTTAGAAATTAAGAATCTTGACTTCATTTGGTCAATTTCATGGAAATAGCAAAAGGGCTTCATCTGTCTGGGGAACTTTCCAAGTAGTTATTGTTATTTATGTTTATTATTTCCAAGTGACATTTCCCCAAAAAGAGCTCTGGGATCTTATAACAATTTCCGTATTTTCTAAGCAAAAAAAAAAAAAATTGATAATTCAAAAGTCTTAGAAAAAGAAAATGGATAGAAGGAGATATTAAGAGTACAATAATAATAAACCAAAATAAGCAAGGCAAATAAGTGAATTTGGAACACAGTTGAGTAGTGACTGAGGTTGAACACTGTCCCATGGGGACAGCTGAAGCTCTAGGTGTAGATGGACACTCAAAGGTCACTTAGTCTCTGAACTGAGAACAAAACCCCTTAGCCTCCGGGGGTTAGCTGAACGCTTTCCACACCAGACCACACTGCCTACCTGGAATTTACATGGCACTTTCATCCTAAGCACTGGCACACTCCATGTCCTTGGGGTTGGTGGGTGGTCAGTACTATTTTACAGAAAGAGAAACAGAACTTCCAAAGGAGTTAAGTGACTTGCAAAATGTCAAACAACATTTCAGAGGGCTTATCTCAAAACTTGAGGCACATCTCCTTATTCCAGATATTCATGAGAAGAAATGAGTCTCATGTAGTCTGAAGAAGAAAAATAGTTTTGAGGACAAATGGAGGTAGAAGAATTCTACATTTACGAGGGATTACAAAACAGAGCAATGATGACTTTGCAAATAACTTCTCTAATTTAAAACGTGTGGGTTTTCACATTTTTAAAAGCCATTATTTATATATTTTTTCCCCCAAGTTTTTCAAAGTACCTGAGGAGTGAATCACTTAAATGGGGAAATTTACCTCTGATGATCGTCATTTCTGTGACATATGCTCTGGCCTACAGAGCATAGAGTTAAGGAGAAGACATGCTGCTTATCCTACAAGAAAATTGGAAAGATCATAGCTTTGAGCTTATAATATTTCCAGATGGTTGAAATCGAAAGCAGACTTCCCCTCTTTGCCTGTTGAGCCAAAGTTTTATGTAGCAGTAAATAAACTCTTATTTGCTTGTGCCACATTTTATTGCTGAGTACAGAAGGGTTGAGGCAACCAATTTCTTATGGAATGATTCTCCTCAGTGCCCTTTGAAGGTTAGGTACTGCTTCTGTCTTAAAGCAGGAATACACAGCTCACAATTTAAACTTCAAGATTACTATGGAATTCTGGTGGTTCTTTGATTTTATTGGATTTTTCCATAAGACTTTTCTCAGAAAATGCTCTCACTTTTTGTTTATACAGACTAAGGCAGAAAAGCACAATGGTGTTTCTTCTCCTTAAACTTTAAATATTAAACTTGTTTTCATGGAAGTAAAAACTCAGTACTTTAATTTTTATTGTGTTTACAACAATGAGCCATTTTAGGAAATACAATACCCTTAGAAATCAAATTAGACTTTAAAAATACTGATCTTCTCATTGATGGGAGTGATCAATTAAGGAAATATTTGACAAATGGATTAAGGAGCTGACTACTTAGCTTATAAATGTAATTTCAACTTATTATCTGACCCACAATTTCTATTACTTTTTTGACAGAAACTGTAGCTTAGCCATCATTTTTGCTGGATATTGTTTCTGGGCTTACCTCAATATATTGAACAAAGAGAATATGTCTTAGTTGCTTAGAGGAATTAATAGAATCAGCATGTCAAACAACCATAGTGTATGTGAAATCTGGTTCTAAAATATTCAAAATATAATTGCTGTAAGCCATATTTTGTGTCCAACTCCTCCCAACCTATTTTTGAGAGTAAGAAAAAAAACTCTTTGAGAGTAAGAAAAAAAAAGAATGCAATATTGTTGCAGAATCATTTCAGCACTTTGGTTTTTCTTCTATGTATGCTGAAAGTGAATAATTGGTTTTCCTAATCTTCAAATGTGTGGATGAGGGGTATTACCAGGACTGCAGAATTGAGGTGTGTGATGTCAAGTGAAGCAAGAACTCATCGAGGGCCTATGAATGGTGTTAGAAAGAATACTGATCATGCGCACTAGGATGCAGCTATAAATATCCTCCTCTGGGCAGGCAAGTGGGACAGAAATGGGGCAAAGACTCCAGACTTGGGAGAAAGGATAGAACATGTTAACTTCTCTGGTTAATTTCTCCAAACATATGTTTAGAATCAATGGTGTACAAGATATTGCCCATGGTACCCATCATGGACTGAATATGTCTCCCCAGAATTAATACATTGAAATCCTAACCCCTAAAGTGGTGGTATTTAGAGATGGGGCTTTTAGAAGCTGATTAAATCACAAAGGTGGAGGGATTATGAATGGGATTGGGGCCCTTAGAAAAAAGGCCCAATGGAGACTCCTCTCCTCTTCCACCATGTAAGAATACAGTGAAAAAACAACAGCTGTGAATGAAGAGGTGGGTTCTCATCAGACACTGGATCTGCCAGTGCCTTGATCTTGGACTTCCCAGTCACCAGAACTGTGAGAAATAAATTTCTGTTGTTTGTAATCTGCCTAGTCTTTGGTATTTTTGCATAACATCCTGAATGGACTAAGCATCTTTATTCATTGATGCACTGTACTTGATCACGGACTGAACACCCCAATGTGGTTCGCTTCTAGACCATCTTAAATTGTGCCTGGATAGGATTCCTAGAGGAAGTGATTCTTGAAATTTAAGTATGAACCAGGAAATAAAAGATGGGAAGGGGTTCAGGGATTCAGCCTGAACAAAGGCTTATGAAAAATAATATATGCATAGGAGACTAGACTAGACGCTATAGGCGATTTTAATTATGGCAGCATAAAGCTAGAGGCAAAGAATATAAGAAGTAATTGAAGAGGGAAGCTAGTCACAGTCACAAATAATCTCTCTTTCGCAGTTTTCTTGAGACCATAAGCACCACTGTGGCAAGGGACGTACCTTACTCATTATGATAGCCCCAGCATTCAGCAAATCCCTGATAATGTCTTCTTAACGATCAATTATTTACTGGCATATAAGTTCAGATCACAGGATAGGTTTTTTAAATATTCAATAGGTGAAAATACTAGGACTTGCCAATCAAAGTGAAAATATGACATCTCAGTGCCTGCACTAATTAGATCACAGGCAGCTTCAGGACAAGGCACAGCATAGTGTTAAGAATGTAAACTCTGGACTGATCTTAGCTCCAAACCCAGCACCCCAACTTCCCAGCCATGTGCCCCTGGGCAAGTGATTTAATCCATCTGTGCTTTGGTTCAAATGGAAAATGAGAATGAATATAGTACAGGCCTCATCATGCGGTTCTGGAACTTAGAGGAGTTAGTTCGCATAAAGCACTTAGAACAAAGCCTGGCAGATGGCATATGTTCAATGAAAAGCTTAGATTAAATTCTCATTAAATCAGTAGTCACTAGTGGCTGTTTCATTGCCAGGAGGGGACTTGGCTTTTAAATCTCAGAAATCTCTCTCCTTTAGATCTTCACTTTTTCTTTGAAAGGTTTCACTGTCATTATTTAACAATTGTCAAATCAAGAGGCCCAAATTAAGTGATGTGCAAAAGTTCCTACTGACTGTCAGCACCAGAATGGGGTCAAGAGCTGGGGTGCTCTGATCCCCTATAGTGCTTCTACTGAATTCTCCAAGGGAGAGATCACTGCTGCTGTGGATGGTGGTAAAGTATTTAAAGGTCAAAACCTTTAACTACTATAAGAATATATGTTTTCGTAAATTGCGTCATACCCAAGGCCCATTCAGCCAGTGCACATGTGCCTAGTTGTACTGTATGCCAACACCGAAAGCTACCGGAACATTCTTCAAACATGTGATTTTTGTTATAGTCCATTAAAGATCTATCTTCCATATATTTAGCTAAAATACTTTTGTGCCTAAAATGAATTCTTTTTAACTATGAGGTCTTCCTTTACTTGAGATGCTAATGTGAGTTTTCATCTGTTTCTATCTTCCCCAAGTAGGAGAGTTTTGCATTCCTCGTATACTGATTTTTATCATACTTCTCTTGTGGAGCATTAGTAAAACCCGAAATAAAATGTTGGAGAAATAGAAATGAAGATAAAGAGAATGGGGGAGTAGAAGTAAGGATTGTACCATCTAGCTTTGGGAAAAATAAAGGAAATTCAATAAAACTAACCCTGATCCTAACTAGCAATGCCTTTGAGGGTCTGTTTGGTGTGATGAGCAGGGCTGTGGGTGGAAAGAACACAGCAGGGCTGGACCACTGTGCTCGATGGCCTTTAGAAAGGGGCTGCCCTGCCACGAGGTGAAACTGGTAAGCAAATTTACCAACTCAGTTCTGGCCACTGGATTAAGTCAAGGTTCTCTAAAGCTTTTTCCAACAAAAGTTTGAATTTCTAGGAGTAAAGGAAGGATTTATACAGGGTGCCAAAAGTGAGAGTCAAAATGTCATAAAATGTCTGAAATGAAGCCAACGAATCAAGCCCTAGAAAATAATGTCCCTTGGGAAAGGCCTCTGTTGTGGTCAGTGTACCAAGGCTGATCCCTGAAGGTTTATTATCTGTCTGCTGCAGAAGAATAGACATTGAGAATAAGCCGTTAAGAAACTTGTATAGCAGTTTGGAAGTAATTTTATGTGTTTCATTTGATTATTAAAAATGACCATAATGTATGGTTGTGGTCTCTTTGTTGTTTTTTGTTTTGTTCTGTTTTATTTATTTATTTGTTTTGCTAATGATTCATTATTTTATTTTACAAAGTATCAGTCAAGAATGGATTGCGGAAGGAAAAAAATGACCCTTTTCCATAGACAGTTAGCAAAAACCCTTTTTGTTTTTACTGAATTGACTTGCTTCAAAAGTCTTGTAATGTAATGCTCTCAGTCCTGTGGACATTTCCATTTTGCTTCTTATTAGGAACTGTGAGGGAGGGGGGCCGGTGTTAAGTGATTTATTAAAATATAAATCTTTTTTATAAAAGAGCTTAAAATACCAGTATTTCCCAATACTAGCAGTACTGAAATCAGATTTGGGCAAGCAGGACCCCTGCACTGGCACCCCCAGTGTGTTGTGCCCACCCAGTACACACATCCGTTTGGATCATGCTCTGGAAGCCAGGGACCCTGGGGTTCTCTGTCCCAGAGGATGAGTCTGTAGTCCTCCTGGTGACTGCGTCACTCCAGTGAGGAAGCGTAGGCCTAAGGGGAGGCCATGTGGCATCCATGGGGGAAGCTGTGAGCAGAGATTGAAGTGTAGTCTAGGGTGTCCACGTGCCTGCAAAGCTCTGGAGGGAAGGGACTCAGCTGGGTGAAGGGGGCGGCAGAAAGGGCGCTGACCTTAGAAGATGAGGTACAGACTGGACTATAGGTTAGAGAAGATGAATGAATTCTTGGTTATCAAAATTTTCAAAAGTCTTGGTGAACTAAACCTTGGTACAATCTTTCTCAAGGGGCATTTAACAATACTAGTAAATGTCTTATATTTGTGGACTCCATTTTGAGGACTTTATCACACAGGAATATTCTAAATAATGTGCAGAAAACGTCCTTCTTTATTGATGCATTTGTTTAAAAAAAGTGATTGAATATCTCCCATGCTTCAGACACTATTTTAGGAGCTCGGAACACAGCAGTGAACAAGAAAAATAAAGCTCCTGTCTTTAAAGAGATTACAGGTTACTGGAGAAAGCAAAGTATAAAAATAAGTTTGAAAGAAGTATAATTAGATACATTTATAATAAAGAGAATAAAAGTGGGAATTGGAAGACTAAATGCAGGCATTATATGTATATAAACATTCATTGCAATAATAGGAAACAATGAAAATGTCTGTTAATTCAGGATTGGTTAAAAAAACTAACTATAGGTGCAGCTTAGATATATATTTATCACACACTCTTAAAAAATGAGGTAGAGCTTTCTGCATATGCTGGTAAGGTAATATCTAACAGAAAAAAACAGAATATATTGTATATTACATGTTGCATATTTTATGATTCATTTATTTCCATCAAACAAAATACATATGGATATATGTGTACACATATGTGACACACACATACACACACACATGTGTGTGTACCTATGCTTATGTATCTGCATGGAATATTTCTGGACAGCCAGAGAGAGCAACAAGAGTTAACAGCTGGCTTCTTTGGCCAAATGGAGTGGAAAGTATGTTATTCATTAAAAATCCTTTTGTCTTAACTTTTTACCATGTGTATTCTACTTTTCAAACCAATGATTGTTTTAAAGTCCCCAACTGGGTGACAAAGGAAGTGCTGCAGTGTGTGGATGGAGAGCAGTGGCATTCCAACAGGAGCATGCGCTGTGGCTGCAGGAAATAAAATTTTCTTTTTTTAAAATTTTTATCCAATACTAGCAGTACTGAAATCAGACTTGGGCAAGCAGGACCCCTGGGCTGGCACACCCAGGGTGTTGCACTACGTCTGGGTGAAGGGAGTGTGAGCAGGGAAGAGAAACCTAGGCAGCTGATGCAGATGAAACTCCAATGAGTACATTCCCAGAAATACATCTGAAGTGGGGAGAAGCTGCTGAGCTAGTTTTAAAAGAGAAGTGTTTGCTGTTGGGTGCAACCAAGAATCAATTCAACTCATCCAAGCTTTCAGGCTGGGAAGCAGGACTGGCGGAGTGAGAGGTTGTGGTACGGTGGTGAGACTGTCTGGCAGGTTTGAGGGCTGTTGGCATTGTCTTCTCGGTGTTGTCTTCACAAGCTGTGAGCCTGGATCATAAGACATGGACACAAGTTCTGGTTCCAGGGTGCTGGGCTGGGTAAAGCAGCGGCGGAGGGAAAGGCCTTGGGATAAGAGCAGAGACTGAGTCCCGATGCAGGTGGCATCAAGGGCAGGGCTCAGAGGAAGCAGGGACACACTGTGAAGAGACAGGAGAAGGAAGCTGGGCAGAGGGAATGAGAGAGGTCAGGACAGAGCCTGCAGTTCAGAATCGGGGGTAGAAGGTAGATCTGGAGAGGTAGCCTGGGAAGCTGGCCCTCTGCTCGGGGAGATGAGAGCACCTGTTCAGGAGGCTTTTATTGGGCAGAATTGAGGTCCCATTTACTTGCTCATTGTTGGCTGGGTCATTCTCATCTTCCAGAAGCTACTTAATGTTCCCTGGCTCATGGCCCCTTACCACCATCTTCAAAGCCAATAATGGAGAATCAAGCCAAACTTCAAATTGCTCTGACCTCCTCTTCTGCCCCAACTCTCTGCCTGATCTTCGGTTTCACAGCTCAAAAATTTTAATTTTGCCCATTAGTATATTCAAGGTCCAACAAACAAACAGGACTAAAACTGGGGTTTAACTAGGTTTTAACTCCGACTAAATGCTAGTGACTATTTTGCATGGTTGTTTATAATGAAGATCAGCAAGATTTAACCTGTAACAAATATTTAATGTTGGTGTCTCTGTGACCTGGGGTGTATCTAGAAGTGGTAGGTGGAGGCGGAGGTCTTCCCATGTGTGTCATGCATTTAAGGATAGCACCTAATATATAACCTATAATTTCTACAAGTTTCTTGGAAAATAGACTCAAACAATTGTTCTCTGAACTCTTTTCTATATTGAATATCCTTAGAAAATTAAGTCACAACAGCAAGAGATCTTCAGTGGTGCCAGTCAACTACAGCTGTTCTCTTGTGCAGCACTATTAGACCATTTAGTCTGATTCTTCCTTGTTACTGTTCATGCTATGGTTCTAGAAGGCTAATTCAGTGAGCTGATGGAGGCTGTATTTTGACATCTGCATGGAATTTTGGTATTCCCGTTCTCTGAGTCACAGCTGCATTTTATGCTCATATCTTCTTCTCCCATTTCTCCTGAATTTTATGCTTTTCTCCAAAAGACCGTTTCCTAGTTCCTGGGCTTTGAATTCTTTGGGTCTTCAAATGAATTGCTCCCGTCATCTATAATGTCCTTCATGAGTGATTCCATTTGTTGTAATTCTTCAAGAACCCACATCTAATGTCACCTCTTCAGGAAAATTTGATACAAGTTATAATAATAGTAATCTATTTTAGATAAAAGCTAGGTCAGACACTAGTACATTTACATGGGCCATAGAAGTTAATCCCTCTAACAAGTCTATAGGTGAAAATTATACCCATTTTAAAGATGAAGAAACAGCCATAATGTGATTTCTTAAACTAAGTCCAGTTATGAAGAGCAAAGTTGGCTGCAAAACCATGTTGGTTCAGATATGAATCCCTTGTTCTTATTTGTGTTGTGATGCTCAAATGCTCTATGTCTGTGACTCCTCAGGTTTAAATTCAGTCATTCCTTCATGATCCATCTCAAAATCACTTTCTGCACCAATTTTTCTTAATTCTCCAAGTAGATCACCCCTAGATTTGAAATGTCTTATCCTCATATTTGCTCCACTCCTGAAACCCTTGCCATTTCTCTTGTATTATTTTCTCTTATTCTCTCTGTTTCTGATGGGCTGTGATGTCCCTGAAGGCTGGGGCCAGGTCTCATTGACTCTGTCTTATTTAAAGGACCCAGCATTCTGCCCAATAAATGTCTTATAAATAACCAAAAAATTGGCCAATACTTCTCTGAGTGAATAAAGAGGCTGACATAGGAATAATCCGCTTATATTAGGGGAATGTAAGGAAAGATGACTTAAGGCATATGTTAGTTACCTTTAATCTCCCTAATTGAGACTTTAGCTTTGAAGTTAAATTCCAAAATGATTAGAAGTTCATTACTGACCTCAGACACCATTCTGGCTGTATGTCAATGCTCACCCCCTGGGAGTATCAACCTTCCAAAGGTTAAAGCTAATGTTTGAGGGAGGAGTACCACCAATTCAGTGGTGCCAGAAGATAGGCCTTGGGGAGCTGCATAAACAACCCGCCCCTTTCTTCACACAGTGATGTTACCACTTGCTAATCAGTCAACAACTGGCCCCTGTGATGGAATGTCTTCAGTGGATTTACACAGTCCACAAAGGCACATCCGTCAATGGACTTTTCCTTTAATAAACACCATTTATTTCCATGAAAGTGTTTATCTTTGGGGACAGGAAATTACTGCAGTCCCAGAGATGAGGAGATAGGATTATGCTGCAACTTCCTTTTTATTATTTGAGGCAAGATTGAGAAAATGATATACCCCAACATGCTGTTTCAAAAACCTTTTGATACCATGGCTTTGACGGTTTGTATCATTATTTTAATATATGCATAATAATTTATGAGATGTTCCAAAACTCTTTCTGAATAAGAGAAGACCCAGGTAAAAGTGACCCAAACATTGAAGATATTGTGACCTCGCATAGCAAACCTGGTCAATATACAGGGTCAGTTAATTCCAAACCATTAAGGACCCGGGTTCCTAACACGTCTTTGTTTTGCCTTTCTCAGCATGGTAGACTCCGTCCTCAGGCTTGTCCACCCAGGATCACAAAGCGAATGCTACACTCCCAGTTTCATGTCATCACACAAAACAAGTCAGAAAGGGAGAAGTAAAGAAGAGGGTGGTGTTGTGTGGTTGTTCTGAGTGGAGTGATTTTTCTAGTTAATTCTGATAATGAATGAGACTCTGGCATGCTAACTATTTACATAACCCCAGAGTAGTCAGAGTCCTCCAATTATTTAGAGGGACAAGAGATATTCAACCTCCCACCACTGAGCAATAACAGGTCTGTGATGACCTACACGTCTGGGCTGCTCACACGCTACCCTGAAGCCTCAGTGTGTGTCTACCCTACCCTGTGGCAGGCATGAGTAACCCGTCAATCCCCCTTCATCAATTGGGGACTGACTAAATAAGTTATAAAGTACTATTGAAATGTGTTTACTAGTTCAGAATATACCACAAGTAATAAAAACTTAGTCATGTTTAGAAGAGGAAGAAGATGGATTTAAAATGTTTAAGTGTCTATTGGCACATTCAACACACTGTTACAGAGAATATCATTCAGCTTTGTTCCAATGTATTAGAAGTGCTACATAGCCTAAAATAGCTACTAGATCATCTAGATATTTTAATTCTTGGCAGAAGCCTTAACTCATAGGTAGGCTATTTTGACAGCTACTTTTTAAGCTACTAGTAGTCGATGTAGTAATATTTTGCTAGATTATAAAAATGGGTGCACATTTAATTCGCTTTAATTTTATAATATATTAAAGTTGAAATAAGTGCTATGCCACTTGGATAAATATAATTATTTTATTAAAAGTGATGTTTTTTAGAGGCAATGAATATTTTCTAGAAATCTGTGACAGTGGTCATTAGCCAGACACTACTCATTAGCCAGAAGAAATAATTACCATGATTGAGAGATTAATCAGGATTCATCTCCAGGAGTAGGAAAGGATTCCTGTCTCTCCTGAAGTAAGTACCTGCTGTACATTCGAATAAATCCTGCTTCTGTTAGCAAGAAGAGTGAGCTGCTATACCTGCCATACATACATTATCCATTTTGACCCTTCACGACAATACAGTAAGGAAGGTTAGTGAGACAGACATTGGATGCTCACCAACATGTATGCTTCTCCTCCTTTTAGCCACGAAAGGCATGGACTTGCATGCCCACTGAGATCAGGTCAGGTGACTTCTTTTTATCAATGAAATTTAAATATGCATGTGTTACTTCCCAGCAGAGAGTATTTAATTCCTATACTAATTGCTCTAGTTCCCTCTTAGCCTTCCTTGGCCATGTGTGGTAGCTGCTGTTGAAATGGAGGCATAAACCCAAACCATCCCATGCAACACAGCTTCCTTGGGGAGTCTTGCAGATAGACAGAAGAAAATGTGTGAGGGAGAAATCAACCTTTAATGTTTTAAGCCACTGAGATTGTGTTTTTTTACAGGATATCAGCCTAAAATGACTGCTCTAGAAATTACCTAACCTGAACAACACAGAGAAAATGGAAATGAAAATGAACAGAGCCTCCAAGACCTGTGGGACTGTAACAAAAGACCTAACATTTGTGTCTCTGGGTTTCAAAAAGAAAGGAGAAGAGAGCATAGATGACAAAGTATTCAAAGACATAATGACTGAAAATTTCTCAAATTTTTGGCAAGAGACATAAACCTACAAATTCAAGAAGCAAGCTCTAAACAGGATAAATCCAAAGAAATCCATTCCTACACTCATAATTAAATGTCTGAAAACTAAACACAAAAAATCTTGAAAGCAGCCAGAGAAAAGTGTTATTTTTTCCTGTATGGGAAAAATAATTAGAATGACAGCTAATTTCTCATCCTAAAACATGGAGGTCAGAAAGAAGTGTCATAATAGTTTTCCAGATTCTGAAAAATTCTAGGTCCACTGAAAATATCCTTCAGGAATGAAAGGGAAATCAAAAGGTTCTCAGATGAATGAAAACTAAGAGAATTTGTCATCACTGCACACCTACCCAAAAAGAATGATTAAAGAAGGTATCTAAACAGAAGAAAACGGTAAAGAAGAAACCATGGAAGGAAGAAAGAACACAGTAGGCAAAAATATATGTAAATACAATAGCGTTTTTCTTCTTCTCTTGAATTTTCTTAATTATGTTTTCTAAATTATGCCAGTTGAAGCAAACACTATAACACACTCTGATGTGGTTTTAAATGTATGTAGAGGAAATATTTAAGGGAATTATTTTATAAGTGGAGGAGAGCAAAGGGAGGTAAAGGTTGGTTAGCTTTCTGTGCTTCAGAGAAACTGGTAAAATAAGGGTACAAACAAGACTATAATTAGTTTTATACATATATAGCATATGGTATAGTATCATCTAATATATAATATAGTCTATAATATAATGTTACATCCAGACCAACCACTAAAATGTTACACTATTTTGAGTGTACAATATGCACACAAAACATTACAGATAAATCAAATGAAATTGTAGAAAATGTTCAAGTAACCTACAGGAAGACAGGGAGAAGAAAAGAGAAACACCAAGAACAACCTGAAAACAAAAATAGTATTCAATTACAATTGCTTTCAAACTTCTGATCAAGTCAGGCAAGAGTTCCCAGTCTGGGGACAGGAGACTTAGCACTTTTCCAGCACTGCTGACTTCTGTTCTAACCTAAGAAAGCAGGTCTCAGACTCACTTGGCTGGAGACAATACCAAGCCCGAAAAGATATAACACTAAATTTCATTGCCTTTATTTTTAAGGTTACTTTCCTTTGTGGCAAAGGTATAAGTTTTCATATAACCAGTGTTATAAAATGCTCCTCTTTTTAATAATTACGGAGGAATGATGATGGATCAATCTTGGAAAAATAATAAATATGTAATAGTATTCATATACACAAAAAGAGCAACAGTTGGGATAGACAAAGTGGCGAAACCCCTTATCATATACATACAGCAATAAAATATTTCTGTACTAATATTTATTATGCCTAAGCTCATTATAGTGTGAGCTCCTCAAAATCAGGAAAGATGTCAGTTGTGTTTCTTTAGCACTTAGCATTATACCTGTCACATAATGTTCTTAATAAATGTTTGGTAAATGACTGATTGAACAGCTTTGAAGGGAAGGATAGAAAAATTAAAGTGAACTGAGCCCTTTTGTTACACTCTGCTTATAGTGGGCCAAGAAAATAAAAGTTGTAAATACCTTATATGCTTGAGTTTCCTGTAAACATGAGTTTATGCATGCACTGAGGTAGGAGTATAAACCTAAGGGAGATGGAAGTGAGTGGTGTGATCTCACTCCATCAACAAGAACAAAAATATAACACAGTTCTTCCTGATTATTTCAAATGCCGCTCTCAGTAAACTATGTTTAGCTATCAGAAAGATTAAATTTTTAGTATTGGCACATGTCCGTTTATATTATAATTTTAATCAAGCACAACATACCAGGATCTTAATTTTTTTTTGGTTTTAGATATGGGGGTCCATGCTTAAGGAACATGGTCATACTTTAATAAAAATTACTAGCTAGGTTGATAAAAAATAAATTCTGCATTTATATGTGTGTTTCTGTATACATTGTATGAAAATATCACGTGCTTTTAAAACACTGAAGCTCTTCTTTTAATCATGTCCTTTCTACTTACCTAATTAACTCTAAAAGCAGAGAGAAAAATCCCTCAGGAGCTGAGCTCTCATTATTTTTGGAAGTAACACAGTTTCTCTTGTAATATAAGATCATTTTGAGGAGATGAACAGTCATTTTTCACAAAGAAAAAAACCCATTTTGTGTGTATGTATGTGTGTCCTGGTGCATGTGTGTGTGTGTGTGTGTGTGCTCACACCTGTTTGTACAAAAAGCAAAGTTGAATTTATGGCTTAGATTGTACGGCAACATTTTCTTAAGCAAGATTGTTATACTCTCAGATATAAACAATAATACAGACTGATGACTACATTTTCCAGACGTGGTCTGAACAGATTTGCTCTTTAAATAGATAAAAATCATGGAAATTAGCATATTATCTTGCTGTATAAATCACTATCAAGTGTGTGAAATCAGTTGTTTTCCAGAAACTGTTTAAAATAACTTTGACAATATTAGATGCTTAGCAAACTCCTTTTTCGCTAGATAAATAAATACAAAGGTAAATTTTGACCTGTTCTTGTGCCAATGATTACAGATTTGGAATCTGGCCTCACTTACTGAAATTTTATTGTATTGTTCTAAGAATTTTGTGGTACCTTAGGGAAATAAAATCAAAACTTTACTTTTGATAAGTAACACAATAAGTTAACAACTTACAAATTTTACTCATTTGAACTCACAAAGAACAATTTCAATTCATTTTCAATGAGTGAAATTTTGGGATGAAATATATATCAGGAAGAAAAATGTTGCCCAGTGTCCCCCATAGCATATTCTGAACAATTGCACATCCCTTTGCTTCTAGGAACAATGGTTTGTTTCATATTTCACTCCAATATCCATTTCGGAGAATGAAAGGCCATGTTTGTGGGAAATGACATTTCAAAACTAGGAGAAAGGGAAGAGCACATTCATGAGAAAAGAACAATTCTTTTTAGATGCACAGTTCTGTCTGATGGCCAATAAATCAGAGTTAAATATATAGTTTATCTCTTCATTCAATAAATGTTTTTTGAGAGCCTACTATGTGCCAAGCTCTGTTTCATCATCAAAGTTATTTTGGCAAGCAATACAGTACAAATTTCTCCTCTCATAGGATGTACATTTTATTGAAAGGAGTTGAGTATAAAAAGGAAAACTATAAGTTAATTTTCAATAATAAGAAGTACTATAAAGATAAAAGAAGGTGATATAATGGAAGTGACTAGCAGAGACAGGAAGTTACAGTTATACTGAAAGTCAAGGAAACTACTATGATCTGACTAGGAATTTAGATCTAAGCTCATGCTTTAGAGGTCCTGCACATCACTAAATACACATACACATACATTTATTTAAACACACACATGAATACATGGATGTGTTTGTCACTTGGCATCCATTATTGTAGGCACAGTGTTGGTTCTAACCTTCATGACTAATGGCATTCAGGTTCCAGGAAAAGGCTTTACCTGTCTTTGCCTTATGCCCCTGAAAAAATACAGTAGAGGTTTGGCATTGTAAACAGTTGATTTTAGAAGTGAACAGTTTTGCAGTCCATGGAGGATTTGAGCAGCTGACTTACTTAGGAAAAAAGGCAAATTCTTCTCAGTTAAAGGAAATGTATAGATTCTTGCACAGACAGAAAGAACTATTTCCCAGTATTGCAATAGGTCCATTTTCTTGCTATTTGTCTTTCAGTTTTGGTGTTTGCAAATCAAAACAGTATTTGCAATATATATATATATATATATATATATATATATATATAAATACATACATATATACATACATATATATACACAAATACATTTTGTCTATGTCAATATCCATCTATATCTATATCTAAATCTATATCCAGGAGGTCTAAGGTAACATGCATGAAATCTTATACCAATTTTTTACATTGAGATCTAGATAGTCTTCAAACTCCAGAATTGAAACAGTTGTATTTTATTGTTAATCACTACTTATTTAATAAAAACTTAACATTTATTTAAAATATATCTTCTAAAAATATGTGTTTATATAATATAGACTAAAATGCTATAAAATGGTTATAGTAAATTAAAATGTTACATAAGTTTATTTTAAATTGATAGTAATTATTTGCCTTTTGTTTTTCTTATTTGAATAATTTAAAACAGGTAAAAATATTTTGAAAAGATGACAATATCATACCTAATTTTACTTTTTTACAAAATTTTGACAAAAATATATTCAAATATTATATATTTCAAGTATTTTAATACTTCAAATCAATTAAATTTTATTTTATTTTTTATCTTCTTGACCATTATTGTGAGTACATACCAAATTGTACAAATATATTAATTACAACAAAACAATGAATGAGCTTGCTAAAGGCAAGAAAATTAAATTCATGGAATTATTATTTAATAGTTTATAAAATATCTATGCCTTTACTATATTACTTATCTAAATATCACCGGTCTTTCAACCAGAACTCTGAGACATGGGATAATAATTACATTAGATTCAATTACCTGATATTTCACTCACCTGCAATCACATAAACCCTATAGCTAGTTCTACTGATGTATAATTTAATTTCTCTCTTATACAGACATTTTGAGGATATAACATGATACAACATATTCTTGTTGGTTTGTTAGCTGGCCGTTTAGGCATGAAGTCTGCGGATATACTTCCATCTATTCTCTTACCCTAAGCCCAACAGATGTTGGGGGTAAGGCTGCCTGAAAGGCCATAGGTCAGCTATGCTTAGGTCTGAGAACCAGAGGAAGATTTGCAGAGTTAGAGAAACACCAAGATCAGTGTAACTAAAGCCCAGATTGCTGGGGAGAATTTAGAAAAGAGACCAATTGTGAAGCTACTGTAGTAGTCCAGAGAAGATATGGTAATGGCTGACACTAGATGGGTAACAATATAAGTGGAAGAAGATGGAATTAGTATATACTTTAGAAGTATTGTTGACAGAATTGCTGAAAAGTTCAAAATGGGATATGAAGAAAAGAATCAAGATGATTCCTAGGTTCTGTTTCTTGAGCAAATGGGAGATAAACTTAAGTAATGTATCCATTCACTGATACACAATCAATAATTACTCTGAAGATTGCATTACTGTAAATATGTCTAAGGGTGGATGGCCAGCAACGTGAAAGTGATAACAATAACACTAAAAGACAATGATGCCTAATATCTGAATATACCTCTATTTTTATAGGATTCACTTAACTGTGTCATTTGATACCTGTCACAGTCCTGTGAGGCTGTCTGGAGTCCCTTCACTTGTCTTCATCTGCAACACCATTATCCTGATGCAAGCTACCATCATTTCTCTCAACAGCACTTCACTAGCAGCACTCAGTGCTTTTCCAGTCTATTCTCCACACTTCAACCAGAATGATCTTTTCAAAATGCAAATCTGATCGTGCTTAAAATATGTCAATGGTTTCCCATTATATGGGGTATAAAGAACACAACTTTCAATGTGGCCAACATAGCCTTGCATAATTTGGTCTCTATTACCTGTTTCTCTAGCCTCATCTGTACCAAGAGTCCTCTCTCTACTATAGACACTGGACTTCTGCAGCTCTAAATTATGTCACATTCCTTCCCGGCACAAGGCCTTTGCACATGCTGTCCCTAGAAGCTGAAATGCTCTTTACCTCATCTTCATCTAGTAACATTTTGGGAGAGTCCGAACTTAGTTATTACCTCCTCTTGGAAATCTTGTGGATCTTCCTGAATAAATCAAATCGCCCAACTGTAGTTTACATAGCACATTTAATGTCATTTATCCTAGTGCCTAGAACATATGGGGCACTCAATAAATATTTCATGAATGATTACAGAAATTAATTAGCTTAACATGAGTTTCTTGGCAAGAAAGGTAAAATAGTCAAAGGGTATAGATCTTCAAAAATACCTATTTCTAAAAGAAATTTTAAAATTACCTAGAAATTAAATACCCTTATACTTAAGTTTTTTCTTTCCACTGGAAATCACAGCTAAGTCTGAATAATAGAACACGAAAGTATAATATATTTGTGCTAACATTTAGCATTAAAATTTAGCTTAATTTTAAAAAATAATTTATAAGGTGCTTAAGCTATCTCCAACAGTAAATTCTTATTATTTCCTAGAAAATATGGTGACTAAGGGGGCTTAGATGGAAGCCAAACAAAATCATCTTTTTGTGATTCAATATTGGATGGGTTATCGGAATCTGTGACCAAAATACATCTGTGGATACAAACACAAGCTCAGCCTTATTCTTTTCCTTGAGCCAGCCAAACACTGCTTATAAATCACTGAGAAGCAGCAGTAACAGGTATGTCTTTTCTGAGGATCCACTGTTATAATAAATTTTCCTCATTAGCCCTTAAAATATCTATGAAGCAGATTCCTCTATTTTTTCTATTTTAAAAATGAGGTAATTGCCATTTTATTCAGAAGTAGACACACAGCCCAAATGAGGTATGTAAAGAACCATTTACCAAAATACCTTCTGTAGAACATGAATAACAAGGGATTAACTGGTGTTTTTTTATTCAAAAAAACAAAATTAAGTTTGATCCTTAATAAAGTAAGTTTATTTTTAAAAAGCCTGGGTAAAATGCTAAATGAGATTCTTTATTGTGGGGCTTCTTGGAGATGAGTTTAATGTTTTAATATGCATTGTGATCCTCCAAAAAAAGAGTTCAATAGCACATTGAATTTCCTCTATTTATTTGACCTCTTGAAATATTAATATAGCTCAAGAAATATTTCAAGAAACTCTCCTGGTGTGTGGAACACAGTTTGGGAAACTGTGATATTATAATGTATGTGGTTTTAGACCATGTAAACAAATATGGTCATTAAAATATCAGTATTTTCTTTCACCTCCCTTTGGTATATTTGAGAAAGGTGTCAGAGGAGAGGGGATTATTTAAACCCCAAGTTTTTAAACTGACTCTGGGTATGCTGAGTTGTATAATTTTCTAAATAACTTCTAAATTATTTTCCCTGTCTGAAGCTCAGCAAGGTTAAAAGACTCTGAGCTCATGATTAGTAACCAATGGACATTAAGTTTCAGTTAAGCAAGATGAAACCTTAACTATAGCGTTACACCTATAGCTGACAGTACTGTATTATGTACTTAACAATTTTAAGAGGGTAGATCTCATGTTAAGTGTTTCTACCACAATAAAATAAAATAAGATTTGTGAGTTCAAAGCATACATAATTTGGAATCCAAAACAAAGTTGATCTGACTCCAAATACTGTGTTATTACCACTAAAGCTTAGTTCTACCATGTCACTGTCTGTCACTGGGAGGCGATTCCATGACATAATAATTTCTTACTGAGTTTATGAACAAGACAAGAATTGTTATCACTAATGTTGTACTGGAGTGTTTAGCCAATACAATGACACCTGCCATAAGCCTTTATATACAGTCAGTTCCTAACAAATACTGAGAAAATGCTGAGTCCTGCTATTTCCCATCACAAAAGGACACGGGCTGTGGATTGAGATGGCTCAATCCAGGTGTAGAGTTCCATTCCAACACCAGTGAGATGTAAAAACTTGTGACTTACATAATTTATCTCAAGTTCACTCTCTTCACCTGTTCAAAGTGAAAGGCTCATCATGAGAATGAAACAAGATAATGAATATTAAAAGACAGAGTAAGTGCCCCCAAATAGTCATTATTACTCTAACGCTTAAGAGCTGTGGTTACAGAAATTGTCTCAAAGACATTTTTGAAGATTTCTCTCAAAGCAGGGGGGGTGAGGTTCTGAGCCTTACCTCTGTTGATCCCCAAATTCTCACCTGATGGCCCCCCTGCGACTGTGCCTGTCTTAGGTTGTTCCTCCCTTGAGGAATCTTACCCGTCTCTGGCTAACCAGTCATCTTCCGGGGCCATACAGGGAAATGTAAAGTTGGCAAGTGAGAGAGAAGCCATATTGTTTGCAAAGGTTAGCTTTTTACTTCTTTGCAGATTTATGCCTTGTGGCTTCTATGCCCAGCACTTGTCTCGAGGTATCTTTACCACCTGGAGGAATTATGATACTCGGTAAATTCGATATGAGGCACGAATTCTATTTAAGGGTTGTAATTAGGAAGGAAGAAGAAAAGCTATAGATGTAGCATATGAAGGAAACTTGGGAGGATTGATTATTTCTTTGACATATCTTCTTGTATAGTACCTTAAGTATGTATAGGTTTTAAACTACTAACTAATTTGCACACACGTATTAACATAATAGGAATACGGTGACATAAACAAAGCAAATCTATAATTACCAGCCATCTCCAGTGAAGCCAAGAAAACCATTTAGGCACCCTAGGCATTTGTGAAAATTTATCTATGATATGATGGATATTGTCCAACTGTACTTGAACCATCAGACAAATTAAAGCAGCCCATTTCTGGGATCTGTTCACATCCCATATGTTCTTTTAACCATAGATAGTCTATAGTCATGAGATTTTGGGGTGCTACAACTTGCACCCCTCCCAACTCCTGGTTGAGTTCCAACAGTACAGATCCAGTCAAATTCGTTGTCTCACTGTATGCACATGCCAGCCTAGACATCTCCCTCCTCCTTCTTATGGCAAGTCCAGGAGACGGTGGGCTGGATGCAGCCACAACCGCAGCATCGTCCGGATCCCTGTGGAGGCTTTTTGATGATCATCCCCCGGCACGAGTCCTCCAGAGAGTGCTGATGCCGGAAGCTCCTCCTCATATCGTATCTTAGTTCATTTTCTGGGTATCCAAGCTAGGCCTTGATCTTCTGCGTAGAAACAAACAGACCCTTTGCCCACACTTTGACATGCCCTCTATACCACTGTGCAGAACTCATTGGAGGTCAGCACACAGTAACTGCTTTTTTTTTTTTTTTTTTTTTTTTAATTAAGAGAAAGGAATATTATCAGAAAAGAGTACCTCCATAGCTGATCATCTGACACCCTTTAAGTGATCAACATTAAGGATATTTAAAGCATGCGTTGATCTTTGATTTACCAATAGTTTTATCCTGTTAAGGAGTAATCCCCCTTTTCTTTCTTTCTTTCTTTTTTTTTTAAATTTTTAATCTACACTTACCTGAAGAATACTATGTTTACTATGCTCTCCCCTATATCAGGTCCCCCCTAACAACCACATTACGGTTACTGTCCATCAGCTTAGCAAAATGTGGTAGAGTCACTACTTGTCCTCTCTGTGTTGTGCAGCCCACCCTCCCCTTTCTCCCTCCCCCCCATGCATGCTAATCTTAATACCCCCCTTCTTCTTCCCCCCCCTTATCCCTCCCTGCCCACCCATCCTCCCCAGTTCCTTTCCCTTTGGTACCTGTTAGTCCATTTTTGGGTTCTGTAATTCTGCTGCTGTTTTGTTCCTTCAGTTTGTCCTTTGTTCCTATACTCCTCAGATGAGTGAAATCATTTGGTATTTCTCTTTCTCCGCTTGGCTTATTTCACTGAGCATAATACTCTTCAGCTCCATCCATGTTGCTGCAAATGGTTGGATTTTTCCACTTCTTATGGCTGAGTAGTATTCCATTGTGTATATGTACCACATCTTCTTTATCCATTCATCTACAGATGGACATTTAGGTTGCTTCCAATTCTTGGCTATTGTAAATAGTGCTGCGATAAACATAGGGGTGCATCTGTCTATCTCAAACTTGATTGCTGCGTTCTTAGGGTAAATTCCTAGGAGTGGAATTCCTGGGTCAAATGGTAGGTCTGTTTTGAGCATTTTGATGCACCTCCATACTGCTTTCCACAATGGTTGAACTAATTTACATTCCCACCAGCAGTGTAGGAGGGTTCCCCTTTCTCCACAGCCTCGCCAACATTTGTTGTTGTTTGTCTTTTGGATGGCAGCTATCCTTACTGGTGTGAGGTGATACCTCATTGTAGTTTTAATTTGCATTTCTCTGATAATTAGCGATGTGGAGCATCTTTTCATGTGTCTCTTGGCCATCTGTATTTCTTTTTTGGAGAACTGTCTGTTCAGTTCCTCTGCCCATTTTTTAATTGGGTTATTTGTTTTTTGTTTGTTGAGGCGTGTGAGCTCTTTATATATTCTGGACGTCAAGCCTTTATCAGATCTGTCATTTTCAAATATATTCTCCCATACTGTAGGGTTCCTTTTTGTTCTATTGATGGTGTCTTTCGCTGTACAGAAGCTTTTCAGCTTAATGTAGTCCCACTTGCTCATTTTTGCTGTTGTTTTCCTTGCCCGGGGAGATATGTTCATACTAAACAAAATAAGGAGAATTGAGATATTTAGCCCAAAAAGTCAAGCAAATTTTTTTATCTGAAATACTCAGAAAAGACAGGTCAAAGTATTTTATTTGCAGTTTATTTTGGTCACTGTTTTTCACCTTTTATCAGGATTTATTAACGCAGGTTAAAGAAGTTTATAATTGGATAAGGTTTAGGAAGCCCATTTAGGAAGTCCTCCTAAATCCTAAATAAATTTTTATCTACACAAAGCTCTTGACATTTTCACCCAGGAGAAGGTTCACAATTCTCTATTCTTCACCCTTGAAATTTAGTAATATTTTGCTTATATATCGGTCCATAAATATCTTATGTGGTAAGATATTTTTGAGTAGGTAAATGAAATCATTTCATGGTGATTTTCAAGAGTGGCAAAATTCTCAGGTTTCTTTATACAGCCATATAAACTTCTAGGCACCACCTTTCAACAAAAATTGGCTATGCAGAAAAACTCAGGCAGCATTTTGCAAATACTTAAATGTCAAGATGATTAAATAGCCTGCATGCACACCCACATACACACACACTTGCGCACAAAAGAGTGATCTGATAACATCACCATCTAGTTGATCTTTGCTGAACAAACACTGGAACTACAACTCAAAGAGGAAAGTAGAAGGGAACTGTATAAGAGGAAAATTAGTTTTTATTAAATAGTTAACAATGTAGTTAAGACTATTGACTCTTACTGTCCATCTTCAAGTACACTTGCAAAGTACTTTAAGAAAAAAGTAGGTGTGATATTTATTTTGGACTCTGAAATTATGTCAGGTACCAATTGTTGTTGCTCAGAAATATCATCATTCTCTCAGAAATATCATCAGCATGACAAAAAATGAAAATTATTACAGAGTAGTCTCTCTCATGAACATAGGTGCAAAACTCCAAACAAAATGTTAGAAAATCAAATCCAGTGATATATTCAAATGGATAGTCCATCACCACACAATTAGGTTCATTGCATGAAAGCAACAGTGATTTAACATTTGAAAGTAAATCCACATAATTTATTGTATTACAGAATAAAGGAGAAAAAAAACTTACGAACATGTCAATGAATGCAAAAAATTTTGTAAGTTATAATCCACTTAAGAAAAAACTCTTAGAAAATTCAGGAGAGAGGGTAACATTCTTAGTCTGTCAATTGTAGGTTAAAAAAAACCTAGCAATATCACATTTTAGAGCAAAATTTGAATGATTCCTCACTGAGCTTATAAGCAAGACAAGAATTGTTATCACTAATGCTGTACTGGAGAGTTCAGCCAGTGCAGTGGTACCTGGCATAAGCCCTTATATACAGTCAGTTCTTAACAAACACTGAGAAAATGCTGAGTCCTGCTATTTCCTATCACAAATGAGGTAAAAGTATGAGAAATAACTGATTTAATCTGGCTGCTGGAAGAAAGTATATTAAGGTTGTAAGATGAGAAACTGCTTTCCCTGATCACTTTTACAATTAAAAACATAATACATTATAGCATAAATTTAGATTTAAGTCAAAATACTCTCAATTTTACAGTTCTAAATAAAAACTCTAAAATGGGTCTTTAAAAAAGATTGATATCAATCACATGAGTGGAGGCAAATGAAGATCTATGTAATAAAATAGATAGTCTGGGAGAAAAGCCATCTGTATAACATTGTCCCTTAGAAGATACTCTCACCCCATGAATCATAGGATCCAGAGCTCAAGATGCCTTGGGAGTGGGAATTTCAGACTGGGCTGGGGATTTGATTAAACAGGGCAGGCCAAAGTTCAGAGAAGAGGTAGGTAAAGGAAGCCTCAACTGTTGGAAATCTGTATCTAATACCTTTGCTTTAAAGAAGTGTATTTCAGAAGAGCCGTAAGTAACCAAAAATAACATAGTAAAAGCCTCGACAGTGACACTGTTTATAAACATTAAACATTTTTAAGATGGAAATATATAAACTTTTGGTTAAAAAAAGCACATTTGAAAAATACAGGAACAAACTAAAAAAGGGAAAATTCACTTGTAATTATATTCTCACTAATAACTATTTTTATCACTATTTGTTTCTGATATTTTTTAAACATAGAATTACTGTGAGTTAGTGCAGTGAATAAAGAAAGAAGATGACTTTGAAGAAAGAGGTACTAACTGATGAAAACCAAGAAAAATCTATAGGATCAGACAGTGAAGTTAGGACTATCTTTAGTAAAGGAGAATGCATAGGTTGAACCAAAGTAAGATTATTTTCTAGTGAGATTGAACTTGATTTTATTTCAGGTACTTGTGATGTTCCAATATTATCCTCCTTTAGAAAGCTCCATATTTCTCTTCTCCCAGGTAGAAATTTTTTTTATTAAGGTATCATTGATATACATGCTTATGAGGGTTTCATATGAAAAACATTGTGGTTACTACATTCACCCATATTATCACCCATACCCCATTGAAGCCACTGTCTATCAGTGAAGTAAGATGCCAGAGTCACTACCTGTCTTCTCTGAGCTACACTGTCTTACTGTGACCCCCCACGCACACACCATGTGTACCAATCATAATACCCCTCAGTCCCCTTCTCCCTCCCTTCCCACCCGCCCTCCCTCATCCCTTCCTGTTGGTAACAGCTGGTCCCTTCTTGGAGTCTGTGAGTCTGCTCCCAGGTAGAATTTACTCACCTTCCTTTTCACTCATTTGATATCCTAAATCAATTTCTATCTCAGGTTCTGTGATACTTCATTGGATTTCCTACCCTTCATGTATCAGCTTAAGGTCCACTCCTCAGGGAAAGCCTCCAGCGCCTGTGAACTGAATCTAACTCACTAGACTGCTTTCATAGCAGTTACGCTGGTGGTGTGGATGTGCATGATTATCTATTTTACACCCCTTCCCAACCAGCTTATAAACTCTAAGGGAAGGACCATCATTATTTTGGATGGGTTTGCTCCCTTGAACCGAGCCCAGGGCCTGTCACAGCACACATTCAATAAAATGTTTGAAGAGGAGAAGGAGGGAGGGAGGGAGGGAGGGAAGGAAGGAAGGAAGGAAGGAAGGAAGGAAGGAAGGAAGGAAGGTAGGAAGGAAGGAAGGAAGGAAGGAAGGAAGGAAGGAAGGAAGGAAGGAAGGAAGGAAGGAAGGAGGGAGGGAGGGAGGGAGGGAGGGAGGGAGGGAGGGAGGGAGGAAGGAAGGAAGGAAGGAAGGAGGGAAGGAGGGAGGGAGGGAGGGAGGGAGGGAGGGAGGGGAAAAGTCAGGGAGAAAGGGAGGGAGACCCTGAATGGAGTTGGCCACCAAAGAAGGTAGTTTGAATGCTCTGGGGAGGGGGTGGGGGAAGCAAAGGAGACGAAAGTCTCATAAACTATCTCTAGATGGAAAAAACAAGCCAACAAATAATCAACTTCAGCAGTGAGCTTATCAAAGATATAAAACAATCCTGCACACCTCTCCCATTCAAAAAAAATAAGCATCGCAGTAACTCCCTGAAATCAGTTACAGTAGACACATACGTCCCCTGCTGACTTTGGCGATTTTGTCCCCCACACATCCCTGTCTGTCTTTGTGCAAAATGTTTGTTCTTTTCTTTTAGAATAGGTTATTCATGTTTACAGGAGTTGGCCATGCTTTTCAGTATGTAAAAAAAAATTTAATGTCTGAGATCTCATCAGCTTATTTGCCATCACTGAGGGCTGGGCTGTGGGCTGACCAGGCCAAACAATAGCTGCTGGGATTTCTGAGCCCCACAGGCAAAAAGGTGAGGCTGTGGGGGAAGGAAGACGTATGGATTTCATTTGCCTAGAGGAAACAACACCAATATTAGTGTTTCTTTTTGCTTGTAAAACGGAGGATATAAAGGTGGTGAAAAATAGTTTTGCCTTTCTATCTTCAAATGGGCAATTGGGAGGCTGGTAGGAATTTTCAAACATAATATAACAAAATCGAGAAACAAAAATGTTCCTTTTCATCTGCACAGAGGCTCTGTTGAAGCTGAAATACTTGTGGGATATTAGGAATGAAAAATGTCAGCATGCACACTGCCCAGGCTTGCCTGGTTTATGGCTCCCACCTCGTGGCTGTCATTGCTGCTCAGTAAAAGAACCTCTTTGTCCCTGGAGCACTGCTTTTCAAAGACAAGAAACATCCCCAAGCGTCCTCTCACTTTGACATATAGGTCATGGCATTCAGAGAATAATGCGAGGGATCGCCCGAGTGCCAGCCCCTTGAATCACTGGGACATGAAGCTATTTAGTAAGGTTTCAGCTAAGCCTTTTTGCTTCTATGAATTTCTTTCCTGAATGGAAAATCACTTTTCACTTGAAAAAGATCTGAGTTCTTCAGCATCTTGAAATGTGAGGCTTGTAAACAAATAAAAGGTCAAAAAGTGGTGGGGGTGGTAGTAGGGAGATAAAAGGACATGGAGAGAGACATGTCATTTAAAAGTCTTAACTTAAGTCTTGCATTAGTGATGTGTGTGTGTGTGTGTGTGTGTGTGTGTGTGTGTTTTCAAATCCACAAGAGGAATGCCAATCCTCTAATTCAGAGCTGGAATAATCCAGACCTTGAAATGAGCAGCACATTCCTGATGTTTTGCTAGATTGAGAAACTTGGTTTATGGAGAAAGAAAAGATTGACACGAGTGTTGTGCTCCCTGCCAGAAATCTCCCTGCATCTCTAGCCTCAAGTCTTATCTGAGAGAGGAAAGATGACTTTGTGGCGCAGTTCGGAATGCAGTGGTCTATTTCTTAGAGGTAAGGATGCTGTAAGCACAGCTTTTTGAAAAACCTATCATGTTTTAAGCCCAACTTAGTGTTTCATGTTTGTTAAAATTGTGGCGCTAAAGAACAGTTGCTTCTCTTTCTGGATATCTGATGTGAGTCCAGCCAGGCCATTTTGCTGAAGTCAGATCCCAACAGTCTTCCTGTGCATGTTGTGTCTAAAACCCACTGAAAATAAGAAGAGATCAAGTACAAACAAGTACACCTGAGGCACAAGCACTGAACAGCCCCGTTTTTATCTGAGTTCTTTTAGACAGATATTGAACTTCTCTGTCACTGAGCTTATAGAACTTACCTTTCAAAATATCTTATTTTCTACTAGAAAACAGAGGCTGAGTTTTACATTCTTTTATCCCTCACAGTGCTTAACGAATTAGCAAACACTATGTCCCAGCTATTGCTCTAAAAGACTTAATCCTCCCCCAACCATTACAAGGTGAAGTACTCTGGTTATGTCTGTTTCCCAAGGTCACATGACTCGTCAATGGCGGAGCAAGTATTCCCATCTAGGAGCTCTGCCTGTAAGCTGCTCTAATTAGTAAACCTTAATAAAGCCTGCCATTTTGTTTTCTTTATTTTCCCTTACTTATGTCATTATAATCATAATCACTCTTGTAACTAGGACATGTCTTCACGTGTGTAGGCAAAGAATATGGATGTTAAAACAACTTAAGTCACCTTTTTCACCTCTTGCCCTAACTTGGAACAGAATTCATTCATGCATGCATGCATGTATGCATTGATTGACTCGTTGATAGATTGATTCATTCATTTATATGCCAAATGTCTTTTTGTGAAGGAGGTGTGAATTACATGTTTGTCATGTTCCAGGGTTACAGACTTGGGAAGTAGGGGAAAGAATAGTGGTACATTTAAATGAAAACAGTATTAATTGGATTCTGTCCTCTGAACAGAAGGTAGACCTAGGTTGGTCGGTGTAAGCTGGTGTAAGCTGGTTACGAGACGTTCTGGGAGTCACTGAATAGGCCTGTTCTCTCTAATACTGATGAGCCTTCTAAGCAGTAGCTTCCATAGATCCACTGATGGGGGAAAAAGATGAGTGTAGTTGGAGAAATGACACTGTTCTTATTTTCCTCACTCCCCCAGGCAGGGAGAGGGTGGTATCTTGCTCTCAGAAATATTCTTCTCCACCAGGCACTAAACAAAATGACTGAATACTGGGTCTGGTTTGTGTGACTGGGAGTTCTGCTCCTAGAAGACGTAGGCATTTCCATGTAAAAGGAATAGCACTCTGCATGGTCAATATGCATCGATTTCTATCTTGTTCACTGCTCAATTAATTAATTTTCCCTACCTCCTTCCTGCTGACATCACAGGCTATTTCTTTTCAGCTATTGTCTCACTTCACCATTTTCTCTTGGCCCTTTTCCTCTCAAATTCAGCAGCTTTCTTAGGCCTTCCTTCTTTCTTTCTTAGCGCTGTGGTCTTACCAGTGACTCCCTGAGCAGCATCTCTCCCGGCTCAGTCTGATTCATGACCCCTCTTCCCTGACCCTGTAATAACTCCATCCATCCCCTTCATTTATAGGTGGCTCTCAGACAATAAAACTCTGGGTAAAGGTAGATCCAAGTATGCTTAGTATTTATAAATTTCCAAATATCTTTAGGATGAGTAATAAAGATAGTATCCTTGTAAAAATTATTTATTGAAAATACTAAACAAATATTGTGCAACTACTATGTCCTCGGTACCATGCAAGACTCTAGGAATAAAATATGGAATAGGCAGATGTAGTTCTGGTTGACAGGAGCTTAAACACTAAGGTATCTGATCATTGGCATTACCTGGCTCCTAGGAACACTTTTAAACAAGTTTTAAAAAGGTTTTTAGCAATGACTGTTGCTATATACATGAAAACAAACTTAATAATACAAACCTTGTGGCAGCTTTTATTTTTCTAATTGTTGTAGAAAACGATTATAAATGTATTTTAAGTCTTTGGAATCTCAAACCAACAAATGACTTTCTCCTTCCCCCAACATATCAATGCCTTACATTAAAATATTTTTTAAATGCCTAATGAAAAAGTTTCTGTTTATAGCTGGTTAAGTCAAGTTTAATTTTAACCAAATCTAATTTTGTAAACCAGGTTGAGAACTAAGTACTTATTTTAGGCTTAAAATTTCATTTCTAACATTAACAACACAGGTATGCTATTTGCTAAACTAACATAAAAAGTAGACAACAACTGAGATTTGCCTTGTAAACTATTTGTTTTACCTTGCACAATTCCTTGAAACAAGTAGACAAACTGTAGGTTATGAGATGGAAATGTTTAATTCTTCGCACTAAAGCTATTTTCCAATTTTGGAAGAATCTGTAGTTATCATATAGGTTTCAGGGAAATAGTCTAAGATTTCTTAGGTATTCTCATGAATCCAGTTTTTCTGCTACGGAGAGATATGGGACTCCTTGGGTGTTAAATTTCCTTTTTCACTGCTTCATCCCCAGTGGGGAGCAGGGGTGCCATGGAGGCAGCAGCTGTATGGCAGATGCTAGCCCCCTTTTTCTGCCTCCTGATTAAAGCACAGTTGGTGCTGTTACAGCTGCATGTATCACAATATCATATTAAACACATTGCACTAATACTGATACTTTGAAAAAATTTCTTGATTTCCTTTACTCTTTTACCTTTTCTGCTATTTTTATTTTGATAATGCCCAAATGGCAAAGGCATTGGTGAATGTCTCAAGGAGCCCTGTTCTTCCATTGGCCTGGAATGGAAAATCATAGCAATAGTCTGGGGAGAAGACAAAGAGGTTTCATTAAATGGATCGGTATTCAGTTATCTTTCCATTCACCTCCTTTGGGTCTGGAGAAAAGCAGCCTTAATCTAACGTGGGTGAAAGAATTAACTTCCCCGCATTAGATCTGCTTTGGAGCTGTAGTTAGGGACGGTATTACCTATTCTTTGACCTCTCCCAAACTCTTCTTTCACTTTTCTACTTTGATTCTACTGTTTCTTCCTCTGTTTTACCCTGGAATTTGCTTCCCACTGAACTGGAATATCTTCTCACGTGATGTGTTTTTATAGCAATGCTGAAAGAACAACCATGTTCTTTCCAGAACTTGACACTCAGTAACTATAAAACCCAGTTTATCAGTCAAGAATTATGGTCCCTAGGGAAAAATCATACTGTATGCCTCTGTATTGCCCTACTTCCATATTTTTTTTTGGTAAGGAATATGTCCTAAAAGAAAGACAAAAGAAGACTGAATTCAAATTTGATTCTACCCTGAGTCAACTGGACAAAGGTTAGGCAGATGACCTAATAGTTTTTTACTACATAGCACTTTCTTAGTCATAATTTTTTCAGTAATATTTTTGTGTGTGTCCAAAGATAAGATTATAAGAATTTATGGCAGTATATGGCAATGATATTCAAAGTGTGGTATGGGCATCCATATGTATCTTTCGTGGGATATATAAGGACAAAACAATTTTTATAGCGTTACTAAGACATGATTTGCCTTTTCCGCTCTCCTTATCCTGTGATTCCACCAAATATAAAAGTTCATTAATGTTGTTTTAGATTACACATGGCAATTAATCATTAAGAAAATAATGCCTATAGGATTTTGTTGTGGTATTAAAGAGGAACATCCGCAATTATCTACATAGGCTATTAAAATACTTTCCCCTTTCCCAACTATGCATCTGTGTGGGAGAAGCCTTTTTTCATATACTTTAGTCAAAACAACACATTGCGACAGAACAGAAAGCATTTATGAGATTTCAGCTCTCTTCTCTTAAACTAGGAATTACAGAGTTTGCAAAAGTGTTAGCAATGCCACTCTTTCCACTAAACTTCTAGTTTGGAAAACGTATTTTTTATTGATAAAAATAGATTATTTATGTTCACATATAATAAATAATATTTTTAAATGTTTCTAAAATATTTGAATATCATAAATATTGATAAATATAATACACATAAACAAAAGATTTTTGGTGTCTTGCAATTTTTTAAGAATATAGAAGTGTCCTGAACAAAAACTTTGAAAACCACTGATATATGGAATAATTACATAGTTTATGTCATATTCACATGCTTATTAAACAAATGTGGAAAACCTGAGCTTTTTTTTTTTTGCCTTAAGAAGCAAAAGAAAAGTCTTTAAATTTCTTTCTTTCTTTCTAATGTCTTTATTATCTAATATTATCTAGTATCTTTATATTGTTTCTAATATCTTCTCCACTGTCAGCTTTTAGTTTGGTGTATACATATAAACAAATATAATAGAATTTTCCTTCCTTAATTCTTTATAATATATGAAGTACATGATATATAAGAAAATATATATTATAGCATATAAAAATACAGTGCAAAGAATCTGTATTTAATGACAATAGGTCACTTGGTTGTATTTAAGAAGAAATTAGGACAAATCGGGATATCAGATAAAGCAATCTGATATGTGGTATATAATATCACTGAGACAGCAATGATATGAAATTGCAAAACATCTGGAGGACTAGGAAAAACAACTTCCCCCTTTTTAAAGGGAAACCCTCAGATGGCCCATTTGTTGGAAGAAATAAAACAGATGGGATAAGATTAGGACATAGTCTACCTGCTTTTCTGCTTTAAGTGCTAAGTAAGTTCTCATACATTTGCAGAACTAGAGTTCAGAAAAGAGGACCTCAGAGAAGGGAGAATGAAAAGTACTAGAATTACAACCGAGGAAACAAAGAACTGTGAAACCAGCCGATTACACTTGCTGAGAAGTCGTTTGTCCTGTAAGCTCAGTGAAATGTAATGAGAACCTACTGACATTTCAGAAATCATAAATATACCCTGTTTTCACATACACATGAATACATTCTGGTTTCATGTCCAAAAATGACTCCATCTTCACTATTTATTTATTGGAGTTTTTTTTTTGAGGATTTATTTGCACTCTTTCCCTCTATGTAGCTATAAAGAAATTATTACAATAAATATAGTGCAAACATAGGAAGATAAAATAAAACAGGGACCCTTTTGTATCAAAGGGCACAGAAATTACCAGGATCCAATGACTCAGGTCATTTGTCTACATTAGTATAATATTGGCATCAATTGACATTGGTCAGTCAGTATATTTCAGGTACTTAAATATGTTGTCTTGTTTCATTCTTATAGCTGACTTAAGCATCAGGTTTAATTATTCCCATTTCACAGATGAGGAAACTGGAAAACAGAGAGCTCTTGCAGCACAGTCAAGGTTGCACACCTAGTAAGTGGTGGCCTTGAGCTCTTATGGTCATGTGTCTGTAGAAGGAGCTGGAATGCAGTCGTGGGTGACACCAGGGTTCTGAGCTCAAGGACCTTACGGTCCCCTGTGCTCACCATTTTCCCAAACAAGAATTCAATTCAGACTGTAATTAGTCTTATAATCAAATTACAAATAATAAGCTATAGGAAGACAGAAAAAAGCTAATTACTCTTTAAAGCACACATTTGCTTATTTTTATCTGTGTAGCTCTGGTACTCGGCATCAGGGCTGAATAGGTGACAAGGCCACTGGAGAATTTTCACAGAAGTGGACATTTGATTTTGGTCTTTATGAATCAGTACCAGTTCCCCAGAGAGGGAATGGGGGAGACCATTTCATCTGCACTCCAAGTAATGCTGATACAGAGACACATCACTCCTATGAATAACCAAAATAACACTCACTGTTTCCTCGCTCTGTGTCCAGTGGCGTACGGAGCACTTCATTTGTATTTTCTTGTCTAATACTCACAAATAGATAGATAAGGATTATCATCAATCTTCATTAATGGGAAAACCGAGAATTGGCGACTTGAGGAATTTATCATAGCTATGAATTGTTCACAGCGCAGCCTGTCTGAATGTGATGTGCGTGTCCTTAGCCCTGGTGGTACACATTCTTTTAAGAATGCCAAGTTTTCTGTGGTTGCTTCTCCCTATCTACTTCCAAACCTCAACTCCCCCATCTCACCATCAGGTAAACAGAATCCCCAGGCATGCACACCCCCTTCCCCAGGAAAGTCCCAGGCTTCCCTCTCCCGTTTAGTGCACTTGAGTTTTACTTGTTAGTTACACTTCATTTGGACTCCCTGCAACCCTCCGACTGCAGGGACTAGAATGAAGCAAGGACAGGGGACCCCAGTGGTGGCAGGAGCAGAGCAGTTTTGGAAGCCAAACAAGCCACATAGCTTTGAAGGCACAAGAAAGGCTTCATTTAGACACCAGGCAAAAAAAGATCAAAGCTGAGGAGACAAGCATGCCTGTTGTCTGTGAGAGGCAGCAAGTCACCAGAAGGGAGCCCCACATCCTTTACTGCAAAGCAGATGCGATACATCTGAGAGGCTACCATAAACTAACTAAACACTGCCACAGAGCCTTCCCTTGAAGTCTCACGGAAACAAAAGCGTGGGGCTTTCACCTGAAACAGAGAGGGGCTTGCTCTCTCTGCAGCTGGCACACAGCCTTCGGCCCCATACTGCTTATAATGCCTAGATGAACACCAAACATCTACTAATAAAATCACCCCAAAGCACAAAACTGCTTTATATATGTCTAAAAGAACAAGAAATTGATTTTATTTAAAATATTCTCTGGGAAGTGACCTGTAATGACTTACTTGCAATCACATATGTTTCAGGTTGATAGCGGGCAATTGAGAGAATCATGTCACTCTGCTGACGTGAGGCCACAGCTCTCTTAAATGAACACAGTAAAAGAAGGGGTGCTTTTTGCTCTTCTAGCTGGGGACTTCCTGGTTGAAGAGGTTTGAAGCATAAATGCATTCAGCATTTAACTCTTTGGCAAATGCCCTTTCAGGTGTTTTATTTATATGATTGTTTCTAATTCCTGTCATAATCCTGTGAATTTGGAATTATTAGATCTACAGTTGGGAAAGCATATTGAGTTTTTCCTCAAGGTTATATAGTATAGCATGGAACTAGGGTATGAATGCTTTCCTTCAAAAAATACTAGATTTTATTTCAAAAGTTACTTTGTAATGAACCATACCAGCTAGGAAATGGAAGCCCTAGTTAGGGAAATTCACTAAAGTGACACAAAAGCCATTAACTTTTGGAATAAAGTATTTCATCTGTTACATTTTAAGGAAAAAAATAGGTTTAAGATCTTAATAATTAAGGATCAGTAGCAAACACAGCATATTGAACAAAAGGACTTCAATCCTTAAACTTCACTTTTAAACCTAATTTTGAGGGCATGCTACAGTGACCAATTCATCCTAAGCTGCCAAGGACTATCCCGATTAGTTCATTTTTTCTGGAAATATGTGGTGAGTAGGAACAGTCTGCTATCCATAATTGCTAGAGGCAACAGAAATTAATGCAATTAAGTCCAATGGTGATTAGAGTTCTTAGGTGAATTATGCGAATGCATTAGCAAGTGGACTTGAATTGTCTTGGGCATTAGGGACAGCTCCTTGTGGAAGTGACGTCAGCAGAAATGTGAGGGGTGATAGATATTAGCCAGATATAAAGGGCCTGGGATGGAGGATACTCCAAGCAGAGGGAGAAGCATTCACAAAGACCAGGTGGCACAGGGAAGAGACCCTGGTACATTGAGGCAACTGGGGAAAGTAAAGTTTGGGTGAGGAGAGAGCGAGAAGGAGCAAAGTGCAGGTAACACACACAGGTAAATGGGCGGACGACTGCAAGGCCGGAAACTGAGTTAAAGGTTTTGGTTTTTATCCTAAGAACAGAGAGAAGCCTTTAAAGGGATTGGGGAGAGTAAAGGGAAGGGGTGGAAGCTGGGGATGAGAGAAGGTCTAGCTGACCACTGCTGCAGACCAGAGGGGCCACTGTGGCCAGGATTAGGTGTCACAGCAAGTTTGAGAGTACAGGATAGGAGATGAAATATCTCTATAATGTATAGCATATATATAGCATATAATACAGAATACATCACTTACAATATGTCACATAATATACATTCACATATATTCTCTGCTGAGTCTGCCCTGGGATACAAGTATTGCTGTGCCCTTCTACTAGGGGAGGAAATGAAGTGATTCAATAATGCACCCAAGAGCACTCAGCTAAATCATCAGGAAGATTTGGAGCTCTTGAGATATGCTATCCTCGTATTCTTTCTACCACAGCACAGCTGCCTTAGGTAATTGGCTGACTTACGCTTTGCAGTTTTTAACCAGACCCTAAATGGCAGTTACTTACAGGAACATCTGATTAAATTATCTGATTAAAAATGACTTAACTAATGACATCCAGAAGCAATCAAGAAAACACTGAGTATGGCTCATGGGGAGGTTCTGAATGGGGATATTAAAAAGTGCAGGAAGCATTTGTGTGGGTTATGTCCCTGGCAAAAGCCAGACTCACAGGGTCGAACCGCTTCGTGAGCAAGTGGATTTTGTCATCCTTTCCTTTCGAGTAATGCAAGGAGCTGCCTTGCACTGTGGGCTCACAGAACCGGGACTGTCACTGCAGATGGGAAGTAGGAGCAAGTGTCCTGGCCTGACTGCCAGGCGGGTGCACTGCCTGCTGCAAGCAGAGACCATTAAGGCTGTAACAACCGCCAAGGAGCCCACCCACCCGGAAGAACAAAGACTCTTCTACTTTCCCGACAGATCCCGGAACAGATGAGAGCAGAGGAATGGTGTAAGTGTGTGCAGGGGGTTCCTGTGTGGGGGGTGGGGTTGACATCGTCTCTGACTTCATAATTTAAGCACAGTGAATGCCAAGAAACCTAAGAGGTAAATCAAAACATGTAAGGAATTCATGGGCAGTGAACCTAAAAAATCAAATTTTTAGCCCTGGTCTTTCCCTCTTCTCATGCTCAGTCCTGATAGTACCAAAAACAAAAACAAAAACAAAGCAAATACACTCATGTAATCAAATACACTCACACACACACATATCTGTGTGTGTATATATATATAAATACACACACACTCAAATACACGTATATACATACCTACATATTTTTTATATATATATACATGTTTATATGTATGTTTTTCCTTATGTTTTCCTGACCTCTAAGAATGTAAATAATGCATTTCTTTGGAAAAAGAACTATAATCTAAAGAACTTTCACTGATAGCAGAGATTAACACTTTTTTAAGGTGACTAGGGATGTTATGTAAAAATTATCCATTTAAAAAAAAAGGAAACTATATCTAATTATGGCACTGCCTCTAGTTTTGCTGACTCTAATCTACTACTCCAGCACCTGTGTACACACACACACACACACACACACACACACACACACTTTAGTTTTACCTAGGTCAAAAAATAGGGAAATCGTGATCTGCCTGCCTAATTTGTATCTGCATTTTATATATACTGTCTCATTTATTGTTCCACCTAGTTTGAGAGGAAAGGGTTACTAGTCACATTTTACAGATGAGGAAATGGCTGCACACAAAGGTCAGGGGCCTGCACAGGGTCCCATAGGCAATGGGTGTTTGTCTGGCTCCAAAGAAACCTAAGATAAGGCCCAAAGCCATTGCACCACACTGCTGTTTCTCATGAAGTAGCTCAGACCTGATGTTTCTCCATGGCTACAAAACAGAGAGCAGAAAATACTTCACTTAAAAAAGAACAAACTGTTTTGACCCAGCAAAGTTTTCTCCTTATTTTTCCCTTTTTTCCTGACTTCTAAGAATGCAGATAATGCACTTCCTTGGAAAATAGACTGAAACCTAAAGAATGTTCACTGGTGGGAAAGAGAAAATTTCACTTTTTAAAAATGTTATTGAAAGGATTAAGTCAAGAATTTCTCTAGAAAAGAGCCATTGCATCTTGGGTCCTGCCTGACTACATTTTATTGCTGACACCAGTCGTTCTGGGGTAGAGCCCCGAGACCTGTCACACCAGCGCCACCTGGGAACTTTTTGTAAAGGCAGATCGCGGGTCCCACCGCCGACCTACTGAGTCAGGAACCCTGGAGGTGGGGCCGAGCGATCTGCGTTTAAAGCCCGCCTTCCAGCTGCACACTAAAGTTTGAGAACCACCTAAGTACTCAATTGTCTGAGAGAATCTTTCTAAATTATTTATCTGTCTTACCTCCCTGCTCAAAACTTGTGTTTGGCTATCATTTACTTACAGAAAAATTTTGAACTCAAGTGGTTTATGTTCTTTTTCAGACCCCAAACCTTCACCATAACCCCTTTGCAATTACAGGACCAGTTACAGGTCTTTGGAAAGTCTTATCTTTTGGTTGCGAATGCCTTTCACTCCTGTATTTGTCAGCTAAAACCTGTGTGTGCTCACACACAAGCATTGCCACCTCTAGGAAGATTGCTCTGAATTCACTAAGCAAACAGGGCTACTAAGTGACCTTATTTCATACCTCTATCGCATTTCTTATTATTTTGGTAATTTTTATAGGTTTCCTCACTACTTGAACTACTTCAAGGGCAGAGAGCATGTCACCAGAGCTGTTCACTGCCCTAAGCACATAGTAGGTGATCAACAAATAGCTGTTGCACAAATCAATTGAAAATTGAGTCAAAGCCAAGTACAGCACACTAAAAATTCTACCAGGTCATTTATGGTTCTAGTGACACTAAGTAACATGTAATATAATTATTGAAGGCTTTATTTCACCAAGGATTTATAGATCCTCCCTGTTTTCTCTGACATTCTCAATCTCTGTCTATTCCCACTCTCTAATTTAATAACTCCCCTTTTTAACTGTGCCTTGGGTTTGCTATTACACACAAATATTTGATAGAGAGGTTATTTCTTTGAAACGACCATGTATTTTTCCAAATATCAAATCTCTATTTTTTTATGCTCCCAGACCCTGCCCCACCTCACTGTTATGTCTTCTTTCAATTTTCTACCACCAAAATGGGACCATGAGGTTAATAACATTAGGGAAGGGGAGATACTGCTTGGAACAAAGGTCCCTTCATCAGCTTTAAGTTTTGAATTCTCTAGACTCTAAACTACATGAGAAGAGTGACTTGGTTTTGTGCTTACTGCTCTGTTTTGGAAAATAGAAGAGTGCCTAGCATACAGGATGTACCTAATAAATACTTATTGAATGAATGAATGAATGAATGAATGAGAGCTGAATTGAATGAATGAATGAATGAGCTCTTGATCTCTTTCATACAAAAAAAGTAATAATCACTGGACTTGAGTAAGAAGGAATTTTTTAACGTTGCTTAAAATTTCTTTGGACTTCAGCAAAAGGCAGTTTCACTCACAACCATATATTGCAGGTATAAGGAGAAACAGATTCTGACAAACAAGAAATAGAGAGCCCACAGCCCATCCTTTCTGATCTAAGTAGACGAGATGAAGTAGAGGGGGACAGAGCGAAAGCAGCAGGTAAACAGAAGTGTGCCACACGTTCCCCTGTACAGACCAAACTCTGAAAGAGAAGAACCAGGCTGGATAGGTCGGGGGCCATGCTAGTCGTGGACGGGCTCTTCCTCTACTTCTCTTTGGACCTTGGAAGGTGATCTGCCAGCAGCCTATCCTCTCACCAGCCTGATGACAGTTTCATCAAATAGGATGATTTGCTGTGATTAAGTAAGAGAGAATCTGAGTATGGTTATACAGAGTTCCAGAGTTGCCAGATTTAGCAAATAAAAATATAGGGCACCTAGCTGCATTTGCATTTTGGTTCCACAAGTGCATTTGGTTTTGGTTTATTAGTTTGCGGTGGAGGTTGTTTTCTGGTTTTTTTTTTTTTTTTGGCATAAATGTCTCACATAATATTAGGGATGGGGATACACTAAAAAGTGTTCAAATTCAAATTTGACATGGCATTCTGTATTTTAAATGGCAATTCCCCTGCTGCCAATTTTTATGTATGTCTTCAGGGATTTCCACGGGGCCCCCAGGAGGGCAGGTAAAAGTCAGTTGAGAGCTTCCCTGGGGATCTGGCCAGAGGGTGTCACAGCATACTGAAAGCCAAGGAATGGCCAAGTTTTCAGGGAAGATAATCAGCTCTGACCACGACAGACAAGAAAAGATCCCAAGTTATACCAGGCTCATTAAAAGAAAGTCAAGACTCCCTAGGAATGGCACCAGTTGCCCCTCAGCAATGCCATGAGTCCTGACAGAAGACCGCTGAGGCAGAGACCAATAAAATCTCAAGAAGCCAAAGAGCCTGTGAAGGGCACCATGCAGATGTGGGTGCAAGACAGAATGCTGTTTAGCTGCAACGAGGGAAGTTTGCAGACATCTTCCTTAATGTCTTCAGTATGTCACTCGCCTTTTGACACAAGAGCACCTCTCCCTGAGTAGCCCCTTGCAATGACTGAATACAGCAGGGACAAGAGTCTGGTTACTTCTGCCCAGCATGAGAACTCTGGAATGATCATTGTGCCCTCGAGAGCTTGCAGTTGGACTGGCAGAGCCCGTGCTATACTCGTGCTGTGCTCTTCCTACCCAGCCCTGCTTCTTTCCATCTTTCCTTTCATACACACCACCTGCATCTGCAGGCTTTCCTTGTTCAATCCTGCTTTCTCCCTCTTTTAGTTTTCACAGGCCTTGTCTTGAAACAAATCCTTTGAACTCCTACTCGTTCAGCATCTGCTTTGCAAAGGTTCCCAGTGACACCACTGTTAGCTGCTGTACTGCCAGCTGATTACCCTTCTCCCGTAATCTCAACTGTTTTCTTAAGAGAGGAGACAACGGAACTCTGACATATTGTGTATTACCTAAGTCGCCATAGCAGAAAAGTAGTTTATGTTCTTAAATCAGAGGGAGAGTACCTAACTGGAATACAGCTACCTGGAAGAAAATGATCTCTCCAAGTCATCTACATAATGAGATGTGAGCTCATGAAGGAGATCAAACTAGTTACAGAGAAATAAAAAGGGCAATTTTTCTCTGCACGTTTCTTTGCAATACTGGAGAATTTACAACCCTGCCCCCATCTACTTCAGGTGGAATCAGACTCAGAATTCTGATGAATGAGGTAGGAAACAGAGATCAGGGGAGGTTTACAGGGAGGAGCCAGAGGTGAACTTCAGGAACATTTGAAGTTTCAGTGTCTTTCAGGGGAGGATGTCTTTGAGATTCACCTTCTGACCCTTCATTAACTTCAATGCGAGTTCCCTATCTTGGGAAAACATTGGTCAGGTTAAGACTCACCCTGTAGTTTGTTTTGGGAAAATGACCAAAAGCTATTTCTTATCAGGTACCCAAGTAGTGGGAGAAGGGGTCTAACTTCCTGCCATTTCTTTTAGTGTGAAAGCTCATCTTCATCTACTTAATCCCATGGAAGCATTTTATCCCTCCAGGAACACTTTACTGGGTCAGGGTTGCCTACCTTTAAAAAAAATTTAGGTTGCTTCCCACTTAAATTTTGTTTCCAGAATGAAAGAGATTTGTTGGAGAAGAAAATACTAAAAATACTTTAGAATCTAAGCTCTTTGGCCTGCACTTCAGGGTAATTAATAAATCCAACTAACCTATCATTGTTCCCAAAGGCTGGTTACAGTGATTTCCTGTCTGAGGTAAGCCCTGTCTAAATCTAAAGTATATGATGAACCTGCTTCAATAGTCATACCTTCCTTGGTCACAATAGCCAGTTTATCTCTCTGAATCATTATTTATTTTCTTCTCATTTATTTTTTTATTCAATATACATACCCTTACATTTTATAAGTATTTTTTTTCTGCATAAACAGCTTATCTCACCAATAAAATTCTTAAGTTATTAAAGAAAGAGATCACATATTTTTCTTCTAGAGTAAGCAGCATATAGTAAATGCTTCATAAGTAGCTACCAGCTAATTCTGGAAGTTCTCTTGACACCAAAGCAAGTTATTTCAGGAAAATCATAAACACGAACAATTAAATCAGGGTCAAAGTTAAATAATACCATTTGGGGAGTATATCAATATTGTGCCCACAGTGTTCTTATTCTTTGAGTCAAAAAAAGTTTTGAACAGTAAGAGACTATGGAAAATGGACTTCAGCCAACTTGATTATGAACAACTATTTGGTCTCTACTAGTGACCAGCAATGAACTTTGAGGCAAGTCAGAGCTAGCTACTCCACCTATAGTCTTGCCACCAGTTATAAAGAAATGAGGTCTCAGTCTAAATTCTGCCATAGCTGCACACAAAGCAATGCTTAGAAAGCAGAACGAACTGTTCATACAACCTGCCTGGTTGGCTTAAAGGGGGTCTCACTTCACTGCCCATTTAGATACCATTGTCACAAATTGCAAGACACGTTCACTTGAAGCAGGCACAGAAATGTTCTAGAAGCAGACACAACAACATTCCAGAGCCAGGATTCTGTCACCATTACAGCTGAATCAAACAACCAGCATCCTCCAGAATCCAAGGCTGGACATAGGAGTCTTTAGGGATTTAGATTAGCACATCTTTTCTAAGGGTGTAGACTACAAACCCTCCCTGAATTCTTTTTGTGCATGCAAGTGTGGGAAATGTCTTCTAAATATATTAGCCAGTATACATATATTGAATATTTTAAACTTCCATAATAAGGAATCATTTTTAACATTAATCATCCTTGTCAACAATCCACTATTTTCAGTAGTAAGTGCTGCATGTCTGACATCCAGTGTATTAATTATCAGAGTTGTAGCGATTGATCCAAATACAAGTGACAAGACAAAGTCACTGCTTCTGGAAGATAGAAAGGCTCCCTGAGGCCCAGGATCCAGTTCTAGACCATGTATCCCTGATTAGTACCTTCATCATGATCTCTGGATTGTGCATTCTTGATTAAGTACTAGAAGCATCTAGGTTACAGGCTAAACCAAATAACACACATGTTCTCCCACATAGCATCTGCGGCAGTATTTAAAAATAACTTACAGATATAATCAAAACCAAAGAGAACATCTCTGCTAGTGTTTTTCTAACTGGGTTCTCTAGAGTCCTAGTTTCAGGTCCCAACTCCCACCCACTAGGGAGCCACTAAGTCCTTAAAACAAAGCTACTTTTAAAAAATTTAACTCTTTTTATTGAGTCTCCATGTAAGATTTCATCTGAAGGATAGAAAGGGTTGCTGGAAAAAAAAAAAAACATTGGAAAGAATTACTCTGCTACTCCTGTCTTGCTTTTTCTCAATTATAAAACTGCCACTCAGAGGGTGTAGAGATAAAATTTGAGGTCTACTAGTAGTAGTAGAGATAAGCTCAGAAGAACATTTATAGTACGAAAAAATGGTACCTAAAGACACCATGACAAAAGTCAGATGTCTAAGTAAGTAGTTTGCTGGGTCAAAATCTGTTGGTAAAGTGGGACTAAGAACCAGCTGGGTTATTGTGTGTTCTTAGTGTTTTGACGTATCTTAGGTTATGTACATACGTGGTACCCGTTCAGTGGCTGGAACCAACCTGGTTGGTCATATAAGTCAACCTACATGTTTACAGGAAACAATCCTCTGTTGGAATCCTCAGTGCATAAAGCTGGAAACTATCCTCCAATAAAGGAAAGTGAAAGCTACGTGGAAGGAAATGAGCTTTGAGGGCATACTCTCATCTCAAGGACGCCATTGTCGCTCCTGCTGGACTGACTGGGTCGGGAGCCCTGGACACTTTCATAGGCTGGGGCAGCATGTCTGATAGGCTGGAGGAGCATGACATGCTCTGCACTACCTTCCTCCCTTTGGTCGGGGGCTCGTAAAAGTTTGCTGGTCAAAGGAGAGAGCTCTGTCATGGACACCACTCTTCCTCCCTTTTCTCTGTGCCCTGGGGAGTTTCCTACAAGGAGGGATGGGAAAAGCCACAGACAGGGGCAGACAGCAGGGCACATGTCCTCACTCTCTGTAGCTGATCTTTATCTTCCCACTCACATTTCTCAGTCAGCAGGTACTTCTACCAGATACGCTCTACACAACTTGTCAGATGAGGAGCAAAAATGTAACAGAAAATCTGGGAACCCTGAGCTAAGAACCTAAGGAGTCCTTAACTTTTTCTAAGTTATGCTTTTGAGGACTAGCAAAGCCCTGGGCTGTCTCCCCAGAACAATGCTCACATGTTTCAAGTTTTACAAACTATTCAGAGAGTTCATGGCCTCTTCCACCTACAGATAGTTCGTTCCCCCTCCTTCCAATCTAGAAAGAAAGTGGCCTGAGGTTACATGTCTATGAGGTATTCAGACATTGTAGGTATAAAGGGAGTTATTGTATGTATTAAAATTAAAGGTAGCATTTGAACAAACACAAAAACAAATCTGATGGTTAATCTACTCTATTAGGAGATTCTCTTTCCCATTTCCCACTGCGTTCCTACATAAAACTGCAGAGACTAAGCATACACCCCACTAAGCTCAATCATTCTTTCTGTGAGCTACCCTTCAGGCATATTTTGGTGTAAGCAAAGCTATTTTGATAATATAAAATAAAAGCAACTAAAGTCAAAAGCTATTCTGATAATATAAAATAAATGCAAATAAAGTCATAAGGCTATTGGAGTCACTCAAATAACATTTGTTTCTAGATCTCATTTTGAGTTTATCACAAGCTTTCTCAAGTTATTTAAAAGTACATTCCTAAAAATGATTGTAACTTATTCCTTTTACAAATATTATACTATTTTTGTATAACTGAGTGATGTTGGTAAATTGTAACAGCTTTCAAGAGAGCACATTTTCATGTCACCACTTTAGATTTTAAGAGTACTTGGTGTAGGTTTCATTTGTGTCTCCAGCACATAACTGACTGTATTGTTTTACATTCCCACCTCTATGATGAAATGAATGCAAAAGGAAGGAGGTGAAATTGGGAAAGGTCATGGGAATAATGTGAATCCATCTCAACTACCAAATTACATCCATGTCTTAAAAATCCTTGTTCCAACATGGACTGGGTTTCCTCTGAGCTACAGAGAAAGAATAAACAAACAGACATGTTTTTCAAAGAGAAGGAAAATAACTGCCAAGCTGTACACATTTAATTGTAGCACAATAACACAAGTTAATTTTCATCATCAAAAACATATTTTAGTGATTAAAAAAACAATCCAACCTAGGAAGCCACCCAAAGTTTCCCTCCAAAGAAAAGTATTGTACCAAAGTCTAAATTGTGCAAACCTACCCTGTGATTATCACCAACTGGGAACCATGGAAGAGCTTTAATGCCAAAGCATGAGAAGGCATTTCAGCATTACATGCCACCTACTTGTTCCAAGCTATTCCACAAATTCAAAAAGGCCAATTTATGAAAAGCATAGTAAATACAGTGCTTGTTTTCATTGCCATCTATTCCTTTAGATGTTTCTCTGAGCTCAAGCCTACCATGCCTGTTGGATAAAGCAGACACAGTTAAAGAACAGAGAAGTCACTGCTCACCTTATTGGGGACAGATGTATCTTTGCTGTTCAGAGCCATTATATAGTCAGGTTTATCAAACCATTGTCTCCAATAAATGCCATTGATTTGAATGGTTTTGCCAACTTTAAAAAATTGAACATAATTTCAGGAACTCCAAAATTTGCCTTTGCTAACACTCTGTTCCAGTGGGGGAACATCCTATGTGCCACTCTTCCCTGTTATGTTAAATCTTGTCCCATAATTATGATGGCTAATGCTTTATAAAAGCAAATGAAGATCCTAGTTCTCAATTGCAAGGGCAAATATATGGGTCATGCATCATGAAGCCTGACACATTATGAGAATGCAACAGTCTATAAAACCCCAAATTCATCTGATTTTTCTGAACTGTCCTCACTGTTATGCTAAGAAATTATTATTATGAATATTTATGAAACTATCCTATTCTTGGCTTCCTTAGGCCATCATTGTCCTGGCTTGAATGAAAAAAGAAATTGTTCTGGTGACATATACAAAAACTTGACTTGTCACATAAGCTTTGTAATTTGTCTAATCTTGAATATTTTTCTTTGGTTATGTGATATTTTTTTCTACACTTTAGCACTTAAGAGTCTGTATCTCTCATAGAAAAAAGATTCTGAAGACCAGAAAGGGTAAATGAATGATCTAAGGTTACACTCTTAATCAGTGGAGTCACCGAGGTTGGGATTCAGGTCTCCTGATTCCCAGTCTAGGATTCTTTCTACACACCCACATACTAAACTATACTTCATAGTCCTAATGACTTCAACTTTTCATTACATAAAAACCCTCAAAGACATGACCATATTCAACAACAGTATTATTACACAGAGAAAAATAGGCTTTCTTATACACTGAAATTCTTTTTCCCCTGCAGGTGAAATAATTGTAAAGCTAAAAATATGATCATGGCAGAATGGCAGAAGCAAACATCACATGAGATGGTCTAAAAACTTCCTGCCTTAAATGAGCACTGCGAAAGTGAGGACTGAGGTTTACATACATTTAATGAAGAAAAAATGTTCCAAGTTCCACAAATTTCAAGTCAGCATATTTTAATGACTGGAGTGTGAACATCGGGGGTATTTGGGACAGGATGGAACAGTGAAGAGAAAGGACAGCTCCTTTCCACATCACATCCTCCCCTTGCATGCAACCGAGTGACTGCCTTCGGAGAGGACATCCATCTGCAGTGACCGCTTTGGATCATAAGCCCCCACCCCCAATGGAAATGAGTGCCTATTTCAGGCATTTTATCCCTCTCTTTTGTTAAACTCTCCCTCCAATGTTTATATAATTACTGAATAGAGGGCAGGGTCTCTTCCAAATAAACATCCATAACCAGATACATCTTAAAAGATATTGCTGGCTGTAGCTTACATCTTATGTAATTTTTTTTTCTTAACAAAGAAAAGGAGAATAGGCAAGGCTCAAGCTGCTGTTTCAAGTGTGGTTTCATAAAACTGGCCTTTCTATGACAATATGAGTTGTTCATTCATCCTATAAAAATGCCTCATATTAGACAGCTGTTTTGCTTTTGCTAAGCAGTGGGATTGGGGTATAGTATTTACACTGTATTCTATTATAAGCTAAAAAGACTCACACCCTGGAAATAGTTACTGCTTAATGAAAATAATATGCTATAACCAGGATTATATTAACATCTGACAAGAAGACCTCCCTTGTACTAAAATGTGTCCCTTCTAATAAAAGTATATGCAGATTTAAACCAATTTCTCTGGTTTTACTCATGGTCAACAAATATAACATAACTTTTCTTAATACATTTTATCTGAATTTGAGAGAAAAGTATCTGATGATGTCTGAAAATGTCCTTTAATTCAATAAGATGCATAGTCCTGGGGTTTGAATAGCAGACACACCTGGGTGAAGATTTGAACTATTTCATGAAATTGCTGTTTCATCTTGTACAAACTGCTTAACTTCTACAAGGTTCAATTTTCTAATTTTATTAATGGAATAAATATACATACCACATGGTGTCCTTATGACATTTCAAGATAATATTAAATATCTAGTTCAATACCAAAAAAAGAGTTAAGTATTCAATGTGGTATCATGGTTAACTATATAGGCTTGGGAGTGATCTGATCTCAAAGCTTTGCTCCATCACTTTTGTGTCTAAATCTTTGCTCATGTGATTTGGGCATAACAGTAATGGCTATAGGACATGTTTTTTAAAAGAAAAATTAAATAAGGTAATATGCTTATAGCACTTAAAATAAAATCAGGTACATAATAAATACTCAATCCACTCATTAACTCAACAAGTATTTATTTGGCACCTGCTACATGCCAGATGCTTTTTGAAGATTTACCAGTGAAATAAATGGTCAAAAATATTCAGTCTCCTGAGCTTAATAATTTCCAGAAAGAGGTATAGTAAACAAAATAGACAAGTATTATCACTATTATTTTAAAACAATGAAAAAGTGCCAAGGATATTTTCAAAGAGAAGGAAAATGGGAGCAGGGTAGAAATTTTAGAGTAGTCAGGAAGCACTCACTAAAAAGATGCTATTTGAGTAAAGATCTAAATTTTAACAATTATTATTTTACTTCCTCCTTTTCTTACTCAAAATTATGATAGAACTCAATGAGCAGGAGGAAGAGAAGAAAAATATATCAACCAGGGATAGACAAGAAAAGAGAAACCGTTCAAGCCAGAAGGCATTTATTCGGGTAAGTAGATATATACAAAGACATTGCAAGATATGAAGAAGTGAAATCAAAATGAAACTACTGTTTTCTTTCAAGAAATTACAATATTACAGAAATTGCTGGAGACCACTGCCAATGACCTCAGCTACATATGGCACCAAGATGGTAACTCATTAAAGCCATTGGCAAAACTACATATTTGTCTGCTCTCAAACCCATGCACCTGCCTGCTCCTGGGAGAGGAACTATATTTCTATTTCTTTTTTACCTTCAAAATCTCATGCAGATATATCTCATTAAAGGGGTTTAAAGTAGAAAGCTAATGGTAGTGGATTCTTGGAAATGTATTTTCCAGCCTGTGATACAAAGATGTCACAGAATGAAGTCTGGGAAGGTATCTATTGAAAAATGAGAAGACAAAAAAAAGGGGGTGGGGTGGGAAGAAAGGCTATTTGCTATGTATCAAGTATTGTGCTAAATCCTTTATATTCATTTACTTCCCATAAAATTGTTTATTATTGGTAGTATGTGATCTTCCACCATTGGATAAGTTAATTTGTCCAAAGTGACACACTAAATAAATTGTAGAACTGTGTTTTATTACTACTAAGTTTAATTACAGAACCTGTGTTCTTAACCCCTCTGCTTTTATTTACCTATGTAGTTTATCCCTGGAGAAAAGGATAAAGAGGGAATGAAATGACTTATATAATGATCTAGAAAAACCATAACTGATTTTACTTGTTACTGACTTTGTTGCAAAGGAGTTGGGGAAACAGCAATTTAAAAGGAACAAGAACTAATTTTGAGAGCTCTCAAGGAAGAAGAATTCCGTTGCGAAGGAGAAGAATGAAGAGCCACAGGGGTGTCCTGCCATGGTCCCTTTGCAAATACTTTGAACCATCCTTGTTTTCAGGCAAGACCCCTTTTCCAGATTAAGGTCCACAAAGAATTAGAATATCAGATCTCGAAGAAACTTTAGAAATCAATTCACCCCATATGGGGAAATGAGAAGACCAAGATCACCAACGTTGAAAGGTTTATTCAGGTTCATACACAACCAGGCATGGAGTCAAGAACTTCTCCTTGGAGACCATGTCTTAATCTGTTGTTTTAATTATTTAATATCTATGAATTTTTGTGTCTGGTGGTTAAAACTGTAAAGTGAAAATTTTGTTTGCTATTCTTGGCTCATCTGCAAACCTGCTGGCAGCTATGTTATATCTCATTCACTTCATCCAAGGTTTCCAGAAACTCCGTGTTACCATATGTGGGATACAAATCTCATTAATCTTCATTCAAAATATTAAAGAGACTGGACTGTGAGTTAATTTGTATAAAGTACTTTGAGATTTTTGGATAAAATCCATTGTATAAGCAAAGCAAATGGGACTATCTTCCTTTTCCGGATCATCAACCAGTATTTTGAAGAATGACAGATTCTAAATTCAATAAGAAATATAAATGTTCCTCTTTGAAATCTGACAGTCAAGTTTGGAAAGATTTCAATATCCATGAAATTTCTAAAGTAATCATAAAGTGAGTTTGCCTCCAAAATCTTCCTGTTTAAAAGTAGAAGCTTTTTAAAATTGCGTTTGGAATATTTCTATCCTGAGGGAACAGCTGGCATGCTCTCCACTTAACTACATATTCCCACGCCATCTTTGGAAAACTAAATACTGCAATTTACTTCAGCCATATTATATTAATATTTATTATTCAAAGAAGGACAAATAGCCACTGAATACTTTTTCTTCTTTGAGAAGCACCGTGTTCCTTAAGATTTATGTGTGGGAATCTATTTGTGTGTTTTGTTCTGTTTACTAATCTTTGTCAGTCTCCAGTCACTGGACATATTTATTCTGCTAGAGTAAACTCCACGTTGTTCATGGTACTTTAGAATTAAATATTTTAGTTCAGTTAGCGAACGGCACTTATCTCATCCCTGATAGAAAGAAATAATCATTGTTTCCTTTCTCTCCTTTTCAGAGATCCAGAAACAAATGATTTTATACAATGAGAAGCTTAGCAAATGCCCAAACTGACAAGCACAGTAATTAATATCCTTAACGAGTTGTTCCACTCACCAATTTGTATCACCAGAAATATCCAAAGGATTCAAATGACCTAATTTTAAAAACTAGTCTTTGGAAAGAAGAGAGAATGATATTTTTGCTCTCAAGGGCAAGTGGCATTTACCAACCTCTCCCCAAAAAGCTTAGAAAATCCAACTTGCCATAATTAAATCTGTCCAAAAAATGCACAAGAATCAATTGATTAAGACTCTACAGTTTACTGGACTCCTTGGTTCTCAACATCCTGCCATCTGGGTTTTACTTCCACTGTACCACTAAAATTGATTTTTACAAAGTCATCAATAGCCTATTAGGCACTAATGTCTTCTTGAATTGAGCTTTTTCCTTGGTGTTTCTTAGGACTCCCTCCTAGGCTATCTTCTTAATTTATATGTTCTTTGGGTGATTTCATATGTTCTTCTGACTTCAATAATGTTTATGTCTCTAAACATATGTTTATAGTCCAGATGTGTCTCCTGAACATCAGACCTTTATATTCAAGTTCTTATTAGATAACTCCATTTGGGTATCTGGTAAAAATCTTACTCATTATCCCCAAACTGAACTTATATTTTGCCCTCCACAAATTGTGTTTTCATCTGTGCTCTGAATTTCAGTGAATGCCATCCAGCAATCTTTTCAGTTGCGTAAGTCATAGCCCTCACAGTCTTCATGACTGCCTTTTCCTCCTTTCCCTAACACCTACAATCACTTACCAAGCCCTCATGATTCTCTTTTAAATACTTTTAAATCTATTAATGAGTCATACTACCTCTGTTGTTTAGACCACAATCTTCTCTTGCTTGGATTATACAAAGGCATCCCAACTGGACTTGGTGTACTCAACCTTCTCTTTCTCCAGCTCATTCATTATTTGAACTAAATTTATAATACGGTTATGTCATTTTCTTCCCTCTCTCTGACATGCCAGGCCTCTCTTTGCCAAGGCTTATAAAAGGAGTTCATTAATATGTGAAAAAGAAAACAAAGGGAGAGAGGAAGGAAGAAAAGGAAAAGTGAAAATTAGTAAAGTCATACTGTTTATTTTTTAGGAAGACAAGCTATGGTTTCATCTTGAAAGTCCCAAGAAAGAAAACAATTGTTTCTGAAATGAGTAGATACAAAGTTGGGCAAAGATAAACTCTATGTATGAGACACCCGACAGTAGGCAGGAAAAAAGGAAGGTGAGATTGTTAAGAAAAATAAAATAAACCCATCCTTCATGGCCTGCATCCCACCCCACTTGCCCTTCCCCTGTGTCAACAGATATAATTACCCTGCATGATACTGAACATTTCCAGCCCAGGTAGAAAACAATTTGTAAGCGTTGCCTATGCTGAAGGAAAAAGAGTGACTATTACTCCAAAAAAAATGATGATGATGATAATGAAGGACAAAACCCTAAACTTTAACTAATCCAGTTAATTCCTATTGATAAAACTGTTGCTGTTAGGCTTTTAATTTATTACATTTTAAAGATTAGCTAGTCTAAATTATGGCATTTCAACTGCAAGGAAGATGCCTGAATCTAGAGGTTAGCACCCAAATAAGTCAAGGGAACCTTCGAAGAAACTGAAATGAAACTGGTTAATTAAACGAGTTCAGTTTACCAAGTTGATCACTAGAAGCCTAAGAGCACCTGCAGAGAGGGCTGGCCGAACACAAAGTACAGAGTAATATCACATCAGGCTGTAATGCTAAGTTCCCATGAGTAGGAATATGATTTACTTTTTTTTTTCAAACATGGTAAGTATGAAAAAAAGAAAAAGGAAAGAAATCTGAGATTTGATTGCAAAGCAATGTCCATTCTTTTTAATGTCTTCCTTTCCCCGCTGCAGTTCTCGTCCCGTGGCAGAAAGTCCAGATGTGCAATGATTCACAAGCAATGCGAGGCGACAGTTCTTCCTTGTCTGGAAATACTAAACCCAATTCCAAGACACATTTTCAACTGTGTCAAACCCATTTGAAACCACCCTCCTTAAAAATGACATCTTTTTTTCTTAGACTGGTTTTTCCTTGGATTCCCATGTTCTTCAGACTGAGTACTCTGGGTATTTGAAACTTAAAATATTTTTTTAAAGCCACTTTGCCATTGATGAGAGAAGATAATTTTTTCAACTCTAGAAAAGTCAACCCAATTTACTCCAATTTTTTAAATGTCTCTTTAGATCCTTTGTGTTCTCTGTTGTGTCTCTGCACACATATTCAGGATGTTTTTCCAGATGAGAACTAAGTACCCTTTTGTAGAAATAATTTTCAATTCTCTGATAATATACTTTATTAAAAACATTAAGAAAATGTTCAAATAAAAATTACTCAGCATCCCATTTCTAGAAGTAACTTCATTTTTGGATATTTTCCTTACATATTTAATATAGCTAAAGTCAGGAAGTTATATATGTTTTTCTGAGTAATTTAGATATCATGAGAGCATCTTTATAAACATTATTTTTATTGCTAACTAATATTGGATTTTTAGGTAGTTTCAATTTTTTTTTCTATTATGCATTTTGTAGTCATTAGTTCCTGTACATTTCTCAAGTACAGAGTCACAGATGAGAAATTACCATATCAGAGAATATATATTATGTATATTTTGAGGCATTTGATTCTGGATCTTTAAAAAGATGATAGAAGTTTACTTTCTCATATGCAATATAGAAGAACAATTCCTCTCACCACAAGGGCATTGGGCATTATTTGTTTTACCTTTCAAATCTGATGAGCAAAATGCAATGTCCTTAATATTTTACATTTTTGATTACCAGGATTGTTGAAGTTTGTGTGTGTCACACACACACACACATTCGTGTTTCTCAATGTTCACCAACTTGCGTATGCACATGGGTGTGTCCCTTATTGGTGATTTTATTTATCTTCCTGGGACTGCCCCTAGGGTTTATATCCCTATGAATGTAATCACATGTCTGATTTGGTTGAGAACTCCACCCTGGGTTTGAATTCATGCTCAGATATTTCAGAAAAATGCTAAGAATCAGATTTTCTGGCACTGCTCAATAAAACCAGATTTGCTTAGGCTTCTGTATTCTTAAGTATAGTAGCTTAATTCTGAATGTGTTCTGAAAAGGTTACCCTGTGCTTTATGTACCCATTGAAGAGGAAGGCTTGAGTTTACTAAGTAATTATTCCCCAAGGAGGTGGCAGCCAATGCCAAGAGAGAGGATGAGATCACTCTCATTTCCTATCTGGCCATTTGGATTAGCTCACTCTGTTCCTTTGAGGGGCAATAGAATAACGGACTGGAGCAATCTGAAAGACTTCATTTTATAACCATATGTCCCCAAGTTTATTACTAAGCATGAGATCAGAAGGCCATATGGACTGACTTGGGGATGATATTTTGAGGAATTATTAAGATGATTCATAGTAAGTGCAATGGATAAACAAACACAAAGACATGAAAACTGGGATCATTAATGATTTGATAGTGTTTTGGACATAGCTCCAGTTAACAAATACACATTGAGGTACCACAGAAGAAGTGAAGAGTATTATAAAACAGCAAAAGACATGATATCAGCAAATAAACAAATAACAACAGCAAAAAACTCACTGCTTTCAACAGACCCAGTTGTCCTAATTCAATACCATTAGACTCGAAATAACAATTATTAGCATCACCATCCCGTGCCGGTGCTGGTCCAACACCTCTTTCCTAAAGCAGTAATGCCTCATAACCCAGCGTCTAGCCAATGTCTAGCCCTTCTCCAGCTGCATAAACCCTGCTGGACTTTCTCCTTCAAAAGAGTCTTGTATTCCACCTCCTCTACCACAGGAGCAAGAGATTAAAACACAATGGCCACTCTTTCCAAAAATATTTTTGGATTCTGTATACTGAATTGTTCTGTGACCTCAACCCTGTCCTGTCAAACTTTTCTCAATCTTACATTGATAGTAAATGGCAAAAAAAATACTTCTATTATACAACTATAACGGTGACCATTAATTAGTGTACATACAATGCACTAAGCAATATGTTTAGCATTTTCAAAAAGTATAAATATATTCTTACAACTCATAAGGTAGATTCTATTATTACAATTATTATTACTAGCTACCATTTATTGTGTGTCTATTTTCTTACAGACACTGAGTTGAATGTGTTTCAATAATATTTATGATCTTCTCAACACCTCTACATGATAGGTATTAAAAAGTCATTTTATAAATAATGAAACTGAGATCCAAAGAGGTTTTAATTAAATTATGAATGAAGTACTTGGTACAATGGTCGACACTGAGAAAATGCCTAATAATATTACCTATCTTACTATTAACATTACATACTTTATTATTAATATTAATTTCAGTGTCATAGGACATGTTTCTTGGCTGGAGATTTGGCTTGGGAAGGCGTTTGTACCTTTGTGCTTCATTTTGTTAGCAATGTTTATATTATTAAAGTTAATGTTTTTAAATACTAATAAATGATAGTAATAATGTCAATAACATTAGTTCTATATTCTATATACTTTATGGCCTACTGAATACTGTTATGCTACACTATATACTATATGGTATGCTAAAAATACTGCTACTATTAATACCATTATATACTATAACAATAGTAATTCTATTAATAAAATAGCTTAGCTTTACTGAGTACTCACTGTGCACCAAACACTGGGTTAAGACCTGGTTAATATATACCTCATTTTCACCTTAAAAGTTTTGTGCAACAAATTCATGTATTACTTCCTCACTTGCAGATTAAGAAATCAAGAAGTGAAATAATTCACTTGTCCAAAGCTGTATGAAGAGGGCCAGGATCTGAATTTAGGCCACCTGCATGAACCGCTCTAGGTCTTAATTATTGTGCACCTGAGAACTAGGAGGAATCTTATAAATCATTTTGTATTTAACTCCTTATTTTACATACAAAGAAATGGTGAGGGAAACAAATTGCCCACGGTACCACAATATATATTGGCCAGCTGAAACTCATTGTATGCCACTATACACAGTCACTGTGCAAACATTACCTATTTAAAGCCCAAATCCATGTAAGGTAGGTTCCTGTATAATCAATCCCCTTTTTATCTTACAGGAAACTGAAATTCAGAGAGGTTGAGCAGCTTGTTCAAGGCTACAGGAAAGCTGGGCTTTGGATGCAAGCAGCCTAGCCCGTGAACCTTTGCCCTTAACCACTATTCACTTCTTGGGTCAGCCTCTCTCAACCCAACACCCTTTCCAGGTTGCCATGATGGTTTCCGTTTCTTCCCCAAAGGCAATAGTGTGCTAGAGGCACATCAGACCAATCTGTAAGAACCCATGGCTAAATTCTCAGGATTTTTTGAGTTAGTGGTCAAACATAGTCAATATTAAAAAGTAAACTTTATAAACTCCAATTAAATTATATTTTAAAAAGAAATCCTTTTGTACCTTTGAGATTCATTTTACTTGTAATGATAATAATGAGAACATTAATAATAAATTGATAATATTGCTCCTGTGAATACTATGTACTTTGCTATACATTATACTATATTACTATGTTTCCCAAACTCAATTACTTTACTATATTTATTATTATCTAGGCTCTTGAGATAACCTGTCTATTATATCTGTATGGTGGGGATACTATGTAATGGTATGCTACCATACATCTTTTCCCAAATCTGCCTTTAGTGATGTCATGTTTGTAGCTTGAAACTGGCCATGGTAGGACTGTTTACACTAGAGAAATGGGCAAATGCCACAAATCACTGCATTTATTCCCCCTCCTAGTTGTTTATTAAACATTTATTAATACCAGTCCAGGGGTCATGAGTATTAAAATAGAGGTCACCAAAAATTTTTTCCTTCAATAGTTTAGGTTATATGGGTAAACATCAAATTTATGTTAAACTCATTCAAAAGTTATAATATGGGTTCACTGGATTAAAAAGATTAACTGTCTTGTTGATACAGTTACACTTTGCAAGTACAAACACTTCAAAGTGATGGTTCTTAGAGAATGTCAGCTGATAATCAAGGTAAGAGGCTTTATAACATCTCCATGAAATCGGTCTCTCCTACCTTTATCTCACGCAAACAACTTAGTATATATAACAAAGGTTAAAAAGAAGAGAATAGATTCTAAATTCATATAATATACTACAGTGTGGACTATCTTATCAATCATTACAGCTCCAGAGGTAGATCTCATCCTTAAGGGGGACAAAAAAAAGAAAGGTGATGTTGAGTCCACAGGCTAGAGGAAAACTCTAGTCAAATGTGAGAAATGCATAGCTTAAGAGATGCAAACTGGCCAGTGGGACTCCAGATGCCTGGCTTGGTAACCTGAAGCTCGGTGATTTTGCTTTGTGGGTCAGTGGTTCGACCTGGCTTACACTGAGAGAAGATGAAAGCTGCTGGCAGCAGAAGGTGATTTAATGCTCTGAATGAAATAAAGCAGTTATCTCAGCATAATTCCACATGGACTCCTGTTTCTTCCCATAACACTTGGCAGCTGTTAGCACCCTGTTGAAGGCTTCTGCAAAAAAGGCCAAAATCATAGTAAAACCAGAGATTAAAACCACATCTCACCTTGGTGGTCCCTCCAGCACACGGAGCTGGAAAGGTAAGAAATTTTGTTCTGTCCTTTGACCTTTTACTCCCCATTAAAGAACTTTAACTTCCAGCAATATGCCTCTTTCTCAAGGAGCCTGGAGTCAGGAGTTCAAAGGAACACTAGAAGGAAACAAAAAATATTTGCAAAGCCTCTCTGCTCTGTCATTTCCCTTTTGCAACACTTCTAAGGTCACAGTCTTAAATCAAATTCTGTGGGGGACATTTTCAGTAGGGGAAAATTTTGAACAGATGAATTCTGTTTGACTTTGAAGGACTTATTTTGAAATCATTAAGTTGGAAAGACAATAACTTACAGTGTGGAATTTTAGAACACTTCATAATGGTAGAAGAGAATAGATGACCAAAGTGACCTCTCCCATCTATTTTAAATATTTATATCTCTGCAAAATAAAAAAACAACAAACCAGGTGGTGTCACAGAATCAGAGACTGGGGACTGAAACAGAACAAATAGTCTGAAGCTTGCACCTTACTCCTAATTATACTATTCAAGATTATACTCTGAGCTTCAGAAAAATAAGCATGTTGAACTAGGTGGACTTCCATCTCTAACATCCTATGGTCCATGTCTTTTTTTAAACAGATAACCTATTTCTGCACAAATTTTACCAATGAAATATCTAAGTGTTAATATATGTATTGCATTTGGCATAAGGTCCAGAATAAGCATTATATAATTTTTTGTTCTCATATTATTTTTATTACCATTGTTATGTTATATAAGATGCTGAATTATAATTAGCAGTTATATAATTAACAAATTATAAAGAAGTTTCAGAAAACTAAAACTGCAGCCCTGCCCATGCCCTTTTTTTTCCATCAAAATGTGGAAGACTACAATGTCATCCCTCATAGGTGGTCACTTTCCTAACTGTTCAATGGAAGGATAATCTTCCAAGATGCTCCTTTGTAAAATTATTCTGCAGATAAAAAGAAAATTGGGAGATGCTGCCTAATATCCCTTCTTAGTAAGCAAAGGTGTGTATTAGCTTATTGAAGACTAAGAGCAGTCTTGAGGAAAGAAATGTAATCAATTTAGAGTAATTTAGTATTCCCAAACTTATTTTGTGATAAAATCTCACTAGTGCATAATATATACATGGCTCCCCAATCAAAGTATACAGGCTTCTTTTTTCAACTATATAGAAATTGAGTCTTAGACTCATCATTTGACTAATCTCATCACTTTAGATATGCACGCATTGGTGCCAGACCCTGTGCAGTAATTATTTCATTTAATCCTCAGAACTCTAGAGGTCAGTGCCTTCATGACATCTTTGCAGATGAGCAAAGGGAGGCTCATAGACATTTAGTAACTTGAATAATATCATACAACCAGGATTGAATTGCAGGTTTATCAAGTTCTAGGATCCAGGCTTGGAGCTTGTAGGTCATTCTGAATGTCTATGAATAAATGAATGAATGAGCACATGGTTCCTGACTTGGGCTGGAGGGAAGGCTGAGCTTGACGCTGTGTCCCGAGAAGAACCTTGAGCAGGTGTCTCCTAAGTGAGATCCCAGAGGGTGGAACTGAAAAATTGAGACAGAGTTGGGGGAAGCCAGGAAAAAGCGTCCTTGTGTCACAGTCAGAACTAGTTAGGGAGGGGGAAGGCTCTCCTGGGATGGAGGGAGCTCTCTGTTTTGAGAGTTCTTGTAACGGGGAGATGGAGATGCCTCTACTTTCTAAACTCCTCCCTGTCTCCCTACCTATGTATTCTATGTATGTTTGCCCGATGTGAAAGTATAGATAATTCTAGCTCTTAACCAAAGAAGCTATATTATTTTTAGCTAATGGGACACTTGGTATACCAGGAAAACCACCCATAGCAGCAAAGCCTGTGCATCCCCCACTTTGTGTGGTCTCAACAGGTCAGGTCTTGCCAATAATGGCCTTCACCTTGCCATAAGCATTGATAAACTCAGCATATGACTCTGGTTAGCATTCAAGAAAAGAAACTTCTGTGAGGGGTCATGTTAAGCAACCCAGGACACTCAGCTCTGAAGTCACTGATGATTTCTAATTTCTTAGCTGAAGGCTTATAGTATTTATAAAATTGAATCCTGTTATGATGCCCGAAAGCCATTTATTCATGATATATAGTCAGATGACATTGATTTTCCACTTGTTAACAATGAAGAAAAAAATGGTAAATTTACATGCAGAATTTCATTAGCAGAAAGTTTGCAATTTTCAAATAATCCTCAGATATGACTGTTATTGTGCAAGCAAGTAAATCCAATCTCTCCAGATACTCTGATTTTTCAAGAGTAATAAAATACTGATTTCCAAATGAATTGTTATTATTTTACATTTGCAAGTCATTTTCTTCAGGGGAACAAAGCCATCTCTGGGTTTCAACTGGCTCATCAATTACTAGGTAGCAACTTTAACCACGTATGGTTTTCTTGATTGGTGTGTGCAGTGCAGTTGTGCACAAAGAATCTTTTGCTGTCGTTGTAAGGTCTTAAGTAAAAATATATTAAAAAGATATTTAATCTGGTAAAAATGTGAATCCTAGGGACTTGTAGGATAAAGGCGTGAGCAGAACTAATCCAGGAACACAACCTTAAGTTTTGTTTGTAAAACTTATTTATTTCTGTCTAGGCATATTATGCTACAGTTGGCCAAGGTATTTAAGATTTTACATACTTCACCTACACATTGGTAAACTTGGTCTCTGAGTGGCCTGGAGATCTAGCATTATATGTGATTTGAGATTTGTATGCAAATTGAAAGAAAAATGGTGTGGATTGCATGCTGTGGGAGACAATTGGGTAAATTTGAGAGATTCTGTAATACAGATTCTGCCAAGTATGAAAATATGAAATGGTCAGTGGGAACTTAACTCTTTTTTCTTGTTGTTTACTTTTTTGCATATAACAAGAACACATTTTTCTTTTAATTTCAGACATCTGAATTTTTTTTGTTACATAGATAATGCATGATAAGAATGTGTAAAACACTTGAATAAAATTATTTGTCCCCACAGAAATAAGCCCATATTCCTGAACATCATTAATAAGAATCTTTTATCATTACATATTTTTTCTTTGCATATTCAAATACATAGACACATATGTAGGGATTGTTGATTTGCTTTTCTTACAAACATGGAATTGCACTAAATATTTTATCTTGTAAGTTCCTATATTTATCTTACTTGACACGTTCCTACATATGTACTGACTTCTAAATTTTTTGTACCTCTTTGATAACTGCAGAGTATTCCATAATTTGGATGGTCTAAATTCATTTCATAATTTGAACACACTAAATTATTCAATATTTTCTGGCTTATGGACATTTATATTGTTTCTAACTTCTTAAAATCAAAAAACATGCTGCAATTATTTTTAGAATTTGATAAATTGATTCTGAAGTCCATATGGGAGAAAAAAAGAAATGTCTAAAAGTCTTAAAAAAAAAGTAATAGTAATATGGTGAGAGAATTTATTGTTTACTGAAATTTATTATATAAAGCTACCACATTTGAAATAATAAAGCACTTGCTGAGGCATATACAGTTAAATCAAGGAGCTGAATTCAAAAGTCAGAAAAAAGTCCTCAGCATAGGCAAGCTTAATAAATGAAACTAGTTTAAAAGTCAGTGGGGAAATTGTGGATTTATCAGCAATTGGTATCATAATAACCATTGAATACTAGAAGAAAATTAATGTGACCCCAATGGTGTGCCCATTGAAAAATATGAATTTAAGATAAAAGTTCCAATCATAAAAATAAATGTGTTAGAAGAAAGAAACTGAATTATGTATGTATGTATGTAACCCTGGGGTAAAGGGAAGCTTAGTAAGAAAGATGGATACAAAAAGATATAAAGGAAAAAAAATACCAGACGGAATTATAAAACAATGAAATAAAATACCTTTGAATGGGAAAAGGCAACTTAACCAAATTAAAAGAACAATGACAGACTGAGAGAAAATATTTGCTACACAGCAAAAAAGTGATTAATAATCTTGATATAAGTGGTTCTTCAAATTAGTAAGAATAATATATAGCACAAGGAAAACTGATATTCAGGGAAATGAAAATAAAAGCAATAATAAAATAAAACTTTTGGCCCTGCAGATTGGCAAAATGTAAGATCCTGTTAAGCCCAGTGCGCATGACATTATAAAGAAAACAGCATTCTCATACACTGTTTCTTAAAAGCAGTGATGAGTCTGGAAATTTCTACAAATTTTGGATAATAGATCTTTCTAGTTTATTTTAAACTAAAAGTGTACATATCATTTGACCTAGCACCCCACTTCTGGGAAATTATTTTCCAGAAAATACAAGTGTACAATGATGTTATTTTCAAAAAGGAATTTTGTTTATTGTCTCCTGAGTAGAATAAACAAGCATACAGAAAACCAGGGTCAATCTGGACACAGTAGGGTTCCTGCACGTAAATATTCTTTCCTTTGGATATTCTTGTTTCTCTGTACCGGAAGACCATAGGAGAAACTATGTCAGCAAAGTCGAGTCTGCTCCCCTTACACATTGGAAATGCTAAGAAGGAAAAGAGGGGAGGAGCTAAGCAAAGAAAAATCAAAGTGTGAGAGACTCAGGCAGGAAGCTAAGGTTTTGTAATTCAACAAGGATCATTGCAACAGTCAGGTACTCAACAAGTGAGTAAAATAATCCTGCCCTCCACTGCTTGGCAACTGCCTGGGGGAAGGAAAGGGAAGTGTATACATTAGGCAAGGTACCAACAAAAATATTTACAGGGTTAGTGGAGGAGCAATCACAGCACAATACTGTCTAAGCAAATCTCAGGGTCAAAGGATAAGTTGTTTAATTTCTCAGTTAAATCTCTGAGATATAGAACAAAATCCAACCCAATTTTTGACCCTACTATGTATAGCTAGAAAAATTAAGTTCTCATAGTCAACCATACCATACAGCCTTTTCAGGATCTCATGTATAAATTCCATGCCCCCCCCCCACCACACACACACACTCTTCAAGCGACTAAAATGCCTAATGATTAGTGAACAAAAAAAAATACCACTAAATATATTGTAGTGTTTGTCTGAATGAAGTTGATTGAATATAAGTAACTATTATTTTTCATGCATTTTGTTACATACTACAACAGAAAGATGAAGAGAGATAGGACATTTTACCACAAGAGAATCAGTATCTTTGATGATGAGAGAATCCTATCAAAACAGATTCATACATCTTCATCTGTTGATGTCTTACAAAAGAAGAATGGAAATCTGGGACTCTAGTACAAAAGAAAGGGTCTAAAAATAAATCTGCCCCCTTATTCCCGTAAGTTTTCAGATCAGACAGGTTTGCCCCGAGCCTTCCCTTAGAGACATAGGACAGGGTTCCTTTCTTTGTCAAAAGGTCCAGTGTCTACGCTTCCCTTCAGTCTTGCTTTGCTTGTCACGAGTAATGGGAACAAAACATCTGCTCTTTATTGAGTGTTTAGTGGGTGTCCAGGACCGTGCCAAGCATTTTATGTAAGTGGCCTTCTCTAGCATTCACAACTGCAAGGTTTGCATTTTTTGTATTTTATTGATTAAGGAAACCTAGAGGTTCAGTGTTATTAAAAAACATGGAGAAGCCTTGGGAAGGCTCTTACCACTATCACGTGCGTTGAACTCCAAAGCCCATGATGTGCTGAAGCATGCTGTCAGCCTCCTGCCTCGAGGCAGAACGTTTTGGAGTACAGATTACTGTGATTTTTAATGCAGTGCTCACTTCTGTTTCATGACCTTCTGGCTGTTTTGTCTTTCTTTGTGACTAGGCCTACAGACGACGGTTAGTTTGCATGACTATTTAACTCACAAGTTAATAAACTAAATATTCTCTACTGCTCTTTGCTTTTAGAGTAGGATTCAAAAATGCTATTAGAGGTGTGGGTAAGTAAACTGAAAATGAAAATAGTTAGTAGTTGGTAAATTACAGGTCCGTTGTTAAAAGAAAGATGTGATTTGCTTTTGTCTCTGTTTCTGCCAAGGAGCAAGGATACACAGTGCCTAGACTGGTTTTGATGTCTATTAGATGGATTTCTCCTGAGAAGTTCAGATAATCTCTGATATTTATATAGTGGCAATCATATCCCTGGCACTTAACAATGGCCAGAAAGAGATTAGATAAAAGACCCTTAAGAGATTAGTGTAATATAACCCAGACTTTGACGCATCCATGCTCTGTTGGCCTTTGAAGTCAGGCCCCACATGCCATTTTTCACGGTACATCTAAGAGGAAATTTTAGGATTCTATACTATGCTTCTTTTTTCTATTCGATTGTTTTTAATATTATTGTCTTGTTGCTTGGATCTTTCTCAACATAAAATGTTTTAAACACTCAATTTTCTTTTATTGTAGAAATTCAGTACCACAATATGAAGGCACTTTAATCACACACCAAACTCTGACTGACATTGAGACGGACCTCTGTCTTAATCACTTTTTTAAAAAAGATTTATTAATTTCATCTCCTAATCCTCAAACTCCATTCACATTTTTCCAGAACACTCCATTTCTCTTCAACCCACCTCGTTTCTCTTCAATGTACAGTAACTGGGGCAAGAAGGATGCTTGGTGATTGGTTGAAGGTATTGGGATAAAAAGCAAACCTTTCCACATTCCTTTGATTATTTTTACAGATTGCCCACTGTTCCTTTTTAAAGACTGTTAGATTTCTTAAAAGCCCAGAGTGATTGCTTATACTAATCCTAATGTATATCTAAGCATATTGGCCTCTTGGCCTGGTTTATGTGTTTGAAATTGAAAGCACATTGGGCCATACTAAGTCCTTTCTTGCTCTCCCACCCCTTCACACACCCATAAACATACACACAGGTTTTTTGTGTCAGTATATGTTCTGTAAGGTTCGAAGCATCCTATTAAAACACCCACATACACATTTCTTAACTATTACCACCCTTCCTGGGGTCAAAAGGAATGTACTTGCCCCACAAGTTTTTCTTACGAAGACACAGAAATACATTTTTTACATATAGACAGATAGATATATCCCTTGGTTTACAGCCAGTTTCTCCTATACAGTATTTTTCATTTTATGTCCAGTTCATTATAATCTCATTTCATGTAGCACTTCCTCTCTGAAACAATGTCTTTGATGAAATTTTTGACATGAATTTTGGAATCTAGTAACAGTATAATCTTAACTTTCAATTGGCTTTTTCCTTGACATGGCCCACCTCCACATTTTCATTTTTACTATTGCTAATTAATATTATCCAAATGAAGTAGAGTTACTAAGAGGAATGTCAGATCACTAAAACAAGATTAGCATGAGAAGTCTTTTTCTTGTTTTAACAAAGAATGCACGCAAAACAGCTGCCCCCCTCTGGTTCGAACTCAGGACATTCGGATTATGAGACCGACATGCTTCCTGATGCACCAAGGAGATGTGATAGGTTCAGTTTTGTGTGTATATCTCACTCCTGTTACACATACAACCACCATCTCAGCATTTTTCTTTGGAGCTTGAAAACTGGTAGAATAGTAAAATCATCAAACTTCTGTTATTGTCTTCAAAGTATTTTTCGAATTAATTCAAATTGTCTTTCAAAATCGAAGTTGTTTTTATTATAGATATGATATTTTCCAGTGTACAGATGCAATACACTAAGGTAAAGTTAACCACTATTTTTATATGACGTTTCATATAAAGATTCTTGCCCTTAAAGATCGTGGGAAGAACTGAGGACATAGTGGGAGCATTTTTGGAAGAGGGTGGGTTGCAAATTATTGTTTGTTGTCCTGAATATAAATTAATTGTGATGCATACAGCTCCATTTTGTTCTTTATCCAGACACAAATGATAGGATTCTCTTGAATACCAGTATTTAACTTGCTAACATGGTCCTGGTTGAATACATGCCATGCTAGGCAGGCCACACAATTTAATTTATGTAAATGTAACCTTCTAAAACTAGTAGTAGTTTTGGATTATTTTTCCCTGAAGATTTTTTCTGCTTTCCCTGTTGCCTAGTTAAGATGAAACAACAGATTATATGTTAAAGAATCAACTAGGTGCAACTCTAGGAAGCCAGAACAAAGAAATTCAGGTAGACATAGATCTAATGAGGAAAAGAGTTTATTTTTAGCTTTTCTGTAGGGTCATCTGTATGTTAGATGTAAGCTCAATGTGAAGCCAACAGCATGGAAGAAAGATACTGATTTAAAGGAAATCACGTATTAGCTATTTAAATTGTGTATCCATCTGTCTTCAAGATACCTGTTTTACTAAAGAAAATAGAGCATTAAGTGTTTTCCTTTTAATCAGCAGCTACCTAAATTGTCATTTCGAAGTTAATAGTTCCACATTGTCAGTGATTTTTACTGAATTGTCCTTTCAAGAGTTCTGAATTTAAGTTTAATTTGGTATAGTAAGTTGCCCTAACAAAACCTGTGTTGTCCAGAAGGCAGATAAGACTTAATGATTTTGCTGAAAGAAAAAAAAATTATATATATATATATATATATATATATATATATATATATATATATATATATATATACACACACACATATATATATATAGCCATAACATTGTATGGAACTCACATGTGCATTAGAATGCAAAAAACCAAACACCAGGAAGGACTCACAGAAGAGAAAAAGAAGGCCAACATAGGAACAGGACAGGATAGACACCCTACCGGGAAGAATAACAACATTGTGTTCAGGTGCTTCTTTATTCCACAGAATAACTGATGTAGTAAACTGTGTTCAGCATGACACAAACAGTTTGTTGTCTGTTGGAGGGCAGTGGCAAAGCCGATTGCTCAAGTCACTCCAGTTTTGTCTACTGAACTAGAGTGTAAGCTCCTGTAGGTCAGGAGTAACAGTAATTTTTTGTTACGGGTCTCTTTTAGAAGGTGCTCCAAAGATGCTGTCTGCCTCACAGACCTATAAACGGCCCTGCCCAAATCCATCCTTACCCAAGTCCCCAGACTTCATCAGAGAGCTGCCAAAGGCTTTTCTGCTGAAGAAGGCTGCGGAGCTCTCATGATTCTTTGATCTTTGCTTCCCTGCCCCCTCCTTCCACACCGCCCCCAACCCAGCCTCACCGCAGGTCTTCCCCAGGCCCCACCCCGAGGCTCTGCTGTCAGCGTCTCTCGTGCAAGACCCCTGACATCCTGGTCTACATTAAGGAACAAAACTAGACAAGGGTCTGAACAATCAACCTTCTGAACCAGATAAGCTGCTATCATAGCCTTTGGTTCCCTTATCTGAAGAGAGAAAACATTTGCTGAAATCTTTTAAATCTTGGTAAAAAAAAAAATCAAAAGCAGTTTTTCTCTTCCTCTTCATGAATGTAGAACCCAGATTCCGCTGCTAATACCATCTTTGGCTCCTCTGCAGAAGAACCAAGGAGGAAAATTTCTGAGGAATCAAATTGGAAGTTTATTTCCCTCCAGCCGTGTAATTCTGGAAAACCAAATTTTAAAAATTAGAATTTATGTCTATCGTAAATGAATCTCTCCTGACGGTGCAACATTTCATTCACTGAAATGTAAAAAGTAGACAATGCTTTCTTTTGAGAACAAACTAAGAGTGTTGTGGTCAAAAAGTATCTAAATGTTGGAATCTCTTACATACTCAAACATACAATAAGAAGAGTTGGAAATAAACTTCAATTTCATTAAGAGAGGTTTGGTTCAATATAAAATGTTATCTTGAAAATGTATCTGATGCTTTAGAATTTACTTTGATGAAAGATCACTAGCTTTGATGTTTTAGATTTCAAATGCCTGGAGGAAGGGAACTGAACCTCATGACCTTCTGGGGCCTTGATTCTGTGTTGGGAAGCCATTCTGGTCCTGGAATCAGCAGATGGTGTCCACACTGGATTGATCCCCTAAGGGCATCAGCTGGCATATCACATCCTCCAGTCTGTTCTGCTAAATAGCAGTTGAATAGCCATATCATCAGTACACTTCCCTGAAGATTGTGCACTGATTAGCTTCATTTTAATTCAACTTATATGCACTGAGAACTTTCTATGGGCCAAATTCTATGACTGGTGTCTGGTTCTGGTAGGTTGAAGAATAGAGAGCCATTGAAAAATTCATTCCCAAATTATATTTACAACTGCAGCTTCACCCTCTGGCTCTTTCTACTATTAAAAGAGAATTAAAAGGTTCATAGAAGGCTCATCGTGTAAGACGAGTTCTTCCTCCTACACTTCAGGGGAGAATAGCAAGTGTTTAAATGAAGCTTTAAATACCTGGGCCTAATTTCTAAGGCAGGGAGATGTTTTAAATCAGATAAAATAACACAGTTTGTTCATCGCTAAATGAGTAAGGCTCCCTTTGTCCTTCTATAATTATTCTGGCTTCTTTTAGCCATTAAATGTTGACATTCCCCAAAGATCTACCCTCAGTCTTCAAAAATTCCTTACCCACCCATGCCCCATGTCACCTTAAAGCAAATGACTTCTAGTGTCTCTTTCCCAGGTCTCTGTCTCTTATCTTCCCAATGGTTTCTTTGAATACCCCCTCAACCGATGCTTACCCTTGCCACCCTGTTTAAAATGCCAACTGTTCCCTGCCGCTGACCCAAGTCCCATCACCATGCTCTATTTTTCGTAACACTTAAATATGTTAAAGTAGGTAGATAGCCAGTCAAGAGCAGGGAAGGAGAAAGGGATTTCGGTCGGATGCTTCCCTACATTCTACCATTCCCTGCAAGCTGTTCCTGTGGGATGTGGAGTGAGAACATAGATAACTGACTGGCCAAAACCAGCTGGTTCCAACATGGAAGAGAAACTGACCCAAATTTCACCCCAAAATTCATTAGCATAGTAAAAATCACACCTCCCTGCACCATGACAGTTCCAACAGGGACCAAATATACTCAAAACCCCTCCACCTGATGTGAGGGTGGAACAATTCTCAACTCCAAAGGAATCCACCTACTCCCTTCGAAAACAATGAATATTCACCTCCCTATACATAAAAAGGTTCCCTATTGTTTCCTCTGGGTGACTTCCTCTGGGTCTACCTGCACCCCAACTCTCAGGTGCGTATTCCTGTCTTTCTCTAAAATCTCATTTTCCAATAAACTCTTAGTGTTAAACAGCTTTTTGCATCTGTTCTTGAATTCGTTCCCACAAGAAGACCAAAGACCCATCTCTGGTAACAAATACACTAAATAATTAGCTCAATTATAGCAGGGATTTTCTGTTTTGTATCTGATGTGTATTAAATGCCTTAGAAAAGCTCCTGGCACACAGTAATCCTTCAAAAATCTTCGACTATATGAACAAACCACCCACAACTCCTTAATCAATGATTCTGTGTCTTATTTTCTCATCAGTTTCAAAGTTTTTGGGTTCCATAGCTCACTCTTTTTTCACTTTCCTCCTTAAATCCTTTAAGACAACTGGTGTTAAACACACTTCATTAATGAGGACTTTCATATCCTTCCTTCAAATTCTATTCCCACTACCAGAAACCAAGATACAATTCCCATTTTTTCTTTTCTAGAGTGAACACAACAGCCTTCTAACTGGTTTCTTTTTTTCTAGTCATTCCCTTTTATAATTCATTTCATACATTGCTGCCTTCCTAAAACAAGCCTTGACTTTCTGATGGCAGCTCATTGATTCCTTCATTAAATATTTGTCAAGAGCAAATATATGCCAGGCAAGGACTGAAAAGATAGAAAAGTCTCTTCATCTGTGGAGTTTATATTCCCAGCTCATTACTCTTCAGTAACTCTGCATTGTCTACAAAGTAAAGTCTGGACTGTTGTGTTGCCAGGAGGAGTCTCCACATCTGAGTTCATCAAACCTTCCCATCTTTATCCCCATTACAACCTGCTATATATTCATGGGCCAGTCAAATCAGATCATATATGATCAATCTGGTTCTATATCTCTGAGCTCACACTAGTTCATCTCTGTATAAATGACTCTGCTTTTCTCTATCCCTTAAGAATGTTACACATATCTGGATCAAAGACTTTGGATTTTCTTTGACTTCATCACCTATTGTGTGCGTTGAGCAAGTTATTTTTCCCTCGGTGTGCCTCACTTTCCCTGTTAAGATGGGTAACTGACCCAAACTCCCAGAGGTACTTAATACTTAAATGTGATAATGAGTATATGATGATTAGTATTATTGCACAAATCGAGTCCAGGTGATCTCCTTACTCATCATCCCACTCTTTCATCATTCTTACTCCTGATTCCATAACTGTGTGAGGCTCTATCCTACCCCTGTATTCTGTTCCCACCAAAACAAACAACCTGCTTTTTGTCCCTTTTCAAGGCATATGCATTCACCAGAAGCCAGCCCAAACCTCACCTTGTTCAGGAAACCACTTTGGTTTCTTTAGCTTACATTGAGTTTGTTCTTCTAGGAACTATCATAATACTTAGGAGGATATGTCACACATTCCATTCTTCCTGTATACACTGTTATGGGTAACTTTTTTTGAGATATTTATTTTTATCTCCTCAAGTTCATTACATGATATTTGAGAGTAAGGAAACATATATTTACATATATGAAATACATTTGTTTATATAGAAATATGTATAATATAAATAGAATGTATACATATTTTATGTAAATTATTTTATTCAAATATATTTTTTAAGAGATACATATAAATGCTATATATCTTAACTCTTGATGATATCCAGCACAATTCTTTATAGTCACAGGAGCAAATCTGCAGGTGACTTAGGAGCATGGGTTCTTAATTACAAAGAGCTGAGTTTAAATCCTGTCATTTAAAAAAAAAGTAGTGATCTTGGACAAGCTGCTTAATCATTTTGAGCCTCACATTTCTTCATATGAACAATGGAATGATAATGCTTACATTACTGGGTAGATGGCATGATTAAAGTAGATGATACATGTAAGTATTTAACACAATGTATAAAACCCAGTAGACACTTCATAAATATAAGTTGTGATCATCACTGTTACTACTATTACCAGTTAATTAATTCCTAGATAAACTAGTGTCAACTAGAGATTAATCCACAAAGTCATAAATCCTATTTTTTACTGAAAACAACTGAAAGTATTGTATGTTATACATAAAATATTCTTAGACACATATTTACATATTTCCTTCTCTTATTTTTATTCAGTAAGTCCATGAAGTTTTCAGTTTGATATGTAATGAGAATAGAAGCAAAAACTGAGGGGAGAAAAGGGATATTTTCTTTCCTCATGTCTGGCCTTAATTTAAAAATCATTTGGTTGAACTGGAAGTGCTCAGAAGGACAAAGCCATTTTTTCCCATCAACAGGGTGCAGTAAATCTGTCCTGAAAAATGAATCCGTAAGTCTAAATGAGTATTCCCAAAAGCTCCCTAAAATTCATTATTGGTTTAGAATCTTTTTGGCTATGTTGACTAGGAACCTTTGAGACAGGACTTAGAGAGTTTTTAATGCCCAAATGTTTTGTGGAACAACAGTAACATCTTAGCCTCTAAAATGCCACATTGGTGGTTTTCCACTAATGTATTGAATGAATGCTAAGACCATGTCTACTTGCTGTGTATATGTCTGAAGCAGACCAACAGGATATGGAAGAAAGGAACTGATGTCTGCACTTTGCAAGGGCTGGCTCATTGGAAATGTGGTGATGAATTCACTCTATTCAAATATTCTGAAACTCACACTTACATCCATGGCTGCTTCATCACAGAAGGTACAAGAAATGCTGTGCAGGCCTGGAAAACTAGAGAGAGACCAGTTCAAATATCACCTAATAAGGACCCTGTGATTCTCAACTTTTAGACAGTAAGACCTAGAAAGTGTCACCAAAACGGGGACAAGGGCTTCAAGTACCTCTTGATTGGCAAGGGTAGAAGTATCCTGGTTTGAGAGGTTTGAGATATATTCTAAATTATGTCATATTTCCTTTTATATTTTCCACGGTACACACAATTTCAAAGTCTCCAACTAAGTGCTAATTTACTAACTTCTAGTAATTCTCATTCAAAAAATGACTTTGATCCTTTTACATATCATATAACTAGGTAAAACGTTACCAGAATACCTCTAGAATTACAGTTGTATCATTAGGGGTTGAGTTCATTCTCCCCTGTCCTGTCCCCACCACAAGAAGGAATTGAAAGGCAGAGACACAATCGCAAAGCACAGGGACAGTTTTACTTGAATGCACGCCAAGGGAGGAGCAGGTCAGAGTCAAGGTAGACAAAGGCCTCAATTGTCTTATTGAAAACAGCCTGTTAGGCAGGAGGATTGTATTTTGCATTCTGGCTAGGAGGCGCCTCTTCCCCTGACAAGGTGGGGTTATTTGATTTACAGGCCTTTCTGTACAGCCATCCCTCTCTGTGAGCATGGCCTTTCCCCACGCTGAGGTGTGATCTGGGCAATTCTTAGTTCCATTCGATTGCACCCCCATTGGCATCTGGTTGGGGAGGAAGTTACTCCCTGCAAAGCCTTTGTTGTCTTCATGTGGGACCCCCGACCTGGGCCGAGTTTGGGCAGCTTTTCCTTTGAACCTTATCTGGCAGATTCTTCTTTGAGCCTTATCTTCTTTTCTGGCTGCTCATATTTATCTTTTAACCTAACATTCCTAACATATCATGAAAACATTTCTGATTATGGTCAATTAAGGAGACCTTGGATCGAAATCCATCTCTAGCTCCTACCCGGTTCACAATCCTGATCAGTTTACCTGTTCTAACTGGGTTCCATTTTCTTTTTTCATTGGTGAGTCATCAGATCAATAACATTAAAAGGCAGCATTAGGGTAAAGCCTGCTAAAAACTAGACAACAGATCCCTAGAGGAGTCACTTATGCTAAGTCCCACATCACCAAATGGAGACTTAACTTCTTCCAGAAAGGAAATTGAAACCAGTAAATCAGAAACTACCTGATTAGCACTCATTAGGTAATCTGCCAGATAGACCCTTGCCATCCTCTAAAGGAAAGGTATTTTGCAACAACTGACCTGCTTTTTTAACTATAAAGGTCTCTTTTGCCTATAAAAGTCTTTCATGGTGTACAGGTCCTGAGAGCTTCTGTTAGAATGGATACTGTCGAATTTATATCAATTTTTGCTCAAATAAACTTAAAAAAATTTTAATACACCTCAATTCATCTTTCAACAATGCCAAATGAGATTCTAAGAGGTGCAAGATTTTAGGTGACAGGGATTTCTGCAGCTAGTGCACTCTGGGAAGCTTTCAAAAGTCAGTAATTTGAGTTGGGCTTGGAGGGATGGTTATAAATATATGTGATCACTGAAAAGCAGAAGGCAGGGCTTTCCTATCAAGAGAAATACAATTGCTCAGGTGACACTGATTCAGACTGGCTAAAGAAATGAATTGAAGTGAACGATTAAAAAGACACTTGAACCGTTCAGTACTAGGCCAATAATACTAGGTTTTCTTCATGAGGAATGTAGATTTTGAATTCAGATATGCCTCTGTTTGGATCCTGGCTTTGCCAGTTCCCAGGGACCTGAATCTGTACAGTTTGTTTGGCCAGGTGAAGACTGTTTCCAAACGGCAGTGTAAAGATATAATAATAGCTTTCAAGAGTGCTGAAGGAATGAGAAAACATAATTATTTAGCACATACATGCTGAGGTACTGGTTGTTTGATATGGACCCTCTACTAGCCCAGCCTCCAGATCCCTTATCTGCCCTTCTCTGACTCGCCCTGTGCTCATGGAGGCTGCCTTCTGTGGCCCGCATCCCCTGCACACCATGCCCTCTGGCTTCTGGTTGGGCTTGGCCCATGGAAAGCACCGGAAAGAGATCTGAAAGTGGGAAGAGGTCCACGCCATTATTTTTGTCTCTCTCCCTGCTCAGGCAGTGACTGTCCTTCCATGACAACAGCTCCTGTAGGTCAGGAGTTTCTCCGTGGCTCCAGATACCACTTGGCTCTGATAACGTAATTGCTTCACCTGTTCTGGCAACTTCCCTTGATCCTGTCTCCAGTTGCCTCAACATTCCTCATTGTTTCCTAATCTCGTCCATACTTAAAAGGAGGTCATTTAATTAAAGTTCCTCATTCTGTTTCTTGCTGGAACCCTGAACATGTACTGGAATTGTCTTAATTCCATTCTTATCGTTCTAATAGCAGTGGAAGCCTCCAGAACAAGGACACATCATGAAAGGAACCATGCTCTAGGGTGTTTCAGGCTGGTCTGGGGTACAGGATAGACTCTAAGGAGGAAAGAGGAGGGAGACCAAACATAACTTTAATATAGAAACTGAAATTTTAGCTAATTGTTTTCAAGGAGAAAGAGTGGTACAATATTGTGATTTATAAGAAACATCATATATATATGGTTATTCAGATGACCAAAATATGCTTCTCATATATATTTGATCTTCATTCACAGTTCCTTGGAATTTCAAGAGTGCTAAGAGCAACGAGAGCATCTTTTACAAGGTTTGGTCTCCTGTCCTTAGTTCCGGCAAACATTTCTCAACTATAAGGGTAAATTCAGTAGTGTTGTTATTCATAACAAACCCTTTCCACCACAACTGGGTTTATGTTAATGAAGGTGATTTTTGAAAAGCACCAAAGGATGGGAGCTGGTTGCCAGGGGAAACAACCTTGAATAGAAGGTTGTAACTTTCAGTCCCCCACCTGATTTTTAGCGTTAAGAGAGGGGGGTAGAGGTTGAATCAGTCACTCATGGGTAATGAGTTAACCAATCATGCCCATGTAATGAAGCCTCCATAAAACCCCAAAAAGGAGGGGGTTCGGAGAAATTCCAGGTTGGGGAACCAGAATGCTTCAACGTGCCACCATGAAAGACTCCAGACCTCCTAAGGACAGAAGCTCCTCACCCTATGTACCTCTCTCTGGCTGTTGATTTGTATCTTTAATATCCTTTGTAATGATTCAGTAATCTAGAGAGTAAACAGGTTTCCCAAGTAGTGTGAGCCATTCTAGCAAGTTAATCAAATCCAAGGAGGATGTTGTGGGAACCTCCACTTGGTAGCTGGTCTGTTGGAAGCACAGGTAACTACCTGGGTTGGGTTTGGCATTGGAAGTGGAGGGCAGTCTTATAGGACTGACCCCTTTTCCTGCAGAATCTGATGCTACTTTCCAGTAGATAGTGTCAGAATTGAGTTGAATTCTCAGACACCTTGCTGGTGTCTGAGAATTGCTTGTTGGTGTGGGAAAGGCTACACAGACACACATGTTGGATTTAGGTCCAAGAACCCAAAATAGGCAGTGATCACAAAAATGCAGAATAAGCGACAAATGATCTTTTTGCACGAGAGATCATCTTGCTTATGATGACCAAACATGGTAAGCAATGAGAATGAACCAGCAATGAATTCAAGATGACCTATAAGTATATTAGCTCTTTTACTAAATATATGATTTTTACCTAGGTAGTTACCAGTTAAATCAAACCTAAAGAGTTCTTAACTACTCATCAGAGTTTCCATTTTTGCTGGAAGAGAGAGAAGATGGTAGTTTTCATTGACTTTTAATTATGTGAGTTGGTCCACATAAGGAAACTAAAAGTAAGGACAGTCTGGCAAACCCAGAGAATATTCAGTTATTACAAAGCTGATTAATAATCTGAGCTATAATCTCAATTCCTGGTCTCCAAACACCTAGTAAATTCTCATACTTCCAATTTCATTAAGTATGTTGTATATTTGCATATATTTTTAAACCTTCAAAATGACCCTAGGAATCACATTTTTTTCCATCACTTTTAAAATGAAGAAACTAAGGGATAATGAAAGTTAAGGGGTGTGTGTTCTGTGTTCCTTCATATACAATATATCTATTTTTTATCCCTGATTATAAAAGCTGTACTCAAAGCAGAAGATTTTGAAATCCCAGAGAAGCACAAAGAAGAAAAATTAAAATTAACTATAATGTCACTCTGAATAGTTTGGTAAATTTTTCTGTTTTTGTGTCTAGAGAAATATATAACCCCCATAAAATATATCCACATGCATAGATATTGTTAAGGTATTTGCATACACACATATATTCACACAAAACCATACTGTACTAAAGAGTTTATAGTCCCTTTTTGCCTTTATTTACTGTGATACCCCAAATCATTCTCTTTTCTTTTAATCTGTACATAGTCTATATGTAATTAATTCTGTGCCAGGCACTGACTGAAGCCCGATCACACAGTCCAGGAGCGTCAGCTCTAAGAACTGGAAGTATACTTGTGACCATAAATTCTGCATTCCTGCTCATACGCTGCAGCTGCTTTCAGTTTCATCCTCCCTATTCCCTGTCCTCCAACTGGTGTGGACTGAACACCAGCATTATAAACCATGGGCTGGTCGACCAAGGCTGTCTCCACGTTATTTAGAATTTGGTGATGGTTATTACCTCCGCTCCCTCCACACACCCACACCACATGGATGGAACATCTGATTGTCATGAAATGCAATATTTGAAAGATTTCTATGCCTTCCCCAGCAGCTTGCTACTATTTAGCCCTCACCTGCAAGTCCATGTCTGTCTGTTTATGAAACAGTTCAAGAGAAAAAAAAAGGAGGGGCATCTGTGGTCTTTCCCCTTCCAACCTTTTGTTAGGACTGACACTTCAGATTTCATATCCAATGGCCAAATAATCAAAGATAGTTGGGGACACAGCAAATGAGGCCTGGGACCAGCTCACGCCTGCTGCCTCAAATTCAACTAACAATGTTTTCTCTTCTGTGGCATTCAGACTCCGGTTCCTCAGAAGGCATTATTATAGGAATATACAACAATACAATTAGGCTTTCTTATATAATTATAATTATATAATTATAATACACATAGAATAAGTACCTGCACCACTGGTAAGGCTGGATAGGAATGGGCAAACAGGAGAAAGGAGGCTTTAAATAAAGATAAGAGAAGAGAAGATAAAATGCTGAGTAGCTCTGTCATGCAACACCATTTTTTTTTCTTCAGATGAAATAAGACATTTAAAGCACAGCACATGGGAAATAGTAAGCACATCGTAAGAGCCCTGTAAATTCTCTCCAAATGATAGCTATTTATACAAATGTGAATTTATTTTTGTTAGTATCAATATAGCAGAATACTAGATAAAATATAAAACATTCAAAAGAGAAATATCATTCCTAATCACACCTTCTGAAACTTAAAAATGGTTACCATTTGTTCACATTCCTTTTAATTCTTTCTTTTGTTAAAAAATATGCATTCAATTTTGCATAACCTAAAAAATGTAGATGTGTAATGTTCCCATTCTGTGAATACCTGTTTTGACTCACAAATATTGACCATGAGGGAACAGGTAACTGGGTTAGTTAATAACATATGTATGGGTCCAAAATACACCCTCAAGGACCACAGAATGAGGTGCACTGGGCAGAGAATTGGACAGATCTGTTGTTTATTTGTTTAGCTTCCCTATAAGAACATCAGGTCATAGCTGTGTGGCTAAGTCTGAGAATATCTCCCCATATTCTAAAACTATCCCTGCCACTTGACCTCCTTCCCTTCAAGGAATCAAAACAGGAGTGAAGAACACTTTCACCCAGTTGAGTCTTGATTTTAGGTGACTTTATAAGGAACTCTCAAGGAAGGAATAAGCTCCGAAAGGTAGTTCAGTAACTCTTAGAATAATATGTAAATGAAACTGAAAGAGTATGTAAGTGAAATTTGACTCAAATTTAAAATAGGATGAATTTAGCTTTAACTACGAGGTGACTGGAATTTTGGCTGTTTAAATATTATTTAAAAATAGGCATTTGGTCTATTTCTCAATGGTATCATGGGGCATAATGGTCATGTTTGTTCTAATATATATTTTTTCTTTTGTGCACTAGGTGACTTTGGGCAAGTTGTTTCACCCAAAAGCATGTAGGTTTGCTAATCTGTAAAATGGGATAATAATATTACCTAGCTCATAGGAATGGTGTGGATTAACTTAAGTAACACATGTATTATAAATACTTATATATATACACACATATACACATATGTGTATATATAGAGACTATATATTATATATATGTAGAATATATATGTGTATGTACATATAACTGTATATAAAACTTTAAAAGTGTGTGGCACAAGATCAGGGTTATATAAATATTAGTACATATTTTATTGTCATTTTTATAATTACTGCCTCCATCACTTAGCAATGCCCTCTCATTCATCCTTTTATCCTGTGAACTATAAAATGAATGAAACTCTCCACACGGTCCAGGAGTTCCCCAGTGATTTCCAGCATCAATACCCATTTTTACATGGGGTCCAAAATAATTTCCAGCATCAATACCCATTTTTACATGGGAGGGATTGGGGAAGAGGAGAAAGAGGTTGTGGTGAGAGGAGGGGTTTAAGATTTTCTTCCACAAAAAGAGGCATCCTGGGAGAAAATGTATCTCTTCTACACTGTTTTCTGTTATGAGGCCTAGAACTTACATAATGTAGAAGTTTTCTTTTTTTGAAATGTCTCCCCACTCTGCTATAAATTCCTTAAAATCAGAATGGGCCACTTATTCATCTTGGTAACATAACATCCCCTGCATTCCCCCCACCACCACCCTAAATGCAGTAGTCGATGCTCAGGGATAAGAATCTACTCTTCGAAGCCTTCACTGACCCCCAGGAGCATGACTGCTATCTTCCTCTTCTGTGTTTACTCTATATTCTGGACTCTGAAGTGGACTTAAGTGCTGGTTCTGGAACAAACAGCCTGGGTTTAAATATGGACTCAGCCTATTTTCTCTCCCTGTTGTATTTTACTCCCTAATCTGATAAATGGGAATATCTATAGTGATTTTGTTTTAGGACTCATATAAGGAGTAAATGGGTCATTTATTGTAAACATTTTAAATAATACATTAGAGTACACTTATTAAATTGGAGATGAAACAATTCTATTACTACACATATCATTTTGATGCAATGAATTGTTTACACTGTAGATTGTGAGGGTAATTTGAGCAGGCATTCCACATTTTCCACTCCCCTTTTGGCTAGCCAAGTGCCTGGCACATAGTAGGTGCCCTCTGAATGTTTCCTTAAGTGAAGCATAAAGGAAGGAAGGAAAGGAAATAAGGTATTTTTTTTTATTTTTGTGGTTTTTTTTCTTTGTTGGGGAGCGAAGGGGAGAATTTCCTGACCTATGAAGTTATTCTAGTTACCTGTTTCTACTCAGTGCCTAGAATTCAAAATCTGTCCTGAGCCTCCCAAAGCCCCTTACTAAAGAGGCTTACTTATGGGGACCCATCATTTCTATACTGTACAAATGATTCTTTCAGCTGGACAGTACCATCATGACACAGTGAACTCTGTCTCAGGGGCGTGCAGAGCGCACAGACATAGGGCAGCAACTGAGGCCTCCGACAGCATCTCTGCTGTGCGCGCACACAGCCTGGCCAGAGCCTCAGAGGAGCTCATTGTGCTCTGGAGACTGGTCTTCTCAGAGCGTGGAACTCCCCCTGCCACACTAGGCTGCACAAAATGATCATATTCATGAGGACCACACAATCTTACTTGTTTGAGCCTCTGAGAGCTCACCCCACACCTGGGTGCTTAAGCTTTTGGTTTATGGCCTTGGAGAGGCTTCATAATAGAAACTTGAGGATCAGCCAGACTCCTCCCACAGGAAGCAGTTTCAGAAAAGTTCCACAACACATCAAAACAATGAGACTGGATTGAGCTTGACAGAGAACAGTAGGTGATCTTTTCTCGACGCTACTCAAATTATTTGGGAAGATGTGAAATCAGATTCTGAAGCTGGGGCCTCATTCAGGGATGAGATCCCATATGCAGTGTAAGACTTAACATTAAAAACGTAATCCTTTGTTGTTCTGATACTCGTGGAAATGACCACTTCGTCATTGTGCAAAGTTTAATTTATTTGCACAAATCAGAGAAAACAATTACATCTTCAAAGAAGAAACTGGGATTTTTGTAGAGCATCTGCAGTAATTTTATCACCCTTTGTTGTTTTGCCTGCATTCTTTCTCTCATCCTGGCCCTACCTGGCTAATTCCAACCTTCCCCAATGAAAATTCTTCTCTCTTCTTATCCCCAGTGTAAGTTCAATGTCTCTTTTATTCTTTTCCTTATCATTCTGTGCTATTCAAAAGTGTACTTAATACAATTTGTAACTATGGTTTGTAAGCTGGGTGCTTGTTTAAAGTCTATCACTTCCAGTATTGCTCCGAGGGCCCCTCTCAACATAAAGATAACTGGGAAGACTGAGTAAAAAGCAGACTTCTGGACACCATCCCAGACTTTCAGAATCATGATTTCAGAAGGTGGGCCCCAGGTATTTTTTTGTTGACACTAGAGTTCTAGAACCCTTTTACTAAAGTTTATGCTTTTTGATGGCAGAGGTCATGTCAGTTGTAACTGAGCTCTGGTATTCCAGCATCTGACTTAGTGCCTGGCACATGATAGGGCCATAATAAATTCTTTTTAAATGAATGAAAATAAAAATTTGAGTATCCAAAAGACAGTCATTAGTAACTTCTATTCTTCTAATAGAGAAACTGAAAGACAAAGAATTTCACATACTTCAATTCCACAGTTATTTAAACTTGAAAATGGAGATATGAACTCTTTATCACATGTAAAAGGCCTTAAAACCTTCCAAGTGAGAATTCCTGCATTTCAGCCAAGAAGTTGATAGTAGCAGGAGAGAAATGGATTTTGCAACCCTCTAGACTTGACTGGCACTCATTAGGTATGTGGCTTTTGCCAATTTACTGGAACTTTCTGAGTTGCAGTTTCTTCATCTATAAAGCACTAGCTTTGTTAAAATGTGCTCGTGAGTACACAATTAAATAAGATATAAACACAGAAATTGCTCTATGCTTGTCCTTAAAGGACAGTCAATGAGTGATAGCTCTAGTCTGTCTGATTCCCTTATTCAAGCAAATTGTTTTAAAGACAACCAGGGAGCAATCTGGCAAGCAGTCAGCCTTGCCCTTTTGTCATCATTCTTAGTAACGGTTAGGGAGCATGGCAGTTCTTAATTGGGATTTAAAAGGATAATTAATACAGCCCTAAACTTCAATTGGCAAAATGTGTTTTCTTGATCATCACCATTTTAGGATGATGGATGGCTTAGGACGAATCATGTGCAAGAGGTCTGATTAGGAAACTAAGACTGGCTGGGAAGATTCAGTCACACAGTTTCTGAGTGTGGCTTATGACTTCTAGCTAAATGGTGATGATGTATACTTGAACCCCATAAGATAATTCATTAAAAAGAAAAAGAGTGACTAAGCAGCATATTTGGGTCCACCAGAAACTACAATTGTATCTATATTTTAATAGTGCCACTACTATGGTGGATACTATGCAGCTATGGCAAAGGAAGAGAGAAGAATAAGTCTTCCTTGGAGAAGGCATTCTAATTGTAGTTCTTTTACTGGGGGGGAGGGGGAGAAGAAACCTGAAAGGCTTCAGAAAGCTTTGGCAGTTCTGTCTTTTCCAGCTGTGTTAACAAACTTCTGTGAAACAGATGGGTGGCAGGCTGAAACACTCAGAACTGCAAAACCTCTTAATCAACTGACACTTCCCAGTGCTATGAAATCCATAATAAAATTAACCCTCCCATCACTGCCCCAGGAACATCTGGGGTTTGTTATGTCTTTTCCACTTTCACTTCAACAATTCAAAGGAAACTCGTTTCAATAGCCCTTATCCTTTCTCTGCAAACATTTCTCTTTTCTTTGTAGATACTGATAGCAAAGTCAGTTGTAGAACTTTTCTTAAACAACTGATTAAATTTCTTAAACAGCTGAAAGTTTCTGAAACAACTTTCCTGTCACATTGGAAACAGATGATTTCTGCATCATTATATACTCGGGATGTTAAGCGACACCTAGTTCACTATAGATACTTGCTAAGTGCCATGAGACCATAATGCTCACAAGAGACGACGATTCCTTTATTCTTTAGTGATATTCACAATAATACAGAACACTTACATGGGTTTAAGGGTTTCAAGGCACTTCTATACACAATACTATCTTTGGACATGGGGGCATTATGTAACAATTCTCATGAATATTCAAGCGCAAATGACTGTCAGTGGTAACTCAGTGCACAGGCTTCGCGGGCTGTTTCGGTTGGCGGCATTCCCTGTGACAACCTTGCCTCTGCAGCGGGTGGGGGCTGGGTGAGGGATGGTGTGTGGACAGTAGTTCCACATGCTATTCTAGTTCCTAATTATGAATCCAGCTCTTATGTTACACTCTGTGGGAAAGGCTTTTGTGTGCATGCACTTGAAACGAAATTGGGTGACAAATAGGATGACCAACAAAATAGGGTATCATGGTTTGCCCAGGATTATTCTGGTTGTACATCTAAAAAATCCAGCATCCCAGGAATCTACTTAGTCCCAAGCACACTGGGAGAGCTGGTCACCTAAATCCATGGTGGCTAACATTTTATTGTAAAAAACACAAAATAGAAAGGTCAATTTAATGAGCTTATGAGCATTTGTCCCCAAAAAGATCATCAGAAAGTTAAATGTAGAATAAATCTTCATGTAACTACCGAATCTGTTTCAGTTTGAGTTCATAAATAGAAGGTAAGGTCTCCCACTATTCTAGTGGGAAATGCTGCTGAGTCTTCAAAGACATGCCTGTTTTATTTTCCTCTTGAACTTTTAATATGTAAAATGAAAAACTGAGACATAAATGTCAGGACATTAAAAAGTGACATCTCCAAAATGTCCAGAGCTCCTGGCAAAGTTTAAAAAATCACTGGGAAAAAATAGCTGTGAAAATGAATGCTGCCTTGCACTGAGCAGTGACTAGTGGTTACCAAGGGGGAGGGGTTGGGGGTTGGGGCTACTGCGGGGAGGAGGGAGATAAAGGGGCACAATAATTGGCAATCACAATATAAGCTGGTCATGGAGATCGTACTACAACATGGAGAATATAGTCAATGATTCTGTAACATCTTTCTATCTTGTTAGATAGTAACTGTACTAGAGGGTGTGAGGATTGAATAATATGGATAACTGTTGAACCACTGTGTGTATATTTGAAACCAATGTTAAGATTATATATCAACAATACTTGAAAAAAAATTCACATGAACAAAAACAAAAATTGCATGCTGCTTTCCCTTGTTAAGAAAGATTCTACCACGGAAAAGCACTTCACTGGGCAGGTTTAGCTGGTCTCCTAAAACCCTACCTCCCAGGCTGTTATTGAGTACGAATAATAATATCGAGGACATTTGTCTAGTACTTGGTTCTCTATGCCTACTATCTTTACCTAGCATTGATGATAATAAAAGTAGTTGTCCCCTATTAAAAAAACAAAAATCAAACTAAATTCAGGACTTCTAGATAATGTTAGATCTTTCTATTAATAGATACTCAACAGACTTTATCTCTTAACATTGTAGCATACCTAAAAAAGTAAATATTATTAATCCTATTTTGTAGGTGAGAAAACTCAGAGATGGTATTTGAATTCTGGTCCAGTTATATTCTTAATAAAAACAGTGTACATCCAATTCTGAGGTTGCTTACAGTAAACATAGATACGTTGAGACACCAAAAAATCCCTTTTTTATAGAACTTCCTCTTCTCTGCCAGGCACACCTTTACCTATCAGACTGGATGAGGAGGGGGAGGAGAAGGAGCAAAGAGATGATTCTTGACTGTGTAACTTTAAATAGCTTAGAAATGGTCATACTGTTCAAAGGGCAGGAGCACATGTTTTAGTGAAAGCCTGCAAAAGGGATTCCAATTTTCTTATGAGCTGTTGGAAGCCCCTCCCTACTGATTATGAATACTCACTCACCCCCTAAATCTTGTTTTGTAATAATGTAGCCTAATTTGTAGGGAAAGTATCCACCCTCTGTTAGCACCACACCCATGCTTCCTCATAATTCAAGAGTTGCCATCCTAGCTCTGCATCAGAATGATCTGTGGAAATTTGAAAACAAAACACAAACAAGTTCTTAGGTCCCATCCAAGAACTACCAGACCTATTGATTTCAGAGGTGGCAGTTATATTTTCAAAAGGATCATAGGTAATTCTGATGCACAACTGAAATTGAGGCTGAGAATGCTTCAGGAAACCCATGATTTCTGGAAGTCCATGCTATGTATTTAGCCGACTGAGTTGGGATGCTGACTGGAGGACATTTGGCCCAATTTGCCAGATGTTAACATCAACTGATGACCTATTTAGTTCCTACCATTTTTTCATTTCCGTTCCTCTTCATCACCTTAATACCTGGATGTTCTCTTACAATCAAAAGAGGTTAGCTCATTCTTGAATCAGCACCCAATAGCTTCCTCTTTAGCAAAGACAGCAGAGAGATTGCCTTTAGTGAATAGAGGAACAGTGCGGCTGTGAGGGCTGGAGCTCAACCAGGAAGGCAAGTCTATGAACATTCCAGATTCAACCTAGAGGCCCAGAGTGGGCAGGGAGGGATACCCCTGTTAATATACTATGACTTTCCTTGTTTGCTGCCTTAAAACACAGTATTCAGAATCTCAGCAGAGAAAGCCCACTTTAGGATTTAATTTTAGAACAGGAGCTTTAGCTTAACTCTTGAGTAAAAGCAGAAATTCAGTTAACTTGTTATGCTCTAACTATGGGCTAGAGAACCATCTTTTGATGCTGTGTAGGTATCAGGGAATAAATGAATCAAAGCAGTACACAGATCACCAACCCAAAGGCATTTCTCTGATAAACAATGTTAAAGGGAGGTAAGGAGAATAATAATGGTATTAACACCTAATATTTCCCCCAGTCTTTACTGTGGTAGACCTTGTTTCTAAACATTGTACATGCATTACATCAGTTTTTCTAATTCCCATATGGAGTAAATATTACTATTATCCCCATAATACAGATGAGACTTCTGTGGCTCAGAGAGTTTGAAGCATTTATCTAAGACTGCATGGCAGGGAAGAGTCTGAGACAGGATTTAAAGACAAATATGATTCCCTTAAAAAGTTTACAACTTTCTTTTACTTGCTTCCAAAAGATGATGTTTTATTAATTGGGGATATCAGGGAAAGAGCTCAAAAATGTACTGCAGTTAAGAAAGAATTTTCAGTATAAAGGGGTCCTAGATCACCACATCTAAGAAACAACTATTACTGAATTATCAGAAAAATTTTTTACTGCCCATTTTGAAACAGGGACCTGAAAGAGAATACTACACCTAGAGTTTTGTATGTTATTAAACTCAATTATTTAGTTATTTGTTCATTTTCTAAGTGGGTTTTGACAACAAGCAGCCACCTTCCCCCTAGCCCTTTTCTTCTCTATCTCAATTTGATGTGAAGTATGTTTTATAAGTCAGATTTTTATGCCTGTGTGAGATTACTTGAATTGTCTCAGTTCTCTAAGAAACAGAATTAATAGTATTGGGATGAGCTTCTAACAAATTCCAAACAATATGCTCCCCTGCATTATAACTCTTCTCTGACAGCTGACCAACATGGTGCATTTAAGGGTTCCATAAATTTGTGCAATGGCAAACAAATGACTAATAAATGTCTGGAGGTTCAATGAAAACATTCAAATGAACATATTGCAGAAATAAATAAATGGCCATTAAAAGCTTAAGAGTGACTGCCATAATGTTAACCCATAGACGGGGGAAACATGGTGGTTTGGGAAAATTTACAAATGGACAAATTATTAATGGCTGTGCTTTAAAAAAAAAGGGGGGGGTGTTTATTCAGCAACATAAATAGGTCCTAAATCCAAAGAGGAAGTCTCTCAGCTTCTGGCAATAGCTATCCTAGCGTTTTAATCAAATAATAGAAACAAAAAAAACTCCAGGGACTAGAACCAAAAATAGAACCAAAAAAACTCCAGCCCCTTTAATTCCTGAAGATTTAGAAAAGTGTTCTTTATATCTCTAGGTAAGCCAGTTCAAGATCTCCCCTGATGACCAGTTGTATCATCCTAGAAGTTCAGTAAACATTATATATTAAATACTAAAGTGTCCTTTCCCCTTGCCATCATTTAATGTTATCTTGTTTTAATTCTTTTTCTGTAGTCTCTCTTGTACCTATGTTGTGACCAGTGTCTCAGATTAACATCCCATCCCTGCCCACCCATGAATTTTTGATAGTCTCCTAATTGATTCACTTCTTTCTTAAATTCTTATCTTCATTAATCCATCCCCATGTAACCTTCTTGTTCTCTAATCCCATTTCTCCCTTGATTGGAAATATTCAATGACTAAAGACAGACTAAGATCCTAAAGCTTTAGCCTGAAATTAAATGCCTTCAATAATTCAATGCTGAACTATTGAGAAGTTAGGAATCTTCAGGTCCAAGTAATGACCTAATTCAAAGTGGCTTAAGGTAAGAGGAAGGAGGAGGAGGAGGAGGAGGAGGGGGAGACGGAAAAGCAGAGATGGAAGGAAGGGAGGGAGGGAGGGAGGGAGTTGATTCACTAACTCTGGCGTTGGCCTCAGCCGCAGCCTGGCCCAAGAGCTTCAGTGATGTCACTGGACTCTCCCCTGCTCCTTCCTTCGGCGCACTCTCAGCTGTGCTGGCTGAATTCACAGGCTTCACTCGCTTAATTCCAAAAGAGGGTAAAAAATGGCTGCCAGCACCTCTGGCCTCAGATCCCATCCTACAGCAGCCTCAGGGGATGTGCTACCTCCTTTTAAATTATGCCAACTTAAGTCTCAGGCTGGTAGCCTCTTCCTGCATCAATCACTGTTGCCAGGAGGAAGAATGCACTGGATGGCCAGACTAATCACTGGCCCAGTTTAAAAGACTAGGATTGGACCAGCCCTACCCCTCAGAACGGCTGAGAGTAGGAGAGGGATGGGTCCCCAAAGAAATACCATTGCTATTATGAAATGAAAGAGACACAGATCTTGGTCAGATAAAAACAACAGATATTCACTGTATTTTTCTATCCTTCTTTCCTCCAACTTCACCTCATACTTATTGTGGGGTCAAACCAAACAAAAAGGATCCATTGTCCCCAACAGTTTTCTGCCAGTGTTTCTTTTCTTGATAACATTTTCCCAGAACTGCACCAATTCCTCAATGGTAACTCAGGGTTAAAAACAAAAAAGCAAATTGCTGACATGTGACTTTTTAATAGTTTCAGACAAACTACAAGACGCCCAGCTAAATTTGAATTTCAGATAAACAAATACCTTTTCAGTATAAGCATGTCCCCAAAATTGCATGAGACATACTTATACTAAAAAAAGTATTTGTTGTTTATCTGAAATTTAAACTTAACTGGGTGTTTTTTATTTTTATTTGCCAAAATTAATGCCCAAGTGTCTAAGAAAACACACAGGCTTTTCCAAACTTATTTGCCGATGGGATTTTTTTCCCACAAATTATCCTACATGGTGTTTCAAAGAGAAGCTTCAAGAAAGGCATAGTGGCTCATATTTCAATAATTTAATGAAAATTCAGCCCTCCATTCCATGCACAGTTCATTCTGCGTGTAGTTTCCTTATGGCCGATATAATAATTTTCATTGAAGAAAGAGCTGGAAGAAAAGGCCAGAGACACTTAACATACAAAAGATACTATGCAAAAAATAGAAATTAGTAACTTATGAGAAATGCCAACACCAGTTGGGGAATGTTTCCTATATTTGCCCCTGACTTGGTGAGCATGACCAAGGCTGGTGAAAAATAATATTTCCAAAGCTCAGGAAAATTTATATTCTTAAGAAATATACCCACTGAGTGATGAAAATGTCCCTATCTCTTCATTTGATAGAACACTGGAAGCTGAGACACACCAGCCACTTCTTAGCGCATGATGTATCATGTCAAAAAGATTCACTTCAGGCTATTTGCACATGTAATTCAAACCATCCTATAAATTAAATGTGTGTGCATATGTGTATATACATATGAAAAAGACTATAAGAGATATCTTTCCAAAATTATCACTAAGAAAGATATTTGTTTAAAAGAATGCTCCTATTTGAGGTTTTCCTTTCTCTGATAATTTTCTCTGTTATGGAAGCTACCTAATATCACATCTGGAAATGGACATGTCTGAAAAAAACATCATTCACTGAAGAGGGCAAGAAGCAGAAACCTGAGATAAATATGTTTCTGTCAAACGGAAGCAGGCAAAATTACTGAAGGAAAGAAACCAGACATCCCCCTGGGGTTCTTTCAGATAATAATTTATAAATGCCAATGTTTTCTCCAAATAAATAATAAAAGAGACATTTAATCAAGGTATGCATAGAGTTTAAATGCAAAAGGATGAATAAGACATAATTAGATTTTAAGAAAAACTATGTTCTTTAGGGTTTTAATTTTCCATTTTGGTCAGTAAACTGTCCTTGATAGATGTTGGGGAGATCTCTGTGGTTCTTGCATGCCCTAAAAGCCCTTTAATTCTAAGTGAAGAATCATGGAGATGGTGGATCCATTCATGTAATGGGGACTTAGAAAGTGATATTGGGCAGAAATGTCTGTGATAAGAACTCTAGATTATAGAGGAGCCTGTCCCTTCGACTTCCTGGGCCCTGCCTTCTCCTCATCACCTGCTCCTGACGTCCTTTAATGTACTGCTTTGGCTCCTCCTGACTTGGTTGTTATTCTTGGGGTTCTTTCCACATGATTACAAATGAAGAAACCTACTAAACAAGCCTTCCAAAGGCCTTTTTTTCTTTGAAATCTAATTCATTCATATTTTAATGGCCCTCTATTCATAGAATACTAGGTGATTCATCCTTTCATTAATTACCACTTAAAAGAAAAAATAAAGTTTGAAAAAGCAAAAGAGGAACAATTAAACTTTTGCAAAGAACTTTTGAAATCCTAGATGTAAGAGACTGCTCTTTCAAGAGTTGCTGAGGAGGAGAAAGTCTTCTGCCTTCTGTTAATTTTGTACTCTATGCAAATTTCCCTAACAGACAACAAGGCCTCAGAGCACAGTATTGCTCAACATTAGCACAGTTCCTGGTATAAAGCAGACACTCAATAAAAATTTGTTATAAAAGCAAACAAATGAATGACATGGATCACGGAATGGTTTCTTTTAACAAAGTAGATTTAAAGAAACTGGTTCTGTAAAGGAATGTTTTAACATGTTCTAGTTCTAACAATAGTATTTATCGTGTTCAAGTTATTGTTGCATGGGTTATGTAAGTTAAAAATCAGCAATGATGTATTTGGTACTTCATCTCTCTGTCATTGCTCCCACCTCTGGGTCCATTTACTTCTCATTGGCATTTCTAAGAGAAAAGCCATACATTTTCTCAGTATGATTTTAGTATGCCTCACCAATCATGTGGCCTTGGAAATTTTTTTCTGGAATATTTAAAGCAAACAATTACTAAAAGTACCATTCCATTTTTCAAATAACTCTATAAATACCATCCTTATTCTTTAAACATTGTTTTAAGTTTTTGCTAATATGTGTATTTATGCATTGATACACGTGTACATTTTTGGTATTTGTAGAATATTCCAATGAATGGTAGGAAGTGATGAAATTAATATATATTGCTAATTGTTACTTTGGCCAACTCAAGTCAAGCTTTCTCCTAGTCACCAAGCATCAGAGTTACATTATCACCTCTGTTTGTTAAAAATGTCATTAAAGTAGCACTTTGAGGGATGAGCTGATAGAAATACTGAGATTTCTATCAGAGAAATTAATTTTTATGCCCTGTGGAAATCAGTAATCTTTACTATTATAAGCAGACCTTAAGGCTATTTCTAAACCATTAAAAATAGCTTTTACTGTTCCAGTGTGCCATCTATTTTCATTTGTGGGGGGAAAAAAAGCCTCTGGTAAATGTCAACATTTATTTTAGAAAATTTGTGAATATCAAAATATAACACTGAGTTGTAGAGAAAACTGCTTTCTAAGGTGCAAATTGCATTCTGGCATATTTGGTAATAAGCTTTATGTTTTACAACCAATTGGCATATATTATTTGCTGTATATTGAAATATATTTATTAAGTATTGGCATATGTCATTAATTAGCTATTGATGTCTATTATTTATCAGTTCTTTAAAGTTTTCTTTTTTTAAAAAAAGTGTTTGCTCTCTGACATGGATGCCAATTACATAAAGCATGGAAGTGACAGAGTGCCTAGACCGTGACTTCACATCCCTTTTTAGTAAAAGAAACATTCCTTAAAAGTTCCACATTCTAAAAACTCCAAATTTGTGTAATGGAGGCAAATTAAAATGAAGCAGCATAAAAACAAAACCAAAAGCAAAAAGCAGTTTATGCAACATAAGGGAAATATGTGAGTCCTGCAGACGGGATTAAACTGTTGCAATCCCATTCATAGCTACGTGGCAATGGGCAAATCACCTATCTCACTAAGATTAAGTTTCCTTATTTGTAAAACAGAAATATGAATGTCTATCTCACAGCAACTGTAAAGATGGGAGTGGATAATAAATATCATGACCACGTTTGGGACTCACCCATCATCCTGACACTCAGAGTAAAAACATACTAACATTAGCAAATGTTATTATGTAAGAATGAAAATGTTTATTTCATATTTGCCATAAAATGATTTATGTGAAAATTCATGATGGTCCTGATTCCAGGAAAAAGCAAGCAACAAGAACAACAATAAAAATAAAAACATCCTACCATTTGCAACAACATGGATGGAGCTAGAGGGTATTATGCTCAGTGAAATAGGCCAGGCAGAGAAAGACAAGTATCAAATAATTTCACTCATCTGTGGAGTATAAGAACAAAGAAAAAACTGAAGGAACAAAACAGCAGCAGAATCACAGAACCCAAGAATGGACTAATAGTTACCAAAGGGAAAGGGACTGGGGAGGACAGGTGGAAGGGAGGGATAAGGGGAAAAAGGGGCATTATGATTAGCACACATAATGTAGTGAGGGGGGACACAGGAAAGGCAGTACAACACAGAGAAGACAAGTAATGATTCTATAGCATCTTACTACACTGATGGACAGTGACTGTAATGGGGATGTGGTAGGGACTTGATAATAGGGGGAGTCTAGTAACCATAATGTTGCTCATGTAACTGTACATTTATAATACTAAAATAAAAATAAATAAATAAATATGGACAGGTCAAAAATTAAATAAATAAAAGCAAAACTCCTGTGCAGAGAAACAACTCTAAGGATGGATTTGATTGGCCTTTGCCTTTGACTAGATTCAGAGAAAAGTCTTTCCCAAGAGTGGGCACAGGGCCATTCCTTGTAAGGCTTGCCCCACTGTGTTAGTAGGTTGTAAGCTCCTCATCCCCAAAGTTGCCCTTGGGAACTTCTACAGCAGCAGAGAAGAAAGACTGAACAGTCCAGGGGACAAAGATGAAACCTCCTTCAAAGAATCCCCGTTGCCTATGTCGATGTTGGGATACCGAGTAGGGAGATCTTGTTGGCATTTCTTAACCTGTTACGGTTTTGAGAAGGTGACGGTACTGCTACATTACCTCCTGACTCCTAACTTGTGAGCTGCTGCTTTGGAAACTACCTGGCTGGAAAGGATGACCACAGGTTTGCTCTGGAAAGCAGAGTATGCCGCAGTGTTCTTTCCTGCAGGCACTGGGATGTAAAAATAGGAGGGCCTATGCATGAAAGAGAAAACAGTAGTTCTTAAGCTCAAATGCACATTGAAAGAGCCTGGAAAGCTTTAAAAATACAGGGATGCCTGGGTTTCCTCCCAAGATCCTGATCTAATTGGCCTTGGATGTGGACTTGGTACTGGGACTTTTCAGAGCTCCCTAGGTGATTCTCTGTGTATCCAAGATTGAAAAATCACTGCTAGAGAATAAAGATGAAAGCAAACGAATGCCTGTTGTAGAAGATAACTTGAACTTTGTTAAAGGGTCAAAGATGTAGGCAGCAAGTAATGTCCGGGACAGCAAGAGGTTGGGGAGGAGGACATGAGCTATGCAAAATGGTGCAAGAAAAACTAAGATTCATAATAAAAAATCCTGAACAGCAGGAAATGTAGTGAGTATATTAATGTAAATCTTGCTGTATTTTTTTAAAATCACTGGTTTGCATGTATTACTGGTTCAATAAATTACTCCTTTTTTTCTAAAATGTAAAGCAATGTTGAGGACAATATTCTTTTGACACATTTAATTGTATGTGGTGGATAGAATAACATGCCTTCTCCCATCAAGATGTCCAAGTCCCAATCCGGGGTACCTGTGAATTTGGCACCTTACATGGCAAAAGGAACTTTGTAGATGGGATTCAGTTAGTGATCTTAAAATGGGAAGATTATCTAGGATTATCTAGGTGGATCAAATATAATCACAAGCATCTCCGTAAGGATACAAGAGGGTCAAAGCCAGAAAAAGACATGATGATGGAAGCAGAGGTTGGAATGACACTGTGAAGATGGAGGGAGGGCCAAGGGCCATGAGCCAGGAAACGCTGGAGGCCCCTAGACGCTGCAGAGGACAAGGAAATGGAATCTCTCCTGGAGCCTTCAGAGGGAAGGCCGCCTTGCTGACACCTTCGGACCTCCAAAACTGTAGGGTGATAAGTTTGTGTTGTTTTAAGCCACTGAGTTTATGGGGATTTCTTACAGCAATATAGGAAACTAATACCCCATGGCTTTAGAATGACTAGCTCTTTAGACCACAAAGCTATCTCCACACCTCTAAAAAGTACCCATCTATTTTGTAGCCAGTAACTGAGTTGCAGGCATAATGCTCAGAAGGAAATAGGTGATGGAGTACTAGCTTAGCCAAACATATGTTGGCAAACCTCCATGCATCCCAGTCTTTGCAGAAAAGCACGGGACTTGGACTCAGTGCAGCTATTTAGGATAAAATGCTCGTGGAAACAAACTCCATTACAGTTAACTCATCAGCCATGCCATATCTCCGGCAGGTACTGAGATCATACCAGAAGAAGTCTGTAGAGGCTCTCAAACTTGATGGCACAGTGGAATCCCTGAGGAGCTCTTAAATATCCTCATGACCAGACATTAAACCTGAAACTCTGGGGTGGGACCCAGTCATCTTTGCTTTTAACAAATCCTCCCTTGCAGTGCTTTGCAAGATTAATGAGCACACTAACCACCTCAGGGTTCTGTTAAAACACCCCAGGTTCTGCATTTCCAACAATCACCCAGGTGACAATAGCTTTGACTAGCAAGGTGGCATGATATCCCTTTTTTTCTCTGTAAGACTGTCCTCGGTTAACCAGCAATGCAGGAAAAAGCATTTATTTGCTTATCTGTTTTTTTATTCATTCACTGATTCATTCATGCAGGGAAAAAGGATTTAAATGTCAGCTTAGCCATCATTCTGTGAGAGTTGCTGGTGGAAAGGCAACTGTCACTCCATTTAGCTCTGTTCTTCTTTCGGTCAGTTTGCTTATTGTCTAATCTTATAAACATTAGGTTTTAGCTATCAGCTATCCATTGTAGCTAAAAGGCAAGAAACTACCAAAAATTTTGTTCTTAATCTAATACAATGTAGAGGCGTATAGCATTGAAGAGCTCCAATGTAATTCTTCTGTTGGTTGGTTCTCCATCCTTAAGTATATCAGACAGAATTTTATTAAACACAACTCATTCACTGTATCCCACATGACAATATCTAATACAGAAAATTAAAGCTTATATAAATATTGGAAGGGCTGGGAAGCTGCTGCCTGGGTTCCTGACAGCAAGAACATGTACGTGACCTCTTAGGCGTCTGCAGAACCCGTGTGTGTGACTCCCCGAAGTCTGCTGAAAACCTGCAGTGATTTTCAGGAACCTCAGGAGAGTGTCTCCCTCAATATCAGCTTCCTGTTGCACCACAGCACCACCGCGCCACTCTGATCTGTTATCTATTAGCCAGGAATAGTGACTTCTCCCTCTCATTCACTTTCTAGATCTCATAAGAACATCTCTCAATTGGAAAATTCAAACAGACGAAAGAGATCTGGGAAGTGCAGGCCAGGGGTTTTCCCTTGGGATGTGAAGCCGACTAGACCCAGGCACGACAATGCCAGGCTACCAACAGCCTGCCATATTCAGCTCTTCAGTTCAATTCAGCAACTCTTCCTGGGTCCTCCTAGGACTTGACTAAGTGGGGAAACAGAAGATGAAGAAGAGATGCCGCTTCTCCTCAAGGCTTTCCTAGCCCATTACTGGAGTCAGGACACACACAAGCAGCTGTGCCAGACAGATTTGAAGTTCACTCCTGTTACACCCAGCTTCAAATGCTCCAAAAGCTACATATGTCAAAAGAATGCCCCCAGCATGATTTAGGATGCCTGATCTCAGTCATGGGTGGATAATTCAAGATCTCACAGAAAACCCTGTATTTTGACAGTCCTTTACTGCCGTCCTCCTATTTATTCAGGAGTATAGGAAAGTGAGTTCATCAAAAATACTGAACCAGAAAAAACAGAAAACAAATGAAACAAGAGAATTTAGGTTGAAGCAAAAGCATAGGTCCACAGCTCTTATATAAAACCGTGTTTCTCTGTCATCACTAAATCATGTACTGTTAGTTCATGCACCTGCAGATACAGCCAGGATCATACAACCACAGACTAGCAAGTCTTTTTTCTTTTACTCAATAAGTATGTATTAAACACTTACAAAAATAAGGATAGCTATCACTAGTTAGGGTATTACCTGTTACCTACCTACTTACTCCATTTTATATATCACAAAAACCCTAAGAATTATGTTTAGACCCCATTTATTGTACCTTCTTAAATGCTGAGATGCGCTACTTCCAGTTTATGGTACACAGTGTACTTCCCAGGTGCTGGGGCACAAAGCAAACAAATAATGCTCCCAGCCTGGAGTTTACAGACTGAGTTCTTTAAAGTGTCTGACTATTTTCTTAATGTAATTTTTTCAGGCATTCTCTTCAGACATTACAGGAAGAGATACTTTATTTAATCAATCAGATGGGAAAGCCTGTAAGAGCTCCTTTGGTTTCAACAATATCCAAGAATGAATTTGTATGCAATTAATCATAGACAGCAACTACATTTTAAAATTGTGCTTGCTTCCCATAATTCCTTGACTCAGGAACTCCTTGAAACAGCTGCTAGTAAGTCTATGACCTGCATTTGGGAAGTCACAGTAAGTGGGCTGGTCATGAAATTGGCATTACCATATGGCATTTGTCTGTACAAAGTGGCTGGTCTTGTCACGTATCTTGATTGCTCTAGAAATATCCATAGGGAGTCTGTTACGTGTCACACATATTTAATGCATCCATTCTCTAGAAAGCAACCACTGTATCTTAGGCCATTGCTGACCTTGTAGCTAAATCCTTGGATTATAATTCTAGTTTTTCTGGATGTATCTGTAGTCAAACAGATCTGTTACCATTTGACTTGACTGAATCCTTTTGGGAAAGATATGTGGGGCAGCTGATGAGCACAGCATCTATTTTCAGAGCTCCCACTGTGACTCTGAACTAACATAAGAGGTGGACACTCCAGTGCTAATTTAAGAGGTGGAGAGTTTAGGTTCACTGACATTTACCTGCAGGTTTTGTTGTTGCTCTTTTTATTTTAGTCTTCATTTCTTTTTGCTATAATTTAGAAGCTGTCTTTCTGGAAAACTAAAACTATCAGTTAAGAAGCCAAAAAATTAATCACACAAATCTGATTTGTTCTTCCAATGAGTCTTCAAAAGTGCATGCATATATAGATCTTTGGGCTGGGTGAATGCTGTCAGTGTCACGGGTATGCTGAACTTTTACTATTCTAGTCCTGGGGAGGCATATTTACTCTTCAGCAAATAACAATATCTTGCATTTGTTTTCATAGTATTCACATATACTATTTCACATGACAGATATGTATTCATCAGGATAATGTAACCCAGACTAAGCTGTGATAACTTCAAAAGGTGCTCATTTTAATTTTTAAAAAATGCTCATTTCATACTCACCTTAAGTCTGATGCTTATTAGCAGGTGCTCTCTTCCATCCAGTGACTCTGGGACTCAGGTTTGCTCAATCTGTGATACCAATGAGATCCAAAACCACCTACCCACACACTCAGCCCCGACACTGAGAACCGAACCACACCTCACTGCCTACAGTATCATGACTTTGAGATTAGCACTTTTTTACTCTTCCACTATTATCCCGAGAAAGCAAGTGGTTTGATTGTTCATTATAGGAACTTCCACCAAAAAAACATGAACTATTCGCTGGAAAGCACCTACAGACTGTGCCTTAAGATTCTTTGAATTCTTTGCCTCAAAATCCTTGCCTTGCTGTTTCCACCACTCCTGGGCTATGGAGTTGTGATTGTAAGGTTGTCTGTCATTTGAGGGTAAACGATAAACTTAGCTTTGTCTTATCAGCAGGTGTGTTCGTGATAGGTGGGGGGGGGGGGGTCAGCGTTTCAACAGAACCATCACAATACATCACTTCCATGATAGGAAAAAGTAGTTATAAAGAAGGCAAACTGGCTCTTTAAGAGCTTCAAATGCGAAATGATAGATAGTTTTCACTTATGTGGTATCTGCCAGAATTCAGTTACATAGTAATAACTACAAAGGACGATCAAAAATATTACCTTACTGGTGTGGTGTTCTGGGAGAGCAAGTTAGTAGACAGAGCACACAGCATTGCTTCGGCAACCATGTGCTAAAAATGTAATAACAAAGGCTAACATTTTCATGACATATGTGCCAGGCCCTGGTCTAGCTCATTTAAGTTTTATAATTCATTTAGTTATTACAACACAATGAGGTATGCATTTTACTATCCCTCATTTTTCAGGGGAATAAGTAATACAGAGACAGCAAATAATTTCCCCAAGGTCACACAGCCAGTAACTGGCACAGCCTCCCAACCCCATATATGAAACAACACAGATGAGTTGGTGCTTCTACCGGCTAAGCTACGCTGCCACATGTTAACAGTGGACATTTCATATGCACAGCATTTTTCTTAACAACAAAACAGCAACAAACAAAAAACTATTCACAAATCATATTAATAAGGGTATTTAATGTATCTCTCTATTCAAAATTTTACACTAGCTGTGTCGAATTTTCTTCTAAGTAAGTTTTAAAGGCACCACAATTAAATTAGCCTTCATTTCCTTACTGTTTAACTTGGACCATTTTTACTTCATAAGAAAATGAATGAGCTATCATTTAGTGTTTCTTACAATATCCAGCAGATTGGATACTGACATTGGCCAAGTGTTAACTAATAATAACTGAAATCATTTATCATTATTTTATTTACATGCACAATAATGAAAGGATAGTTTCCTTCCAGCCAGGGGAACATGAGACACCACATGAGTAGGTGCTCAAACAGCTTCTCTTTGAGGTGAGTGTGAACATCTCATCTCCTAGGAAATACTCAAGTATCTAATACCTTCTTCAAATGTACTAAAAGATTCATCTTTTTATTTAAGAGCCTCAGGGAGAAAATGTTAGTAGTTTTCTCCACAGTAGAGGATTTAGTATTTCAAATTTAGTATTTCAAAGGTACTTACATGAAATGAGCCGAGCAGCTCTTTAGATGGAAGTTCCTAACTGTCTCTGTGCAGTGAGATCATTGTCTTCTTCCCCAACCGATCAGGAACCCAGGTCACAAAATTCAGCCACAGATGTAATGAGCCACCCAAGAGCATCTGTGGACTTATCAGACTTAGTGTGTCTCCATGACCAGTCCATCTTTGGTAAATTCAAGACCAGTGGTTCTAGAGTTAAAGAAGCATGTGATACTGTTAAAAATGAGTGCACCCTGGAAGATTCCCTGGGAAAATACATTGCATTTAATTAAGTATTCCCAGTTATCTAAGCCTCCCACGTACACAGTAAAAGTGGTTTTTGGAAGTTGCAACCGTCCACCCAATAACTGAGCTGTAGTTGGACAAGTAAATGAAGCCCAAAAGCTCTCTGAAAAAGGAGAGGATCAAGCCCTCAGCTGTTGAGTATGCTAAGACATTTGCCACATTACAAATGGCAGACTGGTGATTAAGATGTGATGGGAGAGGCTGAACACGGCCTTTATCCCTCGAGTCTATTTTTTTCCAATAGTATTTAGAGGCAGATAACAGAATTCCAGACAGAATAAACTGGAGCTTTATCTAAGGACTTGCAAAGTCTCAGACTTTTCTAAAACGTGGGCATTCTGAATCATATTCCGAGGCAAAGATACCAGAGTTGTAATGAACTTTGTAACTAAACACAGAACCAAGACTTAATGAATAAGCACTTTCATCTTTAGTTTCCTGTTTTGTTCATTTTAGAAATATGTTCTAATTTTCATGGTCTATAGACAATCCACACTTTGTAAATACCATATCATTTACTCTTTGGCAGTAATTTTTTTCCTTGGTTATTGGTGTTATCTTCATGGCCAATCAATGTTTGTGTAATTTTCTGTAAGAACAGGAAGACTGTATTTGTTTTCTCAAGAGCAAAATGATAGACATTTGGTACCTATCTGAATTCACTCCAATGCAAGTCAGAGGTTTTCACAATGTGGAACTTTCACAATCCCACACAAAAAAGGACGCAGATGATGTCTGCATTTCGGTTTGTCTTCTTCACTTACTCCTCTTAGCTATTTCCTTTGGTTAGGCTTCCACAGCCTAATAAAGTCTAGCATTCTATATTTCCCTGACATTAGAATATTGTGACGGCCAGTCATCGTAACCAATCTGACTAAAGCTTTAAATCATGTCTGATTTTCCAGTCTGTGAAATAACACAAATAACCAGATGCAGAAAGCAGTGAATTATTATCAGAAAGAAAGATCCAACCACAAGATAGTTTCGTTGATGCTATCTTGTGTGCTAGTAAGAGACACATTAGTGCAGTGGTTCTCAAACTTTAGCGTACATCAGATTTACCTGAAGGGCTAATTAAGCCATAAATTGCTCTGCCCAATCCCCAGAATTTCTGATTCAGTAAACTTGGGTAGGTCTTGAGAATCTGCATTTCTAACAAGTTTCCAGGTGATATGATGTTGCTTGTCTGGGTACCAAACTCTATGAACCACTGCTATAGTAGCACAATCTAAGGCTCCAAATTCCTTCTTCAAGGCCAATGCTCTCACCCGTCACCCCCTCCACCCCAACCTCAAGTGATGATATTGGTTACTGACCACTTACAGTTGTGATGTTTCTTGTAAATTGTTCTCAACATCATCCAAGTTTAGGACCCCTCCCAGGGTTTGGCATGGATTGAAGAGGGAAACACAGGCTTTGCCAACTTGTCTCAGTTTGGGATAATCTAAAAGATCATCCCAGTTACAGAACTCTCTATAGGATCAGCTGAGGTCTCAGTTTCAACTGCATTGTGAGCCAGTTTTTCTCCCTAGTTATTCCTACCTTATTTATTTCCCTAAATGAATATCTCTCCTGACCACTCCTTAATAAAGTTTTACACAAAATACCATCTCACAGCCCATTTCACTAGAATCCATTATAAGACAGTGTCAAATAACGTTTTGTGCCAGAATTATTTCAGTTGTCACCTAAACATAGTCCAAGTTTCCTAGCAGGCACATTGACCCCTGCGCTTTCTACCATCATGGAAAAGGATGTCTTTCACCATCTGGTCTAAGAAACATATTATTCAACTCTGTGTTATCTTATCAGATCATGTCTTATACTTTAGAACTCCTCTTACACACTAGGAAAAAATTACTCCATATAAAACTAAAACATGCTAAACAATGTACACCATTTAAAGGCACAGCTTTCTATATTCAAACTAGTCTTCCTGTTTATGAATGATAAACTGGTGGTTAAGAATATGATAGCCTGAAATTTCCTTCCCACTAACTCAGGGTTCACAACTACTGATATACTGTTGACAAAAATGTTGAATATAATATTCAAAGTCACAAAACCCTATTAGTCTTTTGCTGTTCTTCCTGTTTCTCCTTACATCATAAAATGTATTTTACCAGAACAAAGTAGTTTACTTCTGGGAATAGATATGGTGATGAGGAAAGTAAGATAGGTTTATAGGAAATAGATGATACAATTTTATTTCAATAAAAGATCATATAAAAATACAGATAATCTGTTAGGCATCACAATCTTTCCTGATTTGCACATTTTGAAGATATTTTAAGTTTTCCTCATGTATAACTCAGATTAACTGAAAATACCTGGTTCCTAGATGGAATGGAAAGTGAAAAAATACACCAGTTTCTTTGAATATGGTGAGAATGGGCATTAATTTTCCCACTGATTTTCTCAATGAGTAGATGGCAGTATGAAACTTCCCTTCTCCACCACTCGTTTAGAGTTTAGGATCCAAGTTCACTTTTGAAATAGTCGCAGAGTGGAAACTCCCTGGTCGGCCAAGAGAATGCAAGAGAAGCGCTATGAAGTGCCTTCATATGCTTTTGCAACTTCCAAAATGGACACTTTCCTATTCGAAGACATAGCAAGAAGGCAGGGGATTTATTCTGAGAGCAAAGAAATTGACAGAAGCAGTATCTGGGGGAAAAAAGTAGAAAGCAGAGATGCAGAAAACAAGTCAGCAAGCAGGGGCCTCCAGTCACGTTGCTTTGGCTTTCTCCCATTTTAATTTGTGAGATTTTATATTAGCTAATTACTGGGCACCTGATGTCTGCTATGAACTCTGTCAACTCACAAGATCCCACTGTGTCAGAATGAGAATCTCTACTCATTCCACCTCTGAGTGAATGTGCTTCTTCAAGTGGACAGAGCAGGAAGGAGGTCAGGAACATGGCAGAATTTCAGATGGGATTCTAGATGCCACTTCAGACAAGCAAAGTGCTTTCTTTCACACTTTCTGGCAGCCCTACATCTCTGCATGCCCTTTGCCCTGATTATATATTTCACAAAAGCCAGCACTCCATGGAAGGCCCCATCAAGGCAAATGGAAGCAGGGCAGGATGCTCGGTATGATTCAGAAGGTCCAATTCACGGGAGGCAACCACTGGACTGGGTCCTGCCTACTAAGCCCCAATGACCGTCCCAAGCTGGCTCGGGCAGGCTCTGGGAGGCAGTCAAGGCTAGAGTGATTCACAGCAGATGAATACCGTGATCAGAAGTGCAAGATGTGTGACTCTGAATCTTGAGTCTCTCTCACTGCCCATGTCAGTCCAAGAAGCAAAGTACTTGTGACCCAGTAGAGAGTGATTGAAACTGAGAACAGGTGTCATGTTTCAAATAAAGAGATGACAGGTGCTTGGTGTATGTACTCATCAAAGGACAAGTCATCTTAAAATTGAATACAATATATCACAGATGACTTCAACATCCAGCAGATATTTGTAGAGAGCCAATTATCCACTAGGATCTTTAGAAAAGAGAAAGTAAGACGCAAAGTCTGGTGTCCAGTAGCTTATAAGTTAGTAAGGGATACAAGATGTGAACAAAATACTCATATGATAAGGCAGAACTGGATGAGAAAATTGTAAGAGTGAAGAAGCTAAAATGAGAGCAAAACATCCCAAGAAAAGCAGAATTACATCTGATAGGCAATGCTTGATTTCTAGTACTAATTCTTAGTTATGTACTTCTCATGTATTCGTGTATTTGCACACATTCACTGAGCATTTAGTATGTACAGGGCACTGTGTGAGGTTGAGGGATGTAATGACGCAGTAAAATGAAACACACTGGAATTAGTGTTGGCTCTCATCTGGACAAAGGTTAATCACAACAGTGTGTTGAAATTGTGATTTATGGCCCCTGAATAGACACAGTACACCTAAGATGAAAAGAGCTCGCCTGGAAATATTTCTTAAAAATTATTTAGAACTTCTCTAGTTGTTGGGCAGCAGGTAAATTTTAGTAAGTACCCATAATCTGTAGTCCTTGCCTAAAAAGTTCATGACATGTAAAGTAACTGAATTTCCCACTCCTGCTACTCAGAAACCAACAACAGTAACAGATACCATTTGCATGCCAGATTCCATACTAGATAATGATCTCTTCTAATTTTCCTAGCAACTCTTTGTGGTAAAAATCATTGTCTGAGTTTTCCATCTAAGCTGAGATTCAGGGAAGTTAAATAACGTGGAAAAATTCATACGGTTCAAAAGAGAGAAGGCGGGAAGGTGGGCTGCAAACACAGGGCTGTCTGGTTCCTTGGAAGGCTGATGCCTCACTCCCCACAGCATTGCACTGTTACCACCCCCATCCTTCCATACTCTGCATCTGAGACTTGTAGATTTTGATTCCCCAGGACTCAATTTGCATACAACTGGCACTAACTGGGCCCACTGTTTTTGCCTACCAACACAGCTCTTTCTTATCTGTGAGTTTTAGGTAAAAGAAGTGGGAACCTTAGTTCCAAGGAGGATATTCAAAATGCTTAATATGTATTATGGCTCCACTGTTGATTAATCAAAGGGATAACTGACCTAAAGACACTAATGATAAACAACCAGTGTAGCCATACTGTTATGAACATCAGCTGAACATCAACTGGGCCTGGCACACGCCTATATCAAGGTAACTCAACCATTTAGGCAAAATCGTATGCAGGCAACTCACTTTGTTTACTTGATAGAACTATTGAGGACCTCCTACTGCATGCCTCTTACCATACCTGTAGCTTTTACATTTTCTTTAATGCATGGAGATGTATTATTTGCAGAGAGAAAGTGTAATACATTTGTCTTTAAATGGGCTACCTTACCTATTGGTATACACACATTGCCCCAGAAACACAAAAATAGCTGAACTGCAAATAAACAGCCTGGACAAAGAGTTGACTAAACAGCATAAACAATAGACCCAAAATATAAAACAAATATACATTTTATAACAAAGCAGCCACTTGTGTTCTTTTTTTCCCCATACATTAGTTTGGGGAACTTATTCATAATATTGTTAGGAACTGAAATCAGTAAAGAGGAATTTGGATTGAAAAAAAAACAATTATACAGTCTACCCTTGAACAACATGGGTTTGAACAGCAGAACCAGGATTTAAGACCAGTGAGTTTTATCCTAAAACCCATATTCTCTACCACAGTACTTTCCTATTTTCCATCACAGAGATGTTAAGAATTTATAAAACATATGGTTTCAAAATGGAAACTGGTCAAAACTTTTAAGAGCTCCCCATTACAACAAGAAAAAAAATTCATCCTATCTTAAATGAGAGGTTTATTGGCACCTGGCCCTTCCATTTGCATGGCCTCATCTGTGGCCATTTCCCCAGCTTGCTTTTTACGCTGCAACTATTTCAAATAAGCCAAGGCTTCTTGCGCCTAAACTTCTTTGTGTGTTGGAAAGAAATTTAGGTAGGATGGCCTCACCACCAGTTCCAGGGGTGTGTCTGAAGTGCATAAACTAATCCTATACCCCTCAGTACAGCTCTCAGGTTAGGACTGGGCCCTTAACCAGATTTAAGTTAATCAGGACAATGCACTTTCCTTGTCCTAAGAAAGATAGATTTCTCTGGATTGCCCTCCTCTGCCTTATTTCCAGATCTTACTCCAATTGTTATCTCCAATGCCATCTCCTCCATGAAGCTCTCCCGGCTGTGCACATCAAGGCACATTTCAGGGTTCCTTCCTCCTTGCTCCCAACTAGACCTTGTACACACTTTGTCCTCCTGGAGAGAAAGGACAACCTCTGTCTTCATGCCTTGCACATAGTAGACAGCCAGCAAGTATTTATACAATAAATGACTGAATGATCAGCTAATTAATTTTATCAGTAAGCATTCTTTCTGTGAATAGTAATAAAAAACCCAACTCAAACTGACTTAAATAATAAAGGAAATATTTCAGCTTCATAAGAATGTTTAGCAGAAGAATAATCTTGGTTTCACTCAGGAGCTATTAATGTTACCAGTTTCTTCCCAGCTCCCTCTTCCTCCTGCAAACTCACCCTAAGGCTCAGCTTACCAGGTAGTCACTCTATGGCTCCCTGCAGTTTCTAGAGCTACACACATGCTTTTCTGTATCCAGAGAAAAGTTACAGTATCTTCCCTCAGCCCATGGAACACTTGCTAGCTTCACCCTGATGGGAACTATCTTTCTTAGGACAAGGAAAGTGCATTGTCCTGATTAACTTAAACCTGGTTAAGTGCCCAGTCCTAACCTGAGTGCTGTACTGAGGGGTATAGGATTAGCTTATGCACTTAAGACCCACCCCTGGAACTGGTGGTGAGGCCATCCTACCTCAACCCAGTGATTACAATATAATAAGGAAGGTGTGGAGTGGATGCTTGGGGGCAAGGCCCACGACATGTATGAATGTATGAATGGATTCTTCCACTCTGAAAAATCACATATGCTAGCTTTTGGCAGTGTAGTAGAATGACAGTCTTCTGTGAACATTTAAAATTGTAAGACAGGCAATCTTCTGATGCTAAGGTCTGATTTCTCACCAACGAACTGCCCACTCAGTAAGCTGCGGCAGGTCTCCATTGTCTCCACCACGTGGACGAGTAATCTTAAACCAGCAGCCTCAGCAAATGAGCCAAGAATTCCTTTCCAAATCAAAAGAGGTCCAAATTTTCCCAGGGGGTGTCTGGGACAGAAAGGAAGTTGTTATTAACCAAATGATTCACATGCTGAATCATGAAACAGGAACCATTTGGGGAAAGGTCGCCCCTCTTGGCTGTAACTGTGGAGTATGTTTCCAGTTAAGTAGAAATCCCAAGGCCCTTTTGGGAAGAACCCAACACTGGCCAATGTCATTTTAGTAGCATTGCTAGTGGATAGATGATAACAGCCCACAATCCAGGGATCCATTCACCCTTCCTAGTTTTGTGCCCTTGACACTCCAAGGGAGAAGTCCCCTGGCACATCTCAGACAGAGATGGGAATTTCCCAAGTGCCAGGAACCCAAATTATCAATGGAACTTTCAAGGAAAGGCCAGCAATTCTCTACAGGAATGGCTTTTGGAACACCCTTCCCAGCAACTGGACAGCCAATTATTTCATTTCCTTTCCCCCTCCTAAAAATGTCTGCATGAATTATTACCACCCTAACATTGCATATTTGTGTTATAATTTAAACATTCTGATATTTAGAATGATAAAAAAGAAATTTCAGCTCACTGAAATATAAAACTTGGAAGAATAAGCTGAAATTAAAGGCTGAATGTTGACCTTTTTTAAATCCAGGTTTGGTGTTCTATTGAAGAGTGTAATATTATAACAGAGTAATACTGAATAGTGAGTATTTGATATTTTTCCACTTTAAATATATCCACCAAATCCTCAAAGTGTTCCACCCATTTCATTACTCACCTGTCCATCTATTCATCTGTTTTTTGTTTAGTGAGCACAAATTTACTGAAGGTCTGTTGTATGCTACATATTGGTGTATCCACAAAGGTTTCCTCTGTGAAGGAGCTGACTTGGTTCCTGACTCAAGGAACCAAGTCTAAAGCCTGCTTCTCTTCTTAAGTCATTCCTTGAGGGAGCCCTTCCTTCATTTAACATGAGAAAGAGGCTTGGTGGACAGGAAGGATCTAATTGTGTTAAAAATCTATGTTATTGCCATAACAATCTTAGTTTGCCTTTGGATCAGGTCCAGTTCTCAGGGAGTAAATGTTTCCTTGACTGTAAGCATCTCAGGTACAGGGTGATCTCTGCCAATAGCTGTAGCCAAAAGAGTGTCTAACACTTAGTAGGTACATAGTAAATGATGAGCACAATTATGGAAATCAAGGCAGAGATCATAAGGGAACTTGCAACTGGTGCTAGAGTCCCATTTTCTGATTAATTTGCATTCTTGGCTAGGGCTCTGCCTAATGCCTTAAAGCTGTCTCCTACAAACTGGACTGTACAGATACAAGCTCAATTATGGCCTTAATTGTTAGCCTTAATTCTATGACAGACTCCATTCAAAGGAATGTGTTTTAGTAAGTGACATTATTTTAATTATATTCCAGCCACCTCAACTATCTACCTCTGAGCATCAAAAAATAAACTTGATGCCTCTTTTTCAGTTCTTCTTTGCCCCGTATTAAATTGGTTTTCTCTGTGCTTAATCACTGCGAGTGTCAACTAGCCAGAGATAGACTGACAGGAGCTATCCACATTTGAAGATTCAGCTGCACTTGGATGGGGGAGCAAGCTAGGGAAAGGGGGAAGGGAAAAAAGAGTTGCTTTTTTTCTCTCTCCATAGAGCAGGGACCTTTACAATGCACCCCAGTGTGTGAACAGAGCTACGTGCTGTGATACCATTTAGCAAGAATGGATGGCTTGTGCTACCCAGACTTACCAGGCCAATGAGCAACATCAGGCTGCAGATGGAGTGCTCTGAGACTCACATGCATTAAAAAAGGATGAAAAATAAAATTGTCTATGGCTATTGTCGACATATTTACCCCTTGTTTAGGGGTTCCCATGGCAACGGAAAAGCTGTGACCCGCTGGTGGAGGTGGGAAGTCTGCACTGTAGAAGGGTGAGCTACTTGCCTAGGAACTGAACCTCTCCACGTGCAACCTCCCCCTCTAGTGACAATTTGGTGAATGGCGGGTCCTTCACTAATTTCCTTTGGCATCAAGCTCTCAACGCCATATGTTACAGCTCTTCACTCTAAAAGCATAATATTGTTATATTAAATTAGCATGACTTATTTTTGAGGAGACTTCTAAAACTTCACTGTTTTGAGACTTTTAATTCCTGCTTCTTTTGTTTCCATATTTTAAACTAGATCTGGAAAATAACCAAGTTGTTGGCTTGAGCCAAACTCTTCTCCATGACCTTGTCTATGTATCCTATGTTTGGGAAATCAGATAAGGAAGAAAAACAACTGACATAGAAAGTATGGTCAGGATCTCTGAGGCCACTACTCTTTCCTAATTGAGGTGCTGTCATATAGGTATAATTATAGGGGTGTCTCAGGCCTGCTATTGTTCCTTTGCCCTGTTCCCCACAGCCTCCCTCTCTCTAGCTGGCGCCTATGACAATGCTCATGCTAAGGACTCAGATATAGACCACCCAGAAGCTCACTCAGCTTCAGGAGCAGGAATCACTACCCAGAATGTGTACACTGAAGGGGCACAGTAGGGTTAAAACAATCTCAACTGTCACCCCCAACTCCGCCATAGCCTGGCAGTTTCCATGGGAAGACCCTGCCCTTTCAAGAATTCACACTTCAAGTCCTACTCCTTCATTTTGCTCCCTCCTTTGAAATTTTATAGCCCTTTCTTTTTATTTCTACTCTTTCTTTGAGTATCATGAACTGCCCTGTGTTATTAATATTCTTCATATGTGTATTTGTCAAGTGTTTTCAACTCTAATGTAAGTTCCTTGGGAACAAAGACTTTGTTTGGAAGGTCTGAATTCTTCATTTAGTTTTCATTGTTCAGTTCATTCAATTTTTCTCACACCAACTTGGTAAAATAATATTTACAAAGAGAGACATTAGCCAATGGGCACTCCATGCTCTGGGTGTGATGCAGATTCCTGGAGGATCAGTGCAGCCGGCGTAACACTGAGAAGTTCAGGAGACTCAGCAAGAAAGAGGAGGGAACTGCATCTTCACTGAGCTTGTGGCGTCTAGGGATAGTATGAAAGAGTTCACTCATCATTGATTCTTATTATACCCCTACATCATAGATACTTTCTCTTTACAGATTAAAAAAAAAAAACAAAAAAACAAAAAACTAAGCCGCAGAAAGGTTAAGAAACAAGCTAGGTGTGTCACATAGTTACCAAATGATAGTAACAGATTTCAAATAAAAGTCTGTTGTATATCATTGACTTGAAAAGAGAAGTTCTCATGCTTTCCCTGAATAGAAGCTACTTTTGATGTTTCTGGTGTTTTGGATCCTTGGGGAAGAAATGGGACATTCTCACAGAGCAAGTTACTTATGTTTGAGAAGGGACAGTAGGTGCCATACTTCCCTTTCTAGTGGAAATCAACCTTAAAAAGAAGCATAGGAGAAAGACAGATATCTGCACAAAGTTTGAAGATAACTGATATTTCACTATCCACGCCATGTGCTGCGGAATCTTGTTCCAGATCAGAGTTCCCAAATAGCAGTAGACTCATAGATACTGAGAAGGGACCAGTGGGGAGGGTTTGTGACAGGTGGGGTAGAGAGGGTGAAGGGGAGAAAGGGGCACAATAATTCATAATCACAGTATAAGGTGGTCACACGGAATGGAGTACAGCATGGAGAATACAGTCAATGGTTCTGTAACATTTTACTACATTGATAAATAGTGACTGCACTAGAGGGGGTTGGGACTTAATAATATGGGTACCTGTTGAACCACTGTGTTGTATATTTGAAACCAACATAAGATTGTATATCAATGATACTTCAATTTTTAAAAATGTTCAAAATCACACAAAAAAATAGAGTGAAGAGTTGGCTATCCATTAAATGAAGTTTTTTGATATTAAAAAGTAAAGAACAGAATTCTTAACATATGTTTCCAAAAACACCAGTATCATGAGCTTTTCCTCCAAAAGAAAAAGAATAGGATAAAAAATATTTGCAAAGTCCTGCATGTGAAGATTCAGAACGGGCTCTGAAGAGTTCTGTAATTTAATAACCAAGGGAAGGGATTAGAAACTGTTTCACTTCACTAAACTTCATGTGTTCTAAGCACGAATAATCATAGCTCCCATTTATTTGTTAATGCCCTTTCAAAGAATATCTGTGAAACTAAGTTTGGTAACCCTGATCCTGAGGCAAGTACCTGGAAGTTCAAGGCAAGCAAGAGACATCTTGACAATCTGGACTTGGAAGCTACAGACCCCATAATAAGGAAATTATGTGAAGGAAATTATATATAATAACCATATAGAATTGGATAGATTTAAATCATTCCTATAAGGATCCTGCTTGCTTTACAAACATAATGAGGAAAGGTAGAAGTAAAAGCATCAGTTGGTTTCATTGATTGCTTTGTTCTTGAATCCTAAGTGAGAGGAGCCTTTTTGTTTTCCTTGTTCTCAAAGTCAAAGAGTGCATTTCAAAAAATTCAGCTTTGGTAATCCCCGCAGTACTTGGATTTAGAAAAGTTTCCATCACGGGACCATTTTTGTTTCTCCATCTTTCTCCTTCCTCTTCCTCTCTGTCATCTGTTCCCCAGTCACATAATTTGGTTCTGTTTCATGTGTAGAAGAATGGGCTTCATTTTTCTCAATGCTCATTTTTTAAAATTTCACTACTTCTTTCCATTCTCAATAGTTCTTTCACTGTCTTTATTTCCTGCAAGCTTTTCCCATTCTGATGGTGATGGTAACTTGGACAAAAAAAAAAAGATTTGAATTCTATCTCTCATAATTACTGGATAGAAGATCTTGATCAAGTAGCTTAGTATCTTTTACTGTCAGCTTCTTTATCCGTTATAAGGAATTAATAATGCCTGCCTTGTATGTGAACTTTTAAAAGACATTATATATATCTTCATATTCATCTCATATGTGTTAAATACAAATTTTAAACACAGTACCTGGCACATAGTAAGTGCCTAGAAAGTGTTAATTCTCTCATTAGGCATAAGAAGATTGTTTGGTATACTAAATTCTTCTGCTATTTGTTTATAACAATATAAAATCAAGGAAATTAAAGAAAATGGAAGGTCTGTTTGATGATGCATGGGACTTCATGGAACCCAAGAAGAACTATAGCCAGGCTAAATGTAAATAAAAAGTTATCAAGCAGTTACTCTTTCTTTCTCTACATCTCACTGTTTCAGCTCAGGTTACCAGCATAATACATTGCATAAAGTATTCATGCCTATAATTCAGTTTGTTCTTTGATTGAAGTCTACAGAGATTTCGCTAAGATATAAGCCTAGGTTGTTATCTATACAAAATCCCATCGCTTTCCCCCAGTCCACCACGGAAGGCCAATAAATTAGAGAAATCATTTTGGTGGCGTTTATGGCAGATTTTTGTCTACAAATGGAGGGGAAATTTGTGGGATGTAGGTAAACATCTCTTTTGGCAGAGGCAAATGGTTAATTCCAAAGAAGAATCACCTATTTCATTTCTTCTTTTATTCGTCAAGAAAATTTAAAGTTCTCTCCACTTTTTAAAAACGGTTTGGGGACTTTTTTATTTACACGGGGATTGCCATTATTTAAAGATCTGAGTAGAGTGTCTATGTAATGAAAATAAGCATCACAAAATCTGGGAACATGTAACTCTTGTCTATGAAGGTTATCAGACTGAAGAATATAAGCAGGGTAATCAGAAAAAAAGAAGCATAGTATAAGATGAATTCATTATTATCAATCAATAAACTTTCTTTCCCCCTTAACCCTTTCAACCCATGACCCCCCCCACCACGCTTTCTTGTCATGGTCCACAAAGCATATTTAACAAGAACATGGAAGCAGTGATCCAGTTAACTTAACCAAGTCCCCCTATTCTGACATTTTAATCCCTGCTCAGCCATTCAATTTCCAGTTGACCTCTGGCATTTTTGGCAAGGGGATTATAGTCCTGAGGTATAAAAGAGCTGCTAATTCCTCTTCTAAAAGAACTTTGAAACTACAGAGGAAGATACATAGTTGGCTGTAATAGGCTTGATCCTAATTTTTTTTCCCTCAGATTGACATTTGCTAACAACCTGGATTAAGACTAGATTCAAAGAAATGTGAAAATACTATGTCAGGTTTTGTTTCACCTGTTCACCTACTAACTCAACACATCGAATTTCTAACAATATTTGTGAAATACATATGAAGGCACTGTTTTAAGCTTTGGAGATTAAAAAAAGATGGATTTACAACAACCATGCTGTCAAGGTATACTCAGGAATCGCAAATGGTTTCAGGCAGTAAACAAATGACAATTTTATATGATAGAAGAGAATAAGGGCAAAACTGTCAAGATACAGAACATACAGAAAAGATCTGGGGCAAAGAGGGAGAACAGACACAATATCAGGAAGAACTGAGGTCTGGAGAGCATGTAAGAATTTGCCAGAATGAGGTATTGGGGTCAAAGCAGCGGATGAGCTGTGGGGACACCTTTGGATGTTGCAGGGAAGACTGCAATTGAAGAAACTGCCATGGAGAAAAGGCAGGGTGGAAATCCTGGATGTACTTGGGTGAGGAGCAGATCGCGACTAAACAGGAAGCTGGACTGGACTAAAGGCCCCTAAGGTAAAAGTTACCTGTGGTGGATGAACTTAGATCTAGGACAGTTGAGAGAAAGAAGTCAATGTAGATCGGATGTTACCTCTAAAGTTTCCCAAAGCAGGATGAGAAGAGGAGAACATGAGACAGAAAGAAAGCATCTTTTTTTTTTTTGGTATCATTAATCTACAATTACATGAAGAACATTATATTTACTAGGCTCCCCCCTTGACCAAGTCCCCCCAACATACCCCTTCACAGTCACTGTCCATCAGCGTAGTTAGAGAAAGCATCTATTTTTAAGACTGGAAGGTATTTTCAGAATGAGCAGGAGTTGAAGAACGTCTTGCTTTAGAACCTCTAATTTATGTGTGAAGAGCTCTTCTACTAGGAATGATTCTCAGCTGAAACTACCCCTATATTTTTATTCCTTTCAAGTGACTTTGTTTCTTAAAATTTATACTAATGTACATTGATAGACAATACCTTCTCAGCCAGATGTCTCTAGAGGTTTGGAAGGAGAAAAGAGAGTGTCTAAAGGCTCACCATTTTACCAATAAAGCTTTCTGTCTAATCCTCAGAGATGCAGTCATGATTAGAGAGGCTGTCCAGGGGTGGTACAGTAAGCACAGGCATTACTGGTCAAGCTCTCCTGCTGTAGAAATACCTCAGATATGTGTCCAATTCCTCATCTCATTTCCTATTAAAAAAGAGGAACGACTGTATCTCTAGGATAATTTCAACTAATTCTATTTTTTATTGCAACTATAAGTTGATTATCATCCTTCCTCAAAAAAAGGGAATCTGATACTCTGACATTGGTCCAACATGTCACACATTTTAAAAAATGGATAATTAGGGACAGAGGTTAGCGTGAGAGAGAACCATAGGAAGATAGTATATCCATAAACAAAACAGCACATTGGGACACTCAAGTTAAACAATACAATTTAGATTAAGTCCTCTGTATTAGGTTTCTATGGCTGCCACAAAAAATTACCACATACTTGCTGGCAGAATGACATAATTTTGTTATCTTAGAGTTCTGTAGATTAGAAGTCAGACCCAGGTCTTGCTAGGCAAAAACTGTGGCGTCAGCAGGACTGTACTCTTTCTGGAAGTGCTAGGAGTAAATCTATTCCCTTGCCTTTTCCAGCTTCTAGAAGCGCCGCCCATATTCTCTGGCTTGGAGCTCTTTCCTCCATCTTCAAAGCCAGAAACATGGCATCTCTCTAAACATTCTTCTGTACCGACTTCTCCTTCCAACTCTCCTGCTTCCTTCTTCCTTTAAGGACCCTTCTGACTAGGTTGGTCCCATTGCATTATTTGGGATGATTACGTTATCTACTGCCTAACACCTCACTTCCATAAACAACCTTAATTTGCCTTTGACATGTACTCACAGGGTCCCGGGATAAGACACTGACATTTTAGGGAGATCATCTACCATACCCTCATTTATTCCGTAGTTCAAAAAACCACACATGAGATTCTACAATTACCTGAAAAGTGTTGATTTTTAACAATAAATGAAAGTGTTGGTTTAAAAACCAATGCCTGATTATGTGATTTTTTTTAACATGAATGATATTTTACATATGCTTACTTAAATATCTGAGTTCATACAATTCTGGTGGATTTATCAGGCATCCCATACATTCTAGGATTTCAGGAAGTACCAACAAAATAGTGTGCATACTGAAGGCCACATGTACCTTTCCCCAGAATAAAACATCCTCCCAGGAAGTCTATACAGATTGTGTTTGCAGTTCAATAAACCCTATGCCAGTACAGATATCCTGAGCTTCTGTTCCCACATTCTATTTTTTTTTAAGACATGAGAGTATGATGGGAAAAACATGGGAAAGCAAAAGTAGTAATTTTGATTCATCAATATTCTAAAGGATTGTTAATCTGCTTTGCTCAGCCCCTTGATGTGCCACTCATGGTCAGGGTGGAGATATGTATTTGGAAATTCAAGAGATACGACACCGACCCACATGATACAAAGGCTATGGAGTTTCTAGGGAAGAAGAGACCCACGAGAGGAGAAGGGGTGATGGAAAAGGGACAAGCTAGAGTTAGGAGAAGAGAAAGGGAAAGACAAGAGCCTTTGTCATGAGGTAAGGATTTGGGAGAGAGAAATAAGCAAAAGATGTTTTGGAGACATCTTACCATATACCCCCAGTGAAAATAAATCTACCTTGTCTATTAATGCTTTTGAAATTGAATTGTTCCTATTGAATGGCATTTGTTGACACTGTTCCCTAAGGCAACCTGGATTTATTTGTATTAAATAAATATGATCTACAAACATTGCTTAAATGTTTACCAAGTAGAGAAAGCTATAACCAAAGTGAGGCCCAGTTCCACACTCAAGGGTCCTACATCTGTGTATATCTGAAGTTACATAAACAAATTAATACATATGCTGTATGGAATAAATAGTAAGCTCTAAAGAGTAGAGCCAACAAGTCCTACACATGATCAGAGTAAAAAGTTATAAGATTGCCATCTTAATTCCTATCAAATTTTGCTAATGATTCTAGCGGCCATTTACTGAGCATCTATTATATGCTAAGTATACTCTGAGGCACTGTATAGTATCACATTTATTCACACTTACTTAATCTTGCAATGTAGATATTAGTACTCTCTGTTTTACAGATAAGGAGATGGATAAATATTTGCCCAGAATAGGTGATATAACCAGTATTCCAACAGTATTCTTATGATCTTTCCTCTCACAAACAAGCCATATGACAATGTATAAACTATATAACATTTTCTGACATTGTTTCTTTAGTCTGTAAAATGAACAGGGTATTTGTTTCCAAATAGTGCCCATAGTAAATTGAAAAACTTGCCACACACAGATATATTTAGTTCCTAATCCCAGAATCTACGACTACTACCTTATATAGCCAAAGATGTGATTAAGTAAAGGATCTTTAGAAGAAGAGTTTATCCTAAATTATCTAGGCCCTAAATGCAATCCTAAATGGAATTATAATTTCTATGGTTAAACCACCACAATGTAGGTGTTTCTTACAGTAGCCTTAGGAAATTCACACCATGTCATAACAAAATGACTGCACATTTGGCACCTTAAAATAACACACATGTATTATTCTACATTATCTGTAGGTCAGAAATCTGAAATTAGTCCAGGTGGGCTCAGCTAGTTCCTCTTCCCTAAATCTCACAAAGCTAAAATCCAAGTGTCAGCAGGCCAGGACTTTACCTGGAGTCTCTGGAAGAGAATTCACTGCCATTCACATTCAAGTTCTAGGCAGAATTCAGTTCTTGTGGTTGTAGGGCTCAGTTCCCCCTTCTACCTGGGAACCTTTAGCAGTTCCTTCAGGCTCACATTGCTCATCACATTGCCCCCTCCATCTCTGAACCAGCAATAGTGCACTGAGTCCTTCCCACTCAAATCTCTCTGGCTTCCCCTTTGCTGCATTTCTTTGCTTCCAAAGTAAATTCTTGTTTTTTAAAGGCTAATGAGACTAGACTGCATATACCCAAGTAAACAAGTTAATCTCCCTATTTTAAGGTTGGTAATCTTAATTACATTCACAAAGTCCCTTCTTTCACGTAGCATAAAATATTCACAGGCTCCAAGGATTAGGGAATGGACATCTTTGGGGACAGGGGCAGGAGGAGAATTTTACCTATCATCAGTAGAGAATTGATTATTTCCCGTCTAAGTTCTATGAAAACATAGTATTACTTAGAGTACAGATTTAGCTACTAGAACAAAGGACCCCCATGATACACTGTCTTAGATAAGGTGGAAGTTTATTCCTGTCTCACCAGAGAGTCTGTAGAGGGCTCACAGACAAGGCTGGAGGACAGCCAAGTGCTAATCTTATCTCTTTTTTTCTGTTTTTGCATGCATGGTTAAAGCCCAGCTTTCACCATAATTGCTCACATTCCAGGTCAAGGTAAGAGGCAAACAGATTTGAAATGGGCAGCAAACAATTTCCTTTTAAGTACAGGATATGGAAGCTGAAGCCATCTCTCCCACTCACTGACAAGGATGGAGGATGTGACCACACCCAACAACAAGGGAGGCTGGGAAATGTAGTCTCAAGCAAAGGCCTTGTATACCCTATTAAAATCTGTTGCTATAAAATGCTATAAAACAGAAGATTTTGTTTTGGAAACTCCTAGAAATCCTTCACAACATGAAAGTCAATCTAATTTTAGGAAAACAGGAAGGGAAAAAGAAAAGGAAATATTTGGAAGGATGACATCAAATGCACTGCAGTGGGAATAGACAGAATACGTTCAAGAAACAAGGGGAATACATGGTTGGAGCAGAGAGATCATGGGTGGAAATTGACAAGTAAATCTGGAGAGGAACAGAATCCTGTCTGAGGGTATGGATCATAAGTCTTATTCATTATGTTACCCCTGGGATCTAGCAATACATCTGGCATATTGTAAGTACATATTCAATACATTTTTTACTGATTTTGCCCAGTGCAAAGGAGGTACAGCTTCCACAAATACTAGGACCTCTGTGCTATCACTAATAGAGACATACAGTGGATGCAGGGCAAAACACATCCTGCTCTTTTGGGCTTATGGTCTAGCCAAGGATGAGTAGACAATAATCAAAGGGCAATATAAACAAAGTCACAACTACAAACTGTGTGAACAGTGTTATGAAGTTAAAGTTGGGGAGAATAAGAATGCAAGGGATACCTGTTCTAGTTGGGAGGAGGGAATCCATCCTTAAAAGAGGAAATTTTAAGCTGAAACATAAAAGATAGGATGATGATGAGTAAATGACAATCAGGTATGTGTGAGATAAAAAGAAAGGCACGACTAGAGTTTGAAAAAGCAGTCCACCATTGGAATCACTGGTAGTTTTGAGGTTTTTTACTTAGGTGTTTATTTTCTGCTCTTCCTACGAGAAAGTAAGCACCATGGTGACACAGAGTAGGTACTTACAATGGTAGTTTAATTGCTTTTAATGAAAGATTCTAAGGATACTGGCAATTATATCACACTGAATTTTCTTTACTCAGACCTCTAGGATAAACTTCCCTGAGTTCTGCCTTCTCAATGTCAAGCCTAGATTTGTTTCTCTTCAGCAATCAAGGCATCTTGTTTTGTTTTGTTTTGAGCTTATAGACCATGTAAACAGGGTCAACTTCATGTGTCTAGAGCAATTCCTCAGGACCTCATCTTCAAAAAGGTCTCTTGTGGGGTCTAATGCTCTTTTGTTTGCTGTTTTTAAATTCTCAATAATTTTATTTTTAAATTGGTATTTTGAACCTGTGGGTGTCACGGTAGCTTGGGACAATGGAGCATGCACCGAGCCTGGGGCTCCAGCTCCTGTGCAGCCCCACCTCCTGCCATCTCCTGCCTCCCTAGGATGGGTCCTTAGCTTCCTGTTTCATTGCCTTTCGTCCCCTGGCCCAGATGACATTCCCTCTCCCCAGCCCTGCCTGTCCAGGCACTGCTGATGTCCCTCATCCCTTTACACCCAGGCACTGCCTGACTTCCCTCTCCCAGACCAGTGACCTCCCTGCACGCCAGGAGAGTTTGCACATGGGTGTGGGCCGTGGGGAGGGTGGCGGTGGGCGGTGCAGGCCCTGTAGCGTCTCAGTGTGAGCAGCAGTGCTGGTCTCTGCCCCATACAGGCAGTACCATGAGTTTCACGGAGCAAGCCTCTCGCTCGTCCCCGGTCCTGGTACTGATCACACCCTGGCAGAGGACTTTCAATCCTTTGGGCCTTGCTTATTCTTGGTGGATTGGGGCAGCAGTATTCCTAGGGGAGAAGAGTTGACCTGCTTCCTCGCCCACAGTATGAATGTCTGGGGCTGCAGGAAGGAGAACCCAGTCGCAGATGGGCTACGTGAGCCAAGTCAAGGGGGAAGCTCCGGTGCCTGGTGACAGTTCTGCTTTACCAGCCTGTATCCCATGCCCTGGAGAATGAGTCATGAAATAACAAACAAAAACAGGATGACAGCTCAGAATGAAAGCATGGAAGAAAGAAAAAAGTCTCCTGCTTTATTACATTCAGTGGCATTTTTCCTGCTTTTTGAATAAGTGCTCCACATTTTCATTTTACACTGGAGCCAGCAAATTATGCATCTGACCTGCCTATAAATCACATACTAAACCATACTTAACTCATTACGCTGGCTGCTAGAAAAATCAGAATATAGCTTAGAACCAACTTCAGCATAAAATCAAAGATTTTATGGCATATATTTCGAGTTGTGAAATAACCTTCCACCTATCTTTTTTCTTATTGTTCTTGACTTTATTTCCCTTCATCTCTTTATGCACCCAAAGCAGAAAGATCTTTTTTATTTATCCTTGAAAACCTTTAACCTTTTTATGTACTCATCTAGGGTAGAAAGAGCCATTAATTAAATAACATGCTAATTATGTACCTAACACATTCTTATAGATCTCAGTAAAAGCTTGGTTGATATGACTTGCAATTATTTACTTCACGCAGGAATCTACCATCACTGAGGTTGGTACTGTTTTAACATTTCCTGGCATATCACACTCATCAGACTGGTGAGATTCTTAACTTCTTCACTGGCTAGAATGTTCAGTGATAATGCCATGAGTAGAATCTGTCATGTTCCATGTTTTATCTCAGCATCTCATGGAGTATGTATTTAAGAGATGTCATCTTATAAATACTGCCTTCTTAGAATTTGATGTCTACTTATTTTCTAAGGGTAAAAATTGCTGCTAACATATTCTGTCTTTAAAAAAAAGTGTATGATATCTATGGTGATTGATATCCCCCAAAATCAATTTTCTCCAAAATTCACCCATCATCTTCCAAAAGGATACTACCCTCAAAATTTGGTCTGCTCACTAGCATAATCCATCAATCGGTAAATTTTTATTGTTCAGCCACTCTATGCCAGGTTTCTCTAGGCACTGGGAAAACAGTGAGCAGAAGTCAGAAGCTTCCTCTAGCTTTGTCCAAGCAGGAGAGGAAGACAGTAAACAAGTTAACAAACAAATAAAAAACCCAGAATCATTGGAGATCATGATGTTATTAAGGAAATAAACGGATCATGTACTACTGGCAAAACTTGGGGGACTATGCAGCCTCATTTCATAGAGTGATGTAGGAAGGCCTCTCTGAAGAGGTGACATATAAACCAGAACTTAAGGATTCTAGGAGAAGCCAGTCAGTCACCCAGGGTGCTGAGCCGGGAGTCTCTGTAAAAGAAGGGGAAAAGCAGGAAAAGAAAGGTGTGAGCATGATTGAGGCATAGCAAGAAAAGCTGAGAAACAGCCCGTGAACCCTTGGAGAAGTAGCCAGAAGTAGTCCATCTGCCAGCTCGGCCCAACCTGTCATTTAAATCATTAAACAGCTCCCTCTGGTGGCCGTCACACGCAAACATTCTCAAAGGATAAAACAACCTATTGAAAAAATCCTTTTGAAAGATACCAAGAGAGCAATGTTAGCCTGGTGGGAAGGGAGACAGAGCCAGGAAAGGAGTACAGGCTAAAATGGGTAGTGGTCTCTAATTAGCCTGAGAGGGACAGGGTACAACAATTCACACTGACAAGGGACGAAAGCCTGGTCCCTTCGTCCTGATAATCCAAGTAACTACTACGGTCAGTATCAGCCTCTGACAAACAGCCTAATCCCTATTTGCGATGATGAGACTTTTAAAGTTCAGTTTTTCCTTTGCTACCCTATCGTGAATTCCCAAGAAAGAAGGGAATTGGAACAGTTGAGCCTTAAACACCCTTAGTGAAACTTAAGAAACTCAGAAGGCGTCCTTCCATTATCTAGCCCTACCTCCTCTGCTAAGGGATGTCTCTGCCTGGCAGTTCCCTAAACAACTCCATCTTTAACAAGGCAGTTACGGCTGCTCAATGTGACTTGTATTTTAAAAGGTGTTCTGAAGCACAAAAACATTTAACAAATGTTAGGTATATGATGATGATGATGATGGTTACATTATTCTATGCCTTTAGCCAAGAGGTGGCTTCCTTGAAAAAGCAAACCTAGTTTTTATTGGCAGAAATGATTTGCGGAGTCACATCCTATGAATAAGAATGTTCATTGCAGGAAGCAAAGGCTTTCATGGGTTGCAGTAGGTGGCTAGCTTTGTGATTGAACTAACATCATCACATCCTTGTCTTAATTTAAACCCATTAAATAGAAGAAAACCAGGTGAGATCCTTTAGTGGGGGTGGGATGGGGGACGTGGAATAAGACTCCCTACATGCCCTTTTTAACTCAGTGGAGCACTGCAGGAACTCAAACCACTCCAAATTTCGAGGGTCTCAAGAACCCAGCCTCGGTTTGACATTAAGCAAAGTTTTGAATGATTTTGAGGGGAGGAAAGGAGAAGGGAGTGGTATATTACTGGGGGCAGATAAATCAAAGCACATTTGGCCAGACACTGCCCCCCTTCATTTCTAAGCACATGTGAATTTCCAGGGAAATTGAATCCATGTGTTCCTGATTCATTTACATTTAACTCTTCAAAATGCTTTGTAAGCCCTCCAAGAAGCCTTCAGTGTATCAAACCAGGAGGTTGGGTTTTATTAACCATGCAGGCTCCTAACATAATGAATGGGACTAGATTTTAAAGACAGAACCAAGGAAGGTGAAGTGGTTTGCAAATTTGACCCAACTTAACTTCCGGTTCCCAACTACCCAACGTTTGCAAAATGTACATGGAAATAAGCATTCCCCTCTCTGACACCCACTGAGCCGGAAGCGGGAGCTGCTCGCTTCAACGTCCACTTCTACCCAAACCTAAGCCTCTGATGGTCAGAGACACAACAGCTGACATGTGGTTGGACCTGTGTGCTTCCCTGTGTTAGTTTTCTTTTTCTGTGCTCTACTTGCTTCCTTTTCTCAAACAGAAAGGCTGCTGCTGCCCCCTGAATCCTTGATAAGAACTGACGAGACCCAGGGGAATGTGGGAAGAGTCCCTGACTTCAGCGATTTGGCAGAAGTTCTGCGGAGACTTTCTGATCTCCTCCACATGCTGACAATCCCTAGAAGTCCTCTGACAGAGGGGAGGTTCAGAAGGGCAGCCTTCCTGTCCTCATTTCTATTGGGAAAAAAAAAATCATAAAAAGAAAATAAAAAAAGCGAGGATAGCCACCACATTACATCTTTAGAAAAAATGCACATAATAAAAGCATTCTTTTCTTCGAGTCGGAACAGCTACAGAGCAGTCACTTCCCCTTTCTCACACATCTGAAATGTAGTCCTAAGGAAACACACCCCATCTTTATATTATACAAATGGTGTGACAAAAGCCTGTGATTCCTTAATTATGTGATAATAGCTTAACCCACAAACAAGGCAAGTTTCTACAAAAAAAACCGCTAGAGCTCACCTGTGAAAACTGTTCAATGTTCTGCCCTTCCCTTGTCGGCATATGGGCAGCTGCTGAGAGTCTAGTCTAATGCCAACAAAGACTTTCTTAATAGGTCAAATCGTATTACAATCTCTCAGAGCAATTTTACATCTGCTTGTGTTGATTACTTCGATCACGTCCAAGGTCTGACCTAGCATTTTACCAGGCAGACACTCAAAGATAGTTACTGAATGAATTTAACGAGGCCTTCCTATATGCCAGCCAGGGTGTATTAAATTCCATTTGCTGCTCACAATAAACCTAGGAGGTGTGTGTTCTTAGGATCCCCATTTTTACAGTTGATGGCAAGGAAGCTTAGACACATGAAGCATCGTACTGAGGCCATGAAGTTCTTAGGAGGTGGAACTAGGGTCCAAGGGTAGGTTTGTCTCATTCTATTAACCTCTGGTCTTTGAAGGTTCACTAAGTATAGCCTTGATGCATACGGACTTCACTGTCAGTAAGAAGCTTTTCAATTTGCACCTAGAAGGAAGTACCTAATATCTATGTCACCTTACTAATTGGCAAAAATTTTAAAAAAATTATTCTTGGCCCTCTTTGTCTAACGCATATTCCCTGAATTTCCTGAATTCCCCTCTGAAGATAGCTCCAGATATTACTTACTTCTTTGAGTATACCAGTATGTTATTTAATAATTTACTCATTCAGTGTATGTCTTATAATTTGTCTAAATTTTGATCTAAGATTCTAAGCTCTGAAAACTAGAGTTATATAATGACTAAGAATATCTGAGATCCATAACAGGCAGATGCAACTTTCTTATCTTTGATTTTAGCCTGCTTTCCTTTGCTTCATGAAATAGTCCCCTGAAGGCCACAGCTACATAAATTCCCCTCCACAAGCTCAGCTCAGTTTATGGAAGGGCAGTGAAGTGATTCATAAGTGAACCTAGGAATTTACAGATACCTAAGTGACCTTCTAATCCTCAGTAAATATCCCAATTTGAAGCATTTCAATCTCAAGTTAATCAAATATACATTTTTCTGTGTATGTGTGTGTGTAAATTGTTATTGCAAACTGGAAAGCCAGCCATGCACAAGCAGTGGTGATAGTTGTTAAAAGAGGAAAGCATCGCCCTGCCAGGGAAGTCGACTACACGACTTGAGCGTTTGCTGCTTTGGCCGTATTCATTCCTGGGGACTCTGAGCCTTACAGAATGTCCCCGGGTGGTTCTTCCTGAAACCCACTTAGGAGTACAGACAGGACCACCTTCGGGCAACACTTTAATAACCATAGTCCCCAAAAGGACTTAAGAACACCACGGCATGATCAACCTGGTAAGTTTTTTTTTTTTTTTTTTTTTGAGAGGGCATCTCTCATATTTATTGATCAAATGGTTGTTAACAACAATAAAATTCAGTATAGGGGGGTCAACGCTCAATGTACAATCATTAATCCATCTCAAGCCTAATTCTCGTCAGTCTCCAATCTTCTGAAGCATAACGAACAAGTTCTTACATGGTGAACGAATTCTTACATAGTGAATAAATTCTTACATGGTGAACAGTACAAGGGCAGTCATCACAGAAACTTTCGGTTTTGATCATGCAATATGACCTATAAACAATCAGGTCAAATATGAATATTCGTTTGATTTTTGTACTTGATTTATATGTTGATCCCACATTTCTCCTATTATTATTATTATTTTTATTTTTAATAAAATGCTGAAGTCAACCTGGTAAGTTTTGAAGCTGAGAATTAGATTTTAAAGCATCTTCAGAGCTTTTCCAACAAAGATTATGATCTCTCCGTGGAGACACTTCACAACGCGGTGCAAACATATCAGCGTCCTCACCTGCTCTAAAGCACTGCTCCTCAAACCTCCGGGTTCATGAATCACCACAAGATTTGTGAGAAGGCAGATTCCTGTACACCAGGTCTAAGCTGGGGCTGGGGCTGCATTTTGCCACACTCTCAATTGATGGTAATGATACTGGCACATGGGCCACACTTTGAATAATGTCATAAAGATTTTAGGCTTAAGAATTAAGGATCGGACCCTGAATTTAGACTGGGTGGCTTAGAATTTCACCTTAGTGGCTCTCCGTATGATCTTGGTCAAAGGATTTCCTTCCTATTCCACATCCGAGAATGAAGAACATATGAGTACTTCTCAGGCTTCTTGGACCAATTCCATAACATAGTTATGAAAATATGTGGATAGCATTGTATCTCAACACAGAATAAACATGTAAAAAATGTTAGCTGTTACTATTACTCTCGATTGTGTCTTCTCCATAGGATCCTTTCTTCCATATTCGAAAGAAAGGTACAGATTCTATTCTAAAATATAAAAATCATGACAATTTTTTTCCAAATACAAATGGAATATATGAAAGAATTTTTAAAATTACCTTTGGGTAAATATGGTCAACTGACTAGTTATGTTTAGCAGGTACTTTTACGCTAGCTTTTGATGGCTTAGCCTTCCCCAGAGTGGCTATTTTTGTAGTCACTTCTTCATGGTCAATTTTCCTTATTCAACTCCACATTAAAATTTAACTCCTTGTGCTCAAAATCTAATTGGAAATTCTCATGAGTGTGTAATTTTGTAACACACAGTTTGTAATTCTGACCACATCACAACCAGTGAGTAGAAGTAAGTAACAGAAGTGTGCTTTTACTTTACTTTATTCTGTTTTGACTGGGTGTTTTCTTCTGTTACTCAAACGGTGGGAGAGCATTATCATCCTTTTGTTCCGTTCTCTTGATTTGTCCCCAGATGGAAACAGTCCTTTTGCCTATTTATCAATGTTTATTTCAAAAAGAGAGGGTCGGAACAGACACTCCTAAGTCCTCAGCACTAACACTTTAGTACTTGCTGTGTCCCAGGGACTGTCTGTTCATTGAATTTATACTCATGTATTAATCTGTCCAATCTCCGCAATCTCCTGAGGAAGTACCGTTTTTACCCCATTTTACAGAAGGGAAAGCTGAGAATCCAGGCCTAAGTAATTTCCTCAAAGCCTAACAGCAGGAAAAGAGAGAGCCCTGTCAAAGGGCAGGGGGATGCAATCCAGGCAGTGTGGCTCCAGCGCCCCCAGCAGGCACCACCACATGGGGTCACCTCATCTCCCACAGCCAGGCTGGGCCCAGGGGGAGCAGAATGAGGGAGGCCCTTACCTTGGCAGTAAAAGTTAAGGGTGCACAGAAAATACTCAGTAATCAAGATAAATAACAGTTTAATACAATGTTTTTTAAAGTAAAAAGTAATGAAGAATCACAATGAACAAACATTCAGTTTTTAAAGAAAATCATTCTGTACTCAGCCATATTGGAAACCAAGGGCAAAAGGAAAAATGAAGAATATTGATCCTCTCTTTATTTACAATTATGATATTTTGTTCATCATAGATTTTTTTTGATGAGCTTTGATATTTTAAAGACTGTCATTAAAATATCCTGATTACTGAGATGCTTCTGTGTCCCCTTAAATTTTGTACCTGCAGTGAACGCCACACTGACCTTCCCTTCGTTCTGGTTCCGCCCGTCTATTCTTGTCTGTTTCCAAACATTGTAGGTACAGGGAAGTCTTGAGGACAAAGCCCAAGAGCTGCTTGCAGTTTTTTCCCTTCTACATGACACTAGCTGTGCTGGGCCACTCTCCCCTTCCCGCGCTCCCCTGTCCCTACCTCCCGCTTCCCCTCCTCTTTCCCTTCTCCTTCTTTTCTGTCCCCCAGTATCTCCCTGTCTTTCTGCCCTCTCCTTTCATCTCCCCGGCTCCATCTTGGCTTCTGCAGCCTCTCGGATTCATGCCTGACAGTTACCAACCCCGGTGATCGCCCTGGCTGTGCTATAAGGAGACCTTCCCACAAAGAGGCCCAGGCAGTTGTTAGCATTCCCCCGCTGGGGGGAACCCAAGATACCATTGCGGATATCTTTGCCCCAAGAGGTTGAGATTTTCCCTTCAACCTTTTAAAAGAGTTTAACTTTTTGCATAGTTCATACTTCTGAATTAGTATATATTTGCTCTTTTATCTGTATGACAAAGGAGAAATTTTCTGAACAAGCAGTGATTAGCCCAGGTAAGCTGAGGAGCCTGAGGCAGCTCTCTGTGCTCACCTACAGTATTTTTTTCATTTTTTGGAGTAAACATGGGATTGAATTTAGTAACATATGCCTTTCAAATCTATGATAGCTGAGTAACTGTTAATTAAGGAGTAGAGGGAAAAAAAATTCATCTTAACAGGAGCAAAAGAAATAAGGAGCTATATTTGATTATGAAATAGTTTCACATTCTTTAAAGAAATAGAGTCCTTGACACTTCCAAATGTTTTTCTCTTCCCCACAGTGTGAATGTGTCCAGGCCCACATGCTGGAGGGTGAGAGAACCTGAGGAACCAGGTAATCCATCTCAGCTGAGCCCACCCCAGCAGACCAACAGCTCCCAGATCACCTAGACATTGACATCAAGCACACACATGAGCCCTGCTCAGCCCAGTGAGCTGACTCAGATCATAAACTAAATAAATGGCTGTCATTTTAAGCCACCAAGTTTTGAAGTAGTTTGTTACTATACAGCATTAGCTAACTGATGCAGAAACTAGTTCATGGCAGTGATAGCAGACTTAGGTCAGAGGAAACCGAAATGTTTTCCCAGCTGTGGGAAAACCTCTGGCCCCTGGCTGATCAAGAGCTGGCTGTGTTGCATCCTTCCTGCTGGAAAGAGTGAGAGCGTTTTCTAATCCATTTCTGGGATTCACTCTAATCATTGGTAACCTTCCTGCAGTCACTTCCATGTGCACAACTTCTCCAAAACTGCTTAGTCTGCTAATCAGATTTTCTTTCCAACTTTCAAGATATCCTATGAGTAGCAGCTATCATTTTGAGGGCCACACACCCCTCCTTTTCTATGGGTACTTATCCCTGGGGTAAAGCATCAATCACCTTGGAAAACCATACTTTCAGAAGCTCTGATCCAGAGACTGGCAATACGGAACCCTTCTTGCTTGTTGGACTGCCGAGCTTAATCCTACATTTCTATTTCTCGTGGCTCATTAAAACTGATTCTACCTTAGCACATTCCCCCCCACAACCTTCACAACGTGAGAGATGAATGACTTAATTCCAGGAAAAGAAAAGAGGAAAGACAAATAGTATTTATTTCGTTAGTTATACACTATACTTTTCCAATCTCATTTAAATCCTAAAATGTATGGATAACACATACTAAATAGGCAGGTATTTTGATTCCAGAAAATGCTTGTATAATACTTAGCTAAAACTATCTGGCAAGACCTATGAGGTATGGAAATTTTTTCTCCACTATCACATGAGGACGTTGAAGCATAGAGTCAGTAACAAGAAGACAGCTTCCCGAGGAGGTTGAGAGACCCTTTGGGGAGGAAACCAGCTCTGATAGGTGTGGGGGCCCGGCCTACGGCCGAGGCTGAGCCCCACTCTAGCTGAACAACGCCCTAAAGATGGCGCCTCCTTCCTAGACACCACCCTTCCTGGCCCTACAGCTCAGCGCATAAGGAAGTCTCCATGATTGGCTTGTCCCCATTTCCGTGCTCGTGCTCATAGCATGCTTTTCACATGCTTCCAATAAGACTGAACCTGGCGTGTGATCAGTCAGCTGATTGGTTGGGATATGCTATATAAGCTGCTGCCCTGGAGGAAGTGGTTGTGGTTGCTGTTTTTTGCTTTTGCCTTTCGCTAGATGGATGCTCAGACACCCATAATAAAGATTCCTAACGAACCAGGCCTTTGGTGATCGTTCTCCTGCCGAAACCCTAGATGGTGGGACGTGATAGATAGGGAATTTGAACTGTTAAATTGGAAGAATATTTATGTAAAATGAAGGTGTTATAAAGTGGGGGAAATTGTTACCTTAAATTGTTATGTTAAATTGTTAAAAGTTTAAAAATAAAGTTTTAAAGGAAATGAGGAAGTCTATTTTGAATACAGAGAAGTATAACGCTCACTTTGTTTCTTCTCTACCTGCCCCTCTTCCTTCCCCTCCATTTTGCAAACGAGGGTCCTTAAGTGTGGACCTTTCAGATTCTTACTCCACATCCCAATCTCTCATTCATAATCCATAGAAGAGTAACGGGTCCTGGGCTCACTTCACAATTACAAATGCTTTCTAAAAAACTATTATCTTACAACTTTGATTTGCTTTTTTTGGTTAGATCCTTCATTAGAGGAAAGGCAACGAATGTAAGTAACAAAAGAAATGAAGCACCACAGAGACCTGGGCAATCTACCAAAGGCACCTCTGGGCCCTGCCTAATCTGGAGCTGGCCTGTTGTCCCCTCCTGCTGGGAAGAGCCAAGACTTCCTGATACTCCTTGAATCAGCTCTAATCACTGACATCCTCCTCTGTGCAGCTGGCTCCGCGTGTGTGTCCCCGGGACCGCTTACTCTTCTGCTCGTTCACATCCCAGCTCACGCTTCTCCAGCATCCTTTGTTTTGTTTGAGTTTGTGTTTTCAGTAAATGCTCTATCCTGCTATTTATAAGATGTGGCCAGTTTATTGATGTTGTTAAATCCTAGTTCCTCTATTAAATCATTTGCCTTAATCCCACATTGCCTTTGTTCTTAAAATTGCACTTCACATTTTTCATAGAAACATTTCACCCCAAACTGGGTCCTGGTTTGAAGAAAAACTGAAAGGTTGCCATTTTAAGTTTCTATCCTCTCTTGTTCTCTCATTTCCTACCTTTGATACTTTTTCCCTTTATCCTTTTGAATATAGTATAATAGTCATTAAATGCTTTTACATTTGACTCCCAGTAACACCACCTTTGCAACTATTATCAGTTTATTAAGTCTCAATTTACCTATCCACAAAATGGGCATATAATGATGAATGTGCCTACGTCCCAGAATCACTGTGGGGCTCAAAATACATGTAAGTTGTGTGCCAGTAGCTGGTGCACACCAAACACACAATAAATATTGATTGTTACTCTCATTATCTTCATTCTAGGTTCATGGACAGGTCACTGTAGTTAATAATTAGTAAGCTTTTATCAGGACCCCAAAATCCTGTTTAGCACCTGTTTTCCTATGCTTCTGCATTACCTTCAACATTTCCTTCTGTCCACACCTAAAAAATTATTCATAATAAATGAGGCTTGTAATGACTGACAAATTCATATAGATGTCCCCAATTCAAATACAGGACTGGTTGGGGTTTTGTTCATGCATCACATGCTCAGTTTCTCTTTCAAGTGTTTGCATCCTGAAAGGAAGATGCTACCCTCAGGAAGTAGAAAAGATGTAAGGTCTGGGATGTGAAAGAATGTGTGTGGCAGGCCAAGTGCAGTTCCAGCACAGTTTGTCCCAAATGATGATCCCTCAGAGTATCCACGCTGGCTGTTTATGGAAGGCCAGTCTTGCAGATGAAGTGGATTTAAGAACATCTGGCAATGAAAACATCAATGAGCTAATTAAGGGCTGGTTCTCTTTATTATATATGATATTATATTACAATACATTATATTATACTATAGTTTTGATGTACCTTTTTGTACAAAATCAGGGCAAGAGGACGGGGAAGGAGGAAAGGTATCAATAAACACACAGCCATGAGTAGAACTTGGCTGAAAACAGCAGAGCAACAGGATAGTCCTTATCTGGCTGTATTTCAGAAATGACTTACTGATCCCTTTTGCACACGACATGGTTAAGAGCAACTTCCACTAACTCAGGGACATTTCTTCCATACTTGTCATAACTGCTGGAAGTTGAGGCCATGTAATACAAGCAACGCTGAAGTTCCTGGGTTTCTTGAGTGGAAAGTAAGGCTCAGTGAGGTTGAATAAAGGCCCAGTGATCATCCAATGAGAGTCAGAGGCAGGATTAAGTTCAGATCTGTCTGAAACCAGAATCCCAGCCTTTGCAATTACAATACAAGGAAAAAATGATAGAGGGTGAGCTGTCTGGTATGAGAACAGGAAGAATTGTTTGTGAGAATGGTCCTGAAAGGAGACATGTTTACCAAATCAGCTTAGCACCTTGGTATTTCAGAAAGATACATCTGTTTTCCAGGCTGAGAATCAGCAAGTTTTCAGTGAAGAAGATCATACAATAAGATATATTTTGAATGGATTCTCTTTCTAGCATAGGTGGAACATTCTATTTTCTGAGATCTGTTTAAAGGTTGAAATATTGGAGGACAACTTCTAATTCAGAATAAAACCGCTTAGCTTTCTCCATATATACTGACTTTATTTTACTTTTTACTACATGGTGTTTATTACATTTATTCTGTAGAGATCACAATTTTGCAAAGATTTCTTAGGTATCATCTGATGAAATAATTCAGCATACAACCAACCATTATAAACTATGGCTAATGCCAAAATGGAAGAAAAAAGTAGGGAGTCTACATGATTCCCAGTAATATTCTTGCTAGCAAGAAAACGTAGTTGATAATAATAATATGCTTATAATAAAGAGAAATAGGAAGGGAGGCAAAGAAAGAGAAAAAAGAGGGTGGAAGAATTAAGGAATGAGTAAAAGAAAAGGGAATTGTAGGGAATTATAGGTCAGTGGGAGCCTAGATATAAGCAATTACAAAATTGCAAAAGGTCAGCTATGTGAATGTAGGGATGCATTCACATACAGCCCCAAAGATCAAATGTCTGTCTGACCCCAATGTCTACATCTTTTAGGATTTTGTTCTACTATAAGAAGGAACCTAATGATGATTGGTGGATAAGCCCTAGATTAGATAAACTTGGAAACCTTGAAGAAAAACCCAAAGAGGATGAGCTAAGGTATCACTCAAACCTGGATTTAGCTCTCAGCTGAACCACTCGGCCAGCTGTGAAGTCTTGGTGAAGTAAGTTGTATTCTCCTGAGTAGAATCCTCATCTTTAAAAGCCTCATGGGGTTATTATAAGAATTAAATAAAATTATATATGCATGGCAACATATATGTTAATAATATATTATTATAAGACATATTATATACATAATAATAAATGTCAGGCACTTCATATGTATATATGTATATACAAAGTGTCTGACATATCATATTACCAGCAATTTGATCAGTCCATTCAGACCGTATCTTAGTATGACCAAGTTTACCCTCTACAACTTGTTCAGCCATCACTCGCAGCACTACGCTCACCCTAGTGATCAACTTGTACTTTTTCTGACTATTGCTTGTATTTTCCAGTAAGAAGAGGAAAGAGGAAATTGATCTAAACTAGTAAGCCATGTATACTTCAAAACCACTTAAATGTTTAATAAATACAGCCATCTTGTACTTCCAAACATCTAAATTACATATAACAATTTTTTTATTGATTATAGTTGCACAAATTCTCAATGACACAAAATGTTCATTGACATACTTTGCAAGCATTTGAAAAATAAAAAGCAATCTAAACTATCAACAGGAAAACTGATGAGTAAAGTTTTATAATATCCATATTATAGGACAAGATGCAACTTTTAAAAGGAATGAGAGCTCAGTATGTTACTGACATGGGAAAACTGTCCACAATATATTCTAAGTTAAAAAAAATTATGAGGCACTATGAATGACTTTATATCAACTGAATATATATGTATTTTACAAACGTATGTGTGTGTGTGTGTGTGTGTGTGTGTATTATATTTTCTGCACTAGATATAATCTCTGGGAAGTGGTAATAATGGATCAAAATGAGAAAGGAAATATTTTATTTTTCAATAAATCAAAAATCTAAATTTAACCATTACATGTCACTTAGTTTCCTATTATTCCTGCACCACAAATTTAGTGACCTAGGACAATGCAAATTTATTTTCTTACAGTTCTGGAGACCAGAGTCCAAAATGGAGCCTTAGGCTACAATCTAGGTTTTGGCTGGGCTGGGCTCCTTCTGGCATATCTAGTAAAGAATCCATTGCTCGCCTTTCCTAGCTTCCAGAGGCTGCCTGCTTTCCGTAGCTCGTGGTCCTGTGTCACTCCAGCCTCTGCCGCTGTCATCCCATGACTTTTTACTCGCTCTGACTTCCTCTGTGAAAGGCCTTTGTGATTACACTGGGCCCACACAGTTAATCCAGCCTAATCTCCTCATCTTGAGGTCCTTAATTTAAGCATGCAAAATCTCTTTTGCCATGTAAGATAGCACAGTCACAGATTAGGAGGTGAATGTCTTTGGGGACCATTGTTTTGCCTACCACACATGTATTTCTGTTTGTAAAATCTGTCTTCTTGATAGTTACTTACTTAGTCACCCATTTGTTATTGATTCTCTTCCCGGGCTCTACATGGAAAAATATACATTTGCCTAAGACATCAGCCCAAAGGGAGGAAAAAAAAGGAAGGAACAAAGGGAAGGAGGGTGGAAGCACAGATTCCATCTCACATGCCTGAAATAATAGGTACACTAAAATAGTAAATTTGATACATTTACTCATTCCCTAAATAATACATCTATATGATGAGTAGAAGAGTCTCTTAGGCACTGCTGACATTAAAAAGAAAAAAGAGATGATCTCTGTACCCTTTGAGAATTTATCATTTATTTGGAGACACAATACAGGCATATGAAAATACTTAGGAATAGTGCGACATAACATCCCCATTAGTGTATCAAAATGACTAAAAGTGAGCACTTGGAGGGTGACAAAAGATTGGTAGTAGAGTGACAGTAATAGGACTTAGTTCAGGGATATTTTTGTGAATGGAAGATTTGAATCAGGTTTTATATGAAGCAAATGAGTATGAAATGCTCATCTACAGAGGTCATTTAAAATCAATCAGAATAAAAGCACACAACTAAGGAAGAATCAGTGGAAAACTCTGGTAAACACTGTAACTTGGTTGGAGAAGAACAAGAAATGAGTTTGGTGGGACACAGAGTGTGTGTCCAGGTGAGGAGGTGATAAGCTGCAAGGTAAAGGAGACAGAAGGAGGTGAATGTGGTAGTGTATGAGCAGCCGTAGTTCATTTCTAGCAGAGAAGTGAGATAATGTGATTTTTGGTCCTAGTCATCTCTCCAAACTCCTTCTCATATCCATTAAAGGAACATAATAATAGGTATACTGTGACTAGGTAAGTAAATCGGCTAGTTTCTTATTCTTTTGGGACATTTTAAGTCAATATTAGAGAGTAAAACAATCTTGCTTCTCTTGAGACTGACAGTGGACATCAAGAAGGACAATGTCAGTGAAGAAAAGCCATCTGGGTTTTAACTGACGTGTAGATCACTGGCACCTTCTGGTGGCTAAAATGAAAATCCATCATCAACAGAAGTAAGTGGGATGTTTCAACAAAAAGTTGTTAATGATGTAAAAACATTTATAATACAATGTCAAAAACAGTAACGTAGCAATGTAAAAAACAGATGCGTGTTTGACAAATAACCCCCAGCTACTGTGGAGAAATATATTACAGATGAGGGATGAGTAGGAATAGCAAAGACTATAGTTGCAGATAATTCATAAAAGAGGTGACAGTTACTTAGCTAAGGTAGTAAGGTGTTAAGAGTGTCAGAAAAATAATTGGATTCAATACACTTAGAAGAGTAAAAACCAATAGGAATACTTCAGCTTTACAAATGTGGAAATTAAGGATTATAGAGATAAAACAAAATGCCTAAAGTCACACAGATGTTAAAGTGACAATCCAGGATTTAATCCCTAGCCTTTCTGTTCTTATCCAGGACACACTTACAGCTCCACAATGTAGTAAAAGGAAAAGAATTCAACATTTTCTAAAGAATAAAACACAATTTTTATAAAAACACACTTTCTCAGTAAGTAGGCTTACAAGGTGCCCATTTCTTTGAGATCCTTCTACATGAAAAGATGCATGTTCTTACTACACTGATGGGCAGTGACTGTAATGGGGTATGTGGTGGGGACTTGATAATGGGGAAAATCTAGTAACCACAATGTTGCTCATGTAATAGTATATCAATGATACCAAAAAAAAAAGATGCATGTTTATAGTTAGTTGTTATTTTGAATGCAGTGACCCCATTTATTTTTGTAAAAGCGCATGCAACCAATTATCAGGGAAATGACACTGATGGAGAGCCCACTCTGGGCAGCAAATTATATGTGATGCCCTTCGAATATGGATACATATTGTAGCCAAGGCAAATGTCCCTTTCTGAAAATTTATCATCAGCAGCATGTGGGACCATAGGGAAGCTGCTGTAAAAACATATGTCAGAAACACACACACACAGGAAATACCATAGAAATCAGTCTAGAAACCTGTGTTGTCCTAATGGTAGCCGCCAGCTTCATGCGACTATTGAATCCTTAAAATCTGTGGTCCGAATTGAGATGTACCAAAAGTATAGAATATTCATCAGATTCTAAAGACTAAGTATGATTAAAGAAAATAAAATATCTCATTAATGATTTTCATATTGACAAACCAAAATGATAATATCTTAGATGCACTGGATTCAATAAAGCATGTTACTAAAATTAATTTCACCTGTTTCTCTTTACCTTTTTATTGTGGCTACTAGAAAAACTGAAATTACCTATGTGACCTGCATTTGTTGGATCACATTATACTTTACTTGGACAGTGCTGTTCCAGGTACATTTAGTAGAGGCATTTTAGAGACTGCTGCTTTGAGAAAAGTGACATGTGGATGGGATGAGTCTGCTTGTGTCCAAGTTTGTTATATATCCTTCCCTTAAACGTGGTCCCTGCTAGCCACTGCCAAATTTCAGAATTCAAAATTTACTGCCTGAAAATCTTTTGCAGAACATTATTTGTCTACAAGTCTGTGCTTTTGATTTGCTATTACTTATTTTCAACAAAGCTCTAATGTTACTTCCAAAGATTATGATTCAGTTGTCAACTCTGCATGATATTTTTTTCTGTGGTACTTTAAAAGGAAAAGGAATGTGTTGATAGATATTTTAAAAATCTGTATCATTACCAAAAGTATATCACAAAGCACCGTTACAGTGTCTTTCCTTGGTCTAAAGTTATGGAGAATCATAAGATCATAGTTCTTGGCCTCAAGAGGCTAATTAAAAGCGAAAAGACAAAGACAAATACAAAGGGTGAAAATACACAGTGTCATACACTCTATGACAAATGAAACATTCACAGGGTCATATAAGAATTAGAGACCGAGGACCTGCCTGGGAATTTGTAAGGCTTAATTGGAAGAACTGTGAAGAGAAGATTGAGGAAGGATTGGCTGCAGGAAAACATCACTGAGCTCATTCCTTCCCACTTACTGTGAGTTCTTCAACAAAAATTAAACCTTGGGGACTAACTTTCTCACTGCCTTCTATAATGCAATACGGTATTTGATATTCAGCAAGCGTGGCTGAACTGACACATGAATACGTCCAGAAAATGGAGGTACTGATGCATACGTAATAAAGGTTTTGTGTGCATTAAATTCAATGACTTTGTCAATTTTAGATCATGATGAATATGCTAGCTGTTTATTTAGCTAATAGTATTGAACACATACTGAGCATCAGGCATTATTCTAGGTGATGCCTGTTAACCTGTGCTTTGAGGAAAGGGTAGAGCTTAGGCAGTAAGGAGGCAAAAATGTTCCATGTGGAAAGATTGGAAAGACACAGAGGGATACATCCTTTATTACTTTAATATTCTAACTGGTCTTGCTTTCAATCCTGAACACCTTAAAACATCTAAAGCAGAGTTCTGATCTCCCTTCAAGTCCCAGCTGAAATATCTTCTTCTTCAATGAAGTTTTCATAATCTGCAGCCTCCCAGACTTCACAGTTCTTTACCTTTATCTCTATACCCTCATAACTCGTCAATCTGCCAATACAGAATCCCTGAATAATGAGAATCAACTGTGTACATATGATAAACATATATGTTAAATCCTAGAACATAAAGCAAGAGGATCATAATTACAAAGCCTGGCTAGTTCCTCCCCAGATGTGCCAAACAAAGACTCTCTGTTACGGATTCTCACAAGAAATCTAATCACTTCAAAATTTTAGGGATTTTTAAATAGGTGCCAAAATATTCAGGCGGTCACATAGATCTATCACTTCCCACCACACAGTCTCCCACCAGCTTGCACATTCTCCTCACTTCTTCAGCTTCCTCTCTATTTTATCCCCTCCTATTTCAGAGAAGTTAAATAATTTCTCTTTTTCTTAGAGCCAGGATCTTCATGATACACTAGGTCCTTCTCAGAGTCTCAGGACTTCTGATTGCCTAGGGGGCCATGTGAACAATTTCTTTCCCCCAAAATACAGTGACTTGTTCTTGAAAGACATCATTTCTCTTTTGCTTCTTTAAATCTTTATCATTTGTTATAACACTTAAAGCTGCTTTTCATCATGCCTACAGCCCATTCATTCTGGGATTCTACTATCCTACATTTCTGAGACTTGCCCTTCTCAGGACGTGTATCCTGGTATTGTGAGAGGCTGATTTACAAAGTCAACAGCTACTGAATATCTACAATGTGCAAAACTCTGTACTAGTTGTTAATGGAGTGACAAATATGAATATGACACTGTCCTTGCCCTTGAGCTTACTGTCGATTTGGGAGACACACATAAAATGAAGCAATTCCACTACACAACAAATTATGACCTAGGAGTAATCATATATATGTATTTAAATAAATAAATATATATTCATATTTATATTTATATTTACACTTATATAAATCATATATATGTATTTAAATAAATATTTATTTATATTTACACTTATGCAAAACATACCTTGGTACAAATGTGAGGAGTTTCTTCTGGGTTAATAACCTGAAGTAGAACAGTCAAATCATAAGATATGAAAAAATCTGGATTTTGAATTCCTGACTATTTTTAAATTCAACAATTGAAAATTTGAATTATTGAATGTTTTATAAATAATGATTTTCCAAGTGGTTGTATCAATTTGTATATACATAGCAGTTTACCTAGCTTTAATTCTGAAACAGCATTCTTCAAAATGTTCTTTTTTTTTTTTCAAACAAACACACTTTCCTACTTATTCAAAATTCCTGGCTATGTAACAAAGAAATGTGAAGCAGTTTCTAATACTATTTCCAGTAAGTTGAGAAAGTGAATTACATTTCCTTATACAATAGGAACAATTAAAATGATAATGGAAAGATAAATCAGGGAACGTATAGAACTCAATGCTCTACGGAAGAGTGTCGGAAGTTCCTAAATTAAATGTAAAATGTGATCATACGCAGAATGATTCTAGGAAAATGCAGTTTTTAAGAAAGTCTCAAACATTTCTGTGACCCAGAAAATGTTAAGAATTATGGCTATAGAATAAGACAAACATTTATTATACCAGAATTCTGGAATTTGCTAATTTGAAAATTTGAAAAAATTTTTAAAAGCCCTAAGCTTCCTAGAAATTACAGCAAAGGAAGATGCATGATTAGTTACATCATTTTCACAGGACAAAAGGAAGTATACCAGTCTTTACTGTAACAATTATGCTTTGGTCTATCATAGAGAAACCATATGAGTTTTTTATGGCTCTTACTGAAGTTAAGCCTGGAAGGAGAGCGTAAATGTTAAAAATTCGCTATTGATAATGCACCAAGTAAAACTTCTGAGTCAGTAAAATGGAAAATTACCTATAAAAAGAATAGAGAAACTGGAATAAGCAACACACAGAAATTAAAAGTATTTCTGGCTAAGGAGTGTGAAGCAAGAAGAGAATTAATACACAGCACATTTAAGAGTTTTCTCATCCAGTGTGAGCAGCAGGCAACTGGTAAGGGCCTCATTCCGTGGGGACTGTGTGCTTCACTAAGAAGAAGTCACATTTGACCACCCTGGGAGAGGCTTATAAAACTTTTCCAAGCTAGTAAAGGCAAAGGCCCAGACAATTACAACAGGAAGTACCAGCGGAGGAAGATCCCCACTGGTGTTCCTGAGTACATGGGCCGCATAACGAACACCAGAAGAATGGATACGGAGAACTTCTAGGAAACACTTCTCGGGGAGAGAGAAGCAGGTGGCCCTCATCAGGAGTGTTTGCTGGCTCGCGTTCACGAAAACCCATTAAGCTGCTGAGAGGCTCTTTTCTCTTAAAATAAAGATACAATTAAAACAAAAGACTGGTGGTATGCCTTCACCGACAGGATAATGTGCATTTCCTCTGGGATTTAGATTTTTTTTTACTAGTATCTCAGCTTTTTGTGATATATGGCTGTTAAAATTTTATACAGGACCCTTTTCTCTAATGTTCGCATCTCCTTACCATATGCGGTAAAGGAAGGAGTCTCCCTTAAAGTGTTTTGTAATATTATCCAAACTATTTTAGAATTAAGTTAGGCAAACCCTTACAAAATGTGATTGTGCAGTGTCTCAATTGCTATGGAAGTGCAAAGATAAAAATAGGTACTGAGAAGCCGTAGCTCAACTTAAACGGTCTCCTTTTATAGGAAAAAATTCTATCACTAGTTTACCTGATGAGTTTTACATGTTTACCAGTTTACATGTTGCTCATATTTAATCTCTCTCTCTAGATCTCTTAATCTTTTGATGCGTTCTGTGGTCATTTTGATGAACACTTGCGGATCTTACTTTCAATATGGTGTATCAGCTCCCATGAGCAGAGAACACTGCCCACACAAAGAAGAGGACGCATGAAGTTTAATCAAGGAAGGAAGGCTGAGAAACCACCCACATACTTTAGGTAATCATAATGCCGAATTCTTCAAGGAGTCATCGCCTAACATCCGGCAGAAGCAACAGTGGTTTCCCATTAGCTGTCAAGTGATTATTTGAGATAATAATCAGTAAGAAGGTCTGAGGTAAAAATAACTCCAGATCAGAAGTCAGAGACTTTGCAACATTAGTTTGGAAAAGCTGCTAAATGCAGCAATAACAACAACAACAGTGACAATAAAGAGCTATGAGAAGCCCTGGGAGCACTAAACTTATAATAAGAATTGCAATATTATACTACTTAAAATCCAGTTTTCAATGAAAAATCATGAGACATGCAAAGAACCAAAAGTATGACTTTTACACATTTGAAACTGTTGCTGTGGGAGCCCAGACACTGAACTAACTAGAAGATTTTTCAATGAGTTCTTTTAAATACATTCAAAGAACCAAAGGAAACCATATCTAAAAAATGAGTTGTCTCAGCAAATAGAGATTATCAATAAAGAGAAAGAAAGTACAGGAAAAAAGAAGTAGAAATTCTAAAGTTGAAAAATAAAAGGAGCATAATGAAAACATTCTCTAGAGAGGCTCAAAAGCAGGTCTGAGCTGACAGAATAAAGAATCAGAACAGAAAGGAAAAAAGATAAAGAAAAGTTAAAACAGTCTTGGACCTATGGAAACCGTCAAACCTGCCAACATCCGCAAGACGAGAGTGGCTCTTAGAAGGAGATGAGACAGAAATGGGCAGAGACAGTATTTGGAGAAATATAGTCAAAAACATCCCAACCTTGAGGAGAACTCTTGATCTATACATCCAAGAAGCTCAATGAACTTCAAATAGGACAAACTCAAAAGAGATCCAAACATTAGATAAATAGAGATACATTATAATATATACATGCATATGGATACATTATAATCCAACTGTAAAAAGCCAAAGAGAGAATCTTGAAAGCAGAAAGAGGAAGGCACCTCATGCCATACAACAGATCCTCCTCCAGCAAGCAGCTGGATTCTGCCAGCAGTCACACAGGCTTCAAAGGGACCCCTGAGCTCCGGAAGGAATGCAGCTCAGCTGACACCTTGATATCAGTCTTGGGAGTCCCTGAACAGAGGACACAGTTACCCATGCCCAGACCCTTCACTCACTGAAACTATGAGATAATACATCTGTACTGCTTTAAGCTGCTATATGTGTGGTAGTTTGCTACCAGCATCAGAAAATGAATATAATGTAGAAATTCGCACTGGAAGAGAAAGAGAGTTGTGTTGGGTAGGAATGTCTGCGGGGGGAGGGCTCGCTTATTTGGTATTGACACTATTTCTTAACTTTGGTGATTACTACGCTGGCATTCATTTTTTTTTTTTCACATTTTTTTCTATTTAATTTGGGGGGTGAGTGTCGCCATTTCTTTTCTCACTTTTTTTTTTTTTTTTTTTTTTTTTTTTTTGAGAGGGCATCTCTCATATTTATTGATCAAATGGTTGTTAACAACAATAAAATTCAGTATAGGGGGGTCAATGCTCAATGTACAATCATTAATCCATCTCAAGCCTAATTCTCGTCAGTCTCCAATCTTCTGAAGCATAACGAACAAGTTCTTACATGGTGAACGAATTCTTACAGAGTGAATAAATTCTTACATGGTGAACAGTACAAGGGCATTCATCACAGAAACTTTCGGTTTTGATCATGCAATATGACCTATAAACCATCAGGTCAAATATGAATATTCATTTGATTTTTGTACTTGATTTATATGTTGATCCCACATTTCTCCTATTATTATTATTATTTTTATTTTTAATAAAATGCTGAAGTGGTAGGTAGATGCAAGATAAAGGTAGAAAACATAGTTTAGTGCTGTAAGAAGGCAAATGTAGATGATCAGATGATCAGGTGTGTGCCTATGGACTAAGTATTAATCCAGGCTAGACAAGGGCAGCAAGACATCCACGGATGCAGAAGATTTCTCTCAAAGCAGGGGGGGTGAGGTTCTGAGCCTCACCTCTGTTGATCCCCAAATTCTCACCTGATGGCCCCCCTGCGACTGTGCCTGTCTTAGGTTGTTCTTCCCTTGAGGAATCTTACCCGTCTCTGGCTAACCAGTCATCTTCCGGGGCCATACAGGGAAATGTAAAGTTGGTAAGTGAGAGAGAAGCCATATTGTTTGCAAAGGTTAGCTTTTTACTTCTTTGCAGATTTATTACGCTGGCATTCATTTTATAACCCTTGTGTAAAATAAATTGTGTGTACCTAGTGTAACAATGACATTCTTAACTTAAAAAGAATAAATTTAAGTACTCTTAAAATGCCTTAAGTCAAAGCTATGATAATGGGTTAATAATTTCAGTTCAACTAATCAGAAAGGCTATGTTTGCTAAACTAAGTAGAAACATATCATAGGTTAAAATTGACACTTCATACAGAGGAAATTTAAGAATATATATGCCCAATCATCATCCAAAAAAAAAAGAAGACTGATTAAAATGGAGTTACAAAAAAGGGGAAGGAAAAAAATGTGACAACTAAGGTGAATGCCCCAGTAAAGCCAATCTGCTCTCAGTGACTGGCAGAGATTTTCAAACGCGGATCATTTTCCAGGACTGTTACTTCATCACACAATGGCATTTACTCAGAAGAACTTTATGAAATGCACGCTGAAGCAGAAGATTTTAACCTCAGCAACAATAGAAGATTCTAACCTAATGTTCATGTTCTGACAGTAGGTTAAATCAAAAATCAAAACAAAATTGAATGGCAGCTGTGCACCTGTCCCCTATTTCTGTATAATCATTGCTTATGCATGGATGCCCCCCAGCCCCCAGCTTCCCCGTGTATCTCATTAGTAGAACTCAGGGCTCTTCTCCCAGTCCATACCACAACTTCAAAACAGCATATTAGCACAGTTGGTGGCTTGGTATCTAAGTTCGGGCCAACTGAACACACACATTATGTACCAGCCACAGTACCAGTAGCTTGTTGTTCAAAGATGAAACGGATATGCCCCATTCCCAGAGGTACTTCTATTCCAGAAGAGAAGAAAGGCAACATAACACATAATTTCATACTCATGTGAGGAGCTGGAGGGATTTACTGACTTACTAACTCACAGTTTGCTTCCATTGTTGACCTATATTTGAACAGGACGGACTTAAGAAATGGAATGAAGTAACATTTACTGATACCCACCATGTTCCAAGATGATTTTCCTATATTATATCATTTAACTCCAGGGAATATAGAATAGGAAAAGTATATCCTTAGCATGTGTACTTCTTTCTTCTCAATGATTTTTTATCGCCTTCAGGTAGTGTCCCTGGCTCCTAAGTCCCCTCACTTTAACAAAGAACCCTGTTAGAGTGTGGTTGGAAATTAAGGGTATAAAAAGTCAGCACTAAGCTAAGATTTGTCCATATTCATAAGAAATGATTAAAGCCTAAATGGTGTTTTGATGAAATGAAATATTATTAGAGCAATAGTTTGACACAGAACTGATGTTTATGAACTCTACAATCCAACATATTGTGCCATAGGAACTACTATTTGCTTGGCACCATTCTAGGTTCTAGATATTCCAAATGAGTAAGATACAGTACTGGCTCTGGAAGTGCTAAAATGGGTACCTGAGTGTTAGGATAAAAGCGAATGTAGAACACTCAAAACAAGAGCCCTTTAGCTTGGCCTGTGGACACAGAATGGAAGACAGGGATAGGAAACAGGAAGTATTTGAGGCAAAAGACATGAAGGCAGAAATAGCAGTTAAAAATCACTACAATAATCTATGCATGAATGAAGATGCTGAACAAGGGGTGGCAGTGGGGATAGAAGGCAGAGCATGGAAGAGAGAGAGGCCCCAGTGATTCTTCTAACAACAGATGACTGGTGTCTCAAGTACGACTCACCTCTTGCCCTTGTGAAGCATTTACACCTCAACCGGAAGTAGGGATAGAAGGCAAAGACCTTATTCTATTTTATTAGTTAAGCAAAGTTCATTTGACCTCATTCATTCATACATTCCTCATTTACTGCAAAAACAAACTTTATGCCAAGTGCTTTCCTCTGAGCTGCAGATAGAGATATCTTTAAACTTTACCATGTTAAGGTATCATTTTTCTAAGTAACCAACATCAATTTCCATTTATTTCTCTTCTTCAAATTACTAGCAATTTGAAATTTACAACTTTGGGAATTTCAGGTGTTATTTAGTTGTCACCTGAAGTCATTCTTACCCTTGCACCATAAGTAGAAGAGGTTTCAATGCCGTATACTGAACCCAGTAGCCTTCCCTGGATTTATGTGACCTTGGGTTTGTTATTCTATTGATATCTTCCTCTCTACTTGCTTCTCACCTTCCTAGGGCATTTTCTTTCCCAATCTGTCCAGGAGCAATTTATGTGTTGGCTACAGCCATTTCAAATGATTTCTCCATAACACCTTTCAACTAAGTCTGTGTGGCACACTTTGCTGACTATTTTGGGCAACAGAACAGGATTACAGCACAAAATGAAAAATGTAAAATGTCAGACCATTTTGATTATCCTTTGGAAAGTAATAACCTATCCCAAACACAGTGGCTTAAGACAACCATTCCACTTGTGAATGATATTTGGGCCAGGAACTGGGCTCAACTGAGCAGCTTATGTCTAATCAGTGTAGAGTCTGCTGGGCAGCTGTGGATGGAAGGCCTTCTTCCAAGGTGGCCCTTCACTCGCCTATCTGGCACCTTGAGTCTCCTAGGCTTCTCCATCCATGGGGAGTTGCATCCTCCAGGGTCTCTTCACAAGGCCTGAACTTCCCATAGCAAAGTCATCTCAGGGTAGTTGCACTTCTTACATGGTGGGTGTTTTTTGTGGGAGAACATAATATGACCTTGCAGAAGAATGTCCAGGGAAACGAGTAATCACAGATGCTATATACACTGTGAGGGGCAACCACAGGAGGTGCTGATCAAGAATTATGAGGACTGCAACATTGAAGTAAGCCTCATAAAGAATTAGGAAAACCAGGATTTCAGAATAAGGTCAATGCAACTAGTGATGCAAACTGAGTATCTACTGTTTACTCAAAGTAGGGTGATGTAATTCCATGTAAAGAGAGCTGAAAATCCACTTTTTCTTTTATTTTGCAGCTACTTGTTGGTTACCTGGATGCACCTGGGGTATTTGTTTTGTTCGATGATAAAATCACCTAACTGTGTTTATGAACTGATACATTCCTTTTGGTCCTGACTTCTGTTTTTCATCCCCCTGGTATTTCCAAGAGACGGAAACAAACATTGCTAGACACTTAAGGCCTGTGCAGAAACTGGCACAGCATCACTTCAGTCACAGGACTGACCCAGTCACCTTTGTGAAGGGCGAATGAGGGAAGAGGTATTGCTGCAGCCACCTTAGTTAGGAAAAGCCTCTGTGCCACACAGGCATTCTTACCAAATCTGTTAGTCACTTGCCTCTGGAATCACTCACTGATTGATACTTCCATTTGCAACTTTGTTGTTCCCTGCTCTCTGCTTCACTTTTCCTTCAGTATTTCCTCCCATCTCAAAGCCCTTGGAGCTTTCTTGGGTAGGTTTGTTCTATTGATTGGTGAGTAGGCTGTATCTTTATCTCCATAGTTGAATTATCTCTGCCATTCCCAGAGGCCTTATCTTTATAAACATGCCTATTAAATTATGTTCTTAAATAATGACACTTGTCTTTCTGAAAGGAATTCTGTGCTAGATATTAACATAATAATTGTCACCCTTACAACATTTGAATCTCTTATAGTACCCACAAAGGCAAAATACAAACTGCTTTTTTTACATCATTGATTTAATATGTAATATTCATTTAATATTATTTACTTTGTTTTTTAAGTATAAGGAAAATCATATTCGATTCCTGGGAATAAGAATCAGACTAGAATAGTCTTTTTTTTCCCCTTTTTTCTCATCCAGCCCCAAGACATTTGCTCAAAATTTCTTCACATATAGGTAAAAGCTAAACTCTGCGGAGAGAACAGACAGACCTGAAGTTTGTGTATCTGGGCCAAAGCTGTTTGTTATCATTTGCTGCTGCTTTCAGTCTATAACCCAGTTAAGAATGGGGCAATTATGCATAGTAAGTTTTCCTTTCAAAGCTAAAACACAAAAGAAGCCCTTGTCAAGAATTATTAATGTCTTAAGTAAAGTTCATCATAGCCAAAGACATTCAAAGGAATAAATCTACCCCGAACAGGAGTGTGTGTGTACTTTGTGTTGAAATATTGGGGGAGGTGAAGGATAATTTTCTTACAAGGAAGATAAAAAAATATTATTTCATTGGGTGAAAGAAAACACAACCACAATAATAAATGAATCCTCTTTTAAGAAAATAAGCTCAAGTAAAAAGGGAAATTAGAGGTCAGAAATGGAAATCCAAGTTTAATTCAAAGAAAGCTGTGCATGTTAGGGAAAGAGCCCTGGGCTTGGATCAGAGCTTGGCATTTAGTGTGGCAGTTGCAGGAGGACAGAGAACAAGAAGGTTATTTGACAAGAACTGTTATTCTTATAAGGTAAGACAAATACATAATTTGCATGTTATCTTCCAATAAGGATATATAATAACAATATCTCCAAATTAATTCACATGTTATTTCACATTAATTTTGTTTTGTTTGAGCATGGAAAATACCTTATTTGTTAAATGCCCACATTCAAAATGTGGCACATTTTTCTAACACTGATTTGGCTGCTCCTTTCTTTTGTTTCATAACGCGGCAGTGTCTAAAGGCCTCAAAGGGAGGTCGGATCATTTCAGACCTCAGAGATGCCTTGCTGACACTGACTAGCTGTGTGAACTTGGGCAGCACACTCAGTTCCTTTGAAGCCTAGTTGTGTTGTTAAGGAAAGAATATGTAATGATACCTGCCTTACCTAAAGCCCTGGGTTGTTGAGATCTGGTTTGTAAGTCATGAAGCAAATTAGAGGTAAGGGGCCCTTCCCGTGTTTCACACTGCTGTACAATGCGACTGCTTCAGAGAGCTACCGGCGACTTTTAAGGGTTGTCAGCAGCCTGGAATGTGGTAAAGGCAGTAACTAGATCAGCCTTGGTGAGTGGGAACCCACGCAGGGAATCCACTCATCCCTGCCACCAATCACACTGTCTGTGTGCCCGATGTGCCAGCATTAGGGTTGTTGACGTAACTGGCTGCATCACTTGGTCTCCTTGGTTGTTTAGTGTCTCTTCTGTGGCAGAAGTTCTCTCAAGGGCATTAGTAAGCAGGAGGCAACCCATCCCATCACACTTCGTGCCCATACCCAACAGGCTGTCCAAATGCCTCTCCCCAGGACTCCGTGTCCCCGGTCTTCTACTCTGTCTTCTTCCAGGCCCCTGATGCACCTGCCAAGCCATTTTCTACTGCCCACGTATCTATATTGTTATTACTTCAGGCTGCTTCTCTCTCCACACAACAGACATGGCCTGGTGTATTGTCCAAAGTTCTGGCCACTGGAATGATTTTCCGCTATGATGCCTTTCATTGCCAGGGCCGAGTGGGCTGTAGTGCACCTCAACACAATCTCAGTTTGCATATACATAGTGAGCTAACCATCCATGACCTAAGCTTTGTTTATTTCCTCTGTCAGCCTCTCACAGGGAGCCCCCAGTATGACCATGGGTGTGAGCTGAAGGAAAGGGCTGGTACAAGAGTGGTAGATAACACGAGGGCCTGGGCCACCTACTAGTGAACCCCACTTGTGACTTGTGGCCCCATTATTTTTGGATCCTAGCTGTACCACTTCTTCATTACAGTGAATTACTGCTGGCCCTGGCCAGCATTAGGATGTGGTGAGTTTGCCTGAGCTCTGCTTATGATGGGCACTTCTGGCTGTATGGTTGCTGGAGGGCCCGTGTCAGGGATTATCCTCACCAGGACCCAAGAGCACAATGGGAGGTTTCTTCAGACAGTTAATAATAATATTTTGACATAGGTGTCACGGTCTTACTATATTAACACTGGTACTTTAGGATGAAGGATTATCTGGCACTTAGGGTATATTTCCCAGCTTTTAGGGCCTCTGCAAACACTCCTAAACAAAACAAAAAGTGAAATTTAACATCTTATTACATGTATGTTTACTTTTTTACAACTTTATTGAGGAATAATTTATGTACAATAAACTGCACATATTCAAAGAGTACAATTTAATGAGTTTTGATCCATGTATATACCCATGAAACCACATCACAATCAAGATAATAAACATCTTTTAGGGAAAAAATAAAAAATGAGCAAGAGGGATCATATCAAACTAAAAAGCTTCTGTACAGCAAAGGACACCAGCAGAACAAAGAGGCAACTTACAGTATGGAAGAATGTTCGTTAACTATTTATCCAATAAGGGTTTAACATCCAAAATATATAAAAAACACATATGCCTCAACACCAAAAAAACAAATAACCCAATTAAAAAATGGGTGGAGGACCTGAACAGACATTTTTCCAAAGAAGACAATAGACAAGAGATAGCCAATAGGCACATGAAAAGATGCTCCACGTCACTAATCATCAGGCAAATGCAAATCAAAATGACAATGAGATATCACCTCATACCAGTCTGCATGGCCACTATCCTAAAAATAAGAGATAACAAATGTTGGCAAGGATGTGGAGAAAAGGGAACCCTTCTACACTATTGGTGTGAATGTAAATCAGTGCAGCCACTGTGAAAAGCTGTATGGAGGTTCCTCAAAAAACTAAAAATAGAAACACCATATGACCTAGTAGTTCCACTTCTAAGGATTTACCCGAAGAAAACAAAATCTCTGATTTGAAAAGATACATGCACTCCTATGTTTATTGTCACATTATTTACAATAGCCAAGATATGGAAGCAACCAAAGTGTCCATCAATAGATTAATGGGTAAAGATATGGTACATATATACAATGGAATATTATTCAGCCATAAAGAAAAAAGAAATCCTGCCATTTGGGGACAACATGGATGGACCTAGAGGGTACTATGCTCAATGAAATAAGCCAGGTGGAGAGAGACAAATACCATACAATTTAACTTTTTGTGGAATCTAAAAACAAAACAAAACAAAATAAACAAAGCAGCAGTAGACTCAGAGATACTGAGAAGTGACTAGTGGTTACCATGGGGGAGGTGTTGGGGCTAGTGGGTGGGGGAGGAGGTGGGGTAAAGGGGCACAAAATTCACAATCATAATATAAATTGGTCATGGGGATAGTAGTACAGCATGGAATATAGCCAATGATTCTGTAACATCTTTCTCTGCTGACAGATAGCAACTGCCCTAGTCAGGGTGAGGATATAATAATGTGTGTAACTGCTAAACTACTGTGTTATATACTTGAAATCAATATAATACTGTGCATCAACTATACTTGAATAAAAAAAATACCCATCATTAACCCCTCAAGATTTTCTTGTGCCTCTTTATAATCTGTATCTCCCCCATCCCTGTCCCCAGGCAACCACTGATCTATTTTCTGCCCCTATAGATTAGGTTGTATTTTCTAGTATTTTATATAATTGGAATTACCAATGCTGGTTTTGTGTGTGTGTGACTATTTTTTTTAAATTGAAGTCTAACTGAAATACAGTATCTTATCAGTTTCAGGTATAGAACATAGTGATTCAGCATTTATATACATTGCAAAATTATCATTATAATAAATCTAGTTATTATCTATTACCATACAAAGTTAATGCAATATTACTGATTTTATTCCCTGTGACATACAATACATCCCCATGACTTACTTCTTTTATAACTGGGATTTTGTAGCTGTTGATCCCCTTTACCCATTTTGCTCATCCCCCCGCCGATACCCTCCTCCTCTGGCAACCATTGGTCTGTTCTCTGCAACCATAAGTCTGGTTTTGTGATATTTGTTCATTTGTTTTGCTTTTTAGATGCCCCATATAAGTGAAGTTATATTGTATTTGTCTCTCTGTCTGACTTATTTAACCTAGCATAATACCCTATAGGTCCACCCATGTTGTTGCAAATGGTATGATTCCATTCTTTTTTATGGCCGAATAATATTCCATTGTGTATATACTGCATTTTCTTAATCCATTAATCTATTGATGAACACCTCTTGACTTCATTAAGATGGAGGGATAGATCTTAGGGACACTCGGTATAGCTAATGCTCATTAAGGCTTACAGAGTGTGGCTGAAAGGAGCAGAAGAAACAGATTTCAATGGCCCTCTTCTTCTAATCATTCAGATAATCTAAAAGGAAATGTTTACAAAGTATTATCAGTACTTTTCTAGACTCTTTCTGTTCCTAAAATTAAAGGCAATGTTTACTTCAATTAAGCCTTTAAACTTGGAGCAAGTATAAACACCCAAATCAATCATGTGATTCTGTTCAACGTGAGAAAAGGTGAAAAACAATGAATAGCAGGTCAAAATCAGAACTTGTTTTCCAAAGGTATAGCCTATCTAAACACACACAAAATAGCAGAAGCCTAAACAAATAACTAGAGGTAAAGTAGGGCATTATTTAAATATGAATTGCACATAATATTGTATTATAGAAGCCAAGACAGAGAAGCAAAACTTGTAAGGAGTAGGGATTTTCCTGTTCTTAAAGAAACACGTATGTTATTAGAGAAGTCTGCACCCTGCAGAATTTAGTTCACTGTAGCAAAAGGGCTCTGCACGAGACGAAATCATCTGTATTATATTATAAGCAGTCAGGCCATTTGAAAAAGGACATTGAGTTTGCAATGTGGTAGATATTAGCAAAAGCTTAAGGGAAACCACAAAAAACCTCATGCATTGGCCTGGAGTAAGCCTTCAACATCTGCTCAGGCCCTTCAGAATCTACACTGCTGAGAACATAAGTCAGTTTGTTGGTCATTCCTCTGAACTTGAAGCCAGATGAGCAAATCCAAGCCATTTTATGGTACAATCATTCAAATCATTCCAGTATGTTACAAGAGATTTTGCCTTTGCCTTGAGCTTCAAAAAGAATTAGGCAGCATTTGTAACACCTCACACATTCCAAGGAAACGATTGGATCCAACTGGGAAAGTTTTCAAGCTCTGATGAATTTTTAATGTATAATTTGTGTTGCTTATCCAACTTAAAGTGATACTTTGCTACAGCAACATGGTGCTAAAGTACAGCAGGGCAGTTACTGCTATTTTTATTATTTTGTTACATTTATATTATTTATTTATGTGTATTATTATTATTTAATAAATATTTATTTTGAATTGGTACTAATCTTTGATAGTCTTATCATATGCAAACCCCAAAAAGAGTAGATTCACCAATCAAGTTTAAGATTAACAGAAGGGCACATAGAGACTATCACATAGTAGAGACATTCCATTAGAGCATAATTTTGAACAAATGCTTTAAAAAAAATTTTTTTTAATTTATGAAACTATAAACAATGGAACAGATATTTTGGTCATTTGACCACCTTCACACACATTTTCTTGCTGTCCATGAAATATCTAACAACACCTAATCTTTACGAATCTTTACACACACATTGATATAGCAGGGCAGGGAGTGAAAATGTCCCTTTACTGCAGAATTAATCTCATTCTCAGAAGCAAGCTATTTTATTTCACGTGTGCCTAATGGCTTCCCAATTAGTTTAGGGCTTCCCCAGTGTTTCACCTATTAGCATGGTGCCTGGGAGAGAGTGATGGTGGGAGAGGGAGAGGAAGGGGGAAAGGATGACAGAAATTTTAAGTTGATTGGCAAAATGCTTTTATGTTTTTCCTGAAATTCTGAGAGGCTGAGTCTAACTTTTCTGTTTTCAAAGTTAGGATAAAAACAGTGACAATGCATGGACCCGTTCCTAAGTACCAGAAAGTATGCTTCATGCCTAATTTGCATTATTTCTGTAATACCCACTCTGCTGTTATTGCTATTATCCCAATTTCCTTGTGGTGGAAACTGAGAATTATAGAAATCAAATAACAATCTTGAATTTGTACTCCAAGGTATCTGGAAGATCCAAAACTCAAAGTCTTGTCAATTCCAAATATTCTTGAACACACAGCTAAACAGAATCAAATCTGTGTCATGACTTGGGGCATACTGAAATTCACATTCTAGAAGTCAGGACACAGACCCCAATGAAATACCACCTGTACAGTCAACTGGGTTAACTCCAAGATACTGGTTTTCTTTTTCTGGAGAGGTTTTTGTTTCATTTTTTTTTTTTTTCAAGAAAAGGAAAGAAAGGTAGGCCTTGCTCTATGGAGTTGACTAAGTCAAAGGTCCTTAGATCCTGTTCAAACAGCTGTGGCCACTGGATAATTAGCTGGATATGTAGAAATCCCAAGGGAATTGTTGTTTCCTGCTCCCGAGGAAGCAAAGGAGGCAGTTACTGCTCTGCTGCTCTGCTCTCAGCATTTTAGCGTGATGTCATTTTCTTCTGAGCCTTGCTGAGAAAGTGGCTGACTTGTATTTGCAAACCTAAGAGTATTTTGTGATAACACAATGTCTTGAATCTAAGCACTTGATCCACTTCTACAACACCCAGGAGATTTAGAGACCTAGGAAGAGTGTTCTATCCCTTTTTTTCTGCACTTTATATTCAAACCACTTCTTTGAACTCAGTGTCATAGCTCTGAGGCCTTAGAAAGCATTCAACTCAATGTCTCCACACTGGAGCTACCGTGGGAGTTCACAGACTCCTAAAGAAGACTAGGGAAGGTCTTCATGAAAGCACATTCCAATTGATCACTCTGTACTCTTTCCTAATGTTTACCTGCCTTGACCAAGGAAATACCCAGGTCCAGGAACTCACCTTTCCACCTTTCCTTCACAAACCTTTGCCCAGCTTGCAAAATAAAGGCATGTCTCAGTTTCATTTGTAATCTTTGTTGTATGCAATGCCCAGGGATGTAAAATTCTCTGAGATGCTAAACAAAAAGGCAATTTGAAAATGCAGAGCTCCTGAGGGAAGAGTTCCAGGAGAGCAAAGTATAAGAGAATTTTCACAACTGCCTCTTATTCTCATATAAGGATGAAAAAAGTGAATGTCAGAGAAGTTGGGTGACCTACTGATGATCACACAGCTCTAAAAGGCAGGATTTGAGGTCTGCTGGGTGCAAAGCCCACCCCCTTGCTTTCCATATTGCCTTAGCATTGATCAAGACTGGTAAATATATGGCACTCAATCATGTCAGTTCAGTATTTTTTTTTCCTTATCTTACCTTGAGTATTCAAGCCTCAGTTGGAAAAGGTCACAAAGAAGTCAGAAACTCCAGTGGAATTAAAACTACAGCCACACTTCTTTAATTCAGCCCAAGTATGGCATTACCCTCTAGACTAATACTCCTTTTTTCCTTATAAGTATAAAAGATAGGATTACAAAGGGTTATATTACACATGCTCTAAGCATTAACTGCAAGTGGGAGCTTAAGAGCTAGATTGTGAGCCCACTTTTTGCAATGGCCATTTTCCTCCCTTTCTGTGCTCTCTGACCGTTTCTCCAACCTAATTTGTTTTACAAGCAAATTGTACCTTTAATTGCCTTCAGTTAGCCTGAGCAGGTAGGTAGATGAGAATCATTTTAAATTGATTTCTTGCTTTTGCCTTCTCAGAAGACTTCCCAGAATTGTGTCATGCCCCCTCCAGCTCCCAAAATTACATTCCTTCAGGAAAACCCTGCCAAAACTTGGTGGTGAGAGATTTCCCTTAAAAACCTGGACACCAAGCTGAAAAAGTTCTATGGCTCAAGAAAAACATTATCAACCAGCTCCTCCTTTATGACTTATCCCATATGCGATATGATTTTAAAAAGGAAAGAAGGACAGAAGGAAGGAAGGAAGGGAGGAAGGAAGGGAGGGCAGCACCGGGAACCAGGGGTCTGAGTTCTGATTTAAATTTTTCCACCACCTCATTGTGAGCTTCAGCAATTCTCACTTCTCTTGTTTTCTGTTTATAGAACCTATAAAACTGAGTTAATAATTCTATATTCAGAAGTTTGTTCAGAAGGTGATATGAGATTAAATACATAAGTCAATTGCATAGTTCAGTTCAGTGTCTTGTACAGAACAAACTCAATAAGTTATGTAGCATTATTAAGGACTTATTGGTGAGATGTGACTCTGCACTGAGATTCTCATTTATTCAGCAAAATGGACAGAGAACACATTTGGCTTCTCTCTAGACCGACCAGGTGATGGGGCAGTTCTTCATCCAAGAAACAGAGTAACCTTCCCTTCTCTCCAACTCATGCATTATTATTCCAGGAAAAGTTATTATTTAGTAGAAGAACTCAGGCCTCTATTTCCCAATGGAGAGACATTAAGAAAATGGTAAGGACAGGACAAATGAGAAGTGGACACATGGCTAAGTTATCAATGATTTTGTGAATGAATATTCAGATAAATGACTGAACAAAAAATCAACATAATCAAATGCAAAGTATATATTATCAAACATGTTTGAGTCGGTTTAAGAATTTTCAAGCCACCAAGCTTTTATTCAAATAGATGATAATAATAAGTGGTATATCAAAAAAGTTGCTCTTTTGTACATGTACTAGGTTTGTATTAATTCATTTAATCTGTACAAAACTTTGAGATTGGTAATAATATTATTACCCATTTACAGAGTAGAGTTTATGGCCCAGGAAGGTTATGTGACTGGCCTATTTTTATACAGCTTGTAAGTAGTAGAGCCAAAACTTGGATTGGGCATTCTGGCTCCAGAGCAGCTGCCTTAACTAGTAGGGTGTACTGCTTATAATTATCAAGACAATTAGAGGTAAGGGTACAAAAGAGAAAAGAATGTCACATCTCTGGGTGAGCTTACCTATGCAGCAGTTTTCATTAAGATCCTTTTTAAGTGAATTTATAGTGAATATAAAATATTTGATGAAAATTAAGAATTTACTTCTGTAGGGAACTTTATGATCATTCCATTGAAATACATCACCTTAAAGACAAGAAAGAGTCAACTTTCAATCTTACTCCCCCAACCAGCCTGGTACACCTTCAGAGGAATTAATTTATCTCAAAGGTAAAGGCAGGATTCACTTGTGTGCAAATAGGAATCAGAATAACAATAATAATAATCGACTCTGCAGCACAGAAATCGCAGTGTTCCTATTCCATTTACAAAGTCTCCAGTTTATTACTTAGTATCAAGGATGTGAAAAAGACTAGTTTGGTTAGATCATCTTACACTTGGCCAAGATGGAATTGCTCTCCATAGAATATTCTTGGAAAGTATAGAAAAAAAAAGTTATGGTAGCAGAATCATCTGCTAAGGAAATGTACCTAGAGCCAGAGATTGGATCAAGGCCATTGTTATACAGATGGAGGCTGAGCCTATTAAAATGGAAACATCCTACCATGGGAGGACACAGAGTACAGTGTCAGCCCTCGGCCGTACTTTAGGGGATAAGCTGAACATGCAGCACAGCTGTTTCCATGGATTGGGTGTGGAGAGTTACATAGAAGTGCACTTTCACCAAAAGATACAAAAGAGGCACCTGATTCGATAGTCAAGAAATTAAGTCCTTACAGATCTTTTTATGTTTTTTAGGTTTGAATATGTTTGCCCTCATTTTATTTACTTTTAAGAGTTTTCCAATAATGTTCCCTCAGTTTGGGATAGATAAATTATTGAATTGAACTGAATGGAGAGAGAAATTCCTGTGGCTTGGGATCACTGCCTCCTTGTTTTAGCAAATCCTAATTTGGTGGTGGATTTCTAAAATAAGCCAATTTCCAGAAAGTTCTATCCAACATGATCCAAGCATTTCTTACCCATGGATAAAAGACACATCCCCAGGTTCAGCCTAACCCCCTATTTACTGAGTTACTTAGAGAAAGACACTTTTCTAAGCCTCGGCTCCCTCAGCTATATAAGGGATATTTTAGCACCTACTCCAGGGTTCTTGAAGGGTAGGTGAAATAATGATGTAAGCACTCAATATATGATTTTTAAATCAGCTGAGTGGCTGTTCCAGTTGGTAATGCTTTTCCTCTAGACCAGCAAACTATAGCAGTCTCTGTACAAAACAATCCTACTCCTTGTACTGAGATTTTGTGACTTTTTTTTACTTTTAAGAGGTGGTATACTGATGTGAAAATAGATGTGGATTTAGGTCAAATATTCTGGGTTCTAGTCATAGAGCAGGGGATTCGAATGAGCCATTTTGCTTTTCTTTATCTCTTGTTTTCTTCATATCTAGAATGAAAATCATGCCATTGCAAATATCCTTTGGAAAAGAGACTGATTCTTTTTCTTTTTTTTATAGAGTTAACGTTGGTATTATATTCATCAGGTGTGCAACACAATTCAATATTTGTGTACACTACAAAGTGATCACAATAAATCTAGCTGCCATCTATCACCATACAGTTGAGGCCCCTCACCCTTTTTTCCCATCCCCAATACCCTTCCCCTTTGATGCCATCAATCTGTTCTCTGTAAATGAGTTTTGATTTGTTTTCTTTTGTTTTTTTTGATTCCAATTATAAGTGTCATCACATGGTATTTGTCTTTCTCTAACTTTACTTAGCATAATACTCTCTAGGCCTATCCAACATTGTTGCAAATGGCAAGATCTCATTCTTTTTTGTGGCTTAGTAGATTTTCATTGTGTATATATACACATCTTGTTCATTCATTCATCCATCCACAGATACTTAGATTGTTTCCATATCCTGGCTAATGTAAGTAATGCTGCAATGAACATAAGTAATTACTACAACATAGTAATGATGCGTATCTTTTCAAGATGTGTTTTTTTTTTCCTTTGGATAAATACCCAGAAGTGGAATTACTGGATTACAAGATAGTTCTTTTTTTTAAATTTTTTTAGGAACCTCCATACTGTTTTCCACAGTGGCTGCACCAATTTGCATTCCCACCAACAGCGTACAAAGGTTCCCTTTTTTCTCCAAATTCTCTCCAACACTTGTTATTTCTTGTCTTTTGGGTAACACTCATTCTGACAGGTGTGAGATGACATCTCATTATGGCTTTGATTTGCATATCCCTGGTGGCTAATGTTGAGCACCTTTTCATGTGCCTGTTGCCCATCTGTGTATCTTCTTTGGAAAAATGTCTATTGAAGTTCTTTACTCATTTTTTAATTGGATTATTTGTTTTTTTTGTTATTGAGTTGTATGACTTATTCATGTATTTTGGATATTAGCCCTTTATTGGATATAAGATTTGCAAATATCTTCTCCCATTCAGAAGGTTGTCTTTTTTTGTTATTAGTTTCCTTTGCTGTATGACTAGATGGTTGAAATAAGAAAATCAAACCAAGTTAAATCTCTAACCTGTCTAATGACCTTATGATCCTGACCCACTAATGAGAAAGAGAGAGAGAGAGAGAGAGAGAATTCAGTAATCTAATCATCTCACTTCCTAGGCCACTTTCTCCAGTGATGAATGATTCATGGTTAGCTGGGGTTAAGCATGCGAAAAGTGGACAAAGAATTAGTAATGCTAACTAGACTACATGAGAACTTAATTTTGACCCTGAGAACATTCTTATAAGTTTTCTAAACCAATGAAAACATGGTAAGATGTACAGAAAAGGGCACTGCTGACAATCTTTTGGCAATTCCATCACTTTGAAAGGAAGGAGCAAATAAACGTACTACCCCAATCTAATTGTTATTAAAGCTATTTCAGCATATCAAGGGGTTGCACAATGTAATGAATGAGCACAAATCTGGAATTCCAAGTTCAGGACTCATGTACCAGATCTGCCACTTGCATGTGGGTTAAGTGCTTAATTTCCACACTGTAAAATGGGGGAGGCAATATTACTTCAGAATGTTGCTATGAAGATTAATTGGCAAAGTACATGTAAAGGGCCTCATCTAAATGTAGCTCTTAAAAGACAGTCAGTGTTAGTCCCTCTCCTTATCTGAGCAAGTCTTCTCCTTTGTGAGCAACTGACTCTCACCACCGAGTTTGTGGAGGAGGAAAAAAGTGAACTTTGGGATGAAAAACATTTAGTAAATCATCTTGGCTTTATTTGTATCAAACTTTTAGGCCTGAGATTTTTACGTCTTTGACCACCTGGGAATATAAGCAGGGAAAAATTGCTGGTTATTTGTAAAAATGGTTAAATTTATAAGGGGTGTTGTAGACAAGATCCAAATGTCAGATACTTTGGTCAGATGATCTATATATTTAGAGGTTCTATTATCTTATTTTCCCAGCCTTGTCTCCCACTAATAAATAACTCCTTTCCCAACTCTGCAGGAATCAAATTATACTTTCAGTGAATGGCTCACAAGGATTATTCAGCATATAAGTATATGAACTTTATCTCACTAAATGAGCACAATAGTCAAAATGGGATCATTAATTTGTCAGAATAGATATGGTACAGTGACATAAGAAAAAATAGTTATGACATACTACCAGGAATTACTAGAAGAAAGTACTGTATCTAGAAAGAATTATTAACAAAATAGGGACTTGAATGAGCAATATAAACTTTGTGGCAATTTGAGTGATTGATTATGTGGAGTCACATAAGGTTGTATGTGTGTGCATGTGTATATGATATAGAAACATATACTTAACCATATATTGAACCCTTACTATGTGCCACTGTGATTAAAGCACTTGATTCTCTTAAAAAATCTTTAGTTTAATGACAAACCATTATGTTGGTCTCATTATTGTCCCCTGTTTACAGACAAGAAAACTGAGTCACAGGAAAATAAGTAATTTGCATAAAACCCATGGCCAATAAGCGCAAGAAGCGAAATTTGAAACAAAGTCTTTTAGTCTCTTGAGTTCCTGTTCTTACATGGTCTGATATGCCATGTACTGATTCTTTGAAATACAAAATGAGTCTAGCTACTATTTACTGAGCATATATTACATGTAGGAAACTGGGCTGGAAATGTTATGTATACTAGTTATACATGACAGAGGTAAGTTTTAATATCTCCATTTTACAGACAGGGGAACTAAGGCTCAGAGAGTTTACATAAGAAAATAAAAGAATGGTGGATATAAATCTTTCATCTGAAGAACTGTAAAAACATAATAAATACTGCAAAAATTTACAGGGGGCATGAAAAACTGGTGAGATATTTATTGCTGTCTGCTGCTGTTGGCAGGGTAAGGCCAAGAACCACACATAACTCATCACCATGAACCTATGTTGGAGTGCATACTACTTATAAAAAATTTATATCTGTTATGTGTGATTACCGATGACAACCAAGCTACTAGGGAAATGTAATCCTTCTGATGTGAAAAAAATAAATAAAATCCCTAAAGTATTTTCCATAAATTTTGGGTAATGAAGTGCTCATGCAATCACAAATGAAAGCATCAGGAGGGTTTGTATGTTCAGAGTTGATTTGTCTATAAATGTAGGAAAATAAGTAATATTAATAGTGGGCTTGGGTTGGTACATCAAAAAATTTTTTTTAGTGAAGAGGGATTTCTACTTCTCCAGGAATAGAGTTCTGAAATACCATTCAATGAGTATTTATGCTCCAGGAATTAAAGTTACAAGAAAAATGGAGCCCTTCTGAGCCAATACTCTAGCATATTATATTCTATTTGATTCAAAATATCCAGAGCCCATCACAAAACAGTGCAGCAAAACCATGTTGCAGGGCCTCTCATGTTCCAAAGACTTGCTGTAAAATCAAATTAAATCAAATCATGCCTTCCAGGTACATTTACACACGCTACAATCACTCTTCACCAGCATTAGCAGGATTCTAATATTAGACAGCAATGACCAAGCATCACTTTTCATAAATCCCAGACAGTTCCAGCACAGTCCCCAGATGGAAGGACAGAATATATTCATAGATGTTAACTCACTCGATGGTGCTACTGTATCTGTTTAGGTAGGCTAACAAAATAGACTCCAAAATATGTAATGGTTCAAAACAATAAAGGTTTCTTTCTCATGAAAGGTTTCTTACTCATGAAACAGTAGTGAGCTGTTGAACAGATTGGAGGGATTTATTTCCCTTCAGTTATTCCGTGATACAGACTGATGAGATCTGCTATCTTAAACAAATGGCTTCCAAGGTCACATTGAAGATGTTATCCATTCTAGACAGCCAGAAGGAAAGGAGAATATGGAGGCATGTACCACTGAGATGCAGGCTCAAAAGAGATCATTTTCTCTTTTGCTCATATTTAATTGACTGGAGCTCCATCACAGGGTCACATGGGGCGATAGGGGGGATCAAAAACAGAGTGTAAACATGTGCCCGTGAAAAAGGAATACACGGATTTCTGTGATGAGCTTGAAGTCAACTCCAAATTGGATACGTCCAGTTCTCATATGTCCATACGCTCCCACTTCACCCACAGAGCACATTCAGCCCTCCCCAAGGACACAATCCAAATCATTCTCATCGAATTAGTACATCCTCCTCAGGGTCTGGGATCTGAGCAGGGTGGGATCCTTACTATTAGGAATGGATGTAGCTCCTCATGGTCCAGTAAATTACAAACTAAACAGATAATGTTAACTGCACCACTGCAAACACACATGTCCAACAGACCATAGTGGAATAAGGACAGAATAAGTATAATAATAAAAATTCCAATTTGGAAAATGGTCTTATGAGAGATAGTCAGATGTCATGGGTCCAAGGAGGGAACCCTGCCAAGCATGATGAAGCACTGCTATTCCAGAAGTAGAGAAAGCTCCTTGATTAGACCCAGATTCTCCTCTTCGGGAGAAGCTTTCAGGACCCCTGCTCTCAGCTCCACTCCCTGGGAGGTTCTTCCATAGGGCCAGGTCTGAAGGGAATGCTGAGTATAAGCAGTCCTTGAGGGATTCACAGCTTTCAGAGCATGCTTCCTACTTGTGTGGCTTTGAGTTCCAAGTTGGTTTGTTTTTTATTATTATCATTACAGTCAGAGGTGTTTTGAGGCAAGACATATGTTTTGGTCAGTTCCCAGTGCCAGGAACCAAAATTTCTGTCTAGATTTGTCGCCTTTTTTACTTTCTCCCTCTCATGCCACTTTTTTCACATTAGTGGTAGCTCCCTTGAAACCCATGAAACAATAGGCTTGGCAGGTAGAGAAGGGGGAGGAAACACCATCAGTTTGATCTTTGCTGCAAGGGACAGATACTTTATCTAACTCTGAAGTTTTAATGAATTTTGAGGCTCAAAGCTTTTTTTAGTCTTACTTTCTTCATAGGGATCTATCATAATTACACTTTCCAATTCCTTGAAAACCCACATTTCTGGGCTCTGTCCATTTCCTTTCTGTATATAAAATGGGAAATTCTGAGCTCAACTTACATTTCCTTGTTTAAAGAATCAAGAAAGTAATAAGCACTAAAATTCTGATTCATTTTAAGAATTTCCCTTAGTTCAGTAGGTATTAGGTCTGCTTTCCCAGTGTAACCTGATGACAGCTTTCACCTCATTTTCTCTGGTATGACAGATTACACTAGTGTTCAAATATTCACTCCTTGTCCTCCAACTTTATAGGAGGAGTGTATTTTTTGAGTCCGTGATGGCAGAGTATGGTCACGTGACCTGCATTAACCAGCAGATACGACATAAACAGACACTTGTAAAGTGCTTTGCTATTGGGTTTGCCCTCTCATACTAGTACCGCTGCCATGTAAAGGGCTTCCCCTGAGTAGCCAATGTCTTTTTAGTCTGGGCTCCAGAATAAATTCACATGAAGTGCAAGAGAGCACCACCCATAGGAAAGATCTGAAGCCATCCAGGCTTGCAGAATGAAACAGAGCTGGTTGCCCAGCCAAACCTATCTTGAAGAGCTGTTGTTCAGCTAACCCACAGACGTGTGAGTGGGAAAAAATGATTGTCCTTGAAGCTGCTGAGTTTCAGAGTGGCTTGTTACGTAGTGATAGCTAACTGGTATGCTCGGCATAAAATGGGTCTTCGTCTTGACAGTCTCCAGCATCTTGTTTCCTCTCCATTAGCTGCCTACTGCCATTAAGCCAATGCCAAGATTTTTGATATGGTACATATTTAAGATGCAAATTCAGTCCCACTAAGTGTGGGCTAGCTGCTTTAACAAAAACACCCAACATGTATAGTAGTTAAACCTATTTGACAGGATTGAGCAGGGAAACAAGTTGAAGGTTAATGTGGTATTAAAAGGTTGTTTTGAGAATTGCCTCATTTCCTCAAGTCCTAAAAAAGAGCATGGAGAATGTAGCAGAGGTTTTGTGATCCAAGCCTAGGAGAGGTATACATCATTTCTGCTCGTATTTTATTGGCTAGAACTTATTTGTACAGCCACACATAGCTGCAAAGAATGGGAAATATATTCTAGTTGGGGCTCAGGAAAAAGAATATAACATGCATTTTTGTTGATCAGCCACAATCTCTGCAGCAGCACCGACAGTTTCTCTCTGAGATGAGGAAAGGAGCTCACAAGAGCATCCTTTGCTGTCTCAATTAGGGGTTTGTTTTACTACTAAGGTGAATATCACTATTGCTGCTGATCCAATACCTGCTTCTACTCTGTTTTTTCCTATTACTTCTGGTTGAGATCATATTGTCTTCTTCTCACTTAATATGCTTAGTTTAGTTAATCCTCTTATTATATATGAGAAAAATCAGACTCAGAAATAAGTAGAAGAGTCAGGAAAAACACTCTTATGTCAAATTCCAACATGTTATATTATATGTCTATATATAATGAAGTTTATCTTAAATGATCTCAAGTGTTTAAGTGAATGAACTATAGTTGTCTCTCTCTCTCTCTCTCTCTCACACACACACACACACACACACACATATACACACACACACGCACATCAAAATCCCTGACAGTGACAATTACCTCACCTGCTTGCTTAAGCTAAGGAGATGAGAGGTGATTTCTTCTATATTTTTCTTCAGTGTTCCATATCTCTAAAAATTCCTTGGAAATTAGAAGCCATGTTACTCGCTTCTACAAGATCAACTTTCAGTAATTTAATCAAAGTTAGTCAATGCAATGAAATTCAGCTAAAAAAAGTCTGTTGATTCTTAAAAGGGAACAACCAATTAATGGCTATTATTTGCATTTAAACTATACATACAACTATAATTTGACACATATATTTAGTGTATAAGGCAAAAACCACCCAGCAGTTAGTATAATCTCATCCAGGATTATATAATATTTTGCTTATTTCTGATGATTGGTGAAAACTACTATTCTAATATATGGTTAAAAAATATCTTTCTGTGACAGGGCACAAAATAGTAATAATATGATGCAGTTACATAATTATAAAGCTAGAAGGGACCTGAAAAATTACCTGATTTCTTCATTATCAAACTTCAATTTTGTTCTACTTGGAAGGGAGGAGTCCAGATCCCAATCCATCTGCACCCCTGTCCTCACCCCCCTAACCATTACCCCTGAGGGGTATAAGAGAACCTCTAGAACTCATCTGAGTACAGTTTGAAACCCACTGATTTCACAGTGTCATATTTAAGAAAATATAAAATGAGAGAATGATTAAAAGGTCATACAGAGACTGAAGCACAATTTTCTTTCTTTTGTCCTCGTCTTAAATATTCCATCTAACTCTGTTAGTTACTGAGACAAATCAGACTTTATGTTTCTAATTATTTCATTAATTGATTCATTTATGCAAATGTGATGGGGCAAATATTTATTGAGCATCCTCCATGTTCTAGGCTCAGTAGGTTACTGAAGATTTAAAGGTGATCAAAACAGAGCTACAGTCATGAAGGTTCCAGTGTATGGTGGAAAAAATAAATAAGCACTCACTTTAAAACATGGATGAATTAGAAGAAACTTCAGATGTATGGGAAAGAATGACTCTTGGGAAGCCCAATAAAGGATAGAAGTGATTTTCTGTGGAGGAAGGAAAAGAGAGAAAAGAGAAAAATGAAGCAACTTAAATTCATTTCAAGTTCATTATGGAAGGCATTATTGACCAATCCTCATGGTTTACATGATAGATAACATGCTGGTTTTCGTCACTGACCAATGTGCACCTGTGGGACAGCAATTTGTTAGAATCTATGTGCAAAGGCCTCCAACAAGCACACTCAGTTCACGGTCCTCCATCTATTCCCAAGAATTGCACAGAACCCAATCCTGGCTCTGACATTTCTTTTTTAGTTTTCAGTGTCTCAGTAGTGGTGTTTGCAAACCTGGCAAAGTATCTATTTGGCCTAAGCCTACCTCCTATTTGCAAGTATAAGATGTAGTGTTGGGTTCAGTCTCTCCTTTATTTCTCCAGAACTAACCCAAATGATATTCATAGAATAAGCTTTCTGTAGAATCTCTGATAACAGCTGGATTGGATAATATACTTGAGTGTCTGTTTCTCTATCAAGTTGAATTCACATATGTAGTCACTTTAGAACCGCAGGGCTTCTCTGAAAAGGTAATTCCCTAACCCACTGGGCTTACTTCAAGAGGGTAGGAAGCAGAGAAGAATAGGGCAGTAAGCTTGAGCAGCAAAAGAAAAGAAAAGAAAAGAAAGAGACCTATACTAATATTCCAGTGCAATGACCCAGCTGCTTGAACAAATAGTCCAATAAATGCCAGACCCTCCAAAATCTCACTAAATAAGGTAAGGCTATGTTCTCCTAGTGTGGAGGGCAGTGATACAGAGAGACCAGGAACAAGCGCAGACGTGCACACACACATACACACACTTTCTTACCTACACCAAGATAAAGGATAGATGAATAGGGTGAGATTAAGCTATGAGAGTTTCAAAGCGCACAAAGAATAGATACTATTTTTATTGTACAATGAAATCAAGAGCCAATTAGGCTCTTTGGCGAAGGAATGTTTTAAGAAAAATAAAGAATGAATTGGAATTAGAGCAGGTAGAAGGGTATGAGAACCAGTAATATGTAAGCAGGCAGAAGACTTTGGGGGCTGTTATTAGTACATAGTTTGTCATTTATTCCCACTGTGTCACTCTAGCTTCCAAATTGATCAAAAAGGAAATAATTAAAGAATGATACAGTTCTTAGCTATTATCTTTGAAAATATCTTCCATGGTTCTTGGATGACATTGAAGGCCAAATATGTAAGCATGCCATCTTATTTTGGCTTGAAGATCTAGCCCAGAGGATGGAAGAGTGGCCTTTCTTCTCTCTCCTCACCTCTTAGATTCAGGAATTCACAATAGCTTTCTGTCCTGACCACCTGAGTTTCCTATTACTTCCCTGGATCTAATTCAAAGCAATACAACTGGAGAATTTTTTCAATAAAAAGTGAGATACCTAAACAAAACATTCATGCAATATCCAATAACTAATTTTATGTCCAAGGCCAATTACGATATCAGGGCAATAGTTGGTATCATTTCTTTGGGGGCAATATGTCTTATACTAACTAGGAGATGACCCCAATGACATAACCATGTTTTCACATGTAAAATCTCTAGGATAATTAAGAAAAGTAAGCCAAGAAAACAGCTTTGCTTGGAATGCTATAATTTGGGCTATTTACTTTTATGAGATTTGATATTGCTGGCCTCACTTTAAATGTGAAAACTATTGAATAAAAATTGGAGAAGTAACAAAAGGACCTTGAGCCAAATTCAAATCCATGGAACAGTAAATAGAGAAAAAGGAAGAGGGATTATAAAACAGAAAGACTGGGCCATCCCCTTACCTCTACCACTCCCTGTCAAGAACACCCCAAGGATCCACCTGCTTGGGCCTTAGATGCCTCACCTTTAAAACAGTGATAGTCACACCTTACCAGTCCAAAGACAGGGTTGAACCAGATGTTCTCTGTGGTCCCTTTCAGTTCTAAAACCAAAATCTAAACTCTGGTAAAGGATGCAGGTGACTAATAACCTGGGACTCCGTGACAGGTAGAAGTTAGAGCTCTGAGGCTTTTCCCATGCTTTCTCCTTACTCCCTCTCGGTTGGATCGTGAGATGTACAATTTACCAGCCATGGTGAATTGTATTATCCTTGGCCAAATGCACCTTTGCTGGTCCCAGTGGAATGATCTTGTTATTTCTACGTTATTGAACCCAGGAGTGTCCATGTGAGTCCATGTGATATGTTTTGTCCGGGGAAATGCACACAGAAGTACTGATTCCTTCATGAAAGTAATGCTCTGCAAATAGTGAATTATAGAGAACTTAGCTGTAGGGTGACCAACATCCCTGTTTACCTAGGTCTGAGGGTTTTCCTGGGATGTGGGACTTTCAGTCCACATCCCAAAGGTTCCAGATAAACCAGGATGAGTTGGTCCTCTCTGGTTTCATTGATCAAAGCTCCCCAAGATGTCTGGGTACAAAGTCATCCTATGGCTGCTAAGATCTTCTGCCCAATCCTTTTATCAGCCTCCATGCAAACTTAATGATCTCTTGTCCCATTTCCTCCTGTAAAGGTTATTAGAAAACAAATAATAATAACAATAATCCATAGACAGCTCCACTCTCTGACAGCATGGCCAATTTAATAGGAGTCTTCAAGACCTTATCTCAAAGAAACATGTAAGTGAACACATGAAAGTGAGAGATTTTGTAGACTGCAAGAAGATGCTCAGCCATCCTCAGTCCACACCATGTACACTAATATGGTATAGTAGATACAGTTCTGTATTTGCTTGTGTGTGTAACTTCAAGTCCTCATTCTTCTACATAGTAGCTCTGTGATATTAGGAGAGCCACCTAACCTCTTTAAGTTTGGGTCATCATGTTTTAGAAGTGAAGTAAAAGTAATATGAAGGGCACTTTACAAACTCTAAAATGCTATGAAATAGTATTATTACTATGTAGTGCATTCCTAAAGACTGACCACATAGTTAAATCACATTCTCTCCATTTATTAAGTAATTTTTTATCTAATAATCATTTTTCTTTACCTCAATTAATACCTATGTGCAGCAAAAAGAAAAAAGGTAGGTGATACGTACTCTGCAAATATGGACATGATGTCAACTTATACCAGGGAAGGATTCCAACTTGGCCAACTCACCATGGGTAATAAGTATCAGAAATTCACATTAGGCAGAGTAGGGGTGGATACAGAATTGGGGATGGGGAGGAGGTAGGGTTGTAGAAGGAAAAGCAACTTGCCATTATTCTGAATCTCTGCACTAGGAGGGCAAAGGAAAGAAAATACACCAGAATTCCTAATAAGTGCATTTTCACTTTAAAGGGGAGCTGTTCACTCCCGTCTTTGTTAATGCTATCACACAATACCACAGAATGGGTGGCTTATAAACAACAAGCATTTATTTCTCAACAGCTCTGGAGGCTGGAAAATCCAAGACCAGGATGCTGGCAGATTCAGTGCCTGGTGAGAGCTTGCTTCCTAGTACACAGACAGCTGTCTTTTCACTGTAACCTCATGTGCCAGAAGGGGCAAGGGAGCTCTCTGGGGCCTCTTTTAAAATGGTATTAACCCCAGTCATGAAGGCTCCACACTGAGGACCTAACCAGCTCCCAAAGGCCTCACCTCAAATTCCATCACATTGGATATTAGGGTTCAACATATGAATTTGGGGGGAACACATTCAGTCCATAGCATCCTCTCGAGCCACTCCATAGTCAGTTGTAGAAGGACCAGCTTGAATTGATATGCCCTTCCAAACCTGCATTCCATTTTCTCCTCCCTGCTCTGTGACCTTGTATGGATAACACTGATGGGTGCTCCGTCCTCTGGCTTCAGATGGGAACACCGACAGGGACTGGAAGGGAATTGAGATCAGGGCATAGTCCCCCGGGCTGAACCACTTTCTTGAATGATTGCCAAGGGGTTGACTATATCTCTCAACTGAAAGCCACAGCTCTTGCCAAGGTAGCCCTGCCCATGTGGCTCTTTCCAGATTTCTGTGACTACAGGTTTAAGATGGTAACAGCTCTTTGATGTTACCATCCTAGAGACATTATGCTCTTAACTTGTGGTTTCCCTATATCCTGTTAGACCCTCTTCAAATAATCCACTTTGAGAGAACCATTTGTCTCCTACCAGTCCCCAAAGGATTCAAGTACCTAACGACACTTGTTTAGAGATACATGTTATGTTTATTTTTTTTAATATGTAAGAATCATTATTTTCATTTATTTACAGTAACACTTTGTATGGATTATTTAATTGAAAGAGAGTACTTTTCTTGACTCTGCTTTCTTTATTTGTGATAAGAATTAGACGTACAAGCTCTAGTCACTCTGCAGAACAGACCCTTGACTAGTCTCCTGGATGCTGGTTTTAATGAAGGCTACCGAAAGGCTCAGAAACAGAGTCTCCCGCCCTGTGCTTTTCTGCAAGATAAGTGAAGCTAAGAGCTGGATAGCTTCCAAAGTGCTGTTTTAAATGCCTGGCTTCTCTCTCTTCTTAGGCCATTCCCAGCTAACACATGGGAACAATCTGAGCCTTGCCAGTGTATTTCCTGGCAGACACAGCATGTGTCAGTTTTATTGTTCATTCAGAATTGAAAATCGAATTGAATGCAACAAATTCTTATTGGGCCACAATTTTGTACAAAAGTGGTTTGTTAGGTGCTATTGAGAATACAGAACTAAATTATTGTTATCAGGAATGACAAACTTGGAATTTCAGGAATACTTTTAATTGAAACAGTTACTATCAATTGTTACACAACTATTATTTATGTTCCAAACTTACTAGCTATTCTTTCATTGTTTCATTCTATTTAAATTTCAGGAAAATGCTGCAGGGGAGCAATTATATATGTTTTTATGAATGAAAAACTCAGAGGCTCAGAAATGTTAAGTATGTTACCCATGATTACACAGCTAATAAGAGGGGAAATCAGGATTTGGACCCACCGATCCAGGTGTGCTTGGTGCCAAAGCCCCAAGTTCATCACTGGAATCCCCGATAATGGCGCTAACCTTCTGGATGTAAAGCAGCTCAAAGAAATGCTCTTCCAAAATGTCAGCTGCCCATCTAACCTTAATGCCTTTTCCCTTTGGGCAGTTATTGCCAAGAACACAGACAAAATCATATCATGAAATGTGTATTGACTTCCTCAAAGGAGTCAGGAAGAAAAGGTGGTGGGTTTGGGAGGCCGGCAAGTCTCTTCCTTGGTTTAGTCTGCCGGAAAGGCAGATGACTTCTACAGACTGGCCCTCAAATATGGTGAAGTGAAGAGGCCTGGGGAAAATGCAGTATGCTTTCATCCAACAGAAAAGCACAGAAATCTCTTTGTTGCTCAGTCTTATTGAATGCACAATTGTCTGTAAATGGAGATTTAGAATATTAAGAGTCTTTTTAACACAGTAGGAGAGCTTATGAATTAAGGGAAAATGTGATTTCTTCCATTAGACAAAGAATCCTTTGTAAATATGACTTATCATCTGCTTCATTAATCTCACTTCATGTTGTTACAAAGAGATGTTTCTTTTTTATTATCACACATTACCAGTGTGTCTTTTCCTGGTTACATACTATATTGGAGGGCATTATGCCCCAGATATTTCCTGTTTAAGAAAAAGAAGCCTAAAATAGAAGAATTGAATAATTGATACTGTGATTAAGCTAGTGTTCTCTCTCTGCTCCAGGACAAAAGACTGCTCCTGGGAAAAACCAATTGCTCATCTCTTCCTGCCACAGGAGTTTGGTGGTTTCTGCATTATAGTTCAAGTGATAAGCAATCCAAATACTTTATAGAGGAAAAAATCTCAAAGGACTCTCTCTTCTGTGCTTTTTAAAATAGGAAACATATTTTGCCTTTTGGCCTAAATGACCACATCATTAGCATCTTGGGAATCAAATGAGGTTTCTTCTCAAAGTTGAATATGATTTCTTAATGGAGCCCTCCATAATTAATAAGTAGAGCCAGATGGCTTTTCTACAGGTCACCCTTTTTCAAGATTAAGTCTGGCTTGAATGGCAGTGGCTAGATAGTGGAGATGGCCAAATGTGCATGGGATTCCAGAAAAGAAGTAAATGTTTAACTACTGTAGGCCCTTGTTTTCATTCACTTCTTTTGGAGCCAGGAAGTTGTCCCAGTGTTTCAGTCTTTTGAAGCATGGGCCGGAGACCATGGTTGTGCACGTGCTATGGAGCACAGGATTCAGTGAGCAGGGCAAGGCTGGTGATGCTGACTCCATACAAGTCTTCCCAGAATACAGGTTCTGCTAGACTCTCTTTGCCTGGTATGGTGTGAAATGGAAGGCTGATGCAGGCAGAACCTGAGCTACCTCTGTGACTCTGGGCAAGTCATTTCTCTGAGTCTCAGGTGTTCCATTTGTAAATTAAGTGAGCTGAGACTGGACAAACCTTGTTTTTCTCAAGCTCTATGATTCCACACACTAAAAAGCAATCGCTTTCATAAAATTCTTCTTCATGTCAAAGTCATGTCTTCAGAGGAAGTTTCTCAGCTGCCAGTGTAAACATCAGAATTTCTTAGTTATGAACTATAATTGCTGTCTGTATGATGATGTTTGGATCACTGTTGTTCTGGTCCCTAATCACGTATCTTGTTCCAAATAACAATGGATAAAATTCTCGTTCTAGAAGAGCTGAGATACTGATGACCACCCATGGTGAAGATTGGCCATTGTGCCTGAAACCAAATAGGCCATTGTACTTGGAACATAAAGGTTTAATATGAGTTCATTTTGACAAAGGGCAGATATCATTGTTTGGAAGAGACTGTTACAGAGTTCAGCTAGAATAAACAGCCTCTGATATGAGGACTGGCCTGGTGAGACACTCTCCAGACTTCTGGTACTGCAGTTGTGACATGTCATCATTTCACAAGACAGTTAAGCCACAGTTTTATGTTTCCCAAATATCAGTCATTCATAGGCCACCTGCAGGAAGTGTGTGAAACTACATTTTTATTTAAATAGTTCATCATTTTAATGTCATTAATTCGTGTAAAATGACTTTTTCCTTATAAAGAGAAAGCCAAAAGTAGAAGTAAACCATAGAGTAAACAAAACATTGCTACTAAATTTTAAAAACTAAAATTAACCAAGAACTAATTTTTAAAATGAGCACCAAAAAATTCTTTAACATAGTCTTTAAAACCGTGTGGGCATGTCCTACCGATCCACCTCCTTAGCATTCCCAACACACTCCTGCTTGTTCCGTGAACTCCAGCCACAGTTTTTCATAGTTTTTTCATTATCCTGGCTCTTCACTGGCTATTTTTCCTACAAGTAAGGCTCTTTAGAGCCTCCTTCCCACATTTCTGTTCCACCCTCAGGTTCTGACCTCAGCTCAAGGTCACTTTCTCAGGAAAAATTTCCCTGTCTCTGTGACTAACACAAATTTTCCTGTATCTAATATTCTGGACCCTCTTCCTTTGTATGCCTCACTCTGAGAGTCAAATTACCATGTCTTTTCCATTTCTTTGTTTAATGCATATTTATCCCAGTGGACGAGAAGCTCCATGAGGGCATGCCAGCTTCTGCTTACCCCAGCTTCTAGCTTCACACTTTATAAATAAAAATCTCCTCAACTTGTAATGGGTTACGTCCTGATAAACCCACTGTTAGTTGAAAATATCTTAGCTTGAAAATGCATCTCATACACCTAATCTACCAAACATTATTGCTCATTCTAGTCTACCTTAAATGGGCTCAGAACACTTACATTCGCTTACATTGGGGCAAAATCATTTAACACAAAGCCTATTTTATAATAAAGTGTTGAATATCTCATGTGATGTACTGGACACTGTACTGAAAGTAAAAAACAGAATGGTCATATGGTACAGAATAGTTGTAAGTGTATCGGTTCTTGACCTTTGTAATCACGTGGCAGACTGGGAGCTGCATCACCCTGCTGCTGCCCAGCATCATGAGAGAGGACCATACCACAAATTGCTAGCCTGGGAAAAGATTAAATTCAAAATTTGAAGCACATTTTCTACTGAATGCACATGGCTTTTGCACCATCGTAATGCCAAAAAATCCTCAGTTGAACCATCATAAATCAGGGACCATCTGTAATAGAAATTGGGATTCTTATTGAAGGTCAAGCAGAAATATGAAATGGGAAATGAGGGAAAGTCTTACATTTTTCTGCAAAGAGAGAAGCAGTGGTTCCTTACAATAAAGAAATTATTTCTTCAGGTAAAGAGACATAAAAGGGAATGATTCTGAGACAGGGAGGTTGCATTTCTCCACATTCCCAAACTTCTATGACCTAGGCATCCCAATTGTTGGCCTCCTATTCTTTCTTATTCTTATTTTTATGTGTAAGTACCCTGGTAACTCTGAATTTAACACATTAAAATATATCTGGGTCTATTAAATAAATGTTTGTTCATGAACCACCTGAGATCATCTCATACACCACCAAAGATGTATCCCACATTTTGGGAAACCAGGTGAGAGTTAGTACGAGGCTAATACTCTAAGAGTTCAGCTTCTGGAATATCACCTTTCTGAATGAGTAATTTAAGAGTTCCCCAAGCATACAAAATAAAAAACCTTGACTAGACTTTAGAAACATAACCCATCTTTCCAACCTTATATCCAAGTACTACTCATCTCTTAGCCTGTGTTCCTGACAAGCTGAACATTCCCCAGACATTCCCTCCTTGGACCTTATGCTTGTGCTACTCCTACTGGGAATGCTGTTACCCTCATCTTCTCATAATATCTAATCCGACTTATCTTTCAAAGTCCATGTTAAATAATCTCTTCTTACTTAAAGCTTTCCCTAAATTCTCCTCTACATATTTAATCTGTCCCTCCACTCAAAGGCACAGGAACAGAATTTCATCTAGTTTCCATTTTTAAATGTATCACTTCTTCCTTTGCATCGTACTACTTTATTCCCAGATCATAATGTCACCAAAAAAACAATCGGATAATTAAACTGTATGCTCCCCGTAAGGCTGGGTCTCTGTCTTATTCATATTTTTCACAGTGCCTGGCACAATACAGTCACTTCATGAAATATATAATTTTATAAATGAGTCTAATATGTTCCACTTTAAAGAAAGGCTTAAATTTTCTGGGTATGACTTTAAAATCTCATCCCATCCTCTGTGTGTGAGGTAATTTGGTGTGGGCAACTTTTTCATCTTTCTTGTATCTCAGTTTTTCATAGAAAGTTCTACATGGAGAGCATGGAGCTCTCCCTTAGTGACTTCCAGTCAGGCCCGGGTAACAAGGCCTGGATGTGGCTTTGAGAGCAGGTCTAACCGTGAAGGCACATCAAGCCAAGGGAAGATGAGCAGGCAGGAAATGAATCCTCAGACCTTTGATAAACCAGTGTTTGATTAAATTTAGGAAGATACTCTCAAAGTGGGATACCCCTATTCTTACAGAAGTGCTTTTTGTTTTGGTTTGGTTTTTTGTTTACTCTGAAACACAGAATTAAATAGTTGATACTAGTGATAGATGTGTTATTTATGCAAATCACCATTATTTGTGTTTTGCTCCCTTCAGCTCCCCAAATGCATGTAACTGCTGCCATCTTGGCTGTCCTGCCTGTTGTTTCATCCACAGTACACTACTGCCAAATTAATGATTCTCCCACACAACACCCCCCATCCACTCTTCTATTCAAAAGCCTTAAACTGCTGCTTCTCTTTGTCTCACAATTTAAGAAAAGTCTTTTGCTTGGCACTCAGTGTCCTCCACCATCTGGACCCAGTTGACTTTTCAGTTTCTTGTACTTAAGTTCGGAAAGCAATAGACAGTCTATAGACTGAGCTGTTTCTCAAATATTTCAATTTACTTAGTACTACTCAGTGTTGTGTCAGTTGTCAACATATAAAAACCAGAAGACAGCACATGAAAACCTGGATTTCTGTCCTTAAAAAATTCAGAATGTCTGGTAACACTGAGTCTTCATTCTTGTGTGATGATATTTGTAAGTATCACCAAGCAGCAGGGCACCCCTTTGGAAAGTCAGACCCTCTCCAGTTCCCTGAAGACTCCATCATTTCCTATGACTGTGCATGTACCACCTTATTCCCTTTCATTTCCTATCAAACTTCTGTAGATATCTGTACTTGAAGACCTTATTCTAGCCATACTGGATAATTTGCTCTCAGTTTAATTATCTTGCACCCACTCAGTGTTTGAATTGTCCCTTTGCACAGGTGACCCTGCCATACTCTGTCTCTCATCAAGAGACATCTTCATAAATACTTGTCATCCTACAAGACATGCCCTATCCCTTTTTCCATTACCTTATATCTTACAATTTACTTTATGGAATTCTCTTGGTCTTAAATTTGTCTAAGTAGAAAAATGATTTCAGGTTAGGCAGCATTGGATAGATGTCGGTATCAAACTGATGTGGACTCACATCTCCACTTAGCCACCCACTGGCTCATACTACCAAACAAGTCCTTTTATGTTTTAAAATGAGAGTTTCTTTTTCTCAACATGAAGCTAAGACTCCTATTCATTCCATAGGGTTTTGTGATGATGAGAAGATACAATCCACAGAGGCCTTAGTACAGGTCCTGGTACCTGAAAGTTAACTGTGTGAACTCTTGGCATTAATACAATATAATTCCTGCCAGTTATTTTCACTGTGCTTTTTTAAAGCAAGAGACTTTGCAGCTGAATAACCAAAAGGACAATGACCCAGTCTTATTTGCAGCCAATAAAACAAGCAGCAAAGAAATCTTATTTCATCTCTTTTACTAGATAGTAAAACATTAATATTTGACATTTACATAGCACCTGCAGAATATAAAACAGCTGGGGTTGGTGTTTCATAAAACAACCCTCAAAAGGGTCTACCTTCAGGACAGATCTCATTAAACTCAACGCAACGTGACAGGATACCCCCCTGAAAGGAATGGCAAGATTATACATTTTAACAGAGAAGCTGATCATAATAGAGCACAAGAAATTTTCTACCCCTTGCATAAAATTCTCTCACCCTATTACTTCTTCTGGAATACCACACATAGGCCAGACCCACTTCCTTCAAGAAAGAAATCATCAGAATTTAAATGATCAGCAAAATAGAGAGCCCATTGTATGGGCCAAAAGATATAACGCGGCCCTTCTATTTGGAAAGATGACTGAAAAAGAAGGAAGAGGAGGAGGAGGAGGAGGAGGAGGAGGAGGAGGAGGAGGAGGAGACAAACTTAACATCCCAGAGCTCTGCTTCCTGCATAGCTCACATAATCCTAACAACCCTGAAAAGTAGGCACTAGTATTCCCTCCAATTGATAGTCACAAAAAGTAATGCGTGGAAAGGCCACAAAAATGGTTCTTTGTTCAATAGCCAGTGAGCAGTAGAGGTGGGATGCCAACTCAGTTCTCTTTTTGCCAAGAGCTCCGTTTCTTCTCCACTGTGTTCTAATACTGAAGGGGTTCTGTGGAAGTATCTGAATAAAATTAATCCATTCAATAACCACTTATGATTTCCAGGACTTTTGCTACATGCCACATAACTAGAATTAAATAAAATTTTGAATATTAAGAGACGTAAATTAAAGGTAAAGAATGGAATTTCTAATGAATACTCCAGTTAATGATCATTATCTGTATTATGGGACATTTCTCCTAAACTTTACTGAGGTCAAAGTAAAGGAAACCACCAGAAAGAGTCTTAAGGAGTATGAGAATGCTCTTGAATATCCAAATATTCAGAAGTGTTATTTAGATGAATCTTGGGTCTGATCCCCTGAAGTGTTTCTCTTTTTAATACGTTCTTAACAGAACAAACCATCATTATGTCAACTGGGTTCAATCACACCGACGATAAATGTAATTTAAATTTGAGACACATCCAAGTATGATCTCCTAACATGTAGATTTGAGGGGAAGAAAATAAAACCAATTCTCCCTTTCAGAGGAAAGGGAAGATTATGAGTATCTACTGCATGCAATTACTTACACATTTTATATTGTTTGGTTATCAAAACAAGCCAGTGAAGTCAGAATTACTATCCCCAGAAGTAGAAACTGAGGCAGGGTAAGAGGAAAGGATTTTTCCCCACAACACATGACTCATAAATAACTGAGCCAGTTTTTCAGTTTCTGGCCTCTCAAACTCCAAAGCTCATAATAATCTCTCAAGGCCAGGAAAATACGAATAGTGTTCTAAGGTTTGAAGGATGATTTTAATATTTTTAAAATTCTTTTTCTTTCTTATATTTTCCAGTTTCTAAGGAGATGAAAGATCAATGATAGGTATCATAAAAACTGCCAGTTTCTTTCATTTAGGATAATTACAGCATTTCCTGAGGGTAGTGAAGTCCTGTTAGGTTTGGGAAAATTCATCAATGTGCTTTTAGATTATGGAAACCTAACATGGAGTTGCGAAGTGTAGAAGCTAAACTTATCCACCTAATAAAGCAAACTGGAGTTTTACTTGCATGGAGATATTCTGTTATTGTTTTCTTGTTTTCTCTGCATTTTAAGTGGAGAGAGAGGCAGAAAAAGAGAGAACTTGGGATCACTGATTTGACACTTGGAGAGAGAGGAGTCCGAAGTTTGAGATGAGTAGGCCTGGGGCAACGATGGCCTGCATGACTACATGAGGGAATGGGACTTGCACTTTGGAAGAGATGATACATAATACTGACATTTAAGTTTTTTCTCTTTTGTTAAGTTCTTACGCCATCCTCAAATTCATAAGCAAGTCGATCACACATATCAGACGTGCTTCACAAGCTCTGGCCACACACAGAACAGGTCAGCAAGTTCTAATACCTGAAACTTACCAGGTGCTCACGCTGTGCTGATCACTGTCCTCAGCTACGATGTACGTTACCTAAGCATACGTGAATACATACAACATATTTCTCACAACAAACATAGAAGGTAGGTGCTTTTATTATGTCCATGTTTTTTCCTGTGGAAACTAAGGGCCAAAGAGACTGCATGCTTTGACTGTGGTTTCATAGCTAGAAAGAGCTGAGCTGGAATTTGAACCTGAACCTTCACTGTTAACCACTTTCACTGACAGTCATGCAGCCATCCCCACGCTTCCCTTACCAGAGCCACCACGCTGGTAAAGTAGCATATTAAGAAAAAGTACGTTTGCAGTTTTCCACAATGCACATCAATCCAGAGATCAAGTGGTTAGTGGTAGGTCACCAGGTGAGAGTGGAAAAGCTCTCTGTGCCATGATTAGACACAAAAACTCTCCTCCACAAACAGTCTAAAGGAAGTATGAGGTGTTTGGGGTGTAATGCAGTATACAGGGGTAACAAGCAACCTCTGCCAGAGTTAACAGAAGGATAGTTAAACTGTTTTCCCATTTCTCTCATTTATTTTTCAAAGCATCTTGGCTGATCTCGCCCAGAGAATCTCAGACCATCTCTAGCTGATTGGGGCACATGGCAGTGCTTTCTGCCCACAAATGTCATCTATTCCAACAGACCCCAAATCAGGGCTATGGCCAAAAAGAATCCTACTGATTGAGAGCTCTGGAAAAATTTAAGTGTTTGCCAACTTTGATTTGAGCATTTGCCAACCTCTTATTCAATTAATCTCTTTCAATATTTTCTACTTCAGTCTTTTTCTCTCATTCTTATCCTATCTGTATAGATAGTATCCTGAATTCCAGGAGTCCTGTAATCCAAGTATTGTAATGTTACAAAAGCATAAGGTATGTTCATCTTGCTACCAATACTTGCCATGAATATCTTGTGATTTAAAAAATATGTATTTTAGAACAGGCATTGAAAAAGTCAGAAACTTCTGGAATCAGTAAATTGGGACAGATGGAAGGAAGCAAATGATTAGCAGACAGACAATGAGGAAAAAGTCAAGTGCCCATGGGCTCGCTCTTGAACTGAGTGTGGGCTTTAAGGAATGGGAACAGGTCAACTGACCTAAAGTCACAAGACTTGATGTACAATTGGAGAATTTTGCACCATTTGATTTGACTATTTTTTCAATCCCTGATAATGAGAGTTTCATTTTGTTTCTTAAAATGTTACATTTGCATATTGTGGCCAGTACAGTTCCAGAAGCAAGATGGCTTCAGGTACTCAAGAAATGGCTCAAGATTGTGCACACTCTGTAAGGTAAATAGAGACCCATTGTGACATAAACCTCTCAAAACCAAGGTTTGCACCTGCTTTCCCCCAATTTGATCTATGAACTGGTTAGCCTATTTTAACAGCAGGATTCTTCTCACACAGATCTGCTAAATCTGTTATGTTAATAGTGTCTAGTTAGTCCCAGCTCTTCCCAATACTTAGCCACTTCATACCCTATAAGCCTGTCCCCCTTATGCTTGGAACAGGTAGCAACTTTGGAAACACTGCCTTACAAAAACCAGAACTGGCTTTTTAAGAACATTCTGGGGTAAGCTGAATAACACATCTTTTTCCATGTGTCCAACACCATCTGGAAGCATTTTATTTTTCATGAAAATGCAGTTCACCTGATTATTCTATGGTTCATTGCTCTAGAAAATGTTTCCTAAATAAAAATAACTAACAAAAACCCTCAAAAATACAAGAACAGAACATTTCAATACAGTCCTTTATTAGCATGATTTCAGTGGCCAAGAATTTAGAGATCAACTCCCAAATAAATCAATATAGGAATGACATATTTGGGCCACAGGGTATTGTGGGGAAGTTGGGGTTCCTATGGCCAGGATCCTCACTGAACTTAAACCACCAGATGATGTAACTGGCCTGTTGCTAGGCTACCGCTTCCACACCTTTAGGCAATAAGCTATTATTGTGCTATATAGAGGGCTCGGCCCAGTGCTCTGGGTGGAGGCAGACATGCCAGTGCTCGACCTACTGCCGGGAGAACAAGCCGGGTAATAAACCCTTTCACCCCAAAGAATGTTTTGCTATCAATTTCTTTGGTCACATTGAATCCATAGCAAATTTGCCCCAGGCTGAAACCCACTGACAAGACAGCATTTAAATATTAATTGACAATATGGCAAAGATTAAAAGAGAATACTTCTAAAAAAGTTCCTAGAGCTATTACCACACTCAAATCTAATCACGTAAAATTCATGTTTAAATACACTGTAAAATGCTAAAGTTCTTTGTTACCTCTAAATTTACAAAAAACTATGCCGACAGGATTTTTACTCAATGGATTTTGGTTTATTCTACTGAAGAGAGTAGGAGCAATTCCTTAATTTTTCACTGGTTGAAAAGGATATACATGGACTACAAAGGCATTTTAAAAATTGATAACCAACACTGTTCAAATATGGAAATAGTTTCCTGAGAGGGAAGAGACAAAGTACGGAATTACTTTCTAGAGCAGATCCTCAAATCTCAAAAGCCTCTGAAAGCCGGCATTAAATGTGTGAAATAGCAAGATGTTAGCAATGTGGAGAGATGGAGGAACAGAGACTGGAGAGTGTATTCTCCATTTAGTGAAATTCAGAATTACAGCATTTAAACATCATGGTGGAATTAAATAGAGGTCTACTGTATCTTGAGTATCAGCAATATTTGATGAACATCAAAGACTTGATGGACTTCACTGTGCTGCAGTAGAAATAGTTATCAGGCACCATGCAAAGTCCTCAAATATTTTCTATCATTTAATCTTTCTCTCTCTGAGGCAGGCATGATTATTCCCATTTCACAGATAGGAAACTGAGGTTGTAGTATAGGGCCAAGGGTGATTCTTGGCTCACAGCAGGCACCAAAATGTGTTGAAAGTCCAAGTGAACAACAACGCCTTTCCCTTCTACATTTTATGCTGTGTTGTGCAGATGAGACTGTGAAAGCTTCCTTTTCCTTTGCTTGTTGGGTTCATACAGGTTTTATCAGTAGGGGACACTAGGGGGAGCTGGACGGGGGAAGAGGGGAGAGCACCTCCTCCTTGAGCTTGCCATCCCATTCAACCCTTCTCTCAACAGCAGCAGCCCCAAATCTGTGAGGCCTCTCTTCCAAGCCCTTGAGGAATCAACATCAGCCAGGTGGTACCCCTCCCCAGAGGCCTGACTCCTTAGCTCCGCAGGGACTCCCGTGAGTTCCTGAGTGCAAGTGGTACCAACCAGTTATCTTCCTCTCCCCAGAGATGGAGATCCTGGCTCTGCAAGGCTTCGCATTTGAGTTTCTAGGTTCTGAAAACCCCAACCTCTTCCCTTTTTCTCCTAGCCAGGGATGGAAGCTGCTTCTTATGTGACCTCAGAGTTTCCTTTTTTGCTGTTGCAGACTCCCAATTCCCAATATTCTTCCCATCAAAATACCTAATGTAATTTTCTGGTTCTGGTTCCTGACTGGAATATGACTGATACAGGATACCTACCTTATATGGCTGTTTTGGAGATTAATTTATACCTGGCTCATTATAGCTACTCATTACCTATTGATTGACTTCTCATTTAGAGCAAACCATAGCATTGCCTCCCTTTCTCAGGTTAGTATCTTGTACATATTTGATAAGCACACCTTCCATGCTTTCATCCAAGATAATGCCAGTGATGTCAAACAGAACAAGGCTAAGGATGGAACCCCGTTTCACATCACTAGAACCGATCTTCAAAAGTGGCTTCATTCTTTCAATCATCATTCATTAGGTATGTTGACATCTCTCTACAATGGGCATGCATTATTTTCATCACTGGATTATAAAGGAATATTCTCATTTTGGGAAAAAAAGAAAACATTGAGTGTTTTAAACAAGCTTTGGCTATAACACAAAGAGCTGAAAAGAGCAATAATTTGGGAAACTTAATCTCAGCTCCTCTGCTAATTAATGTGTGCCTACAGGCAGGTCACTGAACTGCTCTGCTTTCCAGATCCCTTAAAAGTAATTAATATGAGGAACTTGAACCAGGCAATGTTCAGGATTTCTTTAAGTTTTCTTACTCTAAATAGAAGAAATAATGTTACCTCTCCATGTTTCATATCACTAAGATATTTCTGACAATGAAATGATTATAAGCTGACTGAATTTCCAACAGCAAGAAGCTGAAAGTGCGGAACCAATGTTTCTCCTTTAAGCAGATGTGCAGCTAGTAATATCAAACCCAGAAAAAAATCCAAGTGAAATGAATTTCTCAAACATGTCACTGTTACTTTGAGCCTAAGCAAAAGGGAAGCTAGCCCAGATTATAATTGTAAGGAAGCTACCCATGCCTTCTTACCATGAAAAAAGCCCTCTGTAATAATGGCAAGGCTAGTGTTATGATGTGATCCTAACAATTTCAATTATGTGGAAGTAGAGTACGTGTTAAACTTGCCAAACAGAACATCAAGTTCAGCAAACAATTCTTTGTGGCCCCCAAATTGCCACTGTGGAATACAGCATCCCCCCACCAGGGACTTCAAACAGTGTAGCGGCTGACATTCCTCTCCTACGTGTTTACAAAGAAATGACCACAACCACCGAAGCCACAGAATTCTTTGCAGCTTCTCTACTGTCCAGATAAAAATCCTTATGCCACAGTAGTAAAGTGACAGGAGCCTGAATTATCTGCAGAAAAGCTGAGATCAGAGAACACAGTTATTTAACTCTCATGATTATCTCTATAATAAAACTTTTCCCTGTTCTTTCCCCCCTCTTCTCTACCTTTGTTCCCTCCTTCCTTTCCCCCTTCCTACCTCTTTTACTTCCTTCTTTTCTTTTTTCCTTTATTTCTTCCTACCTTCCTGCCTTTATATATGGCCTCTGTATTTATTAGGCTATTACAGCACTACGCTCTACCAGTACAGAGTTGAAAACCGTAGCTCCTAAATACAGACAGCTCTAGTCCAGGAGAGTACAAATAAAATCACATACCATAGAATTGAGCAATATTTACTATAATAAAGATATACATGCGATTCTGTCAGGGTACAAAGCAAGTCAGTTGGGATGTTAATGCCACAAAAAGGGGATGCTTGATATGAGCCCTGAAAAGTACGAGTTAAATGACAGGACTGAGGAAGAAAGGACCCTCTACACAGCATGAGTAGGATGTGAATAGTCAACCAAATGAGAAGAAGCCCGGCTGCAAAACAGATGGATGAAGCAGAGAACTGTGGCTGAGGTCGAAGGTGTGAAGGAGACGGCAGAGACGAGATCATGCAGCAAACGTATGTGACACTGATGACTGCATCTACGCTGTATGTAGAGAGATCTTTCGAGGAAGCACTACATGGTCAGACTGACATTTTAGAAAAGATATTTTGGATCAGTGTGGAGAATAAATTAGAGCAGATGATGCTGGAAAAGGAGAAAAGAGGTTGGAGACAATTGCAGTGTTTCAGGGAAATCCAGGAAACTTGGGTGCAAACTGCAGCAATGGGGGTAGACAGGAGAGGACAGGGACAAGACGCCAAAGACATGGAATTGGATGACAGTATAGCAGAGAGACAAGAGAAAGAGAAAGAGGGCTCTAGGATTACTCCTAAGACTTTATTTCATTGCTATTTATTTTTAAACGTCAATCGTACATGCCCAGAGGAAGAATTGGGTCCTAAATTTTGTGGAAAAAACTCTGACTAAATTTTTCTCTCCCATTTCTAATTGTGGCACCTAAAATTCTGTCACCATGGAGATTTATTCATGTTTTTTCCATGGTGTACTGTTCTATAGCAATCCCAAGTTACTGTGCACATTACCCCAGCTAGGATAACAGCACAAGCCCATTTTTCTTCCATTATTCTTAATTCTACAGAGAAGTACTCCTAAGAAAATAAGATTTTCTTTCAGAGGATTGTTGGGCACAATATTCACCTGCTATATCTGTTTTAATATAGAAATACTATTTTAATGACTGCTTTTTCACCAGCACCTGAGAATAACGTATGCTGTACGACTATGTGTCAAGGGCATGCTCTGGCTTTTTGTAGCTCCAATATTACCACATATCCATAAGGATAAGGACGCCCATTTGATATGCACAGCCTCAAGTGCTTCTCAGGAGAGGCTCTCTGTATTATGAAGGACGACTTCAGCTAGATAAGCTAGATACAAATTGATTAGAGGGAGGAATCATAGATATTAGTGGTCTAGCAGTAGAAAATACAGATGAAAGGGAGGGAGGAGATAGAAGGATATTTAATTCAATCTTCTCCTTAAGGATCTTTGCATATGCTTAGCATATAATTAAAACACAGGAAGGATGTTCAGGCTAGACATGTGCATCTGGGAGGCATCAGGAAACTGCAAGAAGAGAGGAAAAAGAAATAGGGCAAGAATGAAGTCCTGAGATGCTCCAACACTTGAGGGGAAAACATAAGAGCCTTTAAAATAAGCCAGAAATGTCAAGAGAGTAGAGAATCTTTTCAATAGCGTAGTCAGATGAGGCCACATTAAGGAGGTGAACATTGAATAAAGACCTAAAGAATTTAAAGAGTTAGCCATGTGAGTATCTGAGAGAAGGCTATTCCAGGCCTAAGAAACATACCATACAAAGCCCCTGGAAAATGCCAAAAAAGTTTGCAGGACTACAAGGTCAGTGCAGTTGGGATGGAGTGGGAACGTGGGGGACTGAGAGAAATAAGGTCAAAGAAGTGATAGTAAAGGGTCATGTAGATGCTTACAGGCCATTGTCTTATCTCTGGCTTTCACTCTGAGTGAACTGGGATGCCAGGGCAGAGTTTTAAGCAGAGGAATGAAACCAGAGGCTACAGGGCAGGCAAAAGCAGACACAGGGTTACCAGTGAGAACCCGACTAAGGCAGGAGGTAAGGCTGGCTCAAAGTAGGGTAGTAAGAATGGAGGAGTTAAGAACTGGTTGAATTGTTAACATATTTTAAAGGTAGAGCCAATAGGATCACCTTGTAAATTATATGCAGGTGTAACAGAAAGATAACAGTCAAGGATTCAAGTGGTTTTAGCCAGAGAAACTTGAAAAATGGAATGACCATCATCTGAGATGGAAAAGGCTACAGGGAGGAGCAGATTTTAGAGGGAAGTACAGAATTCTGTTTTGGATACATTAAGATTGAGATAAACCCTAGATATTCAAAAGGACATTTCAGGAGGGTGGCTGTAATATGAGTCTGGTGTTTGTGAGACAGACCAAGCCTGGAGCTATAAACTTGGGAGTCAGAGGCTATTGAAGGTACTTAAGCCATGAGACTAGCTTAGACCAATAACACAGCAAGAATAGATGAGAGGAGGACTACTAAGCCAGAATGAAGACATAGAAAGGCGGAAAACCAAGAAAACATGGAACTCTATAGGCTGAATGTACAAAGTATATGTAGAAGGAGAGAAGGAATGATTTTCAATATGTAAGATGCTATCAAGACATCAGGCTGTGGCCTGAAAATTGACAACTGGATTTTACAACATGGAAGTAATTAGCGAACCTGACAAAAGAAGTTTCACTGGAATGGTGGTGATGAGAATCTCACTGGAAACAACTCTTTCAAGGAATGTTTATATAAATGGGCATAAAGAAACTGAACGTGTTTACAGGGCAAATATGGTAAACAGAAATTTGTTCATATTTTAGGATAGGGTAAATGAATGGGAATGAATGAATGTGGAGGAATGAATGGTAAGTGAAACAGAGATAGTGATGTTAGAAGACATTCCTAGGAAGCTTAATCTACAGGGAAGGGAAAGTTCTAGGATCAAAAGACCCTGAATAGCCAGAGCAATCCTGAGAAGAAACAATAAAACTGGAAGGATTATGCTTCCCAATGTCAAATTCTACTACAAAGCAACAGTAACCGAGAAACTTTGAGACTGGCACAAGAACAGATCCATAGATCAATGGAACAGAATAGAGAGCCCAGATATAAACCCAAGCATATATGATCAATTAATATATGATAAAGGAGCCATGGATATACACTGGAGAAATTACAGCCTCTTCAACAACTGGTGTTGGCAAAACTGGACAGCTATATATAAGAGAATGAAACCGGATTACTGCCTAACTCCATACACAAAAGTAAACTCAAAATAGATCAAAGACCTAAATGTAAGTCATGAAGCCATAAAACTCTTAGAAGAAAACATAGGCAAAGAATGCTCATAAACATGAGCAACTTTCTCCTGAACACATATCCTGAGGGCAAGGGAAAAAAAGCAAAAATGAACAAATGGGACTACATTAAACTAAAAAGCTTCTGTACAGCAAAGGACACCATCACTAGAACAAAAAGGCATCCTGCAGTATGAGAGAATATATTTGTAAGCAACTATTTGACAAGGGGTTAACATTCATAATATATAAAGAGCTCACATGCCTCAAAACCCAAAAAGCAAATAACCCAATTAAAAGATGGGCAGAAGTTCTGAACAGATACTTCTCCAAAGAAGAAATTCAGATGGCTAGCAGACACATGAAAAAATGCTATACATCGATAATTATCAGGGAAGTGCAAATTAAAACCACAATTAGATATCACCTCACACCAGTTAGGGTGCCCAACATTCAAAAGACAAGAAACAACAAATGCTGGCAAGGATGTGGAGAAAGGGGCACAACATTGTTGGTGGGACTGTAAACTAGTTCAGCCATTGTGGAAAGCAACCTGGAGGTTCCTCAGAAAACTAAAAATAGAAATACCATTTTACACAGGAATTCCACTCCTAGGAATTTACCCAAAGAAAACAAGATCCCAGATTCAAAAAGACATATGCACCCCTATGTTTATCACAGCACTATTTATAATAGCCAAGATATGGAAGCAACCTAAGTGTCCATCAGTAGATGAATGGATAAAGAAGAGGTGGTACATATACACAATGGAATACTATTCAGCCATAAGAAGAAGACAAAGCCTACCATTTGCAAAAACATGGATGGAGTTAGAGGGTATTATGCTCAGGGAAATAAGCCAAGCAGAGAAAGACAAGTGCCAAATGATTTCCCTCATTTGTGGAGTATAACAATGAAGCAAAACTGAAGAAGCAGAACAGCAGCAGACTCACAGACTCCAAGAATAGACCAGTGGTTACCTAAGGGAAGGGGTGGGTGAGGATGGGTAGGGAGGGAGGCAGATGGGGATTAAAAGGTATTATGATCAACACACATAATGTAGGGGGGTCAAGGAGAAGGCAGTATAACACGGAGAAGTAGTGACTCTTTACATCTTACTACACTGATGGACAGTGCCTGCGATGGGGTGGCAGCGGCACTTGATAATAGGTGTGAATGTAGTAACCACAATGCTGCTCCTGTGAAACTTTCATAAAATTGAATATCAGTGACTTATTAATAAAAGAACTGCGGAGAGTAAAAGAATGCATTAGGATCAGAATCAAGGGAAGGTTTATGAAATTATTGTTGGGATAAGATAAGCTAGAGTACAGGGGGCAAGAGCCAGTAGAATTAAAATGACTTATTATATAGAAGAAAAAGAAATCAGGTACAGAGCTAGTCCCAAAGGACATGAGTGGAGATAGGATAAGATTATAAATGTAAACTGGATCCATGCACACAGGATATTTCCTTGTCTGATGCTGGGTGATAAAGATGACATGAAATTTTAAGTAAGGAGATCAAAGTGAGGATTTGTGCATCTTTGTGGTGGTGTAGAAGGTGAGGACATCTAAGGAAGGGAGTGCAAGTGCTAAGTTTAGGAAAGAAGTGAACTTTAGAACATTTGCGGAGGGAAAGAAATGGAGCATGACTAAGGATAGTGAAATGATGGACTCACTGGCTGAGATGAATGTTTGGGAGAAGTTGAAAAAGCATACATTTAGAGTGGCACCAATTCATGTCATATAGTGATTTCTTCTCCTGCAGTTTTCTTTCTGGCCCAGTTGGAGGAGGTGAGAAGGCAGATGGTGGGTTGATCTAGGGTCCTACTTTGCAAACCAGGTGCTTTAGAAATAAAAGAGTGCAAGAGTTGGCATTCAAGCTGTGTCAATGATTAACCATGAAGTCTAGGCTGACTAGTAAAGTAACTGAAGGCAGGAGGGGACAGACAGAGAAACAAATGGAAAGACAAGGAATAGTTGGTTGAGGTGGAAGAACATGTAGCTGTGAAAGCTGGAAGAGACTGGTGTGGACTGATTCCTGATGACGATATGGTAAGTGGAATATTGGGTAAGTAAAGATGCCTTAGAATAGAGCTGGATGGGTCATTTGCACTGATTCTTCAGCCCTGAGAATATCAGAAGTATATGTGGTAGAGAAGGAAATTGTGGCCCAAATATTAAAGTCCTGCTTTTTACTTGATACATCCCAAGTCAGCCATGATCCACTATAGCATCTATGGAGTTCAATAAAGGCTTATTGAATATCTACTGCTAAGAGTACACTGATCCCCCTTTGATGTGCTAATAATTTAATTACTTCCCTAAGCACCTAACCTATCACTAACACAAGAGTTAGGAACAGGAGGGAAGAGAGTCTGTCAACCATTCCCATTGGTATTGTTCCTTAATGAACTGCCCCTAAACTGTTTGACATGGAACAACCATTTTATTAACTTCAAGCTTCCTAAGGTCAGGAATTCAGAGAGGGTTCCACCATCTCTGGGGTCTCAGTTGAAGACACTCAAGGCCAGGGATGACCGGACAACTGGGGCAGGAATTATCAGGAGGTATCGTAATTCACATCCCTGGTGTCTGATGCTGTCAAGTGGGACCACAGCTGGGGCTGTCAGCTGGGGCACCTACAAGTGGACTCTCTTGCTTGAGCTTCCTTACAGCACGTGGCCTTAGGGTGGTGGACTTTTTCTACAGACTGTTTCACGGTTCCAAAGGTGAGTGCTCCAAGACAACCATGTGGAAACTATAGCTTTCTCTGACCTAGCTTTGGGAGTTACACAGTGTCATTTGTGGTACATTTTGCTAGGACAAGTGAGTCACTTAGGTCAGCCCAAATTGAAAGGAAGGGGACACAGACCTTGTCTCTCAAATGTAGAAGTGCAAACATGTTTCAGAACTTCTAAGAGGCATTCATGTGGATTGCTTAACCCTGCTCCCAAATCTAGTGCTTATTGTGGCTGAGCCCTGCTACAAATGACCCTTGATCCAAGTATATGATGTTCTAGAAAAGGCAAAACTATGATGACAGTAAAACAAGCAGGGGTTGCCAGAGGTTGAGAAGGGAGGACGAATAGGTGGAACATTGGATTTTTAGGGCAACGAAAATAACATTGTTTGATGCTATAATGGTGGCTACATGTCATTATGCATTTAACCAAACCTATATAAGGTACATGAAGAGTTATTAATGTAAACTATGGATTTTGGATGATTATAATGTGTCAATAAAAGTTACACAAGGGTAACAAACGTACACTTTTGGTGAAGGACGTTGGTAATGGGGGAGGCTATGCATTGGTGGAAGCTCTGGGTTTAAGGGAAATCTCTGTACCTTTTGATTTTTTTGGTGAACCTAAAAGTACTCTAAAAAAAATCAAGTCTTATAAAAAAACTAAAGCATGCTAGAAACTGTGCATAAGTTAAATGTTAAGAAGGCAAACTCTTCCTCTAGTCTCTTTATTATATTGCTGATTTCCTAAGTTTCTACTCTATTTGCTTAAATGTTCTCACCCTCATAAAGTGTGTTTGGGTACATATTACTAATTCTCCTCATAACTGAAAAACCATCAATTATATGCTGTCCAGATTCATAAAAACCACTAGCAAAACCACAGTTCTTTATAGGAAAAATTGCTCATCCAGAGTTTACTCCAACAACGGTGGGGGTAAACAATACAGACTCGTTTTTCCCAATCTTTTTCAATGCATATGACCTCTTGGCATATTTCAAGCTCATGTTATTTCAGTTGTCCGAGTAATATCTTTTGTTTGTTTAAGAATTGCCAAATGTTTATCACTAAGCATAGGTTACTATGTTGAGTGAATATGCATTATTTTTATGCTGATCTAATTTAAAAATAGAACAAATAAGAAAATGATAATCGTTTGAAGAAAGAAAGCTCATTTAAACATCAGATCTTATTTTGCAGTGGTATTTACATTTTATGGGAGAACTGAATCAACTACTCCTTATTTCAAAAAAATATCCAATTAGAACATAGAATATCCACTATATTCTGAGATTTGCAAGTGGCCAGTGAGTTCAGTGAAACCAATGCGTTGAGGCATTCAATCTTTCTTCATGGTTAACTGTCTCTCCAACTAGGATGCAGGTTGCGTGGAGCTGCAACTATTCAGTAATTTGTTCATAGTACTTTCCCTGCATATCATGAAGCTGGGTCTCATTGGCCCTCAGTAAACACCTACTTACTGACTGTGATTGATCAAATAAATGGGAGACTACGAATTTCCACAAATACAAAAAACAATCAGCTATGCAGGCAGGAGGAGAGAGGTCAAAGGCAAATGGACCTGGGTTTCAATCTTGTTTTGGCCATTTACTAATTTGGTGAGCAGGTATGAGCTACTTACACACTGAATGTCCATCTCCTTATCTGTAAACAGTGTTAATACCTACTCTCCAACCTTGTGAAGGGAATACCAACAATGCCATATGGAGATTTGGGTTGTTTTTTCTTTCCAGAATACATTTGCACCTTGTTGGGGTGATAGGACTTAACTTGGCCCCATTAGGTAAGGTCATCACGTACTGATAATCAAGGTACCGTCTCACTGGGCAGTGGGTGTTGTGCCACGCTGTCTCGGCCCATCAGACTTTCTTCTTGGAATTGGAATTTCAAAACCAGTGACAAAAACAGACTGAAAATAAGGTTGGCGATGACTTCCTGATCATGATCCCTGAGATAATTCATCATTTCCTGTGACTTACAAGATAAGAACTTCATAAAGGACAGGAGTTTCACTGATTCCTGTCCTTTCTGACACCTGGTTCTTTAGCTTGCTCTTCAATCCTATGATTCATTTCATAAGACTGAACTTCTAAGTTTTCTTTTTGCTTATGTTTGCCATTGGATGGTTTTTGTGCTTTTAACCAAAGATTCCTGAACAACACATGTGTTCAGTGATTGGGTAAATTATTACACTGTCCAACAATTATTACCACGGGTGTACTCCACTTAAAACCCAGAGTCACACACAGAATAGATGATCTGGTGTAATTTGCAATTCGTATTTTCTTCCTTTATATCTTTACTGGAGTAATTTTGCATTCCAAGGGAACATTTGGCAATGCTGGGGACACTTTTTGTTGTTACAGCTGGGGAGCAGCTATGTGGGCATCTAGGAGGTAGAGACCAGGGACGCTACAGAGCACAGGACAGACCCCACAACCAAGAATGATCTGGATTGAAATGTCAATAGGGCCAAGATTAAGAAACACTGCTTTAGAGGAAGCAGGACAGCACATTCTAATTTCCAAGGATTAAGTAACATAATCTAGAGTAATTAATCCTTGTGTTTAGAATCTGTTGATTTCCTCCTGGAGAAAAAAAAAATCAATCAAGACAGTGACTGCCACAAAAGTTATGAAGATTTTAAATTCTTTCTCAGCACTGTGCCTACTGTATCTGATCTAAGTGCATAAGCCATTTGTTGTCCTGGGTCTTTGATTATTCCTTTGAAACTCATATTATTCACCTGTGTCCTTCCTCCTTGGCTCTCTCTATGACTTCAATTTCTTTGATTGAAGAAATCGCTCATTCCTGAATGTGCTACCACATCTCTAACAAGTCTCTGGCATTAATTGTTCTCCTTTTGGGAACAACTAATCAACAAAATCAGGACACATAAATGCTCCCTAGGAAAAGGCAGGACAAGCAGCGGGTGGGGAGGGTGCGGTGTTTCAGGGAAAACCAATTAGAGGTTTTGCCAACCAAATGTTCTTTTACATTCCAAATAATCTGTTTCCTATTTCCCTGTCTTTGTAACTGTACTGTCCATCAGCAATATATGGTTTTGATAATGATGATGATGAGATGAACTTCAAGACAGGTTACAAAGTGAAGAAAAAAATCAGAGGAAAAAATAGGACCTTTGCTTTGGGGGTTGATTTGGCTTGTATGATGGAGAAGCTCAGTTCATTCAGCTGGTGGTTGGTAACTAAGGACCTTTATTAAAGATGAGCCTCAGACACAAATCGCAGTTCTTGCAGGAGAGAGAAAAAGGTTTTGTATTATGGGTCCTCTTACCTGAGGATTTAAAGGAAAATAAATTACTGTGCTATCTGGCAAGCTATGGTAATTACATGACTGAGAGTTCATTAAGGGCTGTCCCTAGTGGGTTTCACAAATCTGACAGTTTTAAACGGTCCATTGAATAGAGAAACACCAAATGAAATGGTGGGATGAAAATAGCTTTAAATAATTTCCCAATGCCAAGGACACCTCCCATTGAGTATTTTCATTACCAGGATGTCTACTACCTTGACTCTCTTTAAAGTACAACTATAAACTCATTTTAATTACCTCAAAAAAATGTCTGGACTTAGCGAAATGTTTGGGTATTTTTTAAGCTAACTATATTCAAATAAACATGTATTTTAACTAAAATGATCTTTCCCTGCCACAAATCCAAGAATGTAAGAAAGCAGTTCCATTTTGTCACTGTGAATGACAACAGACAATGAGAAATGAACATTTTCGGGAGACGAGAGCTCATTAGAGCTACTTAACCTGCATTAATATGGGAATTATTGAAACAGCTCTCTTAACCTGCAATAATGTGGGGATTATAAGAAACAGCTACAGCATTTGTATGTAGTGGCTTTCTCAACGAGGTATAGTGGAAAGAGGACAGTGGATCTAACCTGTATCACCTCTAACTGCCACTCACTAGTTGTTTGATCTTGGGAAGTTACTGAAGCTCTCTGGACCTCAGTTTCCTCATCTGTAAAACAGGTACAGTCATATGCAAGTAATAATGCCTATCCTATTTTCTGCCTATGGTTGCTGGTACATTCAAAAAGGAATATTATGTTTGTGAAGACACTTTTAAAAGCTGTGTGAAGGTAAATTGATGTAATAATAATATTAGTGATGAAGGAAAGAGGAGATACCTAGACACATGGTTAATTCATGTTTTCACTGAATCATATTTCAGCTCCTATAGCCCAACTACTTACTCTCTGATGAGAACTATATGATTCTAATCATTGTTTTGTGAGTGTGCAGATTGAATGAGCAAATTATTATTGGCATGCTATAATTTTCAGTGGTTGCTTTCTATTATATCATGAGTTTTCAAAATCAAATCCTAGAATTAAATCCCAAATCTTTCACCTACTAGATACAGAACATGGCATAAATCAATTAAGCTCTCATTTCCTTATATGTACATGGTATATAAAATGTAGAAAATATTGTGGGGAGGATCAAATGCTTGCGAAATAGTGAACACTGAATTTATGTTAGCATTTTGCAGAGATACTACCCATACACTCAAGAGTTAGCTCTAATTCTATTTTCTTCAACGTCCCAGTGCAGACATAGTCGAAATTCCATAATGCTACGAATGGACAATAGTCAAACAATGAATAATATTGATCACTGTCTCAAGGCTACTAAAAATAAAACAGCAATAAATATATGAACTTTCTTACTGAATTCTAATATTTGTCTTGTTTCCATTTAAAATTCCTATCCAACTAGAATTTGGATTCTACTACCAGAATCCACAGTTATTTGAGCTTGTAATAATAGTAAGCAAATACCAAAAAATTCTTTAGCAAGAAAAACAAAAGCCACAAATGCCCATCGCAGTCAAATATACCCAAGCATTGTTCCTTGATATCTTGCAGAATCAGACTAAACATAACAGCTGAGGCTCAAAAAACCCACTTTCTCCATGGAAAGATCTATTTTAGTTGCGCTTGGGCTTTTACTGCACAATATTGGCTTTGTTTTACTGACCACCTGCTCTCTGTTGCCATCCTCTCTCAAGTCCACCCACACACATCTGAATGCTTCCACTAATGGTAAACCACCAGCATCAGTGCAAGCACAGCAGCAATCCCACAGCCAATGCAACATTTTAGGATTATAAAGAGAAGAAATCAGTGGATCAGCAAAACGTAACTTTTTCACACATAGGGTTTTAACCAACAGTGTTACATCTACACAGTCCACTAAAGCAGATTGAGCAAAACTTCTTTTGCATCTCTACATAACTGACCAGATTAATGTCAAAGGTAAAAAAATAAAAGTTTGCATTTTTTTCTTCTGTCACAGGATAGTAAGATGACACCTACATCTTGGGCTTGCCTATAGTGGTAACATTTGGGATGTTTAAAACTTTCAAATGATTGCTGAACAATCTCTATAATGTAGAGAAATCTGGTCATGTTTACTACACCTGACATAGATAATTGCCAAGTAAGAATCTAGATCAAAGTAAAAAGCAATATTCTTATCTTCATGTGTTCCTAGTGAAAACATTTTGTGCTTTTAGGGATTTGGGGAAAATTTTAAAGTAAGGGAATGTTTTATTTAGTGACTTCTTTTTTGATTCTTCTCCCAACTGGGCATTATTGTATAATCATCATCATGTTTCTCCCATGCTTGTAAGATAAGCACCCTCCCCATACACACACTCCTCTTCCCTCTCAAAACCTAACACAAACCTGCATTTACTCCAACTCATTATCTTTAACATTTAGATAGAAATTACATAAAGTAAAATAAACAGGTCCTAAATGTATAGTTCTGTCAGTTTTGGTAAATGCAGACACCCACATGTCCCAAATCTCTATTAAGATACAGAATGTGTCCATCATCCCAGAAGTTTACTTCCCGCCCCTTCCCAACCAATTCCACCCTTCCTTCCACTCACATGCAACAGCAGCCACGTTCTGGTTTCTATCACCATGCAAGTGTTTCACCTTCTAGGATTTCATCTCAGTGTAGTCACATAAAAAGGAAGGAAGAAAAGAAGAAATGTTTTTGCCTATCATTTCTTCCACCCCGCCAACTGTGTTTTGTGTTTGAGAATCATGTTGTGAGGTGTATGACAAATTCTTTTTTTTATTGCTAAGCAGCATATGAATATTCTACAGTTTATTTATCCATTTCCTAATGATGGACTCTTAATATTATGCGTAAAGCTGCTATGAACATTCTTATGCCAAAGTGGACATATGGTTTACTTCTCTTGGAGCAATACTTACAAGTTGATTTGCTACACCATAACGTAAACGTAAGTTAAACTGGTAAAGTTAATTGCTGTTTTTAAGAAACTGTTAGTATTCCATAGTATTACTTGTACTATCTTTCCTTCCACAATATATGAGAATTCCTGTTCTCCACCTCCATGACAGCCCTGGTGTAGTTGGTTAGCCTTGCTCATTTTAGCCTTTCTAATCAGTATGTATCTCACTGTAATTTCAGTTAGTCTTGTCCTGATAAATACTGATGTTGAGTATTTTTCATGTGTTTAGCCATATATATATTTATATTTTATATATAATTCATATATAAGCACATATTATATACTTATATATATTCTATATATTATATATTTATAAACTAATGTTATATATAAATGTTTACCAAATATATATATTAATTATATATACATATATATTTTTTTATGGCATGTCTGTTGAAATCATTGTCTTCTACCAAGATATAAATATATATATATATATATATATACACACACACACATGGCTCTGGCGTTCTCCTTCCCACCCCCACCCACCCCAGGCATGTCCCCAAATTGAGGATCCTTCCTTGCCTATGGTTTCATTGGGAAAAAAGGTATTTTAACTTTTAGGAATAGTACCTGGTCTGGGTTGTTACATCAGACCCTTGGGAGAAACAAAGCTAAAGCTGCCTCTGTGTGTCATTTTATTTTTTGAAGTTTAAATAAAGCTTACTAGTTTCGACTAAAAATTTATATTTATATATATATATATATATATGTCTGTGTGTGTGTGTGTGTGTGTGTGTATGTGTGTGTGTGTACATGCATATATACACCACTGTAGAGGTTATAGAAGGGGGCAAGGTTGAAGAACCTCCATGTTAACAAGTGTAGCTCTTCTGTGCTCCACTTTGAGAAACAGCGCTCTGGTCACAAGGGGAAGCTCAAAGCATCAGCAGCCTCACTAGAGTCCACAATTTATTCCCACCCAAAACCCCTTTCACTCCATCTTAAAGCAAAAGTCTCTCTGACCTGCATCAGCCTACGAATCTATAAGACGACCACCACTGAAGCAGGAGGTTTCAGAGAGAATTCATGTAAACTATGGATATCATCAAACATTTACTACTGGTTGGCACTACAGTAATCCCTTCTGATGTGTGACTACTGGTATTATATTTAAGATTAATAGCAACCCAACCGAGTGACTATGATTGTCCCATTATAAACATGACAAAAGAAATTCATGGTGATATTAGAAATGTTGAAATAAATTCCTATGTCAGGATAGAGCTGCCCCTGCCCAGGGTGCCAGACCAGCAAACTGACACTTAGATAACTCTCCTGTCCCAAGAAACCCTGTGCTTGACCAGAAACACAGTATATCCAGTCAGCTAATCCCCAAACTCCAAGCCAACATGGGGCCTTTTTACCCCAAAGAAGGTTGACTATGTGGCCACAGCAAATTAGGTATTTTCTATTTTTGTCTCCCTTGTTCTTCATTCTTTATCCTAAAAAAAGCTTCCTGCATTTCACCCCATTTTGCAGTTCCCCAAAAAGAGACTGTTTCATGGAGTGTTAAAGTTTGTATTATCTAAATTGTCTCCTTCAATAGCTTTTCAGAAATAACTTACCTAAGTTAATTTTGAAATAAGGACTTGAATCCAAATTACTCTCATTACAAAAAGTAGGCTTTTAACCTTTGAGATAAATTGTTCCTCAAAGACACAAAAATGACCAGGACCGATTTATATATATATATATATATCTTAATACTTCTGGATTATGCTACTGTTCTCCAGTTTTTAGACCTGCCAAATGGGCAGTTTTGGTAAGAGAAATCAGGTGCTGCTCTGAAAAAGAAGGCATCCCATACCAATCAGAGACAGCTACAAACTGAATGATATCATGGCTCAGCAGAGAACTCCATATCACTAGAAATATTCAAGGACGTCTTTCCAGGACTGTTGTGGGAGAAGATCCCTGCCTCAATTTCAGAATAGGAACAAATGAAAATAGAGTCCCCTTCCACCTCTACAGTTTCAGATGTACACAATTTTTAAAGCCGTCCAGGAAGTTATCAGTGTTCTGGCTTAAATTGGGGCTCATTTTTTACTCTTTTGGATAATATTTCCTTGTAAATCACTCCCAAACCTTGGATAACCTTTGTTCTAGTTGCTATTGTGAAATAACTGACTACATACCAGCAATGAGAGCACCGTGCAGGGAAGCATATCCTGGATGTATATGTATAATCCCTGAGGATCACTGATCCATGATTGGCCTTCAGTAGCTCATCAGACAAGTCAAAACTGGTTCCAGACAAAAGACAGAATGACTGATTGAGAAGCCCACCTTTTGTGGGAGGAAAAAAAAGATGCATTGTATTACTGCATTAAAGATCCCAGCTCATGAATTATATGCTCCCAGACCAGGAAGCTCCTACCCTGGGAGGAAATCAAAGCAGTAAATTTCTTATAAATAACCAGACGACTAATATGAAACTTAATCTCTTTTCAAAGATAAACATTTTGGGACCACTTAGCAGGTGTACATCCCTAGCCCTTCGTCTCTCAACAGCCTACAAAACCCCTAGACAACGCACCACCCTGGGACTCTCTTGTCCTCTCCTGGCCTGAGTCAGGAGCTCTGTCCTCTCTCTTTATCTCTAAATAAAAGCCTCTGCCTTGCTCTCCTAACAGTAAATAAGCAAACAAACAGATAGATAGATAGATAGATAGATAGATAGATAGATAGATAGATAGAATGATTGATTGATGATAGATATGCCTGCTTATTTGGTAAACACACACTTGTCTCCAGCACAGAATGTAGCGGAAAACACGTGGATCTGAAAGCCCAGTGCAAATGTTAATTCAAGGCCCTGCTACTTGCCTGCATCCGTAACTTGATTAAATGACTTCAACATGCTGTATTTCAGTTTCCTTGTCTGAAGAATGAGGATAGTAATGTAACTATATGACTTAAGAGAGTAATGCTTTAAGTATCTAGCAAACTTCTTCACTGCAGAGTGTGCACAGAATGAGTAAATACTCATTTCCTTTTCTAGTCCCTTCGTATTCTCCAAAAAGGAGATGTAAATTTTCAAATGATAACACCTTTCATTTCTGTAACTGGTTATCTATCACTACATAACAAATTACCTGAGAACACAGTTGCTTAAAAGAACACACATTTATTATCTCACAATTTCTGCAGATCAGTCATCTGGGTGTGGATTTCAAGGGTTCTTTGCCTCAAATACCAAGTCTCTCCCAAGACTGCAATGCGGCTAGACAAATCAAGGCTCAATTTTTAAGCTCCCTCATGTGGTCGCTGGCAGGATTTAATATCTCATGAGTTGTGTGACTGAGGGCCTCAGGACTCGGCTGGGGGTTGGCTGGAAGAAGCCTGCCAGCCTTTGCCACGTGGGCCGCTTCCCTGGGTAGCTTACACCACAGCAGCTCGCTTCATCACAGTGAGTAAGCATGAAGAGCAGAGTGAGAGAAAGAATGACAAAAGTAACAGTCTTTTGTAAACTAATTTGGCATATCCTATCACTTTGTCATACTCTACTTATTAGAAGCCAGTCACTATGTCTAGCTCACACGAGAGAAAACAATTAGACAATGGCATAAGTGCAAGGAGGTGAGATCACAATATTTTATGGTGCTTTACATTTTATAAAGGGTCATGAATAACAGTACTTTTTTGATATTCAAAATACTTCACAAATGATATTAAATCCAAAGCTAGAAAGAACATGCAGCAATATATCCAAGAGCCATGCAGTGGCTGCAACCAAGCCTCTCAGCATTCTTCTCAGGATGAATGCGTAATATATTTGAAAGTACCTCGCTCAGGATTTGAGATTAGCAATGCTCCTAAATTAGGAGCTAAATCTCAATCTAAGCAGCTGAAAGACATATGACAGAGTAAGATTTAGTTAAACAAAATGTTCTCAAATGTTAAATTCCAGTTATTATATTTCCTGGATAAGGATTAACTGGAAAACCCTTTTCCCATTTGTTTTAGACACTGATTTTTGTTTATTTGTTCTAACAATGAGCCATCTTCCTTCCTGCCTTTAGTAGTCAACTCCAATGCATTTTTTTTAATGCTTGAAGCTTTAATTTGGTGTGTCTGAGTATTAGTAATTCTGAATTATGTTGCTCAAAATTATATATGAAGAAGATGTAAGAGCTTAGCTTAGTGTGAAAAGGCCCCAAAGTCCATCTTCTTGTATCTTTAATAAGTGTCTGAAATTAGTTTGTTTGCTCAGATTGACTTTCTTCACATGCTATGAAAAAAAATCCAGGCAATTAATGGTTCAGTTTGGTGGGTTTCATATAATTAATCAAGGCTTTACTATACTTGGCAGATAGATGACAAAGGGTAATATTTTCAAGAAATTGTTCCCTGTCAATACATGTGCTTCAACTTGGGAGATCCATTCTGAATTTTAGTATGTTCAGATTCCCAGCCTAGAAATGAGTTGTTTTGAAACAGGGTAAATGTTCTCAACTGCAAAAACCCTCCTATAGATTATGCAGTTACTTGGACTTTGAAAAGCAAACTAACTCATTTGGGATCTAAAAAACTCAGAATTTCACTTGGATCCATCATTTATCTGAGTTCTAAGAGTCTTCTATTTCTGGGTCCAAAGACCAGGAATGAATGGATACTAATTCCTCCTTACCCAAAACCGACATTATCTGGACAGCAGGAAAATGTTCTCTGGGGACAGAGGAAGGAAGGCAGGAGATGACAGAGGGAAAGAGGGGAAAACAGAACAAAAAAAAATGAGGAAAGAAAAAAGAAAGTAAGGAAAAATTGCTTAAATTTTTAATATTTAATCTCTAGTACTTGAGATAACAATGATATGTAGTAATCTTCAAAGGGACGTTATATACTGAAGCAGTTTCCCTTAAAGTGGGATCCCAATACCTGCAGCATAAGCATCGCCTGGGAATCAGCTAGAGGTGCAGGTTTTCACATACTGTCTGAGATGCACTGACTTAGAAATTCCAGGGTGAACCCAAAGAATGTATGTTTTGACAGATCCTCCAGGTGATTCTGATGTACCCTAAAGTTTGAGTTCACTGGACTAGAAAAATTTCAGTTACAGTTAAAAGATCATAAGGAACATTGCATCGCAAGTGGTAAGACACTGCAAAGTCCTGGTTCTTTTGCTGGAAAAACATCTTCCAGCATCATCATTTGAGGTATAAGTTAAAGTATGTGTACTTAGGTAGCTATAGAAGACACCAAGTCTGAATGCATTTAGTGATACAAGTCAGTGTCAGTGAGCAAACTAATTAAAATAAAACAAAAATTCAGAATCAAATGAATAATCACCACCATGATGAAAACAAATAACTGACAAAAAGACAAAATCAGAATTGAAGATATGTCCAGGTCAGATAAATCCACCTGGGCACAGACTTCCTAGGAAGGCCCGAGGCGCCATGCCACATTCTCTCCCTCTCAATGGTGGACAAGGCTCAACCGGCCTGGAAAAATACAATCCTGCCATCCAAGATTTGGTACGGTCTCAAGCCTTCTAGATGTAGCAGTTCCAGCTGGAAAATGAGCGGCTCTCCTTGTAGGACTTTATGAGCTGTGCACTGCGCTTGCAGCCAGGATGCTTTTATGCCGCCTAAAGTCCTCCAAGAGCACTGATTTACATATCTGTAAAAATTCCAGTGTGACCTGATTTTACCCAAACTTCACCAAACTGCAGGTCCATGTAAGATGATATTTTACACAGTATTCTAAGCTTCCTGCCCCAATCTGCATAACACATACCTCCAGCCACCTGAAAATTCCCTGCCATCCCTACCCACCTCTCATTGGGTGTGCTAGAAAGTGACATGTATATCTGAAGTGTACATAACTTCCTCATTTCCCATCACCAACCACAACCGAAATCTATTGCCACTGTGGCAGATGGTGTCTATGAAAATTCTGTTTCCAAAAGTTCCCAGACATCGGGGCAGATTTGTATTTAGGAAACATAAGTGCAACGGTAATAACTGAAGTTCTGGAAGCTCCTGAGATGAACTAGTGGGAGGAGACAGGTGGAGAAAAGAGGGGAGAAAAGGAAAGAAGAGAAAACAAGCTATCAAGGACGGCATCAACAGAAATAAAGCATAGGGAATGGAACAGATTAACTGAAGCACTTGTAGGAACCTGAGGAAGAAAAAGAATTATGAAGTATAGCGTTCAAAGAACCAGGAAAGGGTTGTGTCATGCAAGCTGAGAGAGGAAAGAGTTTTAAGAAAGTTGAAATGATTCCTCAGTAAAAGCATTAAACTGCAGAATATTCAAGTGGTGTAACTTTGGAGGCATAAAACAAAGACCATCAGATTCATTGATAGCACATACTTGATTAATCTTGTAAAAGCAAATTTTGAAAAATGGTGAGTTGGGAAGGGATAGCAGGAATCAGTATTTAGTGTATAAGGGACTGACAGGGAAGTGGGAGAGAGAGGACAGCGAGTAAAGTCTACAACTTCAAGAAGGATGGGAGTGAAGGGAAGGAAGGAAAGGAAGGGTCTTTTCTATTAAGAGATATTTTTACCGTACAAGACAATTAGAAATGTTTCTAGGTAGAAGGAAAAAACCTTAAAGAGGAGATGATTGAGGGAGCTAAAAAGAGATAAACATCTCTGCCTCTGAACTACTGGAGAGGACAGAAGGGATGGGTGTGGACCCACACAAAAGTCCAGAGGAGTTAGGAGGGAAGTTGAGCATGTTTCTGCCTGAAAGCAGAGATTAATTTTCTCAGCATTGTAAACACTGTGGACGGTCTTGGCACCAAAGAACACTGGAAGCTAGGGAGTTGGCGGAAATTATTTTTTTAAGACATTAGAAAAAAAAAACCAAATTGCCTAGCTTAATAAGGCCACAAGGATCTGACAAGTATCAAAATGATAAAGAAAGGCTGGAGACAGGGGATAAAGATAAAGAAAGATGGTTTGGGCAGGGGTGGGAAGGAGAGACAGAAGAGAAAAAGACAGGGATGAGGGAAAAGAAATAACAGAAGAGGAGGAGAGGGAGGCAGCCTAGGGGAAGAAGGGGTAAGGGAGCAGAGAAAAGCAGCAGGGAGAGAGAGACATGTCAATTCAGAAAAGTGAAGTGTGTGAAGTGTTTCCTTTTGTGCTTAAATTCCTAGAAAGGGGAAACTAAACACAGGCCAAAACTCTTAAATGTTCATGTTGACCAGCTGGCTTTCAACCAATGATAAATTCTAGGCCAGAGGTTCGGTAAAAGCTAACGCAAACCAGGGTGAGGATTTAAATCACAGAAGGAAATATATTCCCAGGCTGGAATGTTGTGGAGTATTTCACTGGAGAAATCATGAAAAAGTTTGCTTGTAGTCTCAATGCACATTATTTATAAAAGTCATGGGAAAAAAAACATGATAAGGCATCATTTTCCTGTCTTCTAACTACTAACAAACCCAGCCACAGTGACTATGTCATTCTGAGCAGATACGATTGCCATGCCGTAAGGAGCTGTAGTTCCTGATGTGTGCATTCAAGCCTCAAGCAGGTCCCAAGGTGGTCCTAGTCCACCTAATAACCATCTTTGACTTTACACTCTGTCCAAAGTTGAAGTCTGTTCTTGCACTGAGTCCTCAGTGTCCCTTTGGAGAACGGCTTTAACTCTCCTTAGTCCCAGAACCCTAGGGAGCACTTCCCTGGACAGTGATTTCAGGCCTGAGAATCCTGGGTTTGGGTCTCTCCCACCTTCCTGACCTGTGGGCTTTTGTTCAGTGACTTGTAGAAGTGCAGTGAGCAGTTGCAAGTGTTGGCTGTATTTACAAAGTGGCCCAGTTCCACGGTTTTAAATACAGGGCAACTAAAATAAGTACTTCCTAACCATCAAATATATTCCAAACATATTATTGTGGTAAGGATTGGAGTCAATGCAGTATAGTCAAAGTATGAAAATAGATGGGTTGTGGAGTCAGTTATTTAGATTTGAATCTACTTTCTAGCTATGTGGCCTTAGGCAATTTACTGAAGTTCTCTGAGCCTCAGTTTCTGTGTTGGTAAAATGTCGCCTATAATATTATCTCAGAAGTGTGGGGATACAGACCAAATAAAGGGTTTGAGTGTTATAAGGACTTAAATAGTGTCACCAAAATTTATGTCCACCTAGAACCTCAGAATGAAACCTTATTTGGAAACAGGGTCTTTGCAGAAATAATTGAGTTAAGATGAGGTCACACTGGATTAGGGTAGGAGCTAAATTCAACTCTTGTTCTTACAAGAAGAGAAGAGGACACACAGGGATGGACAGAAGAAGGCCATGTGAAGACAGAGCTGGAAATTGGAATTACGGTGCTACAGGCCGAGCAATGCCTGGTGCCAGCAGAAGCTGAACAGAACAACGGAGAGTTCTTCCCCAGAGCATTCAGAGGGAGCGTGGCCCTGACAACACTTTGATTTCAGACTTCCAGCCTCCAGAAGTCTGAGAAGCTACATTTGGTTGTCTTAAGCCACGGAACTCCTGGTACTTCATTATAGCAGCCCTAGGAGACCAATACAAATGTGTAGTAAGTGCTCAGGGCCAGTCAGCTCAGCATTGGCTGGGTTTCCTCTATATTCTGGCGACTCCTCTGCTTCCCTTGAATTGGTAACTTAATTTGGTTGTAATTTTACCAGCTGGACCCCTCTGGGACTCAATTCCATCCATTTCACCAACTTCCAGACCTTGACTGAGGGGATCCTATATATTCTCCAGGAAGTTCAGCCATGGCCTCTGTGAGTCCCCACTTAGTGATGCAGCCAATCCAACTCATTCATCCATTTCAATATATGTTAACTGAACATTACCTGGAGCCAGTCACTATATAATGAACTGGGTGTAAGCAGTGAATGAAAGTCCCTCTCCTTATAAAATATATATAAAACAACAAAGAGGCAAAACTGGACAGCTGCATGTAAGAGAATGAAACTGAATCACTGTCTAACACCATACATAAAAGTTAACTCAGACTGGACCAAAGACCTGAATGTAAGTCATGAAACCATAAAACACTTAGAAAAAAACACAGGCAAAAATGTCTTGGACATAAACATTAGCAACTTCTTCATGAACATATCTCCCCAGGCAAGGGAAACAGAAGCAAAAATGAACAAGTGGGACTATATCAGCTGAAAAGCTTCTGTACAGCAAAGGACACCATCAATAGAACAAAAAGGTACCCTACAGTATGGGAGAATATATTCATAAATGACAGATCCAATAAAGGGTTGACATCCAAAATATATAAAGAGCTCATGCTCCTCAACAAACAAAAAGAAAATGATCCAATTAAAAAATGGGTAGAGGAGTTGAACAGACAGTTCTCCAAAGAAGAAATTCAGATGGCCAACAGACACTTGAAAAGATGCTCCACATTGCTTGTCATCAGAGAAATGCAAATTAAAACCACAGTGAGATATCACCTCACACCAGTAAGGATTGCCACCATCCAAAAGACAAACAACAACAAATGCTGGCGAGGTTGTGGAGAAAGGGGAACCCTCCTACACTGCTGGTGGGAATGTAAATTTGTTCAACCATTGTGGAAAGCAGTACGGAGGTTCCTCAAAAAGCTCAAAATAGAAATACCGTTTGACCTGGGAATTCCACTTCTAGGAATTTACCCTAAGAATGCAGTAGCCCAGCTTGAAAAAGACAGATGCACCCCTATGTTTATCGCAGCACTATTTACAATAGCCAAGAAATGGAAGCAACCTAAGTGCCCATCAGTAGATGAATGGATAAAAAAGATGTGGTGCATATATACAATGGTATATTATTCAGCCATAAGAGGAAAACAAATCCTACCATTTGCAAGAGCATGGATGGAGCTAGAGGGTATTATGCTCAGTGAAATAAGCCAGGCAGAGAAAGACAAGTATCAAATGATTGCACTCATATGTGGAGTATAAGAACAAAGAAAAAACTGAAGGAACAAAACAGCAGCAGAATCACAGAGCCCAAGAACGGACTAATAGTTACCAAAGGGAAAGGGACTGGAGAGGATGGGTGGGAAGGGAGGGATACGGGTGGCAAAAAAGAAAGGGGGCCTTATGATTAGCATGTATAATATGGGGGGAGGGCAGGGGGAGGGCTGTGCAACACAGAGAAGACCTGTACTGAGTCTACAGCATCTTACTATGCTGATGGACAGTGACTAATGGGGTTTGTGGGAGGAACTTGGTGAAGGGGGTAGTCTAGTAAACATAATGTTCTTCACGTAATTGTACATTAATAATAACAAAATGAAAAAAAATATTTAGACAACATGATAGCTTGTAGTTTGTTTGACAAATAAATACCATTCTTTAAAAAAAAAACAAGAAAACAGGCAATTGAACATATGTCACATAGTGTTAAGTGCTATAGAAAAAGGCAGGATGGGGGTATGCAAAGCGGGGGCAAGTGTATCTCAGTGGGTCCAAGAAGATCTTCCTGACAAGGGGGTATTTTAATATTGACCTAGATTAAGCAAGAGAGGAATGAAGTCATTCTGACACCTGGGAGGTAAGGTGACAGAAGAGATGAGGGCTTATCACCTACAGCCTTGTAAACCGCGACTTCGACTTTTGCACTGAATGGTGTGTGAAACCACTGGAGGATTCAGAATAGAGGAAAGCATGATCTGCCTTACATTTTTTAAAGGTTCCCTGTGGCTACCGTTTGAAGAATAGGTTTTAAGAGGGTAATTTAGGAACAAGATCAGTTAGGATGTGACAGCAATAATTCCAAGCTACACGTGACTCCTCATTCCTTTGTTAGTCTCTCCTGAGCTGTGGTAAAAGGCAGGTATAAATCAAAATGTTGTTAAGAAGTTACCCTGTTTATAATTTGCAGATAAAGCCAACTGGATATTTTTAATGAATTGATACAGTTTCTAAGAGAAAGAGAAACCAAGGAACCCTCCAAATGTTTTACTGACCTAGGAAAGACCAGAGGAGAAGATGTTTGAGAGTGGAGAAAGGAGGTGGGTTGAGCGTCCAGAATCCAGCATGCTGTGAACACAGAACTGATGTACTTCCTTCCACTCCCCTCCAGTCATGCCTAGTTCTCAGCTGGTGGAATCCAAAGGTCTCAAGCAATGTTAAGGAGACTCACCTAGTTTATAAAACCCAGGGAGGCCAAGCTGTGCCCTCCTAAAGCACACCACCTTAAATATATTTTTAGTTCATTATTTTATCACATAGCCATTTAAAACATCAAATATATGATGTTCACCCTGAACAAAAGCACCACAGAAATCAGAGCACTTGTTTGTTCACTGGTGTTTGCATCCCACCTGTGTGCAGGGGCTGCACCAAGTAACATATCGCAGTCCATTTTAAATGAAGGTGGACCTCCCAAAACTCACCAAGCCAGACCCAGGTCTACACAGATAGCACCTATAGAGGTCACAGGGCCAAGGTACTGCAGAAGAATCAAGAGTATCTTGGATTGCCACTCAATTCTTTCACTGCTACTTTGAAACAACAACGCTAATTATTGTCCAAAATTGCCAACTCCTTTTTCCTGACAAAGCAGTCAACATGAAGATCATAAGCAATTAAAAAGCAAAACATTACCAACTCTTTTGTGAGAAAGCTGGGAGATTATGGAGCATGATTTTTCACACCAACTCTCTCCTGAGTGGATGATTCCTACAACCATGAGGAATTCCTTGGGGAAAGCAGGGTTACCAGAACAAGGTCCTAGGTGGTAACCTTTCGTGACTCCCTCTGCAGAAAAAAAGGACAGAGAGCAAGGAAACTGCTTAGAAACATCTGTTCTTCAGGGAGCCTTGCAAGTCTCACTCTAAACTCTGAGCCAACACAGCTGTGAGGGAGCAGAGGTCAAGACTTCACAGAAAGCCAGATGCTGCAGTGAGCACAGATTGTTTTACAGACATATGTGTGTATGGATATGTGTGGTGTGTAAACATATACATCGGCATGTGTGTGTATACACTGGCAAACTCCCCTCCCCACTTCCCATCCTTTTAGGTAAACTAAAGGAGGAAGGGAGGATTTCCTGTGAAAACAATGTGTAACCCTTCTCATCTGGTTAATGCCTTTAGCTGAATTCAATGTAACTAAATGAAAAAGAGAAGGAAGAAAATTCAGTGATAAGACATCTTCACAGAGGATATTCGATTTAGCTCAATTCAATTCCAAAATACTATTGTTTGCACCATTCAATCTAACTCAATTCAGTTCCTAAGTATGATATGTTGCACTGTTAGGTACTCTGTAGGATGCAGAAATAACCACAGGATGAATCAGTCTCATCTGTTTATAAGCAGTGTGACCTTGGGACAGGTACTAACTTCTCTGGTGAGATAACTTTGAGTGGGAGCATCTGCCTACTCTACCCTCTAAGGCCCTGGATTCCTAGCGGAGATACCCACAGTATGATGTAGAAAGAGCAATGGGCTGGGATTTCGTCCCAACTCTGCCACTACTCTGCTGTCATCTCACCCTGCTTCTCATCCCCAAAACCATCCCCAGAAAGAGATGGCTTCTTTATTGTGAAATGAGATGACAGGGTTAGAGGAAGCATCACAAAGTAACTATGTGGGTTCCACGTATTCAGCAGAGTGAGGCACCCGGGCAAGGGACGCCACTACTCTCCAGTCACCCCACTGCTGCCCTGGGGTAATACGAGCTCTTCTAATTTTTCGAAGAATGACTGGCTACATTCTTACATGTGACTGAGGAGTGCTTAAAATACTGTACAAGACGTACAAAACACATCTGGAAGCCTGATCCCTGCTCACATGTCCTCAGTTTGTAATTTTAGGATTGGATGACTTACAACATTTCTTTTAGTTCGGAAATGGGTGAGGGTATGGCACAGTACTGAAGAATGAAGAAATTGAATTTATTACTACAGAGCATCCATCACACACCTGACCTGATTCAAGGAGCTTTCATATAACCCAATGCAGGGAAGTCACACCTAAGTGAAAGCAAACAGAATATTACCCCATAAGAGAATGGTTGGATTGGATATAATAATTAGATATAAGAATGGTGGATATCTCTAAGAGATGGTGCTCAATTATTTCCTTTGCTTTCGATTAATGTGTATTTTATTTAGTTTCTGCCTATTACATGTCATGCATACCTACCTGTCTTTACATACCTAAAGTCTAGAGAGACAGACACTGAAAATTGAATTATAAAAACATTACCTGGATTGCAGAGTAAAGTGTAGTTTCATGGGACCATGTAATCTAGCCTGGGTGTGGGGCGTTAGCTTAGCACATTCTTTCCCATTCTTTTGTTGGCTAACTCCTACTCACTATGAAACAGAGAAACCAGTCATCCAGAAAGGAGAAATGAAGGCAGATCCCAGTCACTGAGAGATGCATACAGTGAATTAAGGGAGAGAGAGAGTGGTATGAGCTAAGAATAGAGAGGCAAGCCTGGGTGAGATGAAGCGTGGTTTTCTAGAATACGTTACAACTTTACTTATAAGTCAATAGGAAGCCATTGAAAGTTTTAAGCAGTTTTTAGATTGCGATTTGTTCTTTTCACTCTGAGGAGACTTGTCCTCATAGTCCCAGTGGGAGAAGATGGTTGTGGGAGCCCGGCCTATGGCCAAGGCTGAGCCCCACTCTAGCTGGACAATGCCCTAAAGATGCCGCCTGCTTCCTGCTCATTACCCTTTCCCCTCTTCCCTCTTGGGGATTGGCCCAGCAGACTTCCGTACCCGTGCACAGCTCGTGCTGCCCACTTAGAGTGGCGCATGACACCTATCCGCTTAAAGGTCACACATGATACTGTCCCGGATTGGTTGGGTGACTGAATATAAGAGAGCCCGCCGGGAGGGAGAGGCGCTTCCCGACAACTGCTGTAACCGCCACGAGAGATTAGACAATAAAGCCTAGAGAAGAATCAAGACCTTGGGCGTGTTGCTTCGGTCCCTGAAGGGTCGCGACAAGTGGTGCCGAAACCCGGGAATCGCTAAACCTCGTTGCAACCTGATCCGCTGACCCTGGCGCCTGCCGATGAAGTAGAGCTTGTAACTCTTCAGGAACGTCGCTGGATGCCGTTCGGTCGGCTGGCCAGACCGGGAGAGGGAACCGAGGAGGGTGAGTGGATCGGCGAGCAAACTGAAAGTATACGTGGCAGGGCAGACAACAGGCAGTTGCGGTGGGTGTTTATGTATAGTGTGTGTGTCCTGTTAGTGTTTGTGACATTGTTTATTATAATATATGGAATGAGGAGGCGCCAGTGAAGGTTCGCGGAGCAGCGACGAAATCAAAAGGTTCGCAGAGTGGCGACGAAATCAAAAGGTTCGCGGAATTAGCAATGTAGTCCATCTAAATCATAACTAGGATACTTGCCCCTTTAGAGAGAGGATGGGGACGGAGGCCTCTAGGGTTAGGGCCGAGGAACCTCTGAAAGCACTCCTTAGAGCTAATGGAACCCCTTTGAAAACGAAGACTGCCAGGGCATTCCTGAACACTATAGAGAATCATGCCCCATGGTCCTTAGATGAAGGAAAAATCACCAGCCCTTTATGGGACAGGCTGGGGGATGACCTACTCCGGGCAGACAAGAGGGAGCCCCTTCCACCAGGGACAATCCCTATTTGGGGTCGAGTAAAAAATTGCCTGAAGGGCCAGAAGCCAAGCTGCCGAGAGGCCATCCAAGAGGGGGAGGAAATATTAGAGGAAGTACGAGAAGAGCGTGCCTCCGCAAAGGCATTGGAAGGGGGATCTGAACAGGGACTGCCATCTGATGAGGATAAAGACGGGGAACTTTCGGTGGACGAGCTAGAGAACAGGTTTAATAGCAGAGTTAAACTAACCACAGAGACTTTTTACAGTGAGCAGTCTAATGCCATAATGAAAAAACAGGGGTATGCGGGCACTAGAGGACTACGGAAGGATCTCCAAGGGAAAGAACAACCAATCCTTTTAGCAGGGAGACTGCCCAAAGGGCCCGGAGGACCAGGATTGGGTTTTTCTTCGGGGCCACTGAGGGAAAACAGCCTATAGAAATAACATGGCAGTCAAAAAGGCCCATGTGGGTACCTCAGTGGCCCCTCACCAAAGAAAAGAAGGAAGCAGCCCACACTTTAGTACAAGAACAGATAGCAGCTGGTCACCTCCAGCCCTCTACCTCACCATGGAACACACCTATTTTTGTAATTAGGAAAAAGTCTGGCAAGTGGAAATTACTCCATAATCTCAGGGCAGTGAACAGACAGATGGAGCTTATGGGACCTGTACAATTAGGCCTTCCTCTCCCTGTGGCCCTGCCCAGAGGATGGAATTCAATAATGATAGATATGAAAGACTGTTTCTGTCAAAGGTTTACTGCCACAGGGCATGGCTAATAGCCCCACCATGTGTATGTAAAGAAGGCCTTATAAACTGTCAGGAAACAGTTTCCCCTGATAATCATCTATCATTATATGGATGACATCCTTTTGTGTCATGAGAGCAGCAGGGAGCTAGAGACAACCCTTAGGGTCAGGGTATGGTGGAATGCACCCACCTCACCCTCAAGAATGCCTTATATAAACAAAAAGGGGGAATAGGAGAAGATTTTAGAACACTGGACAAAAATGGCTGCAGTGCAGCAGAGTGGCACGGCCAACAATCCAATCCAAAACACATGCCTAAAGTTTTGTGGAAGGCTGTGTTCGAAGGAACATGGAAAGACCCGGACCCAGTGATAATCTGGACCCGAGGCTCAGTTTGGGTTTTTCCACAGGACCAGCAGAACCCAGTTTGGGTGCCTGAACATCTGATACGCAGAGTGGAAAACCTCGGAGCGGAGGTACAAGATGATCGCACTGCTTCTGCTCCTGCCGTGGATCCTACAGCAGGCGACGGCGGAGCCGAGCTGCAGCTGCAGCCACCACCACGCTGACTATGTCTGTCCCAGGCCACTGAACCTTCTTCAAGAACAATTGGACCTCTTGGGGGAGGTTTTGTCTGTGGGCTGCGTATATGAGGGTGTATTACTGGTATTCCTTTTCATAATTATTCTAAAGCTGCCAACTTGTCCAGACAGTTAGGCAAGATGTTAAATGCCACCAAAGCCTGGTCAGGTGTAGGTGTCATAGGAATCTTGCTAATTGTGGGCCTCTCCTGCTTGGGAGGAAAGTCTGTTACAAAAACAGCAATGGGGAGAACGGAAGGTCCTGTTGCAGGCCATGGCAGCGCTAGAGGAAGGCATCTCCTCTAGAGTATGGCTTATGCTGGATCAGTAGTCAACGACGGGTAAGATCGGGAGCTGCGCATATCAACCTAAGACAGGGCGCAGACCTAAGCTGTCTGTTGCCTGAGGACGGGTAAGAATACCGCAGACTCCGGACGACCTAAGACAGGCATGATCCCGACAGCCCTTTGGTTATAAAACAATAAAGGGGGAGATGTGGGGGCCCGGCCTACGGCCGAGGCTGAGCCCCACTTTAACTGGACAACACCCTAAAGATGGCGCCTGCTTCCTGCTCACCACCCTTTCCCCTCTTCCCTGTTGGGGATTGGCCCAGCAGACTTCCGTACCCGTGCACAGCTGGTGCTGCCCGCTTAGAGTGGCGCGTGACACCTATCCGCTTAAAGGTCACGCATGATACTGTCCCGGATTGGTTGGGTGACTGAATATAAGGGAGCCCGCCGGGAGGGAGAGGAGCTTCCCGACAACTGCTGTAACCGCCGCGAGAGATTAGACAATAAAGCCTAGAGAAGAATCAAGACCTTGGGCGTGTTTCTTCGGTCCCTGAAGGGTCGCGACAATGGTGGTTTGGTCTAGGATGATTATGATGAAAGTGGGAAGAAATGAGTGATTTTCAGAAATATTTAAATTTGCAATTTTTATATTAGAGTCCAACCTAACCATAGTGTGTGTTTCACAATTTGGGTAGCTTGATTTCATGTAGTATCATATTCCACATTCTTCTGCATTTCCAACATACAATATTCCCTCAATTAAAATATTAGACAACTTAGTGGATGCTATGGCTATGGAATCTAACGTCCGATAGTTTCTTCAAACTGCTCTTCTTTATTCAATGACATTTTCTTCTCCTCATGTTTTACCTTCTCAGCTATCAATTCACTGGAATCTTTAACGTGAAAATTTGAAGTGGGCAGAGTGTCTTTTTCCTTTTTGTGTTAGACTTCATTCAACATCAACAACTTGGGTCTCATATATCACAAAGTTTTATACTAAATTCCTTGTTTTAATTTACTTAGAACACTATCATTAGGGCCAAAGTGAATATAATTTTGGAAAAAGCCAGAAACAAATTAGAGAAACAGACTTTTTCCCCATAATCAGGATCAGCCCTCTACTTCAATGCCTACCTCTCTGTTATAGTCTTCCTTAGCTTAATTTTTACATAGGATGAGTTCATTCCCACGAGAGCCCTCAGTTGTTCCTGAGTATAAGATTTTTGGTATGACTGTGTTCTCCATATTTCCCTAGGTCTTCAGCAGGGTTCACAAGGCAGGCTTAAGCTAAGCCCCCACCACTCAGGTATATGACAATCAGAAGCCTTATCTACTTTCAACACATATTCCTGAAGAAAGACATCACATTTATATAATTAGGTTGAGTGTTGCATTTTATATTCAGCTTTACATAATGGGGGAAAATTATGAAATGAATCAAAAAGATTATTGAATATCCTGTCTTACTCAGCTTGCAGATGATCTCAGTCTTTCATTATCTTGGAGCTATTTTGCAATCCTATAAATGATAAAGAACTGGTAGTAAGACTAAGGGTTTTTGTCCATTGAAGTAGAAACTGTATTCAGTGGAATGCAATTGATTATTGCCTATGGATACTGAACAATTTTACCAGTTTTTTATCTGTTTGTTATTTTATTTTGCAGTATTCTTGATGTTTATTATATTTTGTGCTCTTTGGATTCATCTCTGGACAGGTCATAACATCTTATTAACTAATGAGTTAATTAAAATCTGTAACCCATGTTCATTTTATATATGTATGAAAGTGGCTATTTTACCATTAAAAACATCTTTTAATAGTGACTGTCCATTTGCACTTCTTCTTACTTCTATATAGGATGACTTTGATTTGGACTCCAAATATTTTCTAGTTTCTGGCTAAAACCTAACCAAACTAAGGTAGGGCAGAATCGTATATGACAAAGAAGAGTTCAGGGTCACTTTGTTCCGCTGTATCATTGAGTTTAGTTTGTTTTGGAGCTTTTTTTCACTCCTCCCTCCAAATCTCTAGAATAGGGGTTGGAAAAAATTTTTCTATGAAAGGCAGGTAGTAAGAGTTTTTGGTTTCGTTGACCATAAAACTACTTGGCTCTGCCATTAAAGTCCAAAAAAAGTCATGAACAATATCTTAACAGATGAACAGACCCTGGCCCAATAAAACTTCATTCACAAAAACAGGCCGTGAGCACAGTGTGAGCCACCCCTGCTCTAGGGTATCTGTCTCTTGAATTTCATGCTTCAAAGACAAGTTGCTACTGCCCTTCAATTGGGAAATCTTAAACACACTTTGGAGGAAGAGATTGAAACATGCTCAGTTATACAAACACCCCTAAAGAGTGTGGTTTTGTAGGAAATGAAAGTAACTGTAAGATCTATTATTTTATTTTAACGTGGTACTCATCAGTAAAACACAGTGACTCTTCTTTCAACCCAAAATGCCCTGTTTCATTATGGCTGTGGATTAATGAGGTATAAAATGTACTAAGTGTTTTCTCTCTCATTTATCATAAACATATCTGTTGACCTGAACCTTGTAATGGATGTACAAACAATCTTGTAGCTCATACTAGAGACAGAACGTTTATTAGAGAAAGGAGCAGCAAAGTGAAAGAGGGAAGAAGAAACATATCACACAATTATCCATTTCTGAATAAAGGCACCTCTGTTTTGATTCGTTATGTATTTCTGTGTTCTTTTTTCTGGGTACATTTTTCTTTCATATGGTTGTGATGATGTCATATTTATAATTTTGTATATTTTCTTTCAGTAACAAGTATTTTCCATATTACAAGATTCCCATTGTAAAGTTTTAAGTGATAAAATGTCCCCTTTTTATGGATGTACAGTTTATTTACTATTCTCCTACTCCTGAACATTAAAGATTTATTTATTTTTAATCATCATAATGTTGAAATAAATATACTAGTATTCATTTTCCTATCACCTTTAATAGTTATGAGTGCCAGCTGTAGACTTACTGAAACCAAGAGTGTGGATATTTTAAGTTCATATGAAACAGCGAAGATAAGCATATGGCACAAAATTCTACATGAGAGAAATTTAACTTTTTTTTTACACTGTAAAATACATTGGCCTAGGGAGAAATGTACAGAAAAATATAATTCCATATTCCTGACCAACAACAATAACCCAAAGATAGTGAACCTTACCAATCTCTCAGATGGCTTTTCAGAATTCTAATGTTCATAGAAATATCTATGCAACATCCTTTAAAAACCCCAAATAAGATACGGTTTTCACGCCTTGATCAAAGCACTAAGAAACTATTTAATTACTCCCTTAGTGAAACAAATTAAGGCGATTTCCAATGTTTTGCTATGACCACAATGGTGCAGTGAAAACCTTTGTTTACATTCCTTAGACAATTCAACAGAATATAGCTGGACCATAAATTCCTAGAAGTCAATTGCTTGGTCCAATTTTAAGAGCAATTGCCAAATCGTCCTCCAGAGAGGATGTGCCAATCTATATCCTAGGGGAGAGATCTTAAATCATTTAAACAAAGTAACATCTGTTGAGTTTCCAATATGTACATTATTTTTGCTAAACTCAAGGAACACAGGGGTGAAATGATGAGGTCCCTAGGCTATTAGAACACAGGTAGGCAAACTGTAGCCTACAGGCCATATCCAGCCAGCCTCCTGTTTTTGTAAATGTTTTTGCACATAGGAATGAGACCCATTTAGGACTTCTAACCTTCATAATATAAGATAATAACACTTGGTGTTTTAAGCCACTATGTTTGTGTCAATAAGCTACCATAGTCATAGGAAACTAATATAGGGACTAAAGAAATAATGAAATTATTACTGCTACTCCTTGTTATATCTAGGTTGCATATAAGTTAAGGTACCACATGGCCTATTATGTGAGAATGAAAATTCTCCTAGCAAGATATATATGCATTATATTTTAGCATTCAGTAAATTTGTCTGTATCTTCAAAAGGACCAGTTCCATAATTCTTGCAAAATGGATTGGGCTATTTGCTTTAAAATTTAATCTGCTACTAGGAAAGGGGCCTCTTCTGACTCAGTCGGCCTCATTCTGTTTCTGCTGAAGGTTCCAAAACAGTTTTCCAAGCCAAAGATATGACCAAAGAGAAGTGAGAAGGCCCACCATTAAATTGTTTTTGGCATGGCATCATCCCCTTTTATGAGGTTGGGTGACTTCTTACTTGTAAAGCACAGTGTTGAAACCATCTGAGTCCTGGGAACTAAGGACAAGCAAACCTCTGGGTCTGGATTTAGTGGAGGAACATTTCATTAATTTATAAACTGTCTGGTTTTCTTCCAGAGACAAAGCACATAGAGGCAATGGTTAACAGCAAAATACCTGAATTAGCTGTTAATTTGGTAGAAAACAGAAGATAATCTCCAGGTCTTCCCTAGCAGTCTCAGCTTTAAATTGTTACCAACAGAATAAATGGGAGATATTTCTTACATTGTGTTCTTAGAAAAATATGTATTTTAAGCAAAAATCAGAGTCCTCTCCTATTCAATTCCAAACTCTCAGCCTAAGAGGGACCCTCCGTGACCTGGCTGTGGGTACACATTTTATACATAGACATACAACTTTCATATATTTGTAAGGTCCATTCACTTTATTTAGGGCTCATCTTTTGACTTCAAGAGTCTATTGTAGCTAATAAAAAGGGAGAAGATTGCTTATTTTCTTTTTGCATTCTTGCTATACAAACCACAAATTCCCTCAAAGCATGCTTTTGGACAACTCAGAAAGTGAGGGAATGTTTTTTTTTCTAAAGGCACAAAAATACCACCTTAAGGACTTTTCTTGCTCTACATGTAGCTTTAACACAGTTCCTTCCTAGCATATCTGGCTATCAACACTACCACCATCCCTGCTACTTATACACATTTTTTACAGTATCACTCTTCCTTTGAAAATACCTGTCCCAGTCTTAACACTTTCCCCATCAACCCTATAACCCACAACCTTCCCTCCATAATATGGTCATCCCTACACTTTGTCTAGGGTTGAAAGGTCACCCTGAAAGAATGTCTCAGGATTCCAGTGGCCCAATCCTCCTAACTACTGAATTTGTGTATGTTTACATTTGCACTGCTCCAGAGATAACTGGACACCTCATTTGTCCAGGTTCATGTGCATATACTATTGCAAAGGGTCTTAACTTTGCTATTACTCACTAGCATAACATGGTGAGTTTACATCTCACCATGTCAAAATAGAGGGTTTTACAACCCTTTATTCATTTCCCATTTACACAGCCCAAAGTAGCAGATAATAGAGATTATGCTTCTTTTACTACTCCAGTTCCATAGCTCATGAAACCGTATTACAGTTCTGAGACATTCAACTGTGTAATACATTAGCTGTGAGCCTTGCACATGGTACATATACAGTAAGGTTTACTTTGATTATTTTTCCTTCTCTATACATTCCTTACAGTGAGAAGGGGAACTTCAGGGTCTTCTCTATATGATTTTTTTCAGTTGCTGTAAGAAATCCGTACCCCAACTTAAAAACCTAACACAAATACAATGGAGGTTCATGTCTTAATCATGTAACAGTATATAAGCATTCCTGGTGGGGCAGGTGGCCTCCTGCAAGATTCAGAGACCTAAAGCTGTTCCATCCTGAGTCTGAGTTGTCAGATTGGGCCTCAGAATCTTCTGCCTTCACTAGGCAGGTAGAGAAGAGCAGGTGGAAAAGGGACATCCACCTCTCAATCAACGTGGCCTGCAGGCCACATCTCTTCTGTTCTTTTCCATTGACAGGAACTAGTCACTTGGCATCACCTAGATGCAAGGAAGACTGGAAAATCTAGTTTCTGAATGTGCAGCCACTTCCTAGCAACAGGTCTAAATATTAAAGATCTTTGAAGATCAGCTATTCTCTGCATAGAATTCAACTATCATTTAACATAAGCATGTTTGTGTATATGCACATAAACACATCTCATACAGGATTGTTTTTATATTTCTCAACCATATATCACTATGGCAAAAAGCAATGTGTTTTATTTTACAGGCAACATATAAAACCTTGAAACTCATCCAAACCTATAATTATCTGATAAACTCTTTTCCTCAATTCAGGATATGAAATATGTTCACATCTGTTGTAGATTCATTTACTGGACTTGATTCTTCATGTCTTTGCCATAAAAGTTTTTATTCCTCTACAGGAGGAATATGCTTTCCTGCCCCTTCACTTTGAGATCAGCCATGTAACATCTTTGGTTAACAGGATGTTAGAAAACATGAGAGAGGCAAGGGCTTATGGTATACTTCTACATTTGAATATTTGCTCTGGCACCTCTACCACCACCGTTCAAAAAACATGGACAGCTGGCCTGATGCTCCAAGAAAGATAAGACATAGAACACAGCTGCCGCAGCTGCCACAGACACCCACATTAGAAGCAGAGCGGCCTAGCAGAGCCAGCCAAACTCTAGTGAGCGCATAAATCTGTGAGGATGCTTATTACTAAGTGCTACTGAAATACCAAGATGGTTTGTTATAGACCATTACTGTGGCTATCAGTTCACTGATACAATGCATTTCGGTTGTAAACTTTTTTGTTCAAGATCTATGATCCCCACATTGTTACAAAAATCACTTTCTTTTTCTCCGGGAGGTATTCTCCCCTCTGAATTTTTCAAGAACATTTGGACTTTCGTGGTTTAAGTGGTGATGGATTAGTTGTCCTTTCAAATGTAGGTAATAAGACTCTGTAGAGTGAGGTCTGCCCACTACAGCTGGTGCTGCCTGCTGCCATCAGTTGCTGCTGAGGACAACCAGCACTATCCTGAAAATATCTGTGGTAGTATTTTTGGTGGAGATTCCTGTACTGACCATATGATTCTTGAGGTTTGGGTTTTAAGAGTATTCATTGTTCCTCACACTTCCCTCCTTAACGTTGTTCCTCAAGCATACCTCCACCTCAGTGCAGCAATAACTTCAGCACATTATAGCTGGCATACTCCCAAAATCTTTGGGCCCATGCCTGATACATTGTCTACAATGAAGACTCATTATACTTTTTTGGGGCATTTTCTGCCAGTTAAGTCCATTCCAAATCATCAGAGAGCCTCTAATAATGGGGGAGATGAATGTAAAGGAGATTCTGATATTCATCTTCCTTGAAGTCATTGCTCTTTGCACATTCTATCCAGCCTTCTCCAAATTCTCGCTCTTATGAGCAAAGAATAGTTTTGAGATTTTGTATTTTTTTTCAGGCCACAAAAGTTTTGTTATATCCTTCCTCCAGTGCATTTATGTACCTGCTCACTATATCTAACATTCTCTTTTAAATATTATTTAAGGGAAAATCATTCAGGAGAAAGAACTGTAATGTGGAAGGATTTAGGGTTAACAGAATGTCAGGGCTTGTTGTCATATTGCTTGCAAATTATCAGCCAAAGTCTTCAGCCAAAGAGCTTGCAGATATATTTTCCTAGGCCAGAAAATGTCTTAGGTAGGGAATGGCTTTTTGATTTTAAATATCTGTCATGTCCAGTTGCTTTACAGCAGACAGCTTCTCTGTTTGGTAGTTTCACCCTTCCTCTATCTGTATGTATCTAAAGACATTTGAATTCAGGATCTCTGTTAGAGAATAGCCCTCTCTTTTCAAAGATGAGGAAAGTGAGGTCCAACTTGATGATGTGGTTTATTTGCTGATTGGCGGAGTCAAAGGTGGAATCTCAGCCTCTGAACTTTAAGCCTTGGACATTGGGATTCAGAACTCAAGCATATTAAAAAATGAATTGACATGAGTTGAGCTCTAAAGCTATTAGTCTCATTCCAAAGTAAAAGTCAGTGTGTCCAGGTGTCAGGCAGGAGGCTAGATTGCAGAGATAATGGAATAGCTATGGTCAGAATAGAGCCAAATAGGCCAATGGGAAGAGAAATAGGACTCTCCACTTTCTCCTCCAGGATTGAACAGATGCTAAGGGACAGTAAATGTTTCCTTTCTGGAGTTAACTCTGAATGAATGAACTAAAGGTGCCAAAAATATAGATGAAAGGAGAAACATGTAGACATTAAAACTGTCTCTCTTTGCCCAAGTAAAACAGATGGCTGGAGAAAAGTCAAAGAAGCTGGGTTGAAAACAAAATGGGGGATCCCACGGGACAGAGATGCTGTCTTACTGACTAGTTTTGGAAAATGTTCCACAATTAAAAAAGTTGATTCAGATCATCCTTCCTGGGGTCTGCTATTAAACTGGCTGAATGAGGACGTAGGTAAAGAGACTGCCAGCGGAGCCAGTGAATCGAAAAGAAAGCAAGAATAATAATAGATGCCAAGGGAAATGGGAACGAGAAACCAAGAATTCCTTGTATCAGTGATTCCTGTTTGATAAGAGAAAGAGGAAAAACAATTCAAAATCAGTGGCCACTCACCAAGTGGGAGAGGGAGAGAAAACAAGAAACAGTATTATTTACCCCAATTTACCCCAATATGTAAATACCATGTATCTTGGCATCTCAATGGGAGGTAGATTGGGAGATAGGAAGTACAGGGAATGGAAAGGCATATGGGTGAACAGGGCTTTCTTCTTCCACAGGAAAGGAGTGGTGATGGCCAGTGGTATCAGTCTTTGTGATTAAGGCTTCAGGGTCATTGATCCAGCAGGTCAGAGCTGGTGGAAGAGTCAAGACTACTGAGATCTCCAAGGAGCAGTACCTTTTGGAAGTTGGGGTGGGGGCAAGATTGAAGAAGAGTGCTAGTTCATAGCTGGGGAGAGAAGGAGGGAGAGGAGCACAGAGTCCAGGCTCTAGATAACAGAGAAGGTGCTAGAGAGGGATGACTGGGTGGTTGAAAGATCAGGAATCCACACTAGTTAGCTGAAGTAAAGACCAGGACTCCAGATAAGAACTAGATTCATCAGAAGGGATTGGGACAGAAACTCAGGTACTCACTCTGCCCCCAAACCATAGGGAGTAGAGTGTAAGTGCAAGCCTGGTGGCCTGTTGTAAAAACTGACCTACAGATGTATTTCATTTGGTACCTAAGATTTTTCAATATGTGGGGACTTTACCAACATCTCAGAATCAGGACGTTTCCATACAAAAAAAATTTGAACTTCTAGTTTCTCTTTAAAAAATAGAAAATCAAGCAACACTGGTCATGTGATTTCTGGGGCACCAATAAATAACATTTCTTTATTTCTTACTTGAGTTTATGAATAAATTGAAGAATGAAAATGATCAGGGCAGATGAAATCAAAATATCTCACTTACTACTGACAAAGTCTAAGATTTAAGATGTGGCTTAGTGAGCAGAAACAACAGGCTTCTTATTAACAAACTCCAAGAAATGTCAGGTCTCTCCCCCGTCACAGGCAGCACTGGACTGCTGCAGGCCTTCTCACCTGGGGCCTGACTGTAACACTTGGCATGTGGAGGAGCAAGTCAAAGCATGCACCTTCTCACACAGGCAAATGCCAGAGACACACGGCAGGAAAGAGGCTGGGCTGTCAAGTCCAGGTCCTCCTCCAAATTTAACTAACTTCATCAGTCACTTATCTCTGCATAGGAGTGGATGACAGCATGGAGAGAGGTCCGGAGGTCCCCCCACTTAGAAAAAGGGGAAAGAGGCTCCCTGTCTACCCATGGGCCTGTTCCTCCTGTGGCAACAATAGCTCCCAAATCTGTGGTCATTGACCATGGGGTTTTTCACGTCATCATACGTCCTACTACTTGTTCCTATCATAGCCAGCTTGCTTCACTCATTTACATGACCTGCCTTGCTCCACTAATACCTGTTTGCAAATGTAAGTACTGTGAGGTATCTATGTGGTCATCACACCACACAATTGGGTAGTGAAGTAAAATGGTTCCAGCTCCAACCTCTTGTGAGTAGGACCTAAAAACAAGAAAAGAGAGCCTATAGGTTTGTGATCTTCAGCACAGGCAGCTGAAATGGACTGAGCTGAGCGGGTATATATGGCATAGCTATATTTTACACTCAGAATCTACGTACATGAGAATAATTAATGCTACTGGAAATGGGGCCACAAGTATATTGGAGAAACACAAAACTTTAGGCAGAAAGCAGAAGGCAGATGAGGAGGGGAAAAAGAAAATAGAAGGCCCTCTTTATACTTGCCTTCTCATGGCCCTTACCCTACTGCGTCCTAATGGCCTCCATGTTTATCTCACCTATGATTCCATTCTACATGGTGTGCACACAGGGAAATACACGAACATAAAAATCAAGGAAGATGACTTAAGGAAGAAGCTGTTTAGGATAAAAGGAAACATTTATCAATTAGGAGGTTATTGTTGGTCATGTATCGGAAGGGGCGAGAAAGAAGATAGAGGATAGCATCTTACACAAGCTATAATTTCTTTGCAAGACCTCCCTTGATCTTCCCACCATCCTAACCCAAAGCAAACTGAGCAAACCCTCATCTGTGGTCCACTGTTGCTTACGTCATACAAATATTTACCACACAGTATAATTTACTAAAGAGAATAAAGTAAATGGTGCCTGACATATTAAAAATAGACACACTCCTCTTAAAAATTCACATTCAGGAGGAGGGATACAGACAACACACAAATAACAGATGAAGATAGCAGGTTGTTATAAATGTTTTGAGGCAAACTACAGGGAAACTTTTGAACACAGAAATAATATTCTTTGACCATGTTCTATTGCCCTTCTGATAACAGATGCTAGGAGGAAAGACTGGAAGCTGACAGACCAGTCAGGAAATGATTACAAAAGGTAATAGTGGCTCAAACCATGCTGACAGTCGTGGACATAATTAGAAGAGGTTGGATTTTTTTTTAATATATTTTTTGGAAGGATAATGGGATTTGCTGATGGTTTGGGTGAGGATTATAAGAAAAAGTCTTAGTCAAGGATCCTAAGATCCCAGGCGGGGCAGATAGTTGAACAGAGCGTCCAATTACTGAGCAAGGGAAGAATGTGACTGGAAGGATTTGGTAATTAACTGTTTTCTTGTCTACTTTCTGCACTATATATTGCAGACTCCTCCACGACAGAAGCTTTATCTTCTTTCTCTTCACATCCACAGCACCTAGCACAGTGTTCGATCCAAAGGGGGTGCTCATCCTTTTTCTTAATATTGAATGAATGAATGAATGAATGACTTGGAAATACACAATAATACTTTTTCATTCTTGAATTCTCAACACTCTAGGCTCCCTTGGAGGTGTAGATTTTATCACCACTGAATCCCCAGCATCTAAAATCAACCCAGCACAAATGTTGCAGGATAGATTCTTGTTCGGTTCTTACTAATGTGTCTGGTCTTTGTATCTGGTTCTGGTTAGTCTGAAGGAATTAAAAGAGTAAATGAATATGGGTTTTTGGTGTACATTTTTATCACTTAAATTGATGAAAAGTTGCTTTGGAAAACAAAATCCATATTTCTTATTACCGACTGAAGTCCTGAATACTGGCAAACCTAACAGTTTCAAATATCAAAATTTCTCCTTGAACATTTGGTCATTACATGTGCTTTTCCCATTTTATGAGAATTTCATTTAGAAAGTCACTAGAATGTCAAGGAATACTTCCAAGCACTGAAAACGTGTTCCTGTGGTTTAAAAGAACAGATATCTGGCTCTGTATTTAAATCTTATTAAGATGCTAAACAAATTATTTATTGAACTGATTCTAATTTTCTATAGTTTAAAAATCACTTTTAAACATCCATCTTTGTCCTGGACAGTTGCCAAAACTAGCAAATGCATCTTATCTGGGGAACAAGTTGCCACTTCTTTCTTCAGATTCCCTTTCAACCCTGGAGATTGGTTCCCACATGGTGAGGAGCCGAAAGTCAGACCTGTCCTTGAATCGGCCTTTTATCATTGGGCAGATTTTCAAAATGGCCCATTTCAGAGCACCACAATCTGTGTAAATGAGTTTTGGAACTGAGGTTTACTCCCTTTGAGAGACTAATAATGCATTTAAATGCCCTGAGGTTAAAAGAAATCAACTTTAAATCCAGTGCTTCACAAACCCACATGACTACAGAATGCTTTTATAATGGGTCATCATTAACAGGTTGTGGGAACAGGGGGTTAGAAGGTCCAGCTCTGTGAGTGCTCTCCTAGAAGCAGGCTGAGCTAGACAGAAGGCCCTCTTTTCTCATAAGTTCAAATTCTCTGGACTCCTTCCCTTCAGGAACTCTTCCCTGGAGAAAATGAGAACTCTAGGCTAGGCGCGGGGGCCTGCCAGAATGGGATAGCAGGATAGTAGGGAAAAGGGTTGACTTGAAATATGCGTCAAGCTTTTGTCTTGGCTCTGTCACTTGCTACTTATGTGGTTTTTTAGTAGTTCTTTTATATTATCTGACTCAGTTTTCACATTTAAAAACTAGGAATGATAAGATATACCCTACTCTGGGAAGGGAGGGATAAGGGGAAAATGGGATATTATGATTAGCACACATAATGTAGCAGAGGGGGGAACACAGGAAAGGCAGTATATACAGAGAAGACAAGTAGTGATTGTACAGCATCTTACTACACTGATGGACAGTGACTGTAATGGGGTATGTGGTGGGGACTTGATAATAGGGGGAGTCTAGTTACCATAATGTTGCTCAAGTAATTGTAATTATGTATTAATGATATCAAAATAAAAAAATACCCTACTCATCACACATGATTGCTAAGAGAATTAAGTTTACAGAATTACATAAGATAAATGTATAAAGTGCTACAGAGTATACAAATATAAAGCATAATTGTAAAATTCCCAGAGGGTTTCTCTTTATCAACACTGTTCAATAGAGATATAATGTGAGCCACATATGTAATTTTAATTTCCAAGTATCTACATTTGATAGGTAAAAAGAGGTGAAATTCATTCTAACAATAAATGTCATTTAACCCAACATATCCAAAATATTAATATAAGCTAAGCAATATAGTCAGTTTAAAAATAATGAAATATTTTACATTCTGATTTTTTTGTAGCAGGTCTTTGATATCCACTGTGAGTTTTATACCTATAGTACATCTCAATTCAGACTAGCACATTTCAAGTGCTCAATAGTACATTTTGCGAGTGTGACTAATAGCACAACTCTATACAAAATCTTTATCTGCCGACAGCCAGTGCACTTGTTCTAGCAGATATTAAAAAGCACCACCATGAATATTTTCAAAACTCCTAACTGATAATCAATTTTAACTCCTCCTATCTCCCCAGTTAGCCCTGACACAGGGCTGGAAATCACATAGTTTCCAGTTTCTTGGTAATTTTAAAAAGTATCCCTACCCATGAATATTTTTACCCCTCTTAACAGATATTCAATTTTAATCACTCCTATCTCCCCAGTTAGTCCTACCAAAGGCCTGGAAATCTGGAGACTGGGTAGAGAGGCAGGTGTATTAAACAGAAAAATAGGTATGAGCAGGGCCCAGCACAGCCCGTGTCTTCATTGTGTCAACGAGATCATGCCATTGTAAGATTTACCTTAGCCTGCTACAGCGAAGGCCCAGCTTGTTCTTTAACCTAACTTATGTGCTGTTTTATTCCTCCTCCTCCAGCCCCTAATCAAGTAATTTGCAATCTGGGCAGGAGACAAGCATCATGATTAATTTTCCAGAGAAGCCCAGATATAAACATCATAGTAAAAACAGGAAAGATTCCATCTTAAAGCTAAGATTGCATTTTAAAACTCAGGAAGTTAAGAAGTAAGATTCTTCACATATTCTTTAACAAACAGAAAATAACTCAGCCCACCATGGGGGCAGGGCAGGCTGTCTTGATTGATGTGCTCCCAGAGGGAAGCTGCTATCCTGGGAAGGAACCGGATAAGTAAATTTCTTGTCTTAAGTAAATTTTGCAGAATTACCTGGAGGACTGGTAATAGAAGAGACGAGACGTAATGTCTCTCATCAAAGATAAAACATCTTGGGACCACTTGACAAGTCCACACCCCTAGCCCTTTGTCACATTCCTGAAAAATCCTTGAAAGGGGGAACCCCCAGTCTTTCAGCACTCCTCTGGGGTAGCCTACACTCCCCTTTCTTCGAGTGTGCACCTTTTTGCTTTAAATAAAACTTTCTCTCAATCTTTCAGGGCACGCCTCCTCTCTGAAGTCACCCACACTTTTCCTCTTTAACTTTGTGTGGCAGGGACAAGAAACCAGGAAAATAAACAATGTCCCCCCAAACAGGTATATGATCAATTTCAACTTGCTTTTGTTACTACCTCTTCCCACACCAATAGCTGCTATTTCCCATCTCACCAGGCTCACGGAGGAAGAGCACTATTTTATGGGCTTGAACCTCTGCCATGGTGCCCTTTCGGGCCAGATGCAATTACTGGCTCTTTCTTTCATTGGCTACTTGTGAGGGCTCCCTGAAGATCCCCCACCAGGAACCTCCACCTGTAGTCTCCATGACCTAGTCAGTGCCCCCCCTCAAGTAGCTGCTACAACTCCCCTCGCAGTCCTGGAGATCCAGCATTCCTCCCCTCTGTTGGGGCCACAAGGGTCCTCCAGGCAGTGAAACTGGACAGTTGATCCCAGGTTAGTTCCTTTCCATGGTGGAAATGCAGTTTGCTCTCCAGGCTGCCCTTAGAGCAATGCAGTCACGGTTTAAGACATGAAGACTTTCTAAGCCTGACTCATTAATACTTAAGTTCACCAAACTCCAACTCTGTGAATCACTCTAAGTGATCTCCTTAAATTTTTTCCATTGGCTTAAGACAAGATAAAAGAACACTTTTCCCTGGGAGGATATAGAACAGCAGGAAAGCATAAAAGTGCCACTTTTCAAAAGAGTCATGTTGCTGCTTCATACCAGCCTAGACTTGGATAGTGGGATAAGATTGAGCAGAACTTGGGTTGCAATCTAGTTTTATGCCGCGAAGAGGCAGTCAAGCACTCGGCTTTAGGAATGGCTCTTGGCACCTATTGAATTGCTCTTTGTCTTTGGTGATTCGGGTGGACAGTGAGATATACCGGTATCTATGTATTAAAACTCTTTATAGTCATGCAAGGATAACAGAGCATTTAAACAAATTTCTAGTGTAGAGAGCTCCACCCCAGAATCTTATTTTAAACCACTGAAATACATAAACCTTTCATTTTACAACCAAGGGAAGAGGAGGAATCTGAGTAGGGGGCCATGTTGGAGGAAGAGTAAATAAGGATAATGAGAAGTATGGAATACTTTCCACCCCATTCTAATCCCTTGTGCTCCCATCCTTCTTCCCTGGTATGTACAAGGGTGTGGACCAACACATGGGTGAGATATTCTGTTGAAGACCCAGGTCCTGCACACCTGGAACCAAGTTGACAAATCTTAGTACAGAGTGGAAGAAAAGACAACTTTCTCACCCTGCTTAGGACCTAGGACCACTCTGCCATTCCAAGAACTGGTGGCCTCAAAACTGAGAGATGGCACCCCAGACATAGACACTGTTATTCCCACATGGGCATGAAAAGCAGTGGCAATGGGTCAAGCAGCCCAAACCAAATCTGAATTAAAGAGAAAGATTAAGCAGCTCCTGCCTGCTGACTACATGCTAAGGAATAAGTAAATCCTACATGCTAAGGTAGGAAGCTGAGTGGTGTGGACTAAGTTAAGAAACTTTGGGTCGTTAATATTAACATGACTACATGTGAATCCAAAACTGGAAAGGGTAGGGACATTTAGGGTATATAGGATTTTATAGTTTGCCATTAATAATAATATTAATGCAAGTAACTAAAGAATAGGTGGAGTGTTAAGCAAGTTAGATAAAAGACAAATTATAAAACTATCACTTTTAGGCATAAAATTTTGCCAAGCCTTTATCTCACTGAAGTAACCATGTAAGATTTCTTTCTTATTTTAAATGACTTATAACATAGAAAACCATTTCTAGATACAGGATTGCGTTTTTCAGTTTTTGTCCAGATATTCAACACAACACAGCAGAGCTCTGTTCTGAATCATTATGGGCAGGGATCACTAGACTCAGACACACATACATTACCCATCTATTCTAACCTTGCCTTTGATAACATTTAGATCATCTGCCTACCATCCAGGAACCAAAGGGCTTGGCAGAGAACAGAGAATGCATAGGGCACTAAACACCCTATGTGTTTGAGGAATAGGGAGAAAGAACATGAAAAAAAACAAAATGAAGAAAGAAAGAGGAGGGGCTGGCACATTTTCAGCATTAATAAACATTTTGAATAGACTACCTTTTTCTTTTTTTCTATTCAAGTATCATTGATACACAATCTTATGAAGTTTTCACATGAACAACACTGTGGTTTCAATATTCACCCATATTATCAAGTCCTCTCCCCTCCATTGTGGTCACTGCCTATCTGTGTAGTAAGATGCTATAGACAGACTACCTTTCTCTTAATGATTATTAAATATTCCTAAAACTGTAACTGTTCACCTCTTGTTTCTTTCATATTGTGTATTTCTCTGTATCTCTGAATCCCCAAACAAAAAATGTGCATAACGTCTTAAATCATTCTGAGCTTATGTCCTTCTTTTCATGTGGAATATCCTATTAGCACACAAATAAGTAATAATGAGACCAATAATTACATTTATTGAGCACTTACTATTAACAGTACTATTCTAACAGTGTGCCATTTTTTAAGTCACGGATTCTCATTCAAACCTCTGAGGCAGGTAGCATGAAATCCATTTTATAGATGAGAACACTGAGGCACAGAGTGAGTGGTTAAGTACCTTACCCAAAGTCACATGGTTGACACACTTTCATTGAATATAAGCATTTCATTGCATTTCATTTGATTATAAAAGCAATGTTATGAAGTAGGTATTATTACATAAATTTCCAGGAAACTGGGGTTTATAGAGGTCTGCCTCCAAAATCTTTGTTATTTCCATAATACAATGGTTCCTCTCATCTATGGATAATAAACACAAGCTTTTTTGTTAGACTGAAATTTGGGGGCTCTTCCACTTAATTTAGTATTATTTTTCTCTTGTATTTTTATGATGCTTTTAGTGGGCTGGCCAAATGATGACACTATGCAGGCTTAGGTTACACATTTTGTGATGTGCCTGTTGCAGTACAATGAGCCAAGGTAAATGGGTTTGTAAGAACAACTAAATTATCAATCAGTTTGTGACATCCAACTAGCATAGTTCTGACAGCATCATTGGCTGCAATAAATTTTGTATGATATCCAGTCTATGGATACATAGACAGTTTCTAATCTTTAGGTAATGTTTCCAGCTATGCTTTGAGAATCAATACCTGAGACATTGTTTAGAGCAACTGATTTCACATTTTAGTTCTCCTATTTTTAACATTTCCTTCTGAGTAAACAAGTGTTTGGCTATGAACAAGGACATTTTGGCCATTGCGCTAATAAGAGGCATGTCCCCCCAGTCCTGCAGGAGGCTGCTCTTGCCGCTTCTAGTGCATCAGCTGAAGAAATCAGACTTGACACAAACATATTCACTTTTCTAAGCTGGTTGCTTTTTTCTAGGTAACTAAAGATGACATTTTGCAGCTCAGTGTTAAAGATCAAAACAAGAAAGTGAAATCCCTGCTCAGATATTGCTTTATGTAAATTGAAAGGCTACAGATTCACCAACAATGTCCTGTGTTTTAGTCAAAGGCCAAAAATGAAATAATATATTCAGCAAAAAAGGAAAGAAAAGCCAACTATGAAAGTTTTCTAAGAGGTTACAGATAACTTGAAAGTTTAGCAAGTGCCTCTTTCCAACATTATTGTTTGAGAACTATGCTAGTGAGGGCCAATGGGCTGTGTGCACTTCAGTTAACTCCCATGGTAATTGCTGGCAGATGTATGATAGGATTTCTAGACCACATTTCAAAGCAGAAACATTTAGTTCAGTCCTGTGGATAACAATGAACTTGTGCAGCAACCGTACTTGTAGATACTGGTTTGTAATGGTGAGAGGTGAAAAGGTCCATTAAACCACAGCAGAGACCACAACTACCTCTATACCAGGACTTTGTCTTTAAGAAGTCCTATTTTTGGTGAATGGTGCCTCTCTTCTCCCATCAGTGTGCTCAAATCTTCACTCACCTTTGAACTCTTCTGCCCCTCCCTACACATTCACCATACAAGTCTTACCCAGTCTCTTTCTGTCACTCTCGTTCCCTCTCCCTGCTCCAAGATTAGGATTTCATTATATTTTTTAACAGACTTTCCTTTTTGCTGTTTTTAATAAGGTAGCTGGATTAGAGTCCTAATATTCACAATTGAACAAATATCTCTAGCTATTTTTCTGGCTTTCTAACAAAACTGTAACAATCATAAAATATTTTAAGGAGGAAAATCTACCTTTATCTTACTATCCAAACATCTCAGCACTTATACAAGTCCTCTACCAATTCTAATGTATATTCACAACTGTATATCTATATAATTAGCTCATACACATCAAACTATTTTTCTACATTTTGACTAGATACTTTTATACAAAATGGTATGTAATATAAAAATTATATTAGGCATTGCCATGTATGATTACATGATATTTATAATTTTTATTTTTAATGGTAGTACGCTATTCATAGGTTAAGGTATCCTTTTTTATTTAACCTGCTTTCTTATTATTGGATAATTAAATTGTTTTAAGTTTTTGTTACTAAAAATGACAGACCATAATTTTTCAGGACTCTTTTTTCAATAGTAGTAGGTCAGAGGACTGGATTTGTCATATAAATTGCCAAACTGCATGTCAGACTGCTGCATCAATGTATGCATTTCAAATGTGTTAGTACATGAGCTATATTTAAAAAATCAAAAGCATGACATATTTTCAATGAAATTTTTAAATTGCATATACTCCTTATAAATTCCTCATACAGTTTTTTATTTAACCATTGAAATCCTGTTTTTTAGTCTAATGAATTTTATTAATGTTTTGTGTAATGCAGAGCCAAAACCTTTATAATTTTACATAAATTTACAAGGTATAGCTTTTTGTTTCTTGCAAGTTTAAAAGTTTTGTGACTGGATCACTTGATCTTTGTTTTATTTTACTTTATTGCTTAAAATGCCGCCTCACCAGGGATCTAATAACTACTCAAAATTATTTTCTACTAATTACTCGATGATTTCATTTTACTTTATACTTAACTCCTTAATCCATTTGTAGCTTTTTTGAGGTATCTGTGGTCATATTCCATAAATGCAGAGAATCATATGTGGAGTTTTTTCCTGAACAAAAATGGGCAGAAACAACCCTAAGAGACCTACATTTAGTAGGCCTAAGACTTTAATAATAAATATGAACATAATAATGAATATACTTATTATAATTATTATTTATTAGAATAAATTAAATATAATCACATAAATATCATTAACATAATCACTATTTATTATAATGTATTACCCAATTTAGAAAAGTTGTAAATTGAGGAAGAGTAAATAAATACTAAATAGAGAATATAGTAAGTTTTGGCTCATTTTCCCCTCAAAATTGGTGGTTTGTAATTTCTTAATGAATATATAACATAACCCTTCTATTCCCCATTGCTCTTGGATATTGCTCTTCCAGATACAAATATTTCCTAAAGAAAAAGAAGTTATAATTCTGTCTATCTGGAATGTCAGTTTAGTTCCATTCATCTCTCTTATGCATGCCCCACCCCAAGTTCCTGAGATGCATAGACCTCAGACGCAAATGTCCAAAGGTCACCTCTGTGTTGCTGAGGTATGTTGTTGCAATAACCAACCACTGCAGTGTTAGCAATACTGTCTACAAATATAGAAGGAGCAAGGATGAAATTGCAGAAAGCAACTGAACTGAGAAAGACCTATGTTGAAACAGTGCTGGCTTGTTTCTTTATCCCTTAACCTTTCCAGACCTTGCACAGTGCCCATTCACAGCTGTCCTCTCCTTAATCCATAGACCCTGGCTCTCTTGGGCAGAATTCAGCCTAGAGCAGGGTGTCAAGAGAGGCCTCTCACCTGAAGAACCCAGAGTCCTGGCCACCTTTCCTATAGTGGCACACAATGAGATTTCTAAAGGCACATGTCTCCCAGATAGAGAACCTATTTCCTAGTCTGTTTGCAGTTTTGTATGGCCCTATAACTAAGTTCTCACCAGTGGAATATGAACACAAGTGATACTGGCAATCTCTGCATCCATGCTGGGAAAGGAAATCATTCGTCCTCTTCCTCTCCTTCCCATCTCATAAACTAGACCATGCAAACGACAGTGAGCCAGCTTCAACCATGCAGATGAGCACGGTATCATAGGAGACAGTACAGCAGCATGGGTGAGGCAATCTGGGCTCTTGGATGATCTCACGGAGCAGAGATACTTATCTGACCCAGATATCTCCGGGCATCCAGGAAATCATATTTTGCAGTCTTTTTGTTAGAGCAGCTCACTGAAGTACAAACTAATATACCCCCACTGTTTTTACCTGCCCTTAGCCCTCCCCCCATGATTCTGGAATCTGGCCATTTTTTCTTTTATATAGTCTCTCTATCTCTCCCCCACCCCACCACCTTCCCTCTGCCCCACTCACACACACACACACACACACACACACACACACACACACAGGAGAAATATGACCTAACACATACCACTCACTGACTGGTATTACTCTCAGTGACCTAGTCATGCTCCCATCCATCATGCTGATGATGCCATTCTCAGTACTTCAAAGATGATTTATAATTTAATAGGGCTGATGACCCAAAGAACTCTAAGATCCTCACCTACTCTTCTAGAGAGACTGCTTTCAATGATTTTCAAGGTAATTTCTATTTTCTATCTCTCAACAAAGTTAAATATTTGTACTTTCCTACATAAATAATTAAATATTTCTGGATATCCTTTCTGTTTGACTGATCCATACATTGACCTCGCTAGAGCAATAGTATACCCAGTCATTTCTTTGCCCCACTACTAGTTTTCCTACTGAAATTTTCTTCCACATCATGGTGAATTTATTTTCTTCACATCAATATCTGATTGTGTCAAACTTTTTAATAGCACTGACTTTACCTGTTACTTAAGTTCATCTATGAGTGAGGCCTATGTTTTCAACATTTCATTCCCCGCTCCCTTCTAGTAGCATGTGTCATCTTTGCCACACTGTTCTCCATACTCACAATGTCTGGCTACAATCCAAACCTCTGTCTGCATATCTTACAGGTATAGCCCAGTGTTCCTGCCTTGTAAATGGTAGTTTCTCTGAGGCCCTCAACTGAAAATAACCTATCTCCCTTTTTCATAGAGTTTTCATTTCAGACATTCATCATATTTTTTTCTCTTTCATGTTTGTGAAGTAACCTCTTAAGACAGGATGCATGAGAAGTAAGCTATATGAATCATGAATGTCTTTATTATACTCTTCAACTTGATTAATAGTTTATAGGCAAAGAGTGCCAACACTGAAATATTTTTTTCTCATAAATTTGAATAAATTGCTCTGTTAATTTCTGTATCCAGTATTGTTGATGAGAACCATATTAGTCTGAATAATGTTCTCTGGAAGTAGTGATTTGTTTTAGTCTGGAAAATTTTAGGAGCTTCTCTTAACTTTTGGAATTCTGATAAATACTGAGAATATGCCTAGGTATCTGTACCTTTTTTCAATTTATTTTGTCCAGCACAGAGGCAATCTCACAGGAAGCTCATTAATAGCATACCTTCTTATACAGATTATCAGGACACAGAAATTTTTTAAAGCCTATGTAGAAGCCACACTACTATGGAGTCATTGGAGAATGTACTCTAATATCACAGTCAAACAGCTTCTTAATTCTGTAGCCAAAATCAGAAGGACCTACTCAGCAGTACTTCCCTGGGACAGCCTATTCCACTAGCGTCCTAGAGCCCAAGTCTACCTTATTGGTGACTTTTATCATTACAAAGTTATAGGTGATGTAAATCACTCCCTGTCCTCCAGAGCAGAGGAAGAGATACGAAGAAGACATAAATAAGTAACATTAAGGATTTTTCTTTGCCTAGAAAGAAATATCAAAAATTGAGAAGTGTTCCCTCCTAATAGTCCTGAAGTAGATGGTAGGCATTTGAAGAAGAGCATCATAATATATTAACTCTGGGAAAGTCTTTCAGAGTTTTTTAAAATAAGTTTCTCACTTCCATTTTCTTTACCCTATATTTATAGTATATAGACTAATTCATTCTGATATTTTCTCATATATCCCTTGTCTATTTTGTCGCTCCATACTCTTGCAAATTTAATTGATTTAAATTACACCCCTCTAACTGGATTTTTTTCCAACCATCATAGTCTAAATCTTATATTTTTCTTGTTTCAGTATTTTCTCTTTCAAAGCATCATGCTCTTTGATAACACATTATGCTTTTAAAACATTTGAGCACTAATTTTCACTACCACTAATATAGCTCAGAATCTGCACCACATACATAAAGCATTAAAATTACGATCATTCCCCATGAGTTGGTTTTCTGCCAGTGTTTCCTGTTCTTAGAGAGTGGCTGTCAGATTTGTTTCAATCTAGTTATCTCTTATTCATCTCTTGGAATGTCACTCTCTTAGGGACACCTTTCCCACTTCCAGGTCATGTCCTACTTCACCATCAGTGTACTTCTTAGAACATCAATTGCTTGTTTATCTGTATGATGATTTGATCAGTAGTCTCTCCTACTAGACTTATCGGCAGGAATTGCATCTATTCTTGTTCAGCATGTATAGTACCCACAGCACACTATGAACTCACTAGATTCCTGTGGAATGAATGAAAGAATGCTTGTATGCATGCATGGATATACCACCTCATTTCTGTAAAACCTAAGGGGCCAGGAGTATTAGTGTGTCAAGGAAAGCTGCATTTTATCAAGAGTACTTACGATTTCTTTAGAATTTAAGTTTAAACTGCCCTTTCCAGGAATCTGTATTTGAGTGCTAAATGACGTAGAAGTGGTTAGTTATAATTGCTTTTATCTGTAACAAGATTCAGTGCTGGAAATTAGCTGCCTTTAACCCCCAAGTGCCAACCTATATAATTATCTCCTACTTGTTTTCAGAGGTAGAATATATGCTACTAAAAGGAAGAAACAATAGTAACTAATGTCTATTCTGTTGAATGCTGAAAAGTGGTAGGGAGAAAAATGAAACAGCCCCAGGAGAGTTAGCAGGGCAAGTGTTATTGTGATTAAGTTGGTTAGTTAATTAGTTTTTATACTGGGTGCTCAGGGAAGACCCATTACAGAGATGTCATTTGTACAGAAGGAAGTAAGCAAGAAGCAATGTCAACATCTGGTTTAAAAGTATTTCAGGCAGATAAAAAGATAACAAGTGCACAGACTACAAAACAAGTGCACAGAACACACAGTAAAAGCAAGGCTGGCATGGTTGAGGAATACAAATGAGACCCGTGTGGCTGAAGCAAAGTGATTAAATGTAAAAACAGTAGCTGAGTTTAGAGCAGTGGTCAGACTTCACGCCATGTGCGCCCTTTGGTAAGAATTTGGAATTTTACTCTGAACGAAATGGGAAACCACTGAACAGCATACCATTGGCGTGAAGACCAGGCAGGCACTACTTGGCCATGAAGATGTAACACTGCATTCTTAAGGAGCAGACAGTCCAATATTGGAGACAGGCATGTTGTCAAAACATTGTTCCATATGACGAATCTGTGTTAAGGCTATTTCCAGGGAGCAATTCAGAAGGTCACTGACCTGTCAGAGTAAATGATATCTAAACTGTGGAAGAAGCAAAGATGTGGAATCAATCTAATGTTCCTTTTTCACTCTCACACCTCAAATTGTTAGTGGGCCCCAATAATCAGTCTAAGACCCTTTGGATTCTTGGTCAATCTCAGGACACCCAAAGCTTATGTTAGGGACCTAAGAAGACTGGAATAGATTGCTGCTACAGTGCTGGAACCTAGTTCTCCATGTCTTCTCCAAGTTACATCATTCCTATGTCCTGACTTTCTGCCATCTGGGAGAAATCCATTTTATTTGGCTACAGTTTCTCTGATTAGCATTTCACTTCCCTCCTTATACTTGTCTTCCCCTTCATCCAGGAGAAGTCTTTCCTTGGGGCTGTCTATTAGTCAGTATTCAATCAGGGAAACAGAAACGGCTGAGTTATTTTGGGCAGAGAGGAATTTAATACAGGGGTTCATTTATAAAATATTAGAAGGGCTGAGAAATACAAGAAGAAAGTGAATGATACCCACATGTCTGTAACTGCAGGGAGCCTCTGCTTTCACTACAGATTGCAGGAGCTGGCATGCCAAATAACACTCAGGATACTGCTATGGCTCAGAAGACCCCGAGTCCATATACGTGTCAATGCCAATACCAGTAGTAGAAATAGCATCAATCTTCCTCAGGCCTTCTGATGCCATGCAACAGCTTACTACCACATGGCAATACAGTTGTCAGATAAAGTGACCAACTCATCCCCATATGACAAATACTTCTCAGGTTTTGGCATCCCTGGAAACCTTCAGTCTCAGGCAAACTGTGACTATTGATACCTAACTGGCAAGAGAATCTAGGAAATGTAGTTTTCAGGCTTCCATCCCAGGAAGAACAAAGGGGAGTAAAGCAAAGTTGCTCTGAGGCTGACTGCCAGCAGGCAGTTGTCTGACATAGTCCCTTTAAAGAAAACAGAGATGACTCAGAACCAATATGTCATCCTACTTACATGCAAGCAAAACCCATTATTTCAAACTCCTGTCGCTGTGCTACTAGTGGACATTATGGTAGAAAATATTCACACTGAGGTACTATGATGATGTAAGTCTGATCAGACTCTAACTGTAGGATTTTTGTAAGGTCATGTGAGATTGTTTTAAGTTTCACGGCACATTGCTTACACAGAGTAACTACCCAATACAGGGAATTGTTGCTACTACTGCCAACAGCAAATACGGTAACTGAGACCAGTTATATTTACTATTTTAATGAGCAAAAACAGGCTGTAAAAAAATAATGAAATGAAGGCCAAGTGGAAAAATAAAAAGGAAAACAAACTCCCTGACATCTCCAATGTCAAAGTGTAGAGAATATATTTTGTGGCTATGTCTATTCATCCTCCCAAAATGTAGTTCTACATTTTTCTAGCCTCATTTAGGACAAAGTAAACCCATCTTCCCGGGGTACTGGTGTCTATGGGCTTGGCTTATTCTAAAAGCCAAGAAATGCCTCACTCTTAATCCTCTATGCAAAAAAGGCAGAGACACTCTACTGTCAGAACACTCATAAAGAAATGGTATCATTTTAAACATTAAGGAATTTTATACCAGTTCTTGGTACCAACAGGAATTCACTGCATGTCCACTGGGAGATTATCTCTTGCTTGGCTATGATTTTGTTTGCATGGCTTTTAAAATGTCACATAAAATATATTTACTTTCCCTACTTTCATTTTATGTTATCAAGTAAACATAAGAAATTAGACTGATTGGTAGTAAAGCACTTTTAAGACAAGATGGTAGAACACAGAAATGGCTGTCCCCACACAGGAGAGCAGACAGTTCCAGGCCTCTTTTGTCTTCCATACAAAGCTGTGCAGAGAAGGCCTCTCAGACAGCAATGCCACTGACTCTCAGGATGGACCGCAGGGCTCATCCCTTAACCAGACCCTTCATCATGCATTTTTGCATTACAGTCCCTTATTCTGGCTGCCAGACGGGCACTCACAGCTTTCTAACCTGAACAGACAGAGACCGCATGTTTATCCATCCTGGAGTTGTGACATCTGATGCCCAGCTGTAACCACACCAGGTGAATGGACTCCGGAGGCATTGCTCTAGTGACCTCTCTGAGGGAACAATCCCCAGGAGGGACACAAGTCCCTCCCATATCCCAGGGGAGGAAGGCTCCAGAGAAGGGCAGCCAAGGCTGCAAGGGAGCTCAGTAAGGAAATTGTCCTGGGTGTACACATAAGATTTGAGATTATAGAAAGAACTAAAGGGTTGCTAATGAACCATTTACTTCTCAGAAAAGACAATAACAGGTTGTACACTTTCTCTTTAAGTCATGATACAATTGCTCTCCATACCCTTACGTGGAATTTAAATCTACAGGTTTCTCTTCAATTCTTTCATATGAATGTTCTGCTTAACTCCCATTGTTCACTCATTCCAATTATTCATCCATTCATTGATTCCCTCATTGGTCTTAAAGTGTGGACTGTGTCAGGCACTATGCTGGGAACTAGATATGTAAGAAAGAATTGAATATATTTCTTAAGAGGTTCTCTGTTCTCTCTCTAGTGGTGGCAGACAATAGCCAGCATGTTATTAGGATGCATTTTCACAAGCTTGTATAGAACTTTGAAATATAAGAAAGTCTTTATGAGGAAAACTTCCACTTTCCTGACACCCAGTCCAAGAGTAAACTTATGCTGGCTCCTTGACCATCAGAGGCTAATAGATCTGCCTTTTGAGAAAGTGGTAGAATAGAGGGTGGGAAAAGGCACAAATGAGGGAAGGTTGTCAGGCAAGAGGAACAGTTACTTCCCAAAGGACAGAGAAAGACTCAGCTCTCTGTTACACTGCTGGCGCTGATTAAACTTGTGGTCAACTAAATCACGACCACATCAACCTCCAAAAGTTCTAGAGAAGTTTTTACAAACTATGTCAAAACCATTCTGCCTCCCTCTTGCACTCTCTCAACTGATTTTTTTTTAACTCAAATGCTGAACTTTATGATTTTTTCCTGTTGAATTTCATCCTGTTGGATTCAATCTCCAAATCTGGTGAAATCATTATGAATTTTGCTTCTGTCATCTATTACACCAACTACTCCACCCAGCTTTAGGTCATGTGAAAATTTCACAAACATCCTCTCTTTCTGTATGCCTCTATCCAACCCATCTACCACATGGCAACCAGTGATCTTTCTAAAATCAATATCTGATCTTATTCTCCACCCACACACAATTTAAACATGGCTTGCCATCAGGACAAGTAGCCTAGCATGGAACTCAGGGACTCTCACAATTTGCCCCTTGTTTGTTTCCTCTTCAGCTCCTACCAGACATCCTCCCTGAGCTCCAAATGTACTGAACTATTCATAAGTCCTGATGACTCCATGAACACCCACTGCCAAGCGGCCTAGCTCTGCAGTTCATTTTAGGATGCACTTCTCTCTTCAGTCTCCCTGGATAATCATTCTTCATCCTTCAAGCTCAGCCACACTGTAGCTCCTCTGGGAAGCCTTCTCTGGACAAACCCACATGCACAACCTCCCACCTTGGGTTAGTTTTACAATCTCTGTGCTTCCATGATAATTTACATGTATGTCCTAATACTCCACTTCTCAGATCAGTTAAAACTCAGAGCTGGTCAAAGTCTAGTGTTCATACAATTCGCTTAGGAATCTTGTAAAATCCAGACTCTGATTAACTTGGCCTGGGATGGTGAGACCTAAATATGCATTTCCTATAAGTTCCCAGGTCATGATGATAATGCTGGTCATGGACCACACTTTGAGTAAGAAGAGCATTATTCTTGAATATTTCATTTTCAACTGTGAACTCCTTAACATTAGACCCTATCAGTTCCTCAGCTCTGAATTTCTAGAACCCAACACACTTAATGTACAAAAAAGCATTTTAGATGAATTGATCCTGTGTCATATCTAGCATTCATTTTTTAAAAATGTTGAACAGGGCTACCAGAAACTACTTTCTGTGTTGGCATCAATACAATTCCATACTTCATTCAAAGTAAACCTTGGCTTTTTTATTTTTGATTCAGAAAGTTTAAAATCAAATTGTTAAAAGAAGAGCTCTAGATAGCATCTTCTGCTTTTAGCTGGGGTGAAGTAAAGGAGCTAAATATAAGTTGGCTACAAGTAACTGTATTTTATAATACTTGCATTAGCCTTTAATCAAACCACTCTCACATATTTATTTTCTTCAATGTTAATTCACAATGCCCTGTGAAACAAGGAGTATATATTCAATGGGCACACACATGCTCCAGAACCTAACTTATTGGATTTAATTCCTGACTCTGCCACTACCCTGCTCTGTGATCTCAGGAAAGTTACATAACATCTCTGGGCTTCTCTTTCCATCTCTAAAATGAGGATAACAGCTGCTGCTTCATAGGGGTGCTTTGAGAATAAAGGTGGTAATGTACCTAAGATGCTTAGATCAGTGCCTACAGGTGTTAAGCATGATATAAGTATGAGTCATTAATTTTATGCATTCAAAATATTTGAGTGCCTGCTCTATGACACGCACTCTGGTCTGAGCATCGATTACAGTAATACACAATATAAAATTAACATCTATTTTCAAGGCATGAAGCCATGGAAAAACAGACAAACTAAGGAAACAAAAAATACTTACAAATGAAATATGTGCTGTAAAGAAGCCAAGCAGGGCTATCAAAGCCAGAAGAGGCATGGAGAACTAGGTTAAATAAGGTGGTCAGAATCAGACTAGGATGGGACCTCAAGGTGATGCCTGAGCGTGAGAAGCCAGCCAGGCCAGGGGTGCACTGAAATAACAGCATGCCAGGCAACAGGAACAGCCTCTGCCAAGAGCTGAGGTAGGAAATGTATTAATAATATTTATCTTACAGAGGATGAACTTGAGGCTAATTGAGGTTATGTTATTTTCTAATTGTTAAGTTCTAAGCCCAATCAAAGTCAAGATCACAGCCCAATTAATAAGGCTCAATATCCTGAGTAATATGGTTCTCATCACTCTACTGCACCATGTGTGGATCCATACAAAAGGGAAAATAAGACAAACGGCCAATCATTTGTTCATGAAATAAGCTCAGTGACTGCCCAGTCTCAGAGGGCCATAAATTTAAACTGGTCTCATCATTTATGCAACAGTCTGGATAGAAGATGAAGTGAAAGCTCAGGTCTTCTTTAAAAAACTGTACAGGAAAAAAATGGAAGCATTTCAAGTTTTTATTTCATTGTTACTTTCAGTGTATTAGTCAGCATTCACTAGGTTTCGCTGAAATAACAAACTGCTCCAAAATGACAGTCTTTATGAAGGCAAAATTTTATTTCTTGCCTTACATTTTGGTGATGCTTTGGTAGCAGCTCTGTTCACCCCATGGTCTAAGCTGAATGAAGGTTGAACTATGAATAATTCTCAGATGTTCTGCAAGAGTTTCACATCACTTCTACTCACACAAGGAATGTAGCTTGGCCAGACAAGTTTCATGGCCAAGTTCGACATCACAGAGGTAGAAATTGGTGGGGATAAAAAATCTCCCAGAGAGGTACAATAAATATGTGGAACAATAGTATGATCTGCTACATGCACTAAACAAAGACATTCAAAATTCACACGTGGATTTAGGATAATTCAATGGCTACTGAAATATCAAGATTTGTGTGTTTATTGCCCGCATTTGAGAGGAGTTTCTTTAAATCTGATCCATATAGTTTTCCAGCAGTTATTGAGTGTTGCTATGGACAAGACTCTGTATCTATTTCCTCTTACTCTTAAACCTATATTATTCTACCCTTAACCTCAAAGCCCCTATGTGAAAGTCTTATATGTATGTTTTTTCCAACACCATCAAGCAAGTAATTGAATTCTGATACAAACTATCTGGCATTGGTGTCAGTTCTCACAATGTAAAGCTAAGTACCACAAGAGTCCCCCACCTCAGATGCCAGTCACGAATCGAGGTGTCACCCATGCTTCTGACCCAGTGGTTTCAAATCTGAGGTTACTCATGGCCTCCTCCTTGGGTTGAATTCATTTGTTAAAGCAGCTCACAGAACTGAGAAAAACATTTACTCATGTTTGCCAGTTTATTATAAAGAGTATTATAAAGGATACAATGAACTGGGCAAGGTAGAGGCCAAGCAGTGGAGGTAGGGCTTGGAGCATCCATGCTTTCTCTGAGAGGACACCACTCCCCCGAGCTCCACGTGTTCACCAACCCAAAGCTCTCCCAATGCTGTTTCTGGGGGTTTTTGTGGAGGCTTCATTATGTGGGCATGATTGATAAAATCATTGGCCATTGGCAATTCATTCAACCTCCAGCCCTTCCCTTTACCCTGGAGTTCCGGGGTGAGGGGGAGCAGAGTGGGAGCACATAAGACTGAAAGTTCCTACCCTCTAATCACGTGGTTAATTCCCCCAGCAACCAACCCCCAAGCTTAAGTGCTTTCCAAAAGTCACCTCATTAACATAAACTCAGGTGCGCTTGAAAGGTGCTTGTTATGAATATCAAGACAATTTTATCACTTTTATCATTTAGGAAATCCTAAGGGTTTTAGGAGCTCTGTGCCAGGAATGGGGACAAAGATCAAATATGTATTTGTTGTTATAAATCACAGTATCACAGAAAGGAGGGACTGACAGGGGACCAAGCCAAAGAAGGTTTGCTTGCAGTCCACACAAAGAGGAAAGGAAGGAATCGCACCACTTATCTTAGTAATAATATGGAAGAACATATGGTTACATTTGAACTATTTTTAATACCAACATGGATAGCCTTCCCTATTTCTCTCTTTCTGCTTTTTTTTAGAATTCCTATCCAGTACCCCCATTAGTAGCAGAGCCCTACTTTCACCATGAGAAAACATAATCGTTCTTAGCCATTTCACATGATCTAAGGACTAAATGTTATAAAATTTACTATAAAACTAGGAATGGTGAAAGCATCAAATATCCAAACAGATGATTCTGAGAAGTTCAAAGGTTGTTAATAACACTCCACAAATTTTTTTTGCATCAGGATATAGACAAAGAACGGACACCTTTTTGTAGGTTGGTGACTTAGAGCCCTAGAGGATTAGAGTGTTGGCTGTAACTGACTCTATGAGACAAACTTGATGAAATGAAAAAGGAAAGAATCCTCTGGTTTTGTATTATTTTCCACTTTTCAATAATGCATTGGTACTAAAGGTTAATTTCTTGAAATTAACCCTTTTGCCAGAGACTCAGAGATCTTGAAAATGTAAATTATCTAAAATTCCTGAAGCTCTTCATCATAAGAAATGATATACGTAAAAGTGATATTTAGATGGCCACACTACATGGCAGTAGTTGAAATTGCAAAACACTTTCATATCTGTTAGTGAAATACCATACTCAGTATCTCTTCCTTGTTAACGAAGGTTTTGAAATTCACCTGAATTGAGGCTTTGGTGTTCATGGGCAAGTTGGATCAGTGGTATAGTGAGATGGCCTGGAGTTCAAAGCGAGAAGTTGGAGCCTCAGGTCTGCTACCAAATTGGGATGCAATACGTGGCAAGTCTCTTTATTTCCATTTTCTTTTTCTTCATTTAAAAACATTAAAAGTGGAAGTAACAACACCTCTGCCTACCTTGTAGGACTGAATTAACAAATAAGGTGACGTGAGAACCTTTTATGTTAACCATGATGATAGGTACCATGTATGAGGTTTATTATGTACCAAAAATTCTACTAGATATTCTATATCCTTACTTGATTTTCCCCCACACAATGCTATTGAACAGAAAACAAAAATATTACTCTTTTACAGAGGAAGAAACTGAGACTGTGAAAGAGCACCTTACCCAAGGTCATATGAATGGAGTTTAGCAGAACTAGAGTTCAATCCAAGATCACTCTGACTCTAGGACTCAGCTAGTTAGTTAAACATTAGAAGAGGTACACAATAGCCAAGAAATGGAAGCAACCTAAGTGTTCATCAGTAGATGAATGGATAAAGAAGATGTGGTACATACACACAATGGAATATTATTCAGCCATAAGAAGAAAACAAATCCTACCATTTGCAACAACATGGATGGAGCTGGAAGATATTATGCTCAGTGAAATAAGCCAGACAGAGAAAGACATGTGCCAAATGATTTTCCTCATTTGTGGAGTATAACAACAAAGCAAAACTGAAGGAACAAATCAGCAGAAACTCACAGACTCCAAGAAGGAACTAGCGGTTACCAAAGGGGAGGGGTGCGGGGGGGAGGGGGAGAGGGAGGAAGAAAGGGATTGAGGGGTATTATGATTAGTACACATGGTGTGGGGGCAATCATGGGGAAGACAGTGTAGCATAGAGAAGACAAGCAGTGACTCTGTGGCATCTTACTACACTGATGGACAGTAACTGCAATGGGGTGTGGGAGGACTTAATAATGTGGGTGAATGTAGTAAACACATTATTTTTCATGTGAAACCTTCCTAAGAGCATGTATCAATAATACCTTAATAAAAAAAGAAGAAGAGGTACTAATATAAAAACTCCAACAATTTTACTTTCAAGTAAAAATATATGGAAGATTCTCAAGATGGCAGCATGAGTAGGGTGGCAGAAATCTCTCCCAAAACCATACATATTTTGAAAATAAATCAAATACAACTACTCCTAAAAGACCAGAAGACACAGTACAAGAACTAGGCTACATCTACATCGGCAAGAACACAGCATGTCACAGAAAAGGGTAAGGTACAAAGCCATGAACCTGCAGGACGTGAGCACTCCCCCAAGTCCAGCTCACTGGCAGGAGGAAAAGGAAGAGTGGGGAAGGACTGGAAGCACAGGACTGCTAAATAAACAGCCTTATTAATCTGTACTAGGAGCACAGACACACATTGCATGGGGTATGGGATATTAGAGGAAGAGAAAATCATGATCTGAGACTAAGACTGCAAACAGGTTCCCACAGACAGTTGCCCTGGGACAAAAGAAAAGTGGGTCCTTTCAAAGTCTTAAAGGGACAAGGGTTCAACAGGTGAACAAAATCATCTGGGTACACTCAGCCCAGCAGCCTGGAAACTTTAAGGAATTCAGGCACCCTAACCCCCTGGGTGGCAACACAGCTCTGAAGACCCTCATGGTGAAAAGCAGAATCCCATTCATTCCCCACCCCCGACCACCACTGGAAGCAAACCGGCTGCCTGGCCATTGCTGTGGAGGAGCTGAGGAGTAGCTCCACCCACAGCAACCACACAGTCTTCTCCCAGCATGAAGCTAACTGGGCCAGACCCAGAGACTGTCCACCACGTGCAGCTGCCTGGCACAAACAGGGGAGACTGATGCACAATCCGGAAGGCACAAAGGGGCATTATTCTCATGGCAAACACATGCCACTCTCCTGCAAACCCCACCAATGCCCTAGGCCATCCCAAGAGTTGACCTGCCCATGGCAGCTCAGGGGATTAACCCAGAGGCTACCCCTGGTACCCAGTTGTTTGACACAAGCAGAAGAAGCCAGCACAGAATCCGGAAGGCACATAGGGGCTCTGTTCTCACAGCAAACACACTCTGCTCACCTGCAACTACCGCCAGTGCCCTAGGATATCCTGAGGGCCTCCTTGCCAGTGGTATCTCAGGGGATTAACCCAGAGGTTGCTTCCTGTGTGCGGTTGCCCAGCAAATGCAGCACAGATGGGCTCAGAGTTCAGAAAGCACAAAGGGGCATAGTTCTCATGAGAGAACACATGCCACTCGCCTGCAAACCCCACCAATGCCCTTGGGCATCCCAATAGCCACCCCACCCACAGCAGCTCAGGGGATCAACCCAGAGGCTGCTCACTGTGTGAGACTGACTGACACAGGCAGCAGAGATGGGTGAGGCAACCAACAAGCAGGAAGGGACTTTATTCTCCCAGCTGACATATGCACCACTCACCAGCAATCACTTGTATCACCATGAAAATGCAGAAGAACTTTAAGTCCAAAATCCATCAAACACCAGAGAGAAGGCCTGGTGAAACCAAAATCACCAATCTTCCTGAAAAAGAATTCAAAACAAAAGTCATAATCATGCTGTTGGGTCTACAGAGAAATATGCAAGAGCTAAGAGATGAATTCCAGAGGGAGATAACAAATGAAACAAACAATGGAAGGATTTAAGAGCAGACTGGATGAGGTGCAAGAGACTGTTAATGGGATAGAAATCAGAGAGCAGGAATACAGAGAAACTGAGGCAGAGAGAGATTAAAAGGATCTCTAGGAATGAAAGAATATTAAGAGAACAGTGTGACCAATTCAAACAGAATAATATTTGCATTATACGGGCACCAGAACAACAAGAGTGAGAAAAATGAATACAAAGTGTCTTTGAAGAAATAATTGATGAAAACTTCCCCAATCTGGAAACGGAAATATTTTTTCAGACCATGGAGTTACACAGATCTCCCAAAAAAAGGGACCCAAGGAGGACAATATCAAGACATAATAATTAAAATGGCAAAGAGCAAAGACAAGGATGGAGTGTTAAAAGCAGCAAACAAGAGGAAAAAGATGACTTACAAAGGAAAACCTAACAGGCTATCATCAGACTTCTCAGCAGAAACCGTATAGGCCAGAAGGGGGTGGCATGATATATTTAATGCAATGAAACAGAAGGGCTTTGAACCAAGAATACTGTATCCAGCAAGATTATCATTTACATTTGAAGGAGGGATTAAACAATTTCTAAATAAGCAAAAGTTGAGGGATTTACCTCCCACGAACCACCTATACAGTGTATTTTAAAGGGACTGCTCTAAATGGAAGGGCTCTGAAGGCTAAATAGATGTCACCAGAGAAAATAAAACCACAGCACAAAAAGCAGACCAACAAAATACTAACTAAATGCAAAATGAAGTCACCTATCCACAAAATCAGTCAACAGAAACACAAAAGAGTACAGAATAAAACACCTAACATATAAAGAGAGGAGAAGGAAAAAAAGAAGGGAGAGAAATAAAGTATCATCAGACTGTGTTTATAATAGCTTAATAAATGAGTTAACTTAGACGGATACATAGTAAAGATGCTACCCTTGAACCTTCGGCAACCATGAATGCAAAGCCTGCAATGGCAATAAGTACATATCTATCAATATCATCCTAAATGTAAATGGACTGAATGCACCTATCAAAAGATACAGAATAATACAGTGGATATTAAAGCAAGATCCATCTATATGCTGCCTAGAAGACACTCACCTCAAACCCAAAGACATACAGAGACTAAAAGTGAAGGGATGGAAAAAGATATTTCACACAAACAATAGGGAGGAAAAAGCAGGTGTTTCAGTAATTGTATCAGACAAAATAGACTTCAAAACAAAGTAACAAGACAAACAAAGAAGGACATTACATAATGATAAAGGAGGCAGTCCAACAAGAGGATATAACCATTATAAATATATATGCATCCAACACAGGAGCACCTACATATGTGAAACAAATACTAACAGAACTAAAGGAGGAAATAGAATGCAATGCATTCATTCTAGGAGACTTCAACACACCACTCACTCCAAAGGACAGATCAACCAGACAGAAAATAAGTAAGGATACAGAGGCACTGAACAACACACTAGAACAGATGGATCTAATAGACATCTACAGAACTCTACACCCAAAAGCAGCAGGATACACATTCTTCTCAAGTGCCCATGGAATATTCTCCAGAACAGACCATATACTAGACCACAAAAAGAGCCTCAGTAAATTCAAAAAGACTGAAATTCTACCAACCAACTTCTCAGATCACAAAGGTATAAAACCAGAAATAAATTGTACAAAGAAAACAAAAAGCCTCACAAACACATGGAGTTGTAACAACATGCTCCTAAATAATCAATGGATCAATGACCAAATTAAAACAGAGATTGAGCAATATATGGAGACAAATGACAACAGCACAATGCCCCAACTTCTGTGGGAGGCAGAGAATGCAGTTCTAAGAGGGAAGTATATAGCAGCCCAGGATTATTTAAAGAAGGAAGAACAATCCCAAATGAATAGTCTAAATTCACAATTACTGAAAGTGAAGAAAGAAAAATAAATGAGGCCCAAAGTCAGCAAAAGGAAGGACATAATAAAGATCAGAGAAGAAATACATAAAATTGAGAATAATAAAACAACAGAATAAATTAATGAAATGAAGAGCTGGCTCCTTGAGAAAATAAACAAAATAGAGAAACCCTTAGCCAGGCTTATTAAGAAAAAAAGAGAATCTATACACATAAACAGTATCAGAAATGAGAAAGAAAAAAATCACAATGGACACCACAGACATACAAAGATTTATTGGAGAATACTATGAAATCTATATGCTAATAAACTGGATAACCTAGAAGAAATGGACAACTTTCTAGAGAAATATAACCTTCTAAGACAGAGCCAGGAAGAAACAAAATCTAACAGACCAATTACTAGCAATGAAATTGAATTGGTAATCAAAAACTACCCAAGAACAAAACCGGTGGTCCAGATGAGTTCACTGCTGAATTTTCTCAGACATTTACAGAAGACATACTACCCATTCTCCTTAAAGTTTTCCAAAAAATAGAAGAGGAGGGAATACTTCCAAACTCATTCTATGAAGCCAGCATCACTCCAGTACCAAAACCAGGCAAAGACACCACAAAAAAAGAAAACTACAGACCAATATCCCTGATGAACATAGATGCACAAATACTCAAGAAAATATTAGCAGACCAAATTCAAAAATACATCAGGAGGATCATACACCATGATCAAGTGGGATTCATCTCAGGGATGCAAGGATGTTACAACATTCGAAAATCCATCAACATCATCCACCACATCAATAAAAAGAAGGACAAAACTACATGATTGTCTCCATAGATGCAGAAAAAGCATTTGACAAAATTCAACATCCATTCATGATAAAAACTCTCAACAAAATGGGTATAGAGGGCAAGTACCTCAACATAATAAAGGCCATATATGACAAACCCACAGCCAACATCATACTTAACAGTGAGAAGCTGAAAGCTTTTCCTCTAAGATTAGGAACAAGACAAGAATGCCCACTCTCCCCACTTTTATTCAACATAGTGCTGGATGTCCTAGCCACGGCAATTAGACAACACAAAGAAATAAAAGGCATCCAGATTGGTAAGGAAGAAGTCAAACTGTCACTGTTTGCAGATGACATGATATCGTACATAAAATGAACAGGATAAGATCAAATAACCACAGAAGACAGGGGAAATAAAAAAAACTGTCCTCTTTAAAGTCTGTTTCTGCTCTATAGTTCAAGAAGTAGAAAGAAGAAATTTACATCTTCAATAATTAACAACTGAATTGTTTTTAAGACCCTGTGATCTGTTATTAAAATTTCCAAGTATAACATGATTGTTTAGGAAAAAAATCTCTCCTCTAAAACAAAAGCAAGCAATAATTGAAAGCTAAGTTCTTCAGTATGACCTTCCCATTTACACTTGAATATATACAAACATTATTCACCTAAATGAATTTTAAGGAATATTTCCCATTTTCATTAAATATAAAAATTAGAATATGTATAGAAATTTCCAATAATGTCATGTAAAAGTAGTAAGGCTGTATTTCAAATATAGAATAAAACTTATTTTCTGCCTAAATGACAACTTACAAGTTTTTCTTTAATGTTTTAATAGTTTTTTTTATTTTTCTATTTTTATGGTCAATGACTGATTACATCAAATAATACAAGTAAATCATTACTCTAAATCTCATGATTTTAGATATGAAAAAGCAATCACATTGTAAAAATAAGGCAATTCACTAGAATATTGTTAATTTTTAAATATTCACTTTAGTAACATTTTGTACATCTCACAAATCTCAAGTGTTAATTTTCCTGATTTTTATTTATTGGCAGTAAGGATTACAGGATACTGAGAATTTAAAAGACTCACAGTTTTGTATCCATCAAATCAATTTCCATTTTATTTTATGCAATACTATTTCAAGTCTAATAATTTCCACATAAATAAAATGTGTAAGTATTATTTTTTCCTTAAGGAAGATTGCTGGTGTAGTCTTTATACTGTCAAATTAAGTTAACAACTGAAGGAATAGAAGTAAATAAATCAAAGAGCTATGTTCCCCCCATTTAATATTTGAAACAGAAAAACATACTCTATTTAATAATTACTAAAAATTATTTTAAATAATTTATGCATGTCCAAAAAATCCACAAATCACTTCTACAGACTACTTTTAAGTTACTTAATATAAATATGTTCAAACTATCAATTTTTACCTTCTTACCTCATCCATAAAAGGTGGCATTGAGGTCTGCAGAAACCATATGATGCTGGAGCGTGAGCTGCTGGCCACTGCGTTTGGCTAAGTAAAACCTTCAGCAAATCAAATCAGGTTTCAGAGAATCATGCAATTTATACGTGGGAAATTATAACCACAGGATAACAACTTTAACAAATGTGTCTGGAAGGGAGACTTTGAAAGCTCAAGGAAATCTCAGGAATCAAGCTCAGCTCCAGTAACTTACAGAAAAGGAAACAATAAAAGGAGGGGGGAGGGAGATGGAGATAGAGGGAGAAAGACCGAAATGATTCCGCTAGGTATTAAATGATAAATGTAGGGTACTAAATAATTTCTACTGGTACACTTGCCCCTGGCCTCTGCTCAGTCACTGCTGTTCTAAAGACCACCTTTCTTTATAATCAATTCACCCTAAGCCACTGTTAGACATCAACACCACAAAATATACTCCTAACCATGCACTGAATACTGAAGAAAAGACATTAATAAATATTCCTCTGAAAAGAATGTATACAGCTATTTCTTACAAGTTGAAAAGCATAGGGATAATAACTTCTCCTTTAGAACATGAGGTTAAAAATGGAGTATAGCCTCAATCAGGGACACTACCAATGCTCAAATTTATTTCAATTTTGAACAATTATTTGCACTCAGAAAAGCAAAGTTGTATTTCTGTTTACCTTCTGAATATCTCAAAAGCATGTCTTGGGGCTGGTGGGATGTTGCACTTTGGTGTGGCTGATGGAGTGGGCCAGTATCCTGTCATTAGCACCCGGACTGTGAGGTCAACATCACCTAAAGATACCTGTGTAGAAGAGAAAGACATATGCCCCCCAATTAACTAGGATTTGTTACCCATTCCACATTGACACTGTGTTAGAGTTATCAAAGTAGTTAGCTCCATGTCCAATATCTAGCACATAAATCTTCTTAAAGGTTAGACCCATCCCAGTGTATTCCAAATTTTAGCTATCTTGGCAAATATTTATAATTATTGCTTACATTGTTAGCCTTATAAAATACTAATGAAAGGATAACTCTATGCACGTGAACAAAGTCTTACTGGTGTCACTGAGAAGTGTAAAATTTTGGCTTGTAAGCTAATTTACAGATAAAATATCAAGGGACCATATATCACCATCATTTTTAAGAAATTTCTACGATAGTATCTTTTATCTCAGCTGTTAAATCTTTTAAACCACCTTAACATACAAACAACATATTTCCAGTATCACATTCACATTTCAACTACATTGACAAAACTTGATTTTTACATGTAGTTCACATTTTAACAACCTCTCCACGGGACACTGTATATCCAGTCCTACATAGTAGGTGATCTAAATATTTGTATAATGTATGACTACCTCTAGAAAGTATACGTTAGAAATACTGTCACAATTATTTATTCTTTGAACAAATTTAATTTTTAAGAAAACAATAAAGTGTATCGATAGGAATTTTTAAGGGTGAAGTATTATCTTTATTATTGATATTCACAGCTTGTTCTAAACCATTAATCCATTTTTATCTAACCTCATGATGTGTTGATAACAGATTCTTAAAAGAGAGGAAATGAATAATATAAACAAGTATTCCATGGTCAGATTTCTCCCCACATATCTACTAATTGTTTACTCCACTTTAGAAAAACTGCAACTAGAAATCTTAGATGATGCATAGGAGAGATGATCATAGCAGAGATTCTCAGAGGATGAAAAGAGTAGGTTGGACAACTGTCTGTATTTGTCAAAATTGGGGACTGGGAGCGGGGGGTCACGACTTGATTCGATACATCCTAGACAATGAAGTCTTTTAATCTTTCTCCCATATATCCACACAATTTCTTAATATTCAAGCCTTTGCTCAAAAATGTCATTTTTTTTAAAGGAGGCCTTCCCTAACCACGTTTCCCTGCTGCAAATGTCCTCTGCAGCTCCTATCAGCAGCTAAGGTGCTATGTTTATTTATCTGGTTCATTATCTGTCTCCCCGATCAGAATGTAAGCTCCATCATAGCAGGATTTGTGTCTATTTTGTTCTGCTATGTATACCCACTTCTACAACAATGCTTTGCACAGAAAACACTTGATGAATTACTTGTTAAATAGAAGGAAAAAAACCCTTAAAGAACTATTACTGGAAGTTTGTATCGTCTCTTTCTAACTATCTTAGCAATAGTTTGAGGCCACTCAGCCTATATTCAGATAGCACATAATAGGGGCAAATATACAGAGGTACCAGAAATGTCTGTTAGGATATGATGTGATCTGTGATATAAACAAAAAATGATTGTAAGATGGATTTCCTTACCCTGTCCCTGTTTTAAAAATAAAAACAGAGGAAAAAATGGACAAATACCTAAATTTATTTCAGCTTAAGATTTAGCTAAATAAAATATACCACAATTATTATTAGAATTTCAAGAAAGTACTTATTTTATGACTTCTAAATGAAAGTGAAAAGCCAGTGTCTTGGTATATTTCAACAGACCAAGAACCTTTAGGAAAGTTACAAAGAATCATCAGCTGTAAGATTGGTGATATTTTAAAAGGGTTCAAAGATTTCAGAAAGCTCAAGATCTGTTTTGATTAATCTGTCACTTTTCATCAAATCTGTCTAATGCAGAATAAGGCTTCGGAAATTTAGAGCTTAAGGTCCTTAGGATAAACAATTATAAAAAAGCCAATAATTCCTTATAAATAGTGGCTTTATATTTAAGTGGAAGCTGCAAATTAACAGAAAAAATGGAGCATCTTGATAAGTACTCTTCTTACTGTAGTTAACAAATTACTAAACAAATACTCTACCAGAGTGAAAGATATGTCTGAACAATCAAGATTTAAGTCTGGAAAACTTACAAACTTTAAACAACTGAAAGGCAAACAGATCTGATGAAATCATTATGTTGAATAATCATTCTCTCCCTCTTTTTAAATGAGACAACCCCAACAAAGTAGTCAAGAGCAAAGAACCTAATTTTCTTGTCAAAGGGCCTTCAAGATCACAGCCCAGGTGATTTTCAACAATACTTAAAACAGTAAGGGTGTTGAACATTTCCTTACAGGTAGTTTCAACAGAGTATTTATTCTGACTAGTTGTCCCCCTGTAGCTCTCCATATATGTAAAGTTAGTCATAGAATAAGAATGAACAGTAATAAAAACTGAATCATATGAAAATATGTATCAATGTATTAGAATAAAGTTACAAATCCCTAAACAATCTAAAAAAGACAAAAGTATCTAGGATCATCTCATTATTCAGGTTCTCCCCACCCGAATTTCTATTTACCATAGACTTTTATCTTTCCTGCTTTCAGCCCTTCTACACTACAAATATGAGGCTAATCATACAACTATTTAAAATGGAGAGGGACCAGAAGTCCCAGTAATGCCTTAATATATATAAATGCCCATTTCTATAGAATTAGGTATTTTCATATATTTTACTTGTGAAGAGACTGTGAAACCAGTAGAAGTGATCTCATATTTAAATATCAGAGGAAAGATCTCCAAATTTCTTTCATGGGTGTGACGTCTTAATTACAAAGCAGTATATACTATTTGAGAGAGAAAATGCCAAAGAAAAGCTGGAGTTCTCTAAAACTTAAGGTTAAAGGTGAAGTTGAAAAACAGTTAGAAAGAAACAAAATTCTGAACTTTACTGAATCCTCACAAAAGCCCCGCTGGACTCCAAAGCTGTACAGATTCTAACTTACTGCCTTTTGGGAGTCACAATACAAAATCACATTTAAAATGCACTAGTGTCAGTGTTTAATATTCAGTTCGTCAGATGTCAGGCCCATTTAGGCTGATCTTACAGATGTGAATGAGGAGACTGAGGCACAGGATAGCGGGGAAACAAGTCTCCTACAGCACAGCGCTGGGTGCTGAGGGCAAGTGAAACCAAGAGCACTAAAACTCAGGACGCCTGCCTCAGCCCATGATTCTTTCCGTGATCTAGAATGATTACAGCAGCAGAATCATTGTTCATTAAATGTTCAGTGCGTTCCTTCATGTAGGGAGGATAAACTTAGTTTTAGAAGAGTAAGAAATAAGTATTTTAACATTGATAGTTAGAAGAAGAGCTTATCTAGGGGAAAATGATTTTTAAAGCACTCGGACAATACATATGTTGTCTCTCATGACATTTAAGGAACCAACCCCAGCAATTCAGTTCTGATAAAGGATGAAAATGCCCACTGCAGAAGACTACATGAGCTGATGAATAACAGTGTCATATACTTTAAACCAATGTAATATTATTATCAACGATACTTTAATTAAAAACAAAAATATTTTACATGAATGAATTTCATTTAAAAGTAGAAATAAGTGGAGAATCTTACCCCAGTTGTCTGTAGATGTTGCCTGAATTCATCCATAGTTATGCTTGAGATGCTCATATCCCTAAACATTCCTTCCAGATTTGATGTGAACTGACATCCACATTCAGTCTATGGAGGAAAAACACAAATACACATAAATAAATGAGGGATTTTTTTATGAGAAAATGTACAAAGAACTAAACTATTCCACACTACTACCATCTTTTCTAAATCTTTCCAAGAGTTGCTCTATGAATAACCCAAGGATTCTATTTTATAATGTAGATTCCCAGACTCTTTCAGATTCTGATATACCTTCCTTATGGTAGGGCCCAGAACTCGGTTTTTAACAAGCATCTCAGGCAGAAATGGGTACAGGTAGTCTATGGACCACACTTTGTGAAACAGAACTATACGGTGATACTCCCCGTTTCCATGAACATGCCCTGTCATACCAAGAGAATTTACAGCCAACTCTGAATGCCCCAGAACCTGAACAAAAGTATAGCTTGCTCAAAAAAAAAAATCTACCTTTGCTAATTAAAAAATATTTTAAGTAAATTAAGTAGTTTCGAATCATATGCTACTAGTGTTTAATCATGTGGTAAACATCAGTTGGTTGGACAGACTCCATTCCATCTTATGTACCCCTTACCTTTCACTTAGATATCATACTTTTTTCAGTCATCAGAAACACTTTTATTTGTGAGAAGTCTCCTTGCCAAGTGTTGCTTATAATAACATTCAAATGTACGTTTTTCTTGCATCAACCTTAAAAGGAACATTGCCTTATCCAATACTGTTTCTACTTCTTGTTCTGTTTGCTGAAAAATCAATGAAAAGAAGATTTAACAATTAAAACATTTTAGTTCTACCAAAATAGCACCATAGTTCATCTATAATTAAAACCAGTACTGTTTGGTAACAAATCATCGGGTTGAGAACTCTAAGGAGGAGGGAACCGGCCTGAGAGAGGGCCCCCTGCTTCAGACAGCACGAGCACAGCTCCCACATCCCCGCCCAGCACAGCCCTCATCCGGGGGCAGAGTGGAGCTCCCGGCCCCAGGGCTCCGCTGAGATGGAGGCATGCAGTGACATGCAGCAGGATTAAAGGGTGACTTAAACAGATGCAATGAAATTTTAATCACAAAAATCTTGCAATGACTTTGCATACTACTTGGGTAGAAACTTCCATAGCCAAAAAGACTGCTTATTTTCATATAAACTCAATAAAAACCTAAATTTTGCCAAAGAAGGGTAATAATTTCTCATTAATTAAAAGAGTCAGAAGACCCCTTACCTGTTGCCCTTATCTTTTAAGGAAGGACAAGATGATAGTGGTGCAGTTGGTATAAAACTTGTATTAAAAATTATGGAAGACCAAACAGATGTGTCTTTTCTATTCTGTGTCCATGGTCATCTTCCTGTTTCTTTGTTGCAGCTGCCTGCCTGAGAACCTACAGACATTTGTTTTTCCTTTTTGCTTCATAAGTTCCAAAATGAAGTTAAAAAAATAATAAATTAAATGTGTGATCACAATATGCTTAATATGATTTTCTATGCTGTGGTGAGCTTCCAAGGTCCCAGTATATATAATAAAGGCTTAAAAATGAGCTTCAGTATATGCTTTCAAACTATTTTTTGATAGCATTCGAGTTTATGTCTTCAAATTCTCTGCATCCAGGTATTGTTTGATACACAGACCACAGAACAAGATGACAGCAAACAACATTCTGTGCTGCAGATAGCTGTTTTCTAGTTACATCTCTATAGCATACATATCTGATGCTTACTGTCTGTGGACTGGCCAGTAACTATGGCTATGTAGTTCTTTATTTTTATGTCAATTACACATTAAGGGAAATGTCGAAGTTCTTCTTACCACTTCAAATACTTAAAACAATTCTTTTCAAAGATCACAGTACACATGTAAGGGAAGTACATAGTACAGCAAAGAATAATGTATGCTTAATTTCAGACTTACAAAATACAGTAATTTTGTATTTACAAATAAAATGTAATGTGTTTTCACACACATGTATACTTACCCCTTTTACTTCCTTTTTCAGCTTATCATCAATAAATAATGAGAAATATTCAGGGGACCTGGAGTTGCGGTTGCAAAAATACTCCAAGTCACCTGCAATAGTTTGTTTAAAGAGCCAGTCATTATTAAATGATTCCTGGAGGAAGTGATCAAACCTACTCTTCAGATCCAATAAGCCCTTTCAAAAAACAAAATAAATTTAGGATATATTATTAATAAAATTTCTATTAATAATATACTTGTGATCATATATGATTATCATTTTGCTGATAAATGTGTGCATTCAGTGTTAAACTCAGATTCTATGTTTTGTTTTCAACTTCTTTTCATTTCATTGTCTCAACTGAGTGAATCCAACAAGAGCTTTAAAAATATTCAAAAAAACTTATTTATACTTAAAACATGGAAAAACTGCAGCATAATTTATTCATAATACTAACTGAAAGCAAAACCATTTTGAAACAAACAGTAACAAACAGTTTTTCTTCCTACACAGGAGGTGTATGAACACTAAGGCATATAAGGGCTTCATCAAATAGGTTAGTAAGTGAAAAGAGCAGCTGAGACCTGCTACCTGATATAAACAGGCCTACTTTGCAAAATTCTAAAATATTTAGGATAATTTACACATATTAATTTACCCTTGGGACAAAGTCAAAAATACATAATATATAGCTTAGTAAAAGTGACCTTTTTAGCACTTGTCAAAACCACTTTGTCATAAACTTATAATCTTCTATATTTACTGACCTGAATATAATCAATGGGGTTCTGTCCTTCTCCTTCCTCAGAAACAAGGGCTTTACCTTGTTCCCTCAAACAGGAACTCACACACTCACACATGGTCTTCAAACCATTTGGCATACGACTAAATAACTTGTACATGCAAGCAAGGTCTGTAATCAGAAAACACAAAAACCAGCTACATTAAAGATTAGGAAAAATATGTTACTCTCTCATCATGTTGATCTGTGATACTTGAAGAGGCCTTGGCACAGGAAAAACTACTAAAAGGAAAAAAAAAACTCCACCAAACTGGAAAGGGAAAAAAAATCAGGGCTAATGATTATTATTTCAACTCATGAAATGCAGCTTTCAGATTAGTGCTTTGAAATATCAATAAAATATCATTAATTAGTAAATTCGTTTACATGGAAAAGATGATGCCCAAAGAGTGTAAACAATAAAGCCACAAATAAATGAAAACTGTTTTGAGTTTCTATGTAATTTATCCTATATAATTCTAATCTAGACCCTGGTTATTCTACAAAATGTCAATCAAAAAGACAACTTTAATTATGGTACAACTGATAGTCAACCTAATAAGGAAGAATTTAAAAACCAACTTAAAATCTTACAAATATTTTTGAACATTCCTATCTCACAAGTTCAAACACCAACCAGGACAACAAACAAATAAAAATATACAAAGGTTTATTTCATTATACATCATGGTAAAGTCTATATGAAATTATGAATTAAAGCATAAGTTCCTATTCTTTAATATGTTCCTCAGAGCAATTCCTAGTTATTTCCCAGGTAATGGCCTAAGCCAGTAACATCTGTTTTTTAAAAAATGGTTTATCTCACTATATTGTTTTTATTTAAAATGAAAACTCTGGACTCTGTCCATGTTTTTAAATCATTTTTCACAAGATTAAAATATGGAGTTAAAATACTTTTCTATATGTCTAGTGTTTCTCTAAAGTAAGAGCTTACTGGGAGACTATAGTGTCAGAACTTGACAATCATATAAAAAAGTTTTACAATCAGGAACTTTTGAAAATGGGAGTTAGAACAGTGGTTACCAGATCAAGGATTTTTTCTATAAAGTACTAGGTAGTAATACCTTGACATACTGCTCAAGAGCATGGCCTAGCACAACTAAGACATTTTGCACTTAGATTGCTAGTGGAAAGTTAAGACAAATGGAACTAGGACTTAAAACTTTAATTTACAATCACAGGCAACTGGTTAGTTGCTGAAAATATTTAGTACTAAATAGAGAACTATAGTAAGTAGCTATGCTGCTATTTCTACATTTATGTACTTACTAAGTGCTTGCCATGTGTTAGGCAAACTCAGTGCCTTTGCCACAAGTCTCCATGCAGGTTACAGACTTGCTGTAAATTCAGGCATGCCCAACAACCTCTCCATCAAACATTACCTAGTTTCCTAATCTTCAACCCATTTAATCTTTCTCCACCCAGCTCTCTAAAGTATGTAAGGGAACATTAACTCAATAACCAAAAAGTATGTTAGAAAAATATACTGATTCTCTAATTCCTTAATTGGAGGAAATGGCTTTTCATAAAGTCCTAGTCTGCCAGCAAGCACTTAGACTGAGGTCAACTATGCAGCCCATGGACCTATGCCCACGGCCTGTTTTTGTACAGCTCACATACTAAAAATAGTTTTCACATGTTTAAGTGGTTGAAAGAAGAAATCAAATAATGTTTCATAGGAACATAGTGAAGATTTATTCATTTGTGTTACTGTGTATGCCTCCTTTCTTTCCTATTACAGCAGAGATGAGTAGTTTACTGTATGGCCCACATGACTAAAATATTTACTATCTGGCCCTTTGCAAAAATTGTGTGCAACCCAACTTAGACCTTAGACATCTAGAAGAAAACATGACAAACACACTTAAAAATGACTGATTTTTGTTTTTGTTTGCTTTACAAAACAGCAGAAGGGTCTTTGAAAATGTAACTTTCTCTGTTTTAATAAAGCAACAAATTTATATACAACTTGTCAGGAACTTAACACAAATATATAAATAGTACTCTTCAAAACACAAAGCTAGGATTCCACTAGAGGTACAACCTCTCCACAATTTTTCTTTTCCCTTCTCTTATATACTTCTCTCTTTCTCACTTAAAATTTTTATTTTCATTCCCTAGGTATATTTCTTTTATAAGAAGTGAGTGGCTAAAACAGTAACACTTCATTAAGAAGCAGGAGATGAATTTAAGAGTATCATGTTTATTTTTAATACTATACATCAGTGATTTAGAGCCATAGTTTTAAAACAAAGCTTTAGAAAATTAAGAATGAAGACATCACTGTTAATTATTCTAGTTGCAATTTCTTCTGAAGTACTTGCCACAAAAATATTGTTTTCAGGAAAGTAAAGGGAAATATCCCCAAAGAGTAAAGGCTACAGTTACTCCAAATGTTTATTTTTATGTAATTCTCTATTCTCCTTTTTTAGTCTGTGACTTCGGAGTTCTTCTTCAGGGTACCCAAAACCAATCCACCAATTTATCTAAATACACTGACATGGAAGCATTTTTGGTATCTCATCACAACTAACTCCCAAAGGAAAGAAAACAAAAACGTTAAGATTAGAAATTCAGATTTTCAAAGAATCACAAAAATTACAGGAGCGTATGCAGGAATGGAGAGAGTCCAAACCCTATGGCCTATGAAAACAGAGTACATGAGTAGATGAGGAGCTCATGGGCCTCACCAACAATACTAGACTCACCTCTGGATTAAAAAGCAAAATGAGGAAATACAAGATGGAAAAAAAGAAAAAAAAGCACCAATTCAATTCACAAGAAATACCTAAAATTCTCATAAGTATAAAGCTTTACTCTTAAAACTTATCAAAGTAAAAATAGTGAGAAATTAATGATAGGGCATTTACAATAATTTTAATTATAGGAAAAAAAAAATTACTGAGAACCTGGTAGAATTATAAGCATTTACTTATGTTCAATTGCCAAAATATAAATGTTAAAATCAGGAAACTGGCAGTGGCAATTACCACTACCTAATTCTCAGAACTCATTCAAGTTTTGTCAGTGATTCCAGCTAAAGGATCTAGTTCAGAAGCACACACTGCATTTACTTGTCAAGGCCGTTTACTCTCCTTCTGTGAGGAACAGTTCTTCTCTCGACTTCCATGACCTTGGTATCCTTAAAGATTACAGGCAAGTTAGTGCACAGGATGTTCATCATCTGGTTTCATGTGTTTCCTCATGATGTGAGTCAGGTGGGGTATCTAGGGAGGAAATACCATGGAAGTATTGCTGTGTCCTTCTCGTTGCTGCTATCGGCTGGGGCACGACTTCAGTCGATCCTGCTCCTGCTGATGTTCACTTAGATCACTTGACCAGGGCGGCATCTGCTGGCCTCTCCTAACAGGGAACTAGGAGTAACTTCCAAGTTACTCTTCAACCTTTTGTAATCTGAGGCTCTGTTCACTTTTGTTCATTCCCTTTCCTCTCTCTTCTGCAGATTGCATACTCTTTATTGAATTATCTTCAAGTTTGCGGTTTCTTCTTCTCTCAATTCAGAGATAGTGTTCAGCCCCTTTAATAAATGATACATTTCAATGTTTATACTTTTCATCCCCAGAATTTCCATTTCATTTATAATTTCTTGCTCTTTATTGATAGTTTCTATTTGTTGTGATGTTGATATCACACCTTCCTTTACCTCTTTTATCATAATTTCCTTCAGTTCTTTGAACATGTTAATAATGGCTACTTTGAAGTCTTCGTTAAATCTAACATCTGGTCCCTCTCACAGACTATTTCTGCTGCCAGCTCTTTTTCCTGGGTATGGGTCACACTTTCCTATTTCTTTATGTGTCTCATATTTCTTTGTTAATAACTGGGCATCTCAGGCAATATGTTATAAAAATTCTGGATTCCCCCCTCTCCTGAGCTTGCTATTGTTTGCTTACTTGTTTAGTAACTGAAGGGACCACTGTTGTGAAGACTGTTACCCCTAGAATGTGAAGCCTCCTCTGAGGTTCTCAGCCTTGGGCATGTGTATTGCCATCCTGGGGTGGCTGTTTTTTTTTCAAGCATATAATTGGGCCAACAAGACCAACACATGTGAAACAGTTAGCATAAGATGTAAAATGTGTTAAATTGTTTTCCTAAGGCTTGTTTTCTCCCTCTCCAAATTATAAATGCATCCAGAGCAAAGATTATATTTTCCACTAATTGTATCTTTTAAAACACTTGGCGCTTTCCTGGGCATGAAGTGAGCACCAGGTATATTGGTGTTAGGAGACAGCGAGTATAGAGGCTGGATAATTATGGAAAAAGTAGAAAGTCTGGACTATTAAGATGAGTTCAGGTTTCACTAAATGCCAGCAAAAGACAGAATCTGAAACTCAGAGGGGCAGTGATCCTCTCAAGATCACATAATCAGAGACAGATGAGGCAGGAGCCCCAAATCCTTGCCTGATACATCTTCCCCAGAGCCCGCTGCCTGCCTAGGTCAGCACAGCCCACATGGTATCCACTTCACAGATTTCCATCTCATGGGACTAAAAGGTTCCTCCTGTTCTTCTTATACTGTTTCTATCTCAGCATTTTTAGGAAATTTAATCTTGATGCTTGTCCCATATCCCTGCCCTACCTCAAATAATTATAGCAAGCAATACTTCCTCATTGTTTCTCCCAATTTTTATTCTTTTCTATATTGGTTTTTATATAGCTGTAGTCAAACTATATATAGAATATTGTGTTATATGTCAAATACACAATATACTTGACCAAAGCAAGCCTGCCCCCCAGGGGACATGTGGCAACATGTGGGGATGGTTTCAGTTACCAAAACCAAGCAGGAGGGTGTGCTGGCCCACTGGTGAAGGTCAGGGAGGCTGTGAAATATCCTGCAGTGTGCAGGACAAATTCCTGGCCCCCACGGAAGCATTACCTGACCCAAAATGTCAGTGACGCGGCAGTTGAAAAACTCTGTTATACTTTTTGAAACTTATTTTACTTCACATATAGAGTTCAATATTACTGCAGGGCCTTTGAACTAATTTAGTCTATGTGCTAGCTTGCTGGCACATTGTGGGTACTGAAGGAAACATTAATGGATGCATCATAGTCCATTGAGTTACTGTGAAGAAATTTCCACAACTATTCCCCTATTGTGGGACATTAAGGTTAAGAGATTTTGCTCCTAAAAATAACACTGCAATGAACATTATGAAAGTATCTTAATTTGAATTACTTCCTTTGGATTAACCCCCAGGTGTGAGATAGTCTGCTGCAGAAAAGGAGACTGTGAATGTTTTGTGAGTAATACCACATGTTTTAGGTTCTTCAGAGCAGGATTTGCTTTATTTAATGTTTGAATCACTAAAACATAATACAATGCCTTGCATATGCTCTTTCTCAATAAGTGTTAATTAAATATAAATTTTTATCATGCAAAGGAAGTATTCCTGAAGATTCAGTTTACTAAGACTTGAAAAACTAGGATGGTCCTATTTTTCTCCTTTGATCTATGAAATATACTTCATTAATATTAACCAGTTTTCTAATGTTACATTATCCCTGTCTTCTTGAAATTTATCCACCTTGATAATTCATGTTATTCTTATTATATATTGACTGATTGGAGCTGTTATTATTTCATCTAACTCTTGCTCTCCGAAGAGATTGGTTTATAATTTTGTGTGTGTGTACTAACTTTTCTTAGGCATATAAAAAGGGAGGGGTATGGTGGCAAAATGTCCACATAGTAGGAGTGGGGAAATAACAGAGGAAAGTATGGGAGAAAATCACATGGAGAAGTAAATGTATGGGGAGAAAAAAGCAATAATCATACCTTCAACACCTGGCTCCTTTTTCAGTATCTTTAAGATAACAGCAGTATTCACAATAGCCAAAACATGGAAACAACACAGAGGTTCAGCAACAAATAAATGGATAAACAAATGAGGGTATGTGCATACAGTGGAATATTATTCAGCTATAAAAAGGAATGTAGTACTGATACATCCTATACAATATGGATGAATCTTGGAAACATGCTAGGTGAAAGAAGCCAGATACAACAGGTCACATATTACATGAAACATTCAAAATAGATAAACCATAGAAAGAAAATAGATTGGTGGTTACCAGAAGGGGAGATGGGGGAGCAACTGCTTAAAACATACAGGGTTTTCTTCTGAAGTATTATATATGTTTTGTAACTAGATATGGGCAGTCTTGCAGAACATCACGAATATACTAATTATTACTGAATTGTTTACTTTAAATCATTAATCATACATTATGTGAATTTTGTCTCTAACAATTTAGTTTGTACATTTTTAAAATTATAGTCAGTGTTTTTTGTGTCCTACCCAAGAAATATTTGGTGACCCAAGGTCATGACAATATTCTGTGTTTTCTTCTGCTGTATGATTCTGGATTTTAGGTTTAGGTCAAGTGACTCTTTTCAAATTAATTTCTATATATAGCATGATTAAGCATTTATTCAATTTGAATAAAGAGAACCACCTGTTACAGCAGGATTTGTTAAATCTTTCCTCTTTGAATTAACTTGACTTTTTGGTAGCAAATCAATTGACTGAATATATGTCGGTCTGTTTCCAGATTTTTCTGTGTTCCTTTGCTCTATTCAGCCTGTTCTTATATCAATACCACACTGTTTTTATTATTGAAGTTTACATCTACCAACTTTTTATAACTCCTCAAATTTTTTGCTATTGTAGGTCCTTTAAATGCCCATTTAAATTTTAGAACCAACTACCTTGTCTGCTTCTTGGGATGAAATTTTATTAGAAGTTGTTGGCTGGGATCTCCTACATGAATTACCTACTTAGTTGATAGTAGACTGGTCTAAGATGGTTTTGAAGGAAAAAGATTTTGCTTTATTTCATTCTTTCCTCTCCATTGTTGTAGGTTACAAGGAAAATGCCAGAACATGAGCAGAAAAGTCAGCTCAGAGAACAAATGTCTGGCTGTAAGAGAATGACACAGCAACATCAGAAACAGCTCATGAATCTGGAAAACAAGCTAAAGGCTAAGATGGATGAGCATCGTCTCAGATTAGAGAAAGATCTTGAAACTCAGCATAACAACTCTGCAGCAAAAATGAAGAAACTTATCAAGAAACATCAGGTGTGGTGGAAAAAGAGGTAGCTGACCAGTATTACTAATGTATTTATTCTAACTTGTGACTATTTCAAAATTAACCAAGATGGCATTTTGATGTTAGGGTATCTATTCCCCAGAGCCAAGCAAATCAATTGGGGAAAGGGAGAAATATTTGAATAACAGGTAAAATATCAAGTGCTGAGTCTGGGAACCCATAGAAATGGGATTATGTCATGATAACTTGATAGTTTTATTGTGCAACAGTGATTAAGTCAGGTAGATCAAAGATGACGATGTAAGAGGTGAGACAGAGGCAACCTCCCAAAACCACATTTAATATGAAATTATAGTTAATACAACTAACCCTAAAATATCAACAGGAAAGAAGGCAGCACCAGACTTCTTACACCTGGAGAAAAGAACAGACCTCAAAAAGCATAACATACAAAGCCGTGATCCAAGGGAACCCATGCTCTTCCCCCACCCCAGCTCACTGGCAGAAAGAGAAATGGAATGGGGAGGGGGTATAGGCCTAGGACTGCTGAACACCCAGCCCTGGAGATCTGCTGTGGGAGCACAAAGCTATATTGCATTGTGATCTGGAGATTAGTGGGGTTCAAAAGCTAAGACAGGAGGAATACTTGGAGAGACTGAGATTCCAGCTGTCGTGGAAAACAGGATCCACATCCAGCTGCTCTCAGACAGAAGAAAGGCAGGCAGTATGAGAGACTTACTAACAGTGAGAGGGCTACTAAATGGGAAGGATTGCAGAGGGCTTGCTGCTCAGGAAAAAGGACAGGTAGACAAAATTGTCCAGGTGCACTCTGCCCAGCAGGTTGGGAACTTTTCAGGAACTTCAGGCGCTCCATCCCCCTGGCTGGCTACCCAGCTTCGAAGCCTTCCACCATGATATGCAGCCTGCTGCACTTTTTGGCCAGCTGCCCCTTCCCTGGCATCAGTCCAGCCAAGGGAGGTCCTGAATAAAGCAGCTACAAAGGCAAAGCACAGAGGGTTTCACCTGTGTGCTTGGCCCACTGGTCTGTCTGTGGAGAGAGGCACAGTAGCTCAGAAGTAGGAAACAGCTCTTCCCAACCCCCAGTCACCAGCACCACCCCCAGCGACTGCCAACAATGTTCCATGGGCTAAGCAGTTCCAGAGAGTACACCTTCTGGGTACTAGAGGGTGCCACATACAAATATGAAATGTCAAAGGAGCATGGTTCAAACCCAAATCCCCAAAACATCAGAAAAAGCATCAAATGAAAATGAACTCATCAACCTTCCTGAAAGAGATTTCAAAAAAAAAATCATAAACATGACCATGGATGTACAAAAAACATTCAAGGACTCAGGAATCAATTCAGGACAGGGATCCACTCATTACAGAGTACAATTGGGGGATTTAAAAGTGGATTAGATATAGTGAAGGAGATGATAAATGAAAAAGAAAGTGGAGAGGAGGAATACAAAGAAGCTGAGGCACAGAAAAAAGGATCTTTAGGAATGAAAGAATATTGAGAGAACTGTGTGACCAATCCAAATGGAATAATATTCGTATTATAGGGGTAACAGAAGAAGAAGAGAGAGAAAAAGGGAAAGTGTCTTTGAGGAGGTAAGTCCTGAAAACCTCCCCAATCTGGGGAAGGAGATAGTCTCTCAGGCCATGGAGGTGCACAGATCTCCGAACACAAGGGACCCAAGGAAGACAACACCAAAACATATAATAATTAAAATGGCAAAGATCAAGGGTAAGGACAGAGTATTAAAAGAAGCCAGAGAGAGAAAAAAGATCACATACAAAGGAAAACCCATGAGACAATCCTCAGACTTCTCAGCAGAAACCTTCCATGCCAGAAGGGAGTGGCATGATAATATTTAATGCAATGAAGCAGAAGCAAGAATACTCTACTCAGTAAGATTATCATTTAATGTTGAAGGAAAGATCAAACAATTTCCAGATAAGCAAAAGCTGAGAGAATTTACCTCCCACAAACTGTCTCTGCAGTGTATTTTGGAGAGACTGCTATAGATGGAAGTATTCCTAAGGCTAAATAGCTGTCACCAGAGGTAATAAAACCACATTAAAGAAAGCAGAACAATTAGTTACTAAGTAAATGCAAAATTAAATCAACTACCCCAACATAGGTTAAGGGATAGACAAAGAGTACAGAATATGATACCTAATATATAAAGAATGGAGGAGGAAGAAAAAGGAAGAGAAAAAAAATACAACCTTTAGATTGTGTTTGTAATAGCATACTAAGTGAGTTTAGTTAGACTCTTAGTAAGGAAGTTACCCCTGAACTTTTGGTAACCATGAATCTAAAGCCTGCAATGTCAATAAGTACATACCTATTGGTAATCGCCCTAAATGTAAATGGTTTGAATGTACTAATCCAAAGACACAGAGTCACTGAATGGATAACAAAACAAGACCCGTCTATATGCTGCCTACAAGAGACTCACTTCAAACCCAAGACATACACAGACTGAAAATAAAGGGATGGAAAATATTTCATGCATCAAATAGGGAGAAAAAAGCATGAGTTATAGTAATTGTATCAGACAAAGTAGACTTCAAAACAAAGAAAATCACAGAGACAAAAAAGGACATTACATAATGATAAAGGGGGCAGTCCAACAGGAAGATATAACCATTATAAATACCTATGCACCCAACACAGGAGCACCTACATATGTGAAACGAATACTAACAGAATTGAATATGGAAATAGACTGCAATGCATTCATTTTAGGAGACTTCAACACACCACTCACTCCAAAGTACAGATCAACCAGACAGAAAATAAGTAAGGAGACAGAGGCACTGAATGACACATTAGAACAGATGGACCTAACACATATCTACAGAATGCTCCACCCAAAAGCTGCAGGATACATGTTCTTCTCAGGTGCACATGGAACACTTTCAAGAATAGACCATATACTAGGCCACAAAAAAGAGCCTCAGTAAATTAAAAAATGTTGAAATTGAACCAGCTTCTCAGACCAATTTATGAAACTAGAAATAAATTACTCAAAGAAAATGAAAAAGCCTACAAACCTATGGAGTCTTAACAATATGCTCCTAAATAATCAATGGATCAAAGACCAAATAAAAACAGGTCAAGCAATATATGGAGACAAATGACAACACTAATTCAACACTGCAAAATCTGTGGGAAGCAGCAAAGGCCATACTAAGAGGGAAGTATATTGCAATATGGGCCTGCCTCAGGAAAGAAGAAAAATATGATATGAACAGTCTTAACTCACAATTAACAAAACTAGAAAAAGAACAAATGAGGCCCAAAGTCAGTAGAAGGAGGGACATAATAAAGATTAGAGCAGGCCTAAATGATTTTATGGATGGAATCATGACATTATGCAATGTCTCTCTTTACTCCTTGTAATTTTCCTAGTTCTGAAGCTCTGAATATTTCATGTAGTATTAATATAGCCTTCATCTGTCTTTTAATATTTTACATTTCTCTTAATGGAGGTCAGATTGTCTTAGCTTTCCTTCATCTAAGTCTTTCTCTGTCTCTCTCTCTCTCTCTCTCTGTTTTTTTGCATTCATTCTATAAGACTTTGCTTAGATAAAGGATTCTCTTCTGGGTTGGCAGTTCTTTCCTTTCCTCACCTTAATCATTCAACGTTCTGTGGCCTCCATTGTATTTTATGAGAAATCTGTGATCATTTAAATTTTAGTTTACCTTTGCTTTTTAGCATTATGACATGTTTAGGCTTATCAGGCCTAGCTGTTTGTTACTGATTTTGAGTTTATGTGTTATCAGGCCTAAACTCTTTTGAATTTTCTCTGTTTGGGGCTTGCTGAGCATCTTGAATCTCTAAATTTGTTTTTGTCAAATCTGGGCTCTTTTCTGCTTTTAGTAAGAATACTTTTCTCTAAAAAATAAAATCTTCTTTTCCTTTATAGAATACCTATGTGAAATTTAGACATTTTGATACTGTCCCACAAGTTTCTAAGGATGTATTCATTTTTTACAATGTTTTTTCCTCTTTTCTTCAGTGTAGATAATTTCTGCTGCTCTACTGTCTTCAAGTTTACAGACCCTTCTATAATCTCTTTTCAGTGGTTGAGCCCATGCAATTTCTTTTGTAATTTCTGGTAATCATATTTTTCAGTTCTAAATTTCTCAATGTGGATCTTCTTTTATAGTTTTTATTTTTCTGCTAAGAACTTCAGTCTTTCCAATTATTTCAAGAGTGTTAACCATTATCACATTTACTATGGTTATAATAGCTGCTTTAAAGTCTTATGTGATAATTCCAACATTAGGCATCTCAAAATAGGCATCTGTCCTTTCTTTCCCTTGAGAATTTGTCACATTCTCCAGTGGTGTGTGTGTGTGTTGTTTGTTTTAGCATGTGCAGTAAATTTTGGATTTTATTCTGGTCATTTTGAATATGATATTGTCATTTCTGAGTCATGTTTGCATCTTCTGGAGAAGGTTGATTTGTTTGTTTTAGGAGACACCAACCAGTGTAGATGACACATTCTGTCTCACCTTCTGTGGGTGGTGGTTCTAATACCAGTTCTACTTTCAAAACTTTCCCTATGCTCTTTGCATTTGCCCTGTGCTATGTCTCTCAGTGTTAGTCTAGGACTTAGGCAGTAGTATATATCATGCATTATTAGTTCTCTTTCTCATAGCCTTTGCTATACTTTCTGAGTCTATTTTAAACAAACACAGGTTGTTATTTGTATTACTTTATACCTAGAATAGGGATGTCTTTTCCAGTTCTTTCTTCTCCATGATTTCCCCCATTCGCTTCAGTTTCCAGTGGCCTTTTCCCAGTTACTTTGATTAGAAAGACACAGATGCCTTTGGACTTCTGCATTGTACAGTTCCCCGTAACTGGGGCTGTCGTTGCATAAAGTGCAGAAAGAAGAGAGAAAAGGAAAAAACCCATAATGGCAATTCCCCTCATACTGTTTGGATGACAGAGTCCCTGTTTCTAGCTTTTCTGGCCAGAGAGAAAGGTTTTTCCTGTTCCTCTGGCACTGCAAGTCTAGGGCTAAGAGGAAAAAGAACAGGAAAAAAACTCTAGCATATTCCCTCACCATCTCCAGATCACAGGATCCCCTCTGGGACAGAAGAAGGGGACTCCTTTGAAGGGTTTTCTTGTCATCAGCACTATCAAATAGTTACTCAGGCAACTCTTAGGTCAAAGCCAGGAGATAGAGGAAAACGGAATCAGAAAACTCATGACTACACCCATTATGCTTCAGGTTTTGACTTCTCCTCTCAATTATTTATATTACATGTTTATGGAATGTTGATATCCCTTGGCCATTTATATATTGGTGGATTAGGTACTTTCTGAGTGATTTGAATGATATGTATATATTTAAGGAATATTAACCCTTAATTAACCCTTAATCAGAATGTTTGCATTCTTGTGTTTGATTCAAATTTTTTGACATAGAAGTTTTTTAAATGTGTTAGTCTCTTGTAGATTAAAAAACCTTGCTAATAGCCATTTGGATAGTCTAATCACAGTATGTGTTGGGGTTTTAAAAATATTGTTTTATTTTTCTCAAATTTAGAACAAAATTTCTTAAATTTATGAAAGTGACTGATACAAAAATTTAGGTAATACAGATGTCTGGGCTAACAGGTAATGCTCTTTACAGCCCTATTTACTTTAAGAGAGCAATATTAGCATTTCATACAGATCCTTCCATACTTTGTTCATAAGTTTTAATATATATATATATATGAGGTATGACTTACATGCAGTAAATGCATCCACAAGTGTACAGTTGGGAGTTTTGTAAAGTGTACACTTGTATAATTCACTATCCCAATAATATGTAGAATATTTTATCATCCTGTGAAGTTCCTGTGGGTACTTTTGTATTCACATACCCTTTTCTGTCCCCTACTAGCCGCAACCATAGATCTATCACTTTAGACAAATTTTACCTGTTAGAGAATTTAGGGAAATTGTATAGTATGTACTATTTTGTTTCTGGATTTGGCTGAACATAATGCTTTCCATAGTCACCTGTGTTGCAACCATGTATCAGTACTCTACACCTTTTTATTATGATGAATAGTATTCCAATGTGTGAATATACCATAATTGTATAATACATTTATTTACTGATAGATATTTGTATTATTTGCAGTTTTGGGCAATTATGAATAAAGCTGCTGTCTACTAGATCCTGTGTGCGAGTGTTATAATTTCTTTTAAGTAAATGATAACTAGTTAAAGACTTGCTCTATCATAGAAAATGTTTAACTTGATAAGCATCTGTTAGTTTTCCAAAATAGTTGTACAGTTTTACACTCCCATCAGCAATGTAATGATTTTCAGTTCCCTACCTCGCACATTTATCATTTTTTTAATCTATTTTATTTTTATTATCTTTTGGTATCATTAATATACACTTACATGAACAACATTGTGGTTGCTATACTGCCTTCCCCGTGGCCCCCCACACACATTATGTGTGGTAATCATAACGCCCCTTTTTCCCCTTATCCCTCCTTTCCCACCCATCCTCCCCAGTCCCTTTCCCTTTGGTAACTGTAAGTCCTTTCTTGGTAACTTGTGATCTGAAGACTACCATTAGGCCAAATGGTTTCTCTTCCCTTGTATGAGTGGGATTTTGTAAATCTGAATATAAATGAGGGAAAAATCAGTCAATGTGACTTTAAAGAGGGCTACCATTAATTCAGTAGAAATTATAAATGTCAATGAAGGAAGAGTTCTCAGCTTCAGTTTCTTTTTCTAGACAGTGTTCAATAAAATGAGTTTCTCACAAAGAATCATTTCCAATGCAGACCTATTGTAGTGATTTCGTAAAAGTTCAGACAACAAAACCAGACACACAGCAAAATAGACTTCAATCAGTAATCCTTGTGCACTAGAGGCAAGTCTGCTAAATGTACAGCACACTCTTCATCATTTTAAGGAATCTGAGCCTGAGAAACTTCCAGTTCTTCCCAACTCAGAGGGCCTTTTCAAAGGCAATGCTACAAACTGGTGGGAGCACTACCACGTTAGATGAGGAAAAACAGAATAGCGAATTTGTATTTCTTTAATAATGGTCTGTATTTTGGTAAGCAGCTCAAAGATGGCAACCCAAGATGTGACTTTTCCCCTTAGAGGAAGAAGTTTATCAAATAACAGAAACCTCCTTACATCACTAATAGAGATTCACACTTATATACTTAAACATATGATTTCCTGAATTGAATACACACTAGACACTTTACATTGGGAGAATGGGACAAAAATATGCAGGACCATGTAAAATTCCTAGGAAAGGGCTGCTGTGTTGGGCCACACCTGTGCTTATACGGTAGCGGCTCAGAAGGGGCAGAGGGTGCATGAAGAACTATTAGCAAGCAGGAAGAGGCAGCCGGAGAGAGAAAACCCCATGCCAACACCACATCCCTCTCCCAGTGGCCACTGCCTGTTGATTTTAGTTTAGGGGACCCTTAGATGCCTGAGCAGTAATTCCTTTCTTGCCTGTTTCGGTCCTCAGCAAAATTAATAGTTATTAGTACTAATGGAGTACAGGAAGTACAAGGATCAATGGCATCACTAAGAAAACTGTAGAGATAGCGCACATGAAGATTATGTGATTGGTTATCATCTTTACAGAGGAATCGCCAGCAGTGTTTTTCAATTTCCATGGTTCATTTCTCTCTGCATCACTTATTTTTTACTGTATCACAACACAGACCCATGGAAACACTAACTGGCTCCATCTCCAGTACTATTTTACTGCATTGCAACTTATGGATCAACATTTTACCCAACTTTCTTTCCACCCACACAAGTGCTAAGAGGGTATTAAAAAAGAAAAGATAGCATCTAATGACCATCTTTTCATAAATATCAATGCAGAGTACTCACTCTTAAGAAACATATGCATTCTTGCCTTAACTGAGGAGAGAAATAACCAAGTAACAGAATCTTAAGTGCCCTGATGGTAATGTACAGTATGAGATACATCTACCTATGTATACACACATATAGGCACTCATTGAATAGTGCCTATATACATACAAATGATAATAGCTATACCAAAAATGTGCATACTTAACAGCTTTTTAAAAAGCCAGTAGATCATGGTATAATACAATTTATTTCCACTAGTGAATGGCACATATGGAGAAATGCAAAACAAGTGTTTCAAGTACAATAAAGTCATATTTCACAGGTGAAAATGAAAATAAAGAGTATTATTCCAGTGTCCAACACAATGTACTCTATGAAAGTTTAAAATGCCAGACATTTAGTACTTAAATTAGAAAGTTGCTAAAGTCTACCTTATGGTCTGAAAAAGACACTCATAACAGAGTTTTTGGTTTTTGAAAAGGGGGTGAGAAAACAGGCGGGAGTGGGAAGGAGTGTCAAGGACAGTTTCTCAGTGTGCTGAGTGGTGTTTACCTGATGTCTAGGCAGGTGAAGATCATGATGATTACACTAAAAATTTCAATTTATGGTAAATCCTTGGCTTAGAGTACTAAGCATATTATACCTGTAGGTGTGGCTTTAAATGCAGGGCTAGTCATCTCCAGGTATAGAAATTACTAAAAATGAAAGGCAGCTCTGAATAAAAATAATATAAATACATTTTCCAGCTAACCTTACGTACCAATGAAAATACCTGTAGACAGTGTAATTTGGGGATACAGCTGATTTTAATAAAGGGAGAGAAAATATGTGTGGAAGGAAGGGAACCCAATTAAGGATTATCTCAAGGTATGAGGTTTTACATTTTCAAAATGTTAACTTAAAAAAAGGGAGAGAGATAGTGAACACAGGAAACTTTTCACTGCCAAGTTCTGGATACCAGATATAGCATTTACAAATTTCTGATATGCTGGACAAATTTCCCATATTTTTTTCTTAAACACATATATATTAAGTGAACACCAACACCGGGGAGGAGGTAGTATTAGTTTAAACAAAGGCTGACATTTGTACGCTGATTGAGAAAGTGCTTGCTTCTTTCTTCAGGATCTTTCAAAATCCTTCAAATTTTCCTGCTTTTACTCTTTGATGATTTCTACCATGATCGAGATTCCTCAGAAGTTAATCTTACAAACACACAAACCAATCTGAACTAATTTGAATCTTTTTGCAAACTATATATATTTTAATTCAAATTAACTTAATGGAATAATCCAGGTATAGTGATGTAAAACTGGTTGCCACACAATTTAATCTGATTTGTGTGGCAAAAACAAAGCCCTACTGGACAGACATTTGGGCTCAGTATTCAATCACGATGTTACAAGTACATATATACAGTCTGCATGACCTCAGTAATTCAGTTTGACTGATTTAAGTCCATTTCGATTTTAGAGTTTTCTATGCAAAACTGGTCTGCTTCAGTAGTGTAAAGGAGCCAGAGCTAGTAAGAATTTTTTAAAAGGTATCAAATTCCATTATATTTTTGGACATTTTATAAATTCTAAAGGTTGGTCCTATCATTTTCCTCTAAACATGTAGATATCTCAATTTGTCTGAGATACTGTACAATATTTGAATGCAGAAGAGCTATTGAAATAATTAAAAGTCCCTATCAGTAGAATCAAGTACATGTTATGTCCACGTAAAAACTGGTCATCTGAACTGTGGCCAAGAAGACGACGGACCAGAGCGCTACATGGAACACTGCCTTTGATTGTGAGTGAATTCTACTGTGATCTTGGTTTTAAAAAATATTAACACTAAAATATTAATTTTTCTCCCAGTTCCCTTTAAAGGAATGCTAGAAACTCCTAAAGGGGTGGATTCAGGCAGACTGGACTGACGTGCCTGGAGAAAACTTACATTGGTTGAGAAAACCAAGATTTCAATGGTGATTAGTCTGCTCTAGGCGGAGAGCATCACTGAGAGGCCGTGGAGAATTCGACCTGGGAGCCCTCTGTGAAAAGCAGGAATCTGTCAGCAGCAGGGCTCCCGGTTCTTCAAGACAACTGGGGAGAGGGCAGGACAGTGACCTAAAGGAACTTTGAGCGCTCACTGGGAAGGACATTTTTTCCCTTCAAGTCATACTCATGGCTCCCCACCCGCCTGCAGCTCAGTCTCCACACTGGCGGAGGGACCCCAAGTCACACCTGACTGTCACCATCGGGTGGATTCTTCATTGCAAAACAAAACAAAACAAAACATACCCCTCTCTGGAAAAGAGAAGTTAGCTTTTGTCAAGAGATTTCCTGACCACCATAACTCACTATAGCTTTTCTTTTTTTTTAATTTACCAAATGTGCTGGTTACTTTTCAGTAGTACTTTAGCACCGAGGCTTTAGACTTCTGGAAGTGGCGTTTTCTGTCGTGTGATGTTCACATGATGCCAAGCAATCACTAAGTCTCAAGGAACTGGAAGTTTGTAAAGTATTGCAGCAACAAAAACAGCAATTAAAAAAAAAGAAGAGGACCTGCACGTGCAGCAAAACCTACAGCGGTGCTGAGGGTTAGTCAGCAGCTGGTAAAGTCACAGGCTCAGTGACTCCTGGCTCACTATGGCAAGTAAGCACTTAAATAACGGGCTATTCTACTTGTAAACAGGAAACCCCATAAACCAAAAGGGGGTAATCGAATAATGTCTAAGTAGTGTGATGAGAATTCCAGGAGATGGCGGTCTGTAAATACAGCATCATTCACATACCTCTGGCATTTGATTTTTATTGCCTGCTATATGTCTTTGTTTTTGTATAAACAAAGTAAAAGTACTGTTTGGGGTCTTGGAAGTTAACAGAGCTTAGCTCAGCTAGGATGACATATCACAGCATAAGCAACAAAACGTCAGCATATATATAGGCTTCATGTCCACACTCTGCTACTGAACAAACCCATCATATGAGCTTTCAGGGGCCCCTCTCACCCTTTTTGTCTTCCCCTTTGGAGGCTCACAGGTTTGATGATGCAATTTCCACAAAACTTGTGGTCTCCTGAAGCACCTCCATCTCACCATGCCACAAAGAAGGCACAATTGAACGGACCAAAAAAAAAAAAAATCACTGACAAGCTTGCAGCATGCAGAAAAAGAATTAGGTTGTCTTCTACTCTCTGAGTCAGTGCAACCCTTTAGCGTTCATAGATTTCCACTTTTGTCCTAATCCAAATGAGTCCAATTTAATCAACAAAAGTCAGACAAAATACATTTATTTAATAAACAAAATACATTGGTGAGGGGATACAGGTGTGTTTCCATAATAACTTGTTTTAGCACATGCTGCCTGCTGTGAGCGGCTCATAAGAACCTGGGATATACAGAGAAAGGCTTTAGATCTTTTCACAAATTTCTTAGGACAGAGTTGTCCAGAAGTGATGACTCAAGGCACGTTGCTGAATTGTTTTTGCAGTTTTCAGAAAATACCCCCATCTAACCAGTTTCTTTTTACCACATGCACTGTATGTGTGTGTGTGTGTGTGCGTATTTGATAAACACACATACACACCAATTCTCCTTTACATAAAATTTCCCCCAAAGTTAAAACCAAAACAAAACAGAAAACCTGACAGCTAAATACTATGACATCCCAATCAGTAAACACAAAACAGAACGCTTTACAAAAATGAGTAAAATATACCATATGTACTCAGCTTCCACATGGTAGCACCCAAGCGAGGAGGCTGCTTGTGATGATGTCTATAGGGAGTTTCTTTTGGTGGACTGTTTCAGCAGAATGGCCATTCTCAATTATTTTGATTTGGTTGTTGATCCATTTAGGAGCATGTTGTTAAGCCTCCATGTGCTTGTGAGCCTTTTTGGTTTCTTTGTGCAATTTATTCCTAGTTTTATGCCTTTGTGGTCTGAAAAGTTGGTTGGTAGAATTTCAATCTTTTTGAATTTACTGAGGCTCTTTTTGTGGCCTGGTATGTGGTCTATTTTGGAGAATGTTCCATGTGCACTTGAGAAGAATGTGTATCCTGTTGCTTTTGTGTGTAGAGTTCTATAGATGTCTATTAGGGCCATCTGTTCTAGTGTGTTCTTCAGTGCCTCTGTGTCCTTGTTTTCTGTCTGGTGGATCTGTCCTTTGGAGTGAGTGGTTTGTTGAAGTCTCCTAAAATGAATGCATTGCATTCTATTTCCTCCTTTAATTCTGTTAGTATTTGTTTCACATATGTTGGTGCTCCTATATTGGGTGCATATATATTTATAATGGTTATATCCTCTTGATGGACTTAGCCCTTTAGCATTATATAATGTCCTTCTTTATCTCTTGTGACTTTGTTTTGAAGTCTATTCTGTCTGATACTAGTACTGCAACACCTGTTTTCTCCTTGTTTGCATGAAATATCTTTCTCCATCCCTTGACTTTTAGTCTGTGCATGTCTTTGGGTTTGAGGTGAGTCTCTTTTAAGCAGCATATAGATGGGTCTAGCTTTTTTGTCCATTCTATTACTCTGTGTCTTTTGATTGGTGCATTCAGTCCATTTACATTTAGGGTGATTATTGAAAGACATGTACTTATTGCCATTGCAGGCTTTAGGTTTTAGTTACCAAAGGTTCAAGGTTAGCTTCTTTACTATCTTACTGTCTAACTTCACTCACTTATTAAGCTATTATAAACACAGTCTGATGATTCTTTATTTCTCTCCCTTCTTATTCCTCCTCCTCCATTCTTTGTATGTTAGGTGTTTTTTTTGTGTGTGTGTGCTCTTTTGTGTTTCCTTTGACTGCTTTTGTGGGTAGTTGATTTTATTTTTTGCCTTTAGTTAGTATTTCATTGGTTCTCTTTCTTTGCTGTGATTTCATTTTCTCTGGTGACATCTGTTTAGTCTTAGGAGTGCTTCCATCTAGAGCAGTCCCTCTAAAATACCCTGTAGAGGTGGTTTGTGGGAGGTAAATTCCCTCAACTTTTGCTTGTCTGGGAATTGTTTAATCTCTCCTTCATATTTAAATGATAATTGTGCTGGATACAGGATCCTTCATTCAAGGCCCTTCTGCTTCATTGCATTAAATATATCATGCCATTCTCTTCTGGCCTGTATGGTTTCTGTTGAGAAGTCTGATAATTACCTGATGGGTTTTCCTTTGTAGGTGACCTTTTTTCTCTCTCTGGCTGCCTTTAATACTCTGTCCTTGTCCTTGATCTTTGCCATTTTAATCATTATGTGTCTTGGTGTTGTCCTCTTTGGGTCCCTTGTGTTGGGAGTTCTGTGTGCTTCCATGGTCTGAGAGGCTATTTCCTCCCTGTTTGGGGAAGTTTTCAGCAATTAATTCTTCAAAGACACTTTCTATCCCTTTTTCTCTCTCTTCTTCTGGTACCCCTATAAAGTGGATATTGTTCCATTTTGATTGGTCACACAGTTCTCTTAATATTGTTTCATTTCTGGAGATCCTTTTATCTCTCTGTGTCAGCTTCTCTGCGTTCCTGTTCACTGATTTCTATTCCATTAATGGCCTCTTGCATCTCGTCCATTCTGCTTTCATGTCCTTCCAGAGATTGTTTTATTTCTGTATTCTCCCTCCTTAGCTCTTGCATATTTCTCTGCAAGTCCATCAGCATGGTTATGACCTCTATTTTGAATTCTTTTTCAGGAAAATTGGTTAAATCTATCTCTTCAGATTCCCTCTCAGGGGAGGATATTTGGGTTAGTCTGGTCTGTATCAAATTCTTCTGCCTTTTCATGGTGATAGAGGTAGTCATAGGCAGTTGGCATGTGCGTCAGCTGGGAGATCAAAGTCCCTTTCCACTTGCTCCTGGCCTTCCTTTCCTGGGAGAACGGTGACCCCTAGCAGCTTTTACTGGGCAGCTGCATGCAGACGGGGTCTTTGATTCTTGCCCCGCTACTGCGGAGTAAGCTCCGTGCGGTTGCTGTGGGCATAGCCATTTTAGGCTGCTGCTCTGCTCTGGCGGGGCCATGCCAGAGGGGGAACAGGTGGGAGGCCATTTATCACTGTGAGGGGCCTCCAAGCTCTGTTGTTTCCCAGGGGGTCGAGACGCCTGGAGTGCCCCGGGATTCCCAGCTACTGGGCTGAGTGTGCTGGGAGGCCTCCATCCAGCTGTGAGGCCCTGTCCTTTTAAGACCTTCAAAAAGCACTCGCTTTTCTTTTGCCCCAGGTGCGCCAGCTGAGGGGACCCGCTCACAGGTTTTACTGTTCAGTTTTCCTAGTATCCAGCACACCACACACTGTGTGTCCGTGCTCTGGTGCAGATGGCTAGGGCTGGGTATTTAGCAGTCCTGGGCTCCCTCTCCCTCCCTGCTCTGACTCCTCTCCTCCCGCCAGGAGCTGGGGTGGGGGTCGCCTGGGTCCTGCCAGGCCGCAGCTTGTATTTTACCCCCTTCGCGATGCACTGGGTTCTCGCAGATGTAGATGTAGCCTGGCTGTTGTACTGTATCTTCTGGTCTCTGTTTTAGGAATGGTTGTATTTGTTGTATTTTCAAAAATATATATGTTTTTGGGAGGAGATTTCCACTGTCCTACTCATGCTGCCATCTTGGCTCCTCCTCACCATTCTCAATTACTAAGTTATGTGTAAGACATGTGTGACCCATTGGATATTTTTCAAGTGACACTGGTGCTTCTGTTCATGTGCTGTTCCATCCATCCCCTGGCAGCTGTCCAGCTCAAAACCCGAAGGCTATTGCGAACTCCCATACTGCTACTTCAGGGTACCCCATGCATTGACTCAGAAGGGTGACCTGCATGGCTGGGGACCCACCATGTACTGGATGGCCCCAGGCTTGTGGTAGGCCACCTATGGGATGCCCCCTGTGAGGAGCTCCAGGGGAGCTGTGGCTGAATGCCTCAGGGGCAAGGTTAGAAAGGACGTTTCTAAAGCCTAGTCCCTCATTTTCAGATTTGAAAGCATTCATCTCTTTTGCTCGACGCTCCAGCAGGCTTAGTATCCTTTCAGTGCACTCATTCTGTAATGTCAATATCTCTTCTTCCATCTGTTGTGGGTTGGTGGGGAGAAGCAAAAAGAAAGCTCATTTATTTTAAAAAATCTATAAACTACAGAAACAATAATTATTCTGATTTAAAGTGAATCATAAAAATGTCCACTGTGGCTATTTTAAAGGATGTACATTTAAAATCAAAGAGATGTACTGTAGGAATCATATATAACTTATACTGCTAAAATGTGTAATCAAGTTCTTAAAATCAAAGATAATAATCTCTATTGAAATAATAAATCAAGGCAATTATTATCAATGGCTACCAAATCCACTAGGTAAAAAGATTGAAAAAGAAAATGTGTAAGGAGAATCTAGCCTTATTAGATACACCATAAGGTCACTCTAATATAATAAATATGGTATTGGTATAGGAACCAGTATTTTGTAAAATAGAAACAGAATGAAGTTTGTAAGTTTTTAATGCAGGACAAAAGCACCAATTAATTTAATGGGAAAAACAACACAGGCACAAGTGGCTAACCATCTGGAAGAAAATAAAAATGGAAGCTCATCTGATACCATATTCCAGAAAGATCAGAGCATTAAGTGAAAAACAAACAAAAAACATAAAGTTTCCATTAGAAAGTTAGGAGACTCTATGTACTTAGAAATCAGTGGTTGGGTAGCCGTCAGAATCAGTTTTGGAGAACTCAAAGGTTTACAAATATATATAGCTGACTAGAAATAGTTTTTAGTGTGAAAAAATACACAATAAAGTCAATGACAATGGGAAGAAGTTGGAGAAATTGTTAATGAATGAGAATATCTGAGCCCACTCATCAAATATGACTTCAAAGTGGGACTAGACATTATATATCTTTTGATGTGATGCAAAAGGAAGTGTAACACAGTAATCCTTATGAAAATTCCTCGCAAAAATTTTTAAAAGGAAAAAAAATTAAAGTAAATATAATCATGCCCCTAGATCTAATTACCAGTTTACAGGAAATGTAAAGAGGAATGTATTAAATGACACCATGAGGATGTAATCAGCAAAATTCAAATGCGAGAATTCCTACAAAGCAAGTGAGCCAGTCCACTATAATAAAAAAAAAGGGCACGGGAGACTAAAAGGCTTAAAAGACAATCAAGTGCAATGTCTACGCCATGTTTGGGCCCCAATCTAAATAAACCAATATGACCTTTTTTTAGATACAAAGGGAAATCTAAGTATGGACTGAGTATTAGGTAATCTTAAACATTTATTATAATTTTGTCAGTTAACACAATGGAATTATGACTATGTTGAAGTAAAAGAGTCCTTATTCCCTTATCTGTGTTGGGAGTGAAATGATTCTATGCTGGGATTTGCTTTAAAATATTTCAGATACTCTGCCCCCTATTCTGCTCCCCTAAAAAGCCACATGTGGAGTCGGGAAACCGATGAAATATAAGCAAGATACTGATAACTGTTGAAGTTGGGTAATGAGTATTTGGGGACTTCATTGTACTAGTTCTTAATAATTTCACTAATACTTTTTGTGTATGTTTGAAACTTTCCATGATACAAAGTTTTTAAAAAATAGGAAATAAAGAGTATTGGTAAAGAAGTATTAAATTAGGTTTCAAGATACTTGAGGACTTAAGCCAATAGTCATTGTTCTCTACACAGAAATCTAGCTCAACAAATGTGCTTAATTTTTATGTATCTTTTTTTTTACTAAGTTATCATTTATATACAATCTTATGAAGGTTTCACATGAGCAACACTCTGGTTACAACATTCACCCATATTATCAAGTCCCCTCTTATGTATCATTTTTTAAAGTGCCCTTTTAAAAACACACAATTTAGCATGGAAACAAATGCAAATAAGAAACTGCCACATAATATGATAAGATTTAATAACAGACTTATAAGGTAAAGCAGAAATACAAAGGGATGGAGTACTTCACTCTATAGGAGAAGAGGAGTAGGGCAAAGAATTATTCTCAGAGAAGGTGACAGAAACTGGATTTGGAAAGAAAAGCACAAGTTTACCAGAAGACAAGGGAAGGGAAAGATATTTTCAGCAGAGGGAACATGGGCAAAGACATGCAAAATGATAAAATGTGTGTGGGGAATTACAAATAGGCCAGAATGGGCTTTGGTAGGGTGATTTTGAAAATTATTAAACTCTAAGTACTAAAGTGTTACAAAGGTTTAGAGAGGGCACTTCCTAATGAAGGTTGAAAGAGAACCTAGATTAGACAAATGCTTCTTCTAAGGGAAAGATATCAAATTGTTAACTGGTGATTTCTGGGTGGTGAGATTAAAGACATTTTAATTTCTACTTGTTTCTCTGTAATTGCCAAGTTTTAAAAAACATGTATTTATAAAATAACTTTTCCACTCTTTTAATATCTACATATAAAATACCCAATTCATATAGAATTAAATTTATGTATCTGTAAGGATTCAAATAACTTCAAATTTTTCTTTTAAATCTTTTCTATTTTAAAATTTCAAATATCCATTTATTAAGAACATTTAATTCAAAGGACCTAATAAAGGATAGGCTTGTACCGAGTATTTAACTAATTTGAATGCCCTGTATATTATTTGAAGGAAACTCATGATAAAAATATTAAACACATTAATGCTTATTCACTTTTTTCCAGTAAGCACAGCTTCAATTATGTTTCCTGAATTAGTTTTGTCATTTAAGAAACTCAGAATATTTTTCAATAAAAATTAAAACTAAGATTTGTGATAGGTTATATTAACCCCCATTTCTTTGAAAATATCTTATTTATTACTGTAAATAAGAAAGGTGGTTTCACTGGATATAAGACTTCTGAGACTTCTCTCCTAACCTATCTTCTCTGAAATCAAATGTGTGAATATTTTCAGTTTGGAAGGTCCTGTAAGATATTCCAATTGTCAATTCTTTTTTAAAACCTACCAACCATCTTGCTGATATTAAGTGAAATATTCAGGGAAAATTAAAGGAAATGTAAAGACAAAAAAAAGCCCATTTATACTTTGGAAATACTGCCACTTTTTATGCATGTATGAAATGCACATGGTTATGTTGTCACTTTGCTGAAACTTTAATGTAAATGAAGCACAAGGAAAGTTGCAGTAAGACCTCATGTGAGTCTCAACTGAGGCGTCCTCTGTTGGTGTCCAGACCTGGAGGACAATTCTTGGTTCATTTGGAGGCTGAAAGCAATCTTCAAACAGAATTATTATACATCTAGAAACAACTAACATTCTCTCTGGTTCCACCTCTATTGTCACATGACTGTTTCTTATCTGTACAACCAGTAGGCACAACGTACAGAAAATACGTATGTTACAATTTTTTCAAATCATACCATGGGTATATCACTGCCTTGGTAGTTGCCAACTGACTGATCCCAAACTACTTTATAGTGATGCGCCTCACTTAAAAAATAAACATGAGCCTTAAAAATCAAGTAGCAACTCAAAGCACTGTAGATTCATTCCACTGTTTCTTTTATTATTTTTAATACTAAATAATTTTATGCATGTCTATTATCAAATACAAACCACCAAAACCAATCTACCATATTAATATAGCCATTATAAGTATTAGTTCAACTCACTTTAAGTGTGATTTGTCTTTATTTTATTCAACGCCTCATAAGAATTTTTCCACATTAATACTATCTTTATAGCCATTATTTAAATGGTTGAGTAAGATTTTATTAAGTGGCTTGGTCATAAGCACTTAATTATTTTAGATAGTTAAGTGTTTCAAACCATTATAAACTATGCCATAATTAACATATTGATGCGTATTGCTTTTCCTGTATTCAGGATTTCTTTTCTCTAAATTCTCTAAATTCTTCGCTTAATATTTTCAAAGATCAATATATACTTCCAAATTCCTTTCCAAAATGCATTAACAATGTATGAGAGTGCCACTGCACTTCTGGCAATGGTATCAGCCCTATGCCAACATTTTACCTGATTTTGTAGAACATAAAGGCCTTAGTTCATATATTGAAATAAGACTACACCTAAGATACTAATTAGCACTCTTTAACTCGGAGCCACTAGGTGGAGCTAAAAATACAAATAAAACAGTACCAATATTTCTCTCATAACACTGTTACTGAAATACTATAGGTTTCTCTTTTAGTGATAATTTTGAAGCATAAGAGATGGAACTTTAGATTAAATTTTAAATATACAAGTTGAAATCAGGCAGATGAATTCTGTACATGGGACAACTACATTTTTCTAAAAATTTGTATGTGTTTCTGTGTTCCCATCTTGAATGAGAAACACAATTGAGATAATTTTTAGAGGCAAGTAACTCTTAAAGAGCCAGTAATAAAGACAGCTGTGCCAGAGAAATAGCAACACCTTATTTAGGTGGAGTTTTTAAGAACATATTTTTTTTAATAGAAATGAGGTATTCTATTTTTATCACAAGAACTGTAGAAAGTAGAGGAAAATCTATGGGCCAATTAATGGTCCAGAAGCAATGACAATTTTTAATAGACAAAACCATTAGGCATGTGTTAACTTACAATGGACCTAAGACCGTGCCAGCTGCTGGGAACTTATGGCTCTGGAATTCTGGAACATAGCATTCAATCCTGGATACAACTGATATTCTACTACTACTCAGGACAAATGCCTTTCCTCTCTTTCTTTCTCAAAAGCTTCTACCTATTGTTCTTTCTCCAACACACACACACACACACATACAGCCTCAGTACCTTAAAGGACACAAGTGAATTTAGGGATTCTAATTCTAATATATGTGACAAAGAATAAGTAAAATAAATAAAGCTACATCTAGAAATAATATTTTCAGCCTGACTCTTCAACTGTGTAAAACTGGTTCTACCTTCTCTTTTCTAGTAATGCATCAATCTGTAGAGTTTGAGACCAGGGATGAATGAATAAAGTATATTCCTGATCCCTTTTCCTTGTCTCTCTCAAGCAATTACTAAAGTTTTTTCCTTCACTATCCAAGTTTCTCTCCAATTTCTTTAGGTAAAACAAGGTACACAAAAGAAGTAAGACGGAGCCAGAGCTATCTTTTGACAATTCAACTGTCTTCACATAACTCCACACCATTCCTCTAGCAATTACTACTTAAGTATATACCTTTAATATATCACACTCATTAATTTTAAGGTTCATTACTGAATCAGTAATTTTAAAGAAAAAGAAAACACTACCAAAACTAGAATTAAGGAAATATGGTATTGTGAAAACACTCTAATGCCACCTCTGTCATCATGAAAATATATTTACGAAATGATTTTGATGAAAGCAAATACTGGCACAATTACTTTTTTCTATTACATATACCTGTTGTTTTAAGAGTGCATTGCGGAGGGAGACCCTCTGTTCAAGCTCCCGAAGCTCTTGAGCGTGTTGTGCCTCAGCCTGCATTCTGATCTTGATCTGAAGTTCAGACAACAGCTCCAGTTCCTGCTGCAGCTGCATGTTCAAAGCCTGGCATTCTGCCTCCTGTGTTTCATCCAAATGTGGCTGAAAGAGAGAAAGAAAACAGATATATCCTCCTGTGAGCTACCTTCTCATGACCTATGGAAAGGAGGAGGTGTAAGTGAAGACAGACTACTCTTCTATAGGGCACAACTGTTCTCTATTACATCTTGGAGTAAACATCTCTGGAAAACGAAAACACAGTAACCAATGACGGCATTATAAGAATAAAGCTATCATAAGCTTTTAGGATGATACCTAAATAATTATTATTTTTTAAGGAAAAACATAAAATCTGATTGATATAAGACTGTGAATCTCTTCTCTCCAATGGAAATAACTACACAACAGGGACAAGCACGCCACAGCTTATGGGCCAAATCTGAACAGCTACCTGATCTTTTGTTTTTGTTTTTCAATACTTATGAATGGTTTTTTACATTCTAAAATGGTCACATTTTAAATGGCTATGTAAATACCCACATAATAATCTTAATTTTTCCTCCTAAACTATTTACTATCTGGCCCATTAAGAAAATAGTCTGTAAACTTACATAGCAACTATTTTGTAGCTGCACTCAAATGTGACCATCTGGATTCCCGATAAAGTACTACTTTTTGAACACTGCTTAACAAAGTTGCTTCTCCAATCTTGATGCGCTGTTGGTATATGTACTGAACCTCTGCAAGGCACCAGCAGAGAGCCTATGTGGAGCCTCATGTCCAAATGTATCAAGGAGAATTACATATGCATCATGCATATTTCCAAGCAATGCTGAGAACAAGAAGAATATGGGCCACCATCACTATTTCCCAAGGTGCAGCAGAGTTTTCATTTCCAACTTAATATTTCAATTGTTGTATATATCTATCTACAAATCTATCAACCAAACTTAGCAAGATGAGATCTATTTTATAAGGAGTACCCATCAAGCCAACAAGTAACAACACTCATTTGCTACACAAAGGCAGAACCTATAGTTGAAGTTATTTACCTCAATATATATACTGCCAGATATTGAATGGCTGACTGTGCAAATGCATGCACGTCCAAACACTCTTGTCAGGGAACTAGTACACACTCTTTGCTCCCATACTACAAAATCAAATATATATCCTTTTCTGCATTTTACAACAATTGAGGTAGTAAGTCATAGTCATGTACCTTTATTCTGTGAAGGGTCAAGAAATGTCTAGCTAGAAAGACAAACTCTTGGTTTAGTTACTCTTAGCACTGCTCTTAAATACTGCCCTTGGTTAATAAAATTCCTCCAAGCTAGCAAGAAATGGAACAATGAAATTTAGAATTCTCTTCTGACTTTGTGTAACAGCCTCCATTCTTTAAAAAACTTTTAAATATTCAAATATATTGCCAAGAAAACTATAGTCACTCCATATCACTAGCTAATGACAAAAAGAATGCCCTGAAAAATTTTTTCAACAAGATTAATACTTATACCAAGAACAAACTATATTCCTCAATGTTTCACTCAAGTGAAAACAGGATAAACATGTTCCAGTTGTTTCTTAATCACTTAATACTGACAAAACGTCACCTAATGGCAGATGAAGAAATGGCAGATAAACAATAGGTGTTTACCCAAGTTATTCCTCAGAAATGGTGCCCCAATGTCTACAAATACTGTCAGCTTACCTAAGTGTGCAAACTGAAGTCCTCCTATCCCCCTTAAAGTCTTGGAGAAAGTTGGAATAGTTGCAACTATTGAAGTTCAACTACTACTTAGAAAGTACAAATTTACCTAAAAAAGTTGCAACTATTGCTTATGTAAATGAAATGACATGATGTTAAAATAGAGTCTGTTTTCTCCAAGAAGGGAGTAGGGTTACCAAAGGGAAGGGGTTGGGGAGCGTGGGTGGGGACAAAGGGAGAAGGGGATTAGGGGGCACTATTATTAGCACTCACAATATAGTGGGGTCACGGGGAATGCAGCACAGCACGGAGAAGACAGCAATGACTCTATAGTGTCTTACTACGCTGATGGACAGTGACTGCAGTGGGTTGAGGGGGACTGGATTGTATGAATGAATGTTGAAACCACAATGTTGCTCAAGTGAAACCTTCTTAAGATTATTTACCAATGATACCTTAATTTAAAAAAAATAGTCTTTTTGTTCAAATTGTGCAAGTAGGTAGATATATACAACTAAGAGGAACATGGTGATTTTCTTTCCCACTAAAGTAACAGAACAATTTCTTTTACAGAAAATCTTGACCTTATGTATCATGAGAAGGACGCTTTCTATCTGAAGTCTGACTGTGACTGTGAGACATTATTTTCCCCTTGATTTTTTAAAAGTATCTGTGAAAATCAGACTAGTGTCTACAAGCTTTCAGACTGAGAAGGCTGCCACAGCAGGCAACCAAAAGGAAGGGCTAAACAGGAAACAACTAACCTCTCCCAAGCCCCAGAGAAATGAAGTCGTATCAGATTTATGGTCTGACGAAAGACGCTAAACAAGCTTTCAGTTTGGTTTACTTCTGGGTGCTGCTCACTTTAAAACTGTAATTCATTTTATAGACATGCTTTAAATATCTTTTGGTGGGAAACCCTACTATGTACCCACTACAAAGACAAAATAAATCTGGAAAATCATTATGAATTCTGACTGTGATAAGCATTAACTAATGACGGTTATGAGGGTAGTCAACGTACGAGCCACTCTGTAAACGATGTTCATTAGCTGTTTTGAAGATACAGCAAAGTATAAAATTTGACTTAGATTTACAAGGAAAGGGTAAATCTTAGCTTTGGTTCTGTGTTTTGTTCAGGACAACTTGTATGAATGGAGTTGAATAGGAATCAGAGACACCACTAGGTGTGGTTTAGCTTCTGGTTTGGACACAGATTACTTCTGTGAGTGAATTTCACTTCACTTTAGGAGAGTTATTCAGGTAAGTGTTGTTACCTCATAGTTTTATAGTTAAATTGTCAAAGAGTTTGAAAAAGGGGATAAAGAAGATAGTGTGGAACCGGGGCCTTATTGGATGTAAATACAAGTTTACAATGGGCAGACATGTACAAATTAACTGAGGTACTACTGTGGGTGACAACATATATAGTGGGTCATTTTGGTTTTTTGTTTATTAAGATTCATGTGGTTATACTTCACATATTCATTACAAGTTATAAAATTTGAAAATTCCTTGGAATTGTTAACTCTGGTTGATTTTGGTAGAGGGGGCCGGACCAGGTGGCCTAAAAAACAAGGAGAGGGAAACCTTTAACTTTATAATAAATACACTTTGGCATCTTTTGAATTTTGTATCATATAAATAAATTTCTCTATCAAAGCAAATACAAAATTTAAAGTCCTTTGATATTATATATCACCAACACTTGTCTTTCCTTATTTGTCTACAAGACAGCATATAATACCTGGCTTCACTCTGATGTACTAATTAAAAATACACTCCAACTACACATGCCCTGGTCTTACCTATGTTACCAAACACAGAAAGAATGGGAGTAACAGTGTGATAATTCCACTATTCCTCTAAAGATGAGTATTGACAATGAAGGGAGAGGGGGTAAAAAGGCATTTTTCATTCACTGGTTTCTGTACTAATTAAGAACTTAGTGCCTCTTTTGGATACAAATCACATTCAGAGAAATAAGATTCCAAAACTATAAAACTTGGAACAACAGAGAGAAGCCAGCAGGTTAGTATGTTGATATGTAGACTGTAGTATCAACACTGGACATTTGGGTGCACTTAAAATGGGAATTTTGAATCTTATTTATGACACGTTCCACAGTTAAAAAGTTCTGGCCATTTTTTGGTACTCTGCTGAGAAATACACAAGCAGAAGTCTGTAGCCATAGACCCTCTACACCAACACTGACGAAACATGCTTAAAATGAAAAGAAAAAGAGCTTATTCAATTTCTTGATGACAGACATCTGGCTTAGACTTTTACTGTTTACATGATGCCTTTTATCTGTTCTCCTTTGCCAAGAAGCTTAGGCTAAAGGTACCTTCAGACTCTGAGGCTGCTGTCGAACCTGCATGACATGCTTCCACCTTAGTTCTTGCTCTCTCCGTTTATTACTCTCCAGCTGGTCACTGAGCTCGGTTTGATGCTGCAGACTCATCAACTCACAGCGCATCTTCTGCACTGTGTTGAGGTGGCGGAACTCCAGTTCTTTCATGGACTCATGCTGTCGCAGTAGCATTGCATGCTCTAAGTCCTTTTGAGTCTGTCTTTTATTTAATTCCTAATCCATAAAAAAAGACAAAGGTATAATTTGCTGATGTACAATGCCAGGAGAAAAAAAATCCTAAGAAACAGAATAACCAGGATATATAGATGAAATCCTCTGATTTAATAATGGCTGCACAGTGAATATTAGACTTTTATTACTGCAACTGTAGAAAATGGGCAAATAGTAGTACAAATGCCTTATCTGTTCATTTACTATTTATACTACTTTTAGCAAAAGCTTAAGACATATCAAATCTGTCCCAAGAGACTTAATGTCCTTTCCACTCTCTTCCCATCATTTATGTTTCTTAATTTTGTATTGAACAGGATTTCTAAGTCATCCTTTAAATTTCTTCAGAGTATACATTCAATTCTATTACATGCACTACAGCCAGTATAGTGCAGTGGTTAAGAACACAAGACTCTAGGGCTAGGCTGCCTGCTTTCTGAATCCTGGCTCTGCTACTGACAAGCAGTGAGTTCATGGGTTAATTACTTAAACTCTCTGTGCTTCCATTTCATTACTTCTCAAATGGAGACCATAACATAGCTGTTTCATAAAATTAAAGTGAGGGTGAAATGAGTTCATAAGTGGAAAGCTGTCAGAATACCTACCTCATGATCAATAAATGTTACTACAATTATTTACAGTTTAAAAGATCAAATGTACAACACACACACACACACACACACACACACACACACACACACACACACACACTCTCTCTCTCTCTCTTTTTCTATGTAGAAGGAAGTCAGACGTGCCCCCTTTGCCTCTGCTGCCCCTTCTCCAGGGACCAACATTTGGTGCATATGTTTCCCAACCTTCCCCACGCTTATTGTGACACAACTATTACACAAAAACATAGTTTCAAAATTGAATAACAATATATATTATAGGCATATGCTTTCTTTACCTAAAAATATAATGGACAAATACAGATTTTTAAAAAATTTTTTATAGGAAGCTTGTGCTATCTGATGCCATAGTTTTTCTATTTTTTATTTTAGGACAAATTTTCAATAAACATCTACACATGATACACCATATAATTATGTTACTATTTCTTTAGGATAGAATTCTAGAAGCGGATTCGATGGGTAGAAGATACATGCAAATTAAATTGTTAAAGTTGCTGAATTATGCTCTAAAATGGCAGTGTCAGTTTATATTCTTACCAACATTGACCACTTTCCCATGCCACTACTAGGACTTACAAAATTTTTTAGACTGATCTTATCTAATTGATGCAATTGTTTTAATTTGAATTTCTTTAATTATTAGTGAATTTGAATAATTATGTTATATTTGAAGTTTATTTTAAGCCACTCTTGGAAATAAATTGATCTATCCTCATAGGTACACCTGATAATGAGAACCGTTGTTTTCATTAGCATAAGTTTCTACATATTCCCAATGAATAATTTCATGATTATAAAACTGTTAAATGGTAGTATATACTTTCATGGCACCCATTTCAGATGAAAAGGCATAAGTTATCCAATTAATTTTCTCATATTTAAAAATTAACAGTTCTTTCATTCATGGAATTAATATTTATTATATATTTACTTAATACATATTTATTGAATACCTATTATGGGCCAGCCACTAGCTACAAGGCCTGGAGATATGTAGCCACTGGATATAAGAGCCCTGAACAGAACCTGGGACTTCATCTAATTTCCATTCCACTTGGGGAGAGAGAGATCCCAATAAAAAGTGTGTGCACGTACGTGTGTATGTGTGTGGTGTGTGAGAGAGAGAGAGAGAGAGAGGAGTGCAAGAATATTTAAAGAAGGGAGGAGGATTTGGAGATCAGAACTGAGGAGATATGAAGTGAGGGAGAAGGTGAACTGTGTGGGTTGGGTTTCCAGGGAAGAAGGACTTAGGCAAAGGCAAGCAGAGGCGCTCTAAGGCCCTGAGGGTGGGATGTGACTGACATATTTTCAGGAAGATTCTGATTTCACACCATTTACACATACCTCCCTGACAAGGTCCTGCTCCAAGTTATGGCACCCGAGTAACAACTTTCTTTTGAAGCGACGGCATTGCAGCTCTAGGTACCGTCTCTGACGCTGAAGAAGATTGGTCTTTTCCTCTTCTTGGAAATGCTGTATGTTCTCTTTCTGCTTTGAAAGCCATTCCTGTTTTTCTTTTCTTGGGGTGCTCTTGTTTTCATTCAGCTCCTGGCAAGATAAAAAACAACTGAGATCAAAATACATAAAAATTAACCACATGAATATACTATTTGGTGGCTGGTAATCTTCAGTAGAAGTACTTAATTTGTGCCCTCTCTCATGGGCAGGCAGGGCAATGACCTTAAAGGAGGTAGGTAGTATTTTTCTGTTTCTGGAGTTATCCATGAAGTAGGACAAGAAAAGAGAAAACATACACTAGAAAACACGCATACTTTTTAGCTTTGCACAGCTATATTTAGGATGGCTCGTAGCTTTGAAAGCACACAATGATTGGTGAATGAAGTAAAACATCTTTCTTTAAAGTCCTCCCAAAAAGGGGAGGAAGACAGTGCTTTCAAGTTAAAATCACACATGAATTAAAATTAAGGTTAAAATATAGTTATGTCTCACTCCTTGTTTTCAATAATAGAAATACTAAGTTTTTGGCAAAGTTAAGGACGGGTTCAGTATAACAGACTGAAAATTAAATGGAAAATCAACAAAACCAAAGGAAAATAGAGACCTTTTAGAATAGATTTAATATTCAGCACTATAACCACTGAACAAGGCAAGACCAATGTTTTTCTACAGCATTTTAAATATCATCTCACAAACTACCTAAAAAAATGTATTTATACTGGACAAGATGAGAATATTGACAATACATTCAATGATGCAAACCCGAGGATGTTAATTAATACTAGCATATTTCAACCTAAAATGCATCAACCTTGCAGAGAATATACATCAGCCATCTTTCCCAGGTCTAAGATGATTTTTTAGAGGCTGTTAACCTATGGTTCTTCACCTGTTGTTCAAGAAAGAAAACAATTATTCATTACTTTCATTGATAAGATATTCAAACGCATAAAAATAAAAAACACATAAGTTTGTAGTTCTCAAGTTAAGGATGTCAATGAGAAGACAGTGACAATACAGGCATATACAAAATCACTTGGCTATGTTTTTCAAAATCTTTGGCCAAGGACATTTCCCACCCACAAAGACTATACTATGTCCCTTCCTCTTTAGTGATAATAATCATTCTAAATGAACACACACACACACACACACACACACACACACATACACACATACACAGACACAAAACTACCTTCTAAAAGAAAACGAACTTAATAGACTGAATTATATGCTTAAAGGATTATCTAAAATAACATATTCATTTATAAAACTAAAACCTGATTTCACTAGGAAACAACTATAGAACTGCATTTTGTTGGATATTTATTTACAGTTGGGAATCCTATTTACCATCTTTTCAAATCCCATGTTCTAGTATTGGGTTTAGCTTTTAGATTACAGTAATGGGAATACATAGCAGGTTATATTCTTTAAAGTTGGAAAAATCTTATCAATGAACCTCACTCGGCAGGGTATATATAGCAAGGCTTTGTGCCACCAATGTCCTTAATAAGACTTTATTTGTCTAATTATAGGTCAAATTCCTACACACATAAAAGCACTATACAAAAGAGATTATGGTTATTTTATCAAGATTAATTTATCTGTGTGCTAATATTTAATTACATGGACTAAAAATTTCAGTCCATCAGTCTGTAAAAGAGGGTGTAAACTGGGGAAGTCTTGGTGGGTGGGGAATTTCCTTGGCAAGAGATTTTGAAAAGCATAGTCAAATGATTCTTTGTGTATATGCCTGTATTCTCTCTGTCTTCTCATTGACATCCTTCAGTTGAGAACTACAAGTTCATGTGCTTTTTATATTTATGTGTTTGAGTATCTTATCCACAAAAGTAATAAAGAATTGGTTTCTTTCTTGAATAACAAGTGAAGAACCATAAGGTCAATAGTCTCTGAAAAATCATCTTATACCTACAAAAGACGGCTGATTTATATTCTCTGCAATATAATAAATATGCTATAGTTGACACATATCATTTTCCTGTCCTGACCACTATCCTGAATAATAATCCCCTTTCAAAAATTGCCTTAGGACAACATGGCTTTCCTCACAGTTAGACTAGATCTGCGATAAAAATAAGTTCAAGAAAGCAGCACATAAAGGGCAAACACACATGAAATCCTGTAGCCATAACGACATAATTAGCATGCTTTCCTATTAAAGAAAATGGGATGAGAAGAAATGCCTCTTATCCTTCTTCTGTGTTAAAATCAGAATAAGAACAAATTATTGTAATCTGAGCCCAAAGAAAGAAGGTATGATTTACTTTTAAAGGAAGAGATGTATGGCTCTTTTTCACAGCTAAATATTTTTATTTCTAGTGACTCAATTACTTAAGAAGTGCTTAGGAAAGCTACTAAATAATAGCTTCATAAAATAATTCACATTTTCAAGAGATCACTCTTTTTAGATCCCACTCAACTGAGGATCTCAGCCATTGAAAAGTAGTGATTTTTCCTTTCTCATTTCTAGACACTCTTTTTTTCTTGATAAGTCTGGCTAGGGGTTTTTCTATTTTGCTTATTATCACAGAGAACCAGCTCCTGCTCTCATTGATTCTATTGTTTTATTCTTCTCGATTTTATTTAAGCCTGCTCTAATCTTTATTATATCCCTCTTCTACTAACTCTGGGCCTCATTTGTTCTGCTTTTTCTAGTTTTGTTAATTTTGAGTTTAGACTGTTCATATCGGATTTCTCTTCTTTCCTGAGGCAGGCCTGTATTGCAATATGCTTCCTTCTTAGCACAGCCCTAGCTGCATCCCACAGATTTTGCATTGCTTGATCTGTTTTTATTTGGTCATTGATCCATTGATTATTTAGGAGCATGTTGTTAAGCTTCTAATGGGTTTGTGGGTCTTTTCATTTTCTTTAAGTAATTTATTTCTAGTTTCATGTTTGTGGTCTGAGAAGATAGTTCAATTTCAATATTTTTGTATTTACTGACATTCTTTTTTGTAGTCTAGTATATAATCTATTCTTGAAAACGTTCCATGTGCACCTGAGAAGAATGTGTATCCTGCAGCTTTTGGGTGGAGTGTTCTGTAGATATGTTAGGTACAACTGTTCTAATGTGCTGTTCAGGGCCTCTGTTTCCTTACTTATTTTCTGTCTGGTTGACCTGTACTTTGGAGTGATTGGTGTGTTGAAGTCTCCTAAAACGAATGCATTGCATTCTATTTCCATGTTTAATTCTGTTAGTATTTGTTTCACATATGTAGGTGCTCCTGTGTTGTGTGCATAGATATTTATAATGGTTATATCCTCTTGTTGGACTGACCCCTTTATCATTATGTAATGTCTTCCTTTGCTCTTGTGGCTTTCTTTGTTTTGAAGTCTACTTTGTCTGATACAAGTACTGTAACTCCTTCTTTTGTCTCCCTATTGTTTTCATGAAATATCTTTCTCCATCCCTTCACTTTTAGTCTGTGTATGCCTTTGGGTTTGAGGTGAGTCTCTTTTAAGTGGCATATAGATGGGTGTTGTTTTATCCATTCTATTGCCCTGTGTCCTTTGATTGGTGCATTCAGTCCATTTACATTTAGGGTGATTATCAATAGGTATGTACTTATTGCCATTGCAGGTTTTAGATTCGTGGTTACCAAAGGTTCCAGGGAAACTTCCTTACTATCTAAGAGTCTAAGCTCACGTAGTATGCTATTACAAACACAATCTAAAGATTCTTTTTTTTCTCCTCCTTTTTCTTCCTCCTCCATTGTTTATATATTAAGTATCATATTCTGTACTCTTTGTCTATCCCTTAAGCTACTTTGTGATAGCTGATTTAATTTTGCATTTGCTTAGTAATTAATTGTTCTGCTTTCTTTAATGTGATTTTATTACCTCTGGTGACAGCTATTTACCCTTAGGAACACTTCCATCTATAGCAGTCCATCCAAGATACACTGCAGAGACAGTCTGTGGGAGGTAAATACTCTCAGCTTTTGCTTATCTGGAAATTGTTTGATCCCTCCTTCAATGTTAAATGATAATCTTGCCAGGTAGAGTATTCTTGCTTCTGCTTCATTGCATTAAATATATCTTGCCACGCCTTTCTGGCCTGTAAGTTTTCTGCTGAGAAGTCTGATGATAGCCTGATGGGTTTTCCTCTGTATGTGATCTTTTCCCTCTCTCTGGCTTTTAATATTTTGTCCTTATCCTTGATCTTCGCCATTTTAATTATTATATGTTTTGGTGTTGTCTTCCTTGGGTCCCTTGTGTTGGGAGATCTGTGCACCTCCATGGCCTGAGAGACTATATCCTTCCCCAGATTGGGGAAGTTTTCAGCAATTACCTCTTCAAAGACACTTTGCCTTTTCCTCTCTCTTCTTCTTCTGATGCCCCCATAATACAAATATTGTTCCAGTTGGATTGGTCACACAGTTCTCTCAATATTCTTTCATTCCTAGAGATCTTTTTTTCTGTGCCTCAGCTTCTTTGCATTCCTCTTCTTAAATTTTTTTTCATTTATCATCTCCTCCACCATATCTAATCTGCTTTTAAATCCCCACATTGTATTCCGTAATGAATGGATCTCTGTTCTGGATTCGTTCCTGCATTCTTGAATATTTTTCTGTACCTACATGGATGTGTTTATGATTTTTTAAAAATCTCTTTTAGGAAGATTGATGAGTTCATTTTCACTTGACCTCTTTTCTGGTGTTTTGGGGATTTTGGTTTGAACCAGGTTCCTTTGGCACTTCATATTTGTATGTGGCACCTCTAGGACCCTGAAGGCATCCTCCCTGGAGTTACTTAGCCCTTGGAGTGATGTCAGGGTCTCAGCAGAGTGACACAGCTGACTGGGGGCTGGGAAGAGCTGTTTCCTGCTTCCTGGCTACTGTGCATCTCTCCACAGCCAGACTAGTCAGCTGAGTACACAGGTGTAACCCTCTATGCCTTGCATTAGTAGCTGCTGTAGGCAGGACCTCCCTCTGGATGGACTGACACCAGGGCAGAGGCAGCTGGTTTGAAAGCCAGTGCCAGCTGGCCAGTAGGTGCAGTAGGCTGCATATCATGATGGAAGGCTTCAGAGCTGTGTAGCCAGCCAGGGGGATGGAGCGCCTGAAGTGCCTGAAAAGTTCCCAACCTGCTGGGCAGAGTGCATCTGGACAATTTTGTCTACCTGTCCTTTCTCCTGAGCAGCAAGCCCTGTGCAACCCTTGTCCATTTAGTAGCCCTCTCACTGTTAGGAAGTCTCTCATACTGCATGCCTTTCTTTTGTCCCAGAGCAGCTGGATGTGAATCCATTTTCCACAACAGCTGGAATCTCAGTCTGTCCAACTATTCCTCCTGTCTTAGCTTTCCAACCCCACTAATCTTGAGCACCATGCAATATAGGTTCTTGCTCCCACAGCAGATCTCCAGGGCTGGGTGTTCAGCAGTCCTAGGCCTCCACCCTATCTCTACTCCATTTCTTTTCCTTCTCCCAGTGAGCTGGTGTGGGGGAAGTGCATGGGTAGCCCCAGATCACAGCTTTGGTATGTTACCCTTTTTGAGATCTGTTTTTTTCTCCAGGTGTAAGCAGTCTGGTGCTGCCTTCTTTCCTGTTGATCTTTTAGGGTCAGAAGTATTAACTATATTTTTGTATTATATGTGGTTTTGGGAGGAGGCCTCGGTCTCACCTCTCACATCGTCATGTTTAATCTGATCTGACTTAACCACTGTTACATGATAAAATTATCAACTTATAAGGACGTAAATCCATATCTACTGGTTCCCGACTCAGCACTTGATATTTTACCTATTATATAAATATTTCTCCCTTTCCCCAATTGACTTGCTAGTTCTGGGGAACAGATAACCTAACATCAAAATGCCATCTTGGTTAATTCTGAAATCGTCACAAGGGAGAATAAACACATTAGTAATACTGGTCAGCTACCTGTTTTTCCACTGCTGCCTGATGTTTCTTGAGAAGCTTCTTCATTTTGGCAGCAAAGGTGTTACGCTGCATTTCAAGGTCTTTCTCTAATCTGAGGTGATGCTCATCCATCTTAGCCTTTAACTTTTTTTCCAGATTCATGAGCTGTTTCTGATGTTGCTGTGTCATTCTCTTACAGCCAGACATTTGTTCTCTGAGCTGACTTTCCTGCTCATGTTCTGGCATTTCCCTTGTATCCTACAACAATGGAGAGGAAAGAATAAAATAAAGCAAAACCTTTTCCTTTCAAAACCATCTTAGACCAATCTACTATCAACTAAGTAGGTAATTCATGTAGGAGATCCCACTCAACAGCTTCTAATAAAATTTCATCTGAAAAAGCAGACAAGCTAGCTGGTTCTAAAATTTAAGTGGGAATGGAAAGGACCTAGAATAGCCAAAGTTTTGAGGGGTTATGAAAAGTTGGTAGATGTAAACTTCAGTAATCAAAACAGTGTGGTATTGGTATAAGGACAGGCTGAATAGAGCAAAGGAACACAGTAAAATCTGGAAACAGACCCACATATATTCAGTCAATTGGTTTGCTACCAAAATGTCAAGTTAATTTAAAGAGGAAAGGAAAGTGTTTTTAACAAATCCTGCTGTAACAACTGGTTCTCTGTATTCAAAATAAATAAATGCCTAATCATGCTATACACAGAAATTAATTTGAAAAGAGTCACTTGACCTAAACCTAAAATCCAGAATCATGGAGCAGAGGATAACACAGAATATTGTCATGACCTTGGGGTCAGCAAATATTTCTTGGGTACAACACAAAAAACACTGATTATAATGAAAAAAATGTACAAACTGGATTCTTGAATAGAGGCAAAATTCAGATAATGTAAGATTACTCATTTAAAGTGAACAATTCAGTAGCATTTAGTATATTCATGATATTCTACAACCACTGCCCCATTGTAAAGAAAAAAATGTATAAACTGGATTCTTAGACACAAAATTCACATAATGTATGATTAATGATTTAAAGTAAACAATTCAGTAGTATTTAGTATATTTGTGATGTTCTTCAAGACTGCCCGTATCTGGTTACAAACCATATATAATACTTCAGAAGAAAACCCTGTATGTTTTAAGCAGTTGCTCCCTAATCTCCCCTTCTGGTAACCACCAATCTATTTTCTGTCTATGGATTTACCTATTTTGGATGTTTCATATAACATGTGACCTGTTGTGTATGGCTTTTTTCACCTAGCATGTTTCCAAGGTTCATCCATATTGTATAGGATGTAACACTACTTCGTTTCTTTTTATAGCTGAATAATATTTCACTGTATGCACATGCCCTCATTTGTTTATCTATTTATTTGTCGCTGGACCTCTGTGTGGTTTCCACCTTTTGGCTATTGTGAATACTGCTTTTATGAACATTTGTGCATATGCATTTGTTTAAGTACCTGCTTTCAATTGTTTTGGGTATATATCTAGGAGTAGAATTGCTGAGTCATGGGGAAATGCTATGTTTAACTTTTTGAGAAACCATCAACTGTTTACCACAGCAGCTGACATTTTACATTCTTACTAGCAATATACAGCAGGAGTTCCAATTTCTCCACGTGCTCCCTATTTGTTATTTTACATCTTTGTTTTTGTTTTTCTCTTTTAATAGCTAGCCATCTAACAAAACAGCAGCAGACTCACAGAGTCCAAGAAGGAACTAGCAGTTACCAAAGGGAAAGGGGTGGGAAGGGTGGGTGGGAAGGGAGGGAGAAGAGGACTAAGGAGCATTATGATTACTATACATAGTGTAGAGGGGGGAGACGGGGAAGGCAGTAATAGCACAGAGAAGACAAGCAGTGATTCTATAGCATCTTACTATGCTGATGGACAGTGACTTCAATGGGGTGTTAGGTGGGAACTCAATAGTATGGGTGAATGTAGTAACCAGTGTTGCTCATGTGAAACCTTCATAAGATTGTATATCAATGATACCTTACCAACAACAACAACAAAATAGCCGGCCATCCTAGTGGCTGTAAGGTGGTACTCATTGTAGTATTGATTTGCGTTTCCCTAATGACTAATTACATTGAGTATTTTTTCATGTGCTGTTGGCCATTTGTATATATTCTCTGGATGAGTATCTATTCAAATCTTTAACACATTTTTTAAAACTGGGGTATAGTTTATATATTAATTTGAATAGATTTTGGTGGAGTCTTTAGGGCTTTTTTTATGTAGTATCAGGTCATCTCCAAACAATGACAATTTCACTTCTTCCTTACTAGTGTGGGTGCCTTTTTTATCTTTTTCTTGCCTGATAATGCAGCTAGGACTTCCAATACTCTGTTGAATAAGTGTTGTGAGTAGGCATCCCTGTCTGTTTCCTGATTTTAGAGGAAAAGTTTTTAGCTTTTTCATGGCCTTTACTCATTTTTAGTGGGTTGTTTAAATTGGATTTTAAAACTAAAAATTTTAATTTATCACAGATGGAGAAAAAATATTTGCAGGACATATCTGAGGTAAAATATCTGTATGTTTCTTATGAAAGTTAAACATAAATATGCCCTATGAATCAGCCATTTTATCCTATGTATTTGTCACAGAAATTAAAACATCATGTTCACAGACATATACATGTTTGTAGCATCTTAGTATGCTGATGGACAGTGACTGTACTGGGGTATGTAGTGGGGACGTGGTAATAGGGGGAGTCTAATAACCATAGTGTTGCTGATGTAATTGTACATTAATGACACCAAAATGATAAAATAATAAATAAAAGTATTTATTTCATTTTCCACTTGCCCGTTAGCAACCTCTAATCTACTTTCTATGAATTTGCCTATTTTAGATATTTCATATAAGTGGAATTCTAATAATATTTTTCCTTTTGTGTCTGGCTTATATCATTTAGCGTTTTCTCAAGGTTCACTCACATTGTAGCACATATCAGAACACCATTCCTTTTCACAGCTGAATAATATTCCATTGTGTGTATACACACACACACACACACACACACACACACACACACTATGGTTTGTTTATCCATTCATGTGTTGATGAACACTTGGGTTGTTTCCATCTTTTAGCTATTGTGCCTAGTAACTTTTGGTGATACTGAAAGCAGTGAAGTTAAAAAGGAAACATTCCTATCAATTGTGAAAAGGAGTTACCTGACCTTCCAATGTTTTCAAGAAAATTTAAAATCTTACACATGAAAGTGTAGCAAACATCCATATTTCCCAAACTGAGAAGTTGTAATTTTGTACAATTACACCCAGTTTTATTTTTAAAATGTAAACATTATGGAAATGCAAAAATCACTTTTCATTATCACGCACCTTAAAACTTTTTCCACATCCCAAAGGCAACCATTATCATTAATATCATGTTGTATACTTACTATTTTTAAATACCTTGGTTTTCATCTAAGTAACTTCAAATAATACATTATATGGTATTTATTTATTTATTTATTGTAAGATTTTTAAAATATTCTTTTTGCATTCTCAAAACATGTTTCCTAAAGGCAGATATTAAACTGGGAATTAAAAAGCCTTTTGCCATTTTAAAATAAGTTGCCTAAATTATGTTCCAAACTTCTGATACATCAAAGGACAAAAACCCCAAACTCTTAAACTAACAAGACTAGGAAAATTAGTTACCAAAGTTGAAATTTTTTTCACTGAAATCCAAATACTCACAGGTCGTGAATGGATGGCAGAATTATTAGACATAATGGTTTCAATTCCCTCCATCACATGTAGCTCATCCTTGTTATCTGAGGCATCCTGAAGAATGTTAACCCTACTTCTTTGACTCCTGGTCCTGTTGGACATACAGGGTACAGATTGATGACTTCCAATATTGTGCACTGCTCCTGTCTGTCCAACACCGTGATCTTGGTCCTGAGGGAAAAGAGTATTAGATTCAACTATCTTTATCTCCTGAATTCTTGATTATTAGCACCTAGCACACCGCTTGGCACACACAGTCTTCAGAATCTCAGTGGTCTATTTTGAGAAATTCCTTGTATTTACCAAGAACAGAAAGTTTATCAGTTGTTAGATGGCAGATTAAAAATGTGACCACCGAGTAAACACCAAAAAGCCAAACCAACTCTGTGAAAAAGTTAATCAGAATTATTTCCAAAGTGTAGTCTTTTTCTAAAATTTTTTACATTACTTTGAAATCCATTTCTCCTACACATCTCATGGGGTATACACAGAGATACTGCTCATTTCTCAATGATTCTAATGGTGAAAACAAACACCAACCTTTTTTTTAATCCTATAAACATCCCTTTTAGTTATTTTTTATTGAAGCCTTTTATATTTCTTTTCTTCTCAGAATATAGTCTTTAGCCTAAACTTCTTCCACTAAGTAATTTAATATTAATTCCTATCTATTTTTATGTAAAATTAAAAATTGTATATATATTTAATCATAATTGGAAGACTGTTCTTCCCAAGAAACCCGGCAAGCTTTGGTATCTGGGCACTAATATTATAGTCTTACCATACCAAACCTCTTTAAGATATGCAGGATAATAAATACAGACCCATGGTATATAGAGGATCTTTTCTTACATCCACAGCCTTAAAAAGTTGCTGTTATTCTAATGTTTAATGACATTAGAATTTTATTAATTTCACTTTACTAAAGCATTTCCTATACCTAAAATAGCCCCAATTTTCTAGTGACTACTGTTAGAACTAAAAAACAATATCAAAAATACCAAAACTGTATGTAAGAAAGTCTTCTATTTTATAGGTCATTAATTATGTAGTGTTATTAAAAAGAAAAGTAACTACTACTCCTGTTTTCAAAATGCAGGGATCTTTCTCAATAGAAAGCAATAAAAAAGAATCAAAGCTTTGGCATTGGGTCATGAGCAAAGAAGAAAACAAAATACTTAGACTAAAAAAGATAGCTCCACAAATCATAAGCTTTGTATTTTCCTTTGAGGAAGTTCTGTAACATTTCTACTGCAAATCTGGAAACATGGCAACTTTTAAACAACTTGGTCTCAAGAGTAATATATGAATCCGAACCCATCTGCTTCTACAGTAAGTTAGTTAACCACTCTGAGCATTACTTTCCTCACCTATAAAATGAGTATTTTAGAACCATGTAGAGGAATGAATCCCTATACACAACTGAAAAGAATGAAGTGTTCTTAGTAACAGAATAAGAATGCTTGGTAATTTTTTCCCCCCAGGATAAATTTAGCTAAGTCACATGTTTATTTTATTTATTTACTTACTTATTTTTAAAAAAGCAAGAAATTTCCAATTTAATAAACAATTATCAAACATTACACAAAAGGCACTGGGGGAAAGGTTTATACAATAAACAAGATAAGGAGAATGGTTGGTAATTCTAATGACTTCTCTGTGAGCACCGTCAACTTCCAAAGCCTGTAATTTCAAATACTTCCAAAAGCGTGTCCCATGCCATCAGACAATCAGGCAAAAATGTGTTCAGTAGACCAGAATTTTGAGAGGGACTAGATTAAATTAAAGTTGAACAGGTTTCTCTAATAAAAGACTTCACAGAGCTTTACTAGCTAATGTACACTACCAAGAGGTTGGTTTAAAAAATGCAAAATCTTTTTCTCCACCTGGGACCTTAGAGAATCACTGTGAAGACACAATCTGGAAACCACTGATAGAAAAGATTCCTGGCAAGAAAAGTTTCTAAGTTATTAGCTTTCTTCCTGTGCTTCTGCTGCTGGCCCTTGATGTGCCTCCTGGGAAAGGACCTTCTTCGTCTTTCGATTGCGCAGATTGTCCAGCACTCTTTTTTTTTCTTCCTTTGCTCTTTGAAGGAGATCTGTTACCACTGTTGTAGGGCGCTCCCGAAGAAGAAATGGGTGCTGCTTAAGAGTAGAAGGCAAAAGTCAGGTTGAGACTTATATATTTTTTCATTCAGAACAAATGAATCCCTTCTTGGACCCTAGAGTTACTATCCTAAATAGTTATAGATAATGCATGTAATCTATAGTTATCTAATTCTGCTATGCTTTTTACTTCTTATATTCATAAAATTTAATTTACATGTGTACACTCTGTGCCTACATAACTTCCCCTGTACTTTTCATGAAAACTTTGAACATGACACCTTTGTTGGCCAAATGAAAGGGCAGAGTTGAAATAATCAGAGTCTAAGTAAACATTAAGAATTAGTCCAAATAGAGCCCTAAGTAAACGCTTACAAATTCTTAGAACTGGTCTCATAGAGGAGACACTATCAGTTCTGAATTACATTAGATTTCAACAGGAATGTATTTACTGATGGTGAATTACATAACATACTACTTGGGTATAATGGGTTTTTATGTTGCTTAAATGAAACTTCATAAAACACTAGCAGTTGATTAAAAGACATTACGTATTAGTGATTTTTACCATTAATATTTAATAAAGCTTAACATTATCCAATACAGAAAAGTAGAAAGAACAATTCTACTATAAGATTATCATTGTTACATTTGGTATTTTTTGGATATTTATTTCTTCTCAGAAATTTTCTGTATATAGATTTTGTTTTGTAGTTAGCACACAGACTGCAGAAAGATGACTTGTACACTGGAGTTCAGGAGATGATCTTGAACTCTTTTCAGACTTTTACCTCCTTTATTAGCTCAAATTTATTTCTTCTCTGAAGAGTTGTAACTATATATTATTCTCTTTTTATTGCTATAAGTATTATGTTATTTCAACTCATAATGCCTACAGACTATTTCATCAAATGTTCATGCCAAAATTACATAACCATTATTCTAATTCTGGATAATTATTTTCAATTTCTCATTCTCAGATAAATACCTTCATACAGTAAGTCACTTTTTTTCATTTTATTTTTTTCCTTATGACAGACTGTAACAGAAATGTGATTAGGCCAAAGGGAAGGATGCACTTGACAGATTCTTCCTATCACTTCCCATAATGTCAACATACAAAATGGACCAGGTACATGAATACATATGCAGGTTTGGGACCACCCAAGGTCAAGTATCCATTCCTGGTGGGTTGGGTTATTACCAAAAGAGCTTCTTTCGCCTTCACTAGGCAAATGTAAGAAGCCAGTCACATTCTTCCTTTTCCTGAGCCTTAGCATGGTATGTACCACTATTTATAATATTCGGTCTTTTTTATCCGAAAATAATATATCTTGTAATTCTAAGTTATTTAATAGTTTTCTACAAATGGATCCTGCTTATTTTTCACTTACTATAGTATAGCTGTAATTCATAGCTATACTAAACCTTTTGTTGCTATTGCGAATACCTAGTTTTTGGGCTTTCATTTGAGACTGTAAGTGTGCTTAAGGCCTAGAATTCCCTAAGTGTTACTGAAACTTTATACTGCTCTTCTACATACTGTAGTTGCAAATAACCCTACTGAATATGTACATGATCCTTTCAATATCCTTCCATATTGAACTGCGTGTTGGTGAGAATAAACTGAACTTCTTTGAAATTCTAAAACATTCATGCTGAAAGTCTAATTTTCTAGTGAAAAATCCACAAAATTCCTTAGGGTCACAAAAAGATAGTCAACTGCTACTCACTAATGCCTTATCTAGATGTTTTAAGAACTATATTAAGTCGAACAATACTATTATTGCTATTAATAAGATATCAACCTCTAAATGAAAACATTTTTGCGAACAGAAAGCATATACTAATAATTTACTTAAATTAGATAACCAAAACTATTGAAAAATGAATAGAATTCACATTACTTTTAAAATATTTTCATTGCTAAGTTGCAAAAACATATTTCTCAAAAGGAAACAAAAATGTGATATCCATTTTTTACAGTTCTTTTGAAATCTCTTTTCTCCCACAGTATTTATGTAAATGTATTACACATCATTTCTCTTCCTTTCATATTACTTTATATAGGACAGATCGATATATAAAGTATGGGAGATACAAAAATTAAATCCAAAGTTAAACTATGCTTTGCCACCTCTGAAATGCCATTGTTCCACATGAGTTAAAATTTGAAGTTGTAATTCATGAATATATTCTTGCACGTATAAAAATTAAGTCATTTAGTACTACTATACTGAATATTTAACTATATATTCTATTCAGACATAGTAACAGCAGTTAATTTTGAAAAAAAAACGAAAACCTTAGCAACTAAGAAAATTTCCAAGAAAGAATGGTATTATGAAATTAGTATTTTAGCAAAACCCAGTACTGCATACTTAATATTGATTCGGAATCAAAGAGGAATAAAACACATTCTTTAAAATAATTTCTTAGGTGTACAAAACAGAGTATAACTGACCTTTAAAAGTTTCTTTGATGTAGGGCGATCTTTAGGGTTTTTCTGGAGGCAAGACTCTACAAAGTTGCGAAAAGGACTGGACCTATTGTAAAGGAAAGTATTAAGTGAACATATTGCTATTTCCTTTAAAAACACATCCACAAATCAAGGCATGTCCCTATGGGTGGGAGGGAGAATAGAAATCATAAAAAAAAAAGCAGACACAATTCACTAAATATTTCATCATGTAAGTCTATAAAAAGCTATGAAAAGCAACTAATGAATCTTTACCATTTTCAACAGAAAATGGTATTTTTGCATGCATTATTTTAAAATCCTGCTCTCACATACTTAAGTATCACAACTCATTCTACGTTGTGGTAAATTATGGAAGTCAGTCATTTTCCTTTTTGCATTCAAATCTAAGATAATATTCTTCTTAGTAATTTTTTTTCTTTTCTCTAGCCATGTCTCTTTCTTGCTTGACCTTTGAATCATCTTCCATATAGCATGTTTCAGAACATCACGCTATTTGTTTTGGAAAGAACAATTTTTATACCTAAGTATTTAGTGTCCTTGAGCAAATGGACAAAAGTTCCAGAAAACAATTAAATTTTTTTTAAAAATTAGAATTCTGTAACATACTATTGTATAGTGTTATTGATGAGAGTTCAGTAAGGCAGTAAGTAAAAAATATTCCATCAATGTTTGTCATCAATCTTCAAATAAGATTTAATTCTTTTATACAAGAATTATTTTTTGAATCCCCAAAGTATCAAACTGTGTAAAGACAGCCTGTGTTTCATGTATTTATTATTCAGATGTACCATAATAAACTCTGAGCCAAGATTTCTTCAAAACATCTCTACAGAAGCAGCAAAGACCTGTGAACTTGACTTAATAATGTAATGATAAAAAATAAATTATTGCTAATTTATGCATCTTACTTGTGAATTTTAAAGTATTTAAGTACGGTAGGTAGACCCATAGAATTTTTCAAATGCTAGATACACCTGAAGACTTTCCATTAAAATTTTCTATCACTGATAAAAATCCTTCTTTCCTAAAATTGTCCATCTGTTCTCAATAAGCTTCTTTACATGAATAACAGTATTATCAAAGAAGCATTAGGAGATACAACATCAAAGCACATTCTGAATAATAAATAATAACAATTAGAATCATCCAAAAATTATGAATTATCTGTAATTCTGATAAATTATCAAATCATTTTTACCTAAGTTTTATACTATATCAATTATAAACCATTCCCCAATTAAAATCTGTACAGGTTGTGGCAATCTATATACTGCAGTTTTAAAATATGAACGTTTAAATCATGTTATTTATTATATAATCAGGGTTGTATGTGTTGCTAAGGTACAAAAAATATATTACTTTTTATACAAAAGCCATACTTTTTGCTCCCATGTAGCATCATCTATCTTTTATTTCTGAACTGAGTTACATACATGCTATGAAAAGTAGAGATAATAAAGGATAAATATGATGTAAGGATAAAATAAAGCTATTTTAATATTTCTTCAGGTTATATACACTTCACCTATTTGAAATGAAATCATTTTGATAACATTATGAAAAAGTATTTAAATTTTACCATGTTGAACAATATATCTCTCAGCCATACTCACCATTCATTAGACTGCAGTGTAGGGGGGTTATTTCTGGTAATGAGATATAAGGCACGCATTGCATTCATAGCAAATAAAGGAGGCTCCCTTTCCGCTATAAAAGAAAGAAAACTTCCTGTTAAATATGTGCCTGTTATATAGGAGCATGGAAGCACTGTGAGTTTTTTTTTTTAAATAAACCCCAACTTAGGAAAAAAGTTGCTAGTAAAGTGAGTCAATAGAAAGAAAATTGCAGCCCTGATGCACATCTCTAAATAGTGTATTTTTCCAACAAGAACATTCTAAGAGAACCTAATAGTCATTAAATCAGACCATTAATATGAATACATGACTATTATCTAATCTTAAGCTCCATTGTAGTTTCAATCAAATGTCCCAATAATGTCCTTTGTAGCAAAAATGACCTTCAATCATCTGCATCCTTAAAGGAAATTGTCCATTTTTTCTAAGTTTTAAACTTACATAAAATATCCCTATAATCCTTTCAATATGTGTAAAATCTGGAGTCATGTCCCCTGTCATTCCTGATATTGGTTGTTTGTGTCTTCTTTCTGTTTGATCTAGCCAGAGGTTTATTAATTTCGTTAATTTTCCCAAAGAACTAATTTGTGATCTCATTGATTTTCTCTATTGTTTTCATTTTCTATTTAATTGATTTGTTTTCATCTTTTCTGGGTCTCTTTGTTCTGTTTACTGTGGATTGAATTTGCCCTTCTTTTTCTAGTCTTAAGGTGACAGTTGAAGTCATGACCTTGACAATTCACAAGTATACAATTTTGACTCTCGAATATCCCTCAGTTTGGCTTTGTGCTGTTATTAAATTTAGTTTCCACATCTCTGGCAGGAATATCACAGAAGCAAGTGTCATGCTTTCCTCAGTGTATTCTATGATGATCCTATGGAACAGGTCCATGGTTTCAGATCGTCTTGTCATTGATGGTGATCACTTTGATCACTTAAGGCCATTCCACACGGTTTCATGGTGAAGTTTCACTTTTTTCCTTTGTAATTATTAAGTATTTGTGAAAAGGTACTTGAGTCTATATAAATATTCTGTTTTGCATAAAGATCATTTAATTCTCTTATTCTATAGATTTAGATTCTTCATTTAATAATTTATAACCTGCTACTATCATTTATTTTGATGTTGAAATTGTTTCATTTTTGAGCAGTTGAGAATCTTTTTAGCCGACTTCTGCCTTTCCGGCATGGCTCCATCATTCCCTGCTCAGCTCCTTGCTCTCTGGCCCACTAAGATGTTCCAGGATCATCTTATGCTTTCCCTACTGTACACACAGCTCCAAGGAGCTGTGGCAGGCAGTGTGCTCACTGCTACTGCCCGTGTCACTTCTCTTAGATCCTGTCAGTGGATAAAGGAAGGGAACACACACGTCCCTCATCTATTTGTATTCATACTTGCACATTAAATATCTTTAGTTGTTTATTGAAAACAACTGAGTTCACTACAATATCTCAAATCCAATGCTACAGTACTATTTATTCGAGCCTTCTCTTTCCATTATTTGTAGCACCCTTCTCGGACAGTAAGAAACCTCACTCTCATTATCCTTAATATATTTGATGACTCGCCCCTGTACATAGCCAGTCTCCCATCTTGGCCACCACCCTTTCCCTTTTTCCCCTTCAAGTTTTCAAATCCCATTCCAAGCCTGTCTACAGTGTGAATGTCCACTTCATCCACTCAGTTTCTGACACCCCATCTAAACTGGATCACTTTCTGCAGTGAGGCCCTCCTCATCAGCCCTCAGGAGGGAAGCCCCCTTCCTTTCAATCAGGCACTGCCACTGTGTCACGTGACCCAACCCCAAATGTGGACGTGCTCCTTGGCCTCTGACACCCCATGCTGGGCTACTTCCAGGTCTGAATGCTTTGGTTACCCCACCAGGACTCTGAATCTCCAAACTTGACTACCGCCCTCCCTGCACAGGTTCTGCTTCCACGTACAAGGCATTCTGTCTGTGGGAACTCCCTCCTCTCCTCACAGGACTCTGACATGGCTCAGCAGGTGACATGGACACGTACTTTATACTGTCCTCCCAACAGCTTTAAGAATGAGTAGTTTGATCCAAGAAGGGGAAGGGATTACTGAAGAAATTCTTAATGAATAAAATAACTCGTTTCTACTGTGATTTATTAAAGTATTCAAAAATTCTAAGTGGTGTACCATCGATGTATCAAACCAGAGTGTGATTTTTGATCTGTCATTTACTATAAAGCTGAACATCTCTATTTAGTCAAAGAATACTGAAGTTAGCTAAAAACCATAGAGATTTACTAAATCTAGACTGCGGTAGCCTTCAGTGGATTCAAAGGATATTTTCCATTTCAAATATTTTTTTACTTGAAGTATCATTGATATTCAATCTTATATTGGTTTCAAGTATACAACACAGTGGTTCTACAGTCACCCATATTAAATCCTCACCCCCACTACTGCAGTTACTGTCAACATAGGAAAATGTTACAGAAGCAGTGCGTATATTTTCCATGCTATTCTACTATCCTGGTGACCAACTTATGACTGAAAATTTTTGTGCCCTTTTATTGCCCTCACCCTCAACTACTCACCCCAATCCCTCCTGCACAGTAACCACCAGTCACTACTGTCTATAAGTCTACTGCTATTGTGTTCCTTTTGTTTTGTGTTTAGATTCCACAAATAAGTGAAATGATATGGCATTTTGTCTCTGCTTGGCTTATTTCACTTAGCATAATACCCTCTAGGTTGATCCATGTTGTTGCAAATGGCAGGATTTCTTTTCTTCTTATGGCTGAATAATATTCCATTGTGTATATGTATCACCTCTTCTTTATCCACTTATCTACTGATGGACAGTTAGGCTGTTTCCATAACTTGGCTACTGTAATACAACAATAAACACAGGGGTGCATCTATCTTTTTGAATAAGGGATTTTGTTTTCTTCAGGTAAATTCCTAGAAGTGGAATTACTGGGTCATATGGCATTTCTATTTTTAGTTTTTTTAGTAACCTACACACTGCTTTCCACAGTGGCTGCTCCAATTTACATTCCCACCAAGAGGGTAGAAGGGTTCCCCTTTCTCCACATTGTTTTTTCTTTTCTCTTGGACAGAGGCCATTCTAACTGGTCTGAGGTGATATATTACTGTCATTTTAAGTTGCATTTCCCTGATAATTAGTGATGTGAAGCATCTTTTCATGTGCCTGTTGTCCATCTGTATTTCTACTTTGGAAAAATGTCTGTTCTGTTCATCTGCCCATTTTTTGTTGTTTTTTTTTTTCTTTTTGGTGTTTAGTAGTATGAGTCCTTTATATATTTTGGATGTTAACCCTTAAAAGGACAAATCATTTACAAGTATACTCTCCCATACTGTAGGTTACATTTTTGTTCTGCTGATGGTGTCATTTGCTGTACAGAAGCATTTTGGTTTGTTATATACTCCCACTTGTTCATTTGTTATTTTGTTTCCATTTCCTGAGCAGTTGTGTACAGGAAAAAACTGCTCACACTTATGTTTGAGAGATTTTTGCCAATGTTTTCTTCTAAGAGTTTTATGGTTTCATGTCGTACATCTAGATCTTTGATCTATTTCGAGTTTACTTTCCTGTGTAGAGAGTTATAGACAGTAATGTAGCTTCTTTCTCTTGCATGTACCTGTCCAGTTTTGCCAACATCAGTTGTTGAAGAGTCTGTCCTTTCACCATTGTATATTCATGGCTCCTTTATTATATATTAAGTGACCATATATGCATGGGTTTATATCTGGGCTATTTTGTTCCACTGATCTATGGGTCTGTTCCTGTGCCAGTACCATATAGTTTTGATTAGAGTTACTTTGTAGTATAGCCTGAAGTCAGAGAACATATTATCCCCCATTTCAAATTCTTCTAAGCTACTACTACTAAACTAATGTGATTTAAATAAAATTTAATTTTTTAAAAGTTAGAGATCCTAGTCCTTATTATCTTATATACATGTTTCTCAAATATGTATATCTATAAATGTGGATTGCTTCCAGTTTCATTCTCTTACATGGACCTGTCCAGTTTTCCCAAATGAGCTGTTGAAGAGGCTATCTTTTCCCCACTATATATTCATGGCTTCTTTATATTATTGTATTAGTTGACCATATATGCATGTGTTTATATCTAGGCTATTTTGTTTCATTCATCTATGGATCTGTTCTTGTGCCAGTGCCATACTGTTTTGATTACTAAAGATTGATAATAGAGTTTGAAGTCAGGGAGGATAATCACCCCAGCTTTGTTCTTTCTCAGAATTGCTTTGGTTACATGGGGGTCTTTTGTGGTTCCACAGGAATTTTAGAACAATTTGTTCTAGCTCATTGAAAAATACCATTGATAATTTTTATAGAATTTTTACAGAATTTACTGACTCTGTAAATTGCTTTGGGCAGGATGGCCATTTTGACAATATTAATTCTTCCTATCCATGAACAGGGCATTATTTCCATTTATTGGTTAATTTCTCTCATGAAGAAAGTATAGGTCTTTCACCACCTTGGCAAGGTTTATTTCTAGGTATTTCATTCTTTTTGATGCAGTTTTAAATAGAATTGTTTTCCTGATTTCTGTTTCTGCTAGTTTGTTGTTAGAATATAGGAATGCAATGGATTTCTGTGTATTAATTTTATCTCCTGCAACTTTGCTGAATTTAGTTATTAGTTCTAACCATTGTGTTGGAGTCTTTAGGGTTTTCTTTATGTAATAATATCATGTCATCTGTAGACAGTGATAGTTTTACTTCTTCCTTCCTGATCTGGATGCCTTTTGTTTCTTTTTCTTGTCTAATTTTTTTTCTTGTCTAATTGCTTTGGATGGTATTTCCAATACTATGTTGAATAAAAGTGGTGAGGGGATATCCTTGTCTTGTTCCCAATCTTAGAGGAAAGCCTTTAAGCTTTTAGCTACTTGGTAGGATATTAGGAGTGGGCTTGCAATATATGGACTTTATTATGTTGAGCTATCTTCCCTCCACACTTATGCTAAGAGTTTTTATCACAAATGGATGCTGAATTTAGTCAAATGTTTTTCTGTGTCTAATGACATAATCATATTTTCAGCCTTCATTTTGTTAATGTGGTGGATCACACTGATCTGCAGACACTGATCCCATATTTGCATCCCTGGGATATGTCACAGTTAATCATGGTGTACGATTCTTTTACTGTATTGTTGAATTACATTTGCCAGTGCTTCACTGAAAATTTTTGCACCTATGTTCCTCAGGGACACTGGCCTGTAACTTTCTTTTCTTGTAGTGTCCCTGTCTGGTTCTGTTTGTCAAGGTAATGCTGGCTTCATAAAATGAGTTTGGAAGTATTCCCTCCTCTTCAGTTTTTTGGAAGAGTTTGAGAAGGACTGGTATTACTTCTTTACATGTGTGTTAGACTGCAATACTGAAGCCATCTGGTCCTCGATTTTGTTTTCTGGGAGGTTTTTGATTACTGATTAGATCTCTTTACTAGTAATCAGTCTGTTTAGAATTTTTATACCTTCATTATTCAGTCTTAATAGGTTGTATGTTTCCAACAATTTATCCATTTCTTCTATGATGTCCAATATGTTGGCATATTAATTGTAAATAGTAGTCTCTTGTGATCCTTTATATTTCTGCAATAACAGTTGTTATGCCTCTTCTTTCATTTCTGATTTTCAGTCCTTTTTATCATGGTTAATTCTAACTAGAGATATGTCTATTCTTTTTATCTTTTCAAAACACCAGCTCTTAGTTTCATTGATCTGTTCTGTTAACTTTTTAGTTTTTTATTTCATTTATTTCTGCTCTCATTTTTGTTATTTCCTTTCTTCTCCTAACTTTGGGACTGGTTAATTCTTGTTTTTTCTCATTTCCTGAGGTTTTACCTAAGGTTGTTTACTTGAGAAATTTCCTAGTGTTTTAATGTAGGCATTTATTGCTACAAACTTCCCTCTTAGAACTGCTCTTTGTACATCCAATGTGTTTTGGTATGTTGTACTTCCAGTATCTGTCTCCTTATATATTTTTATTTCTTCTTTGATGCATTGGTTGTTACAATAGCATGTTGTTTAATCTCACATAGTTGTGAATTTCCCATTTTTCTTCTTGTAACTGATTACAAGTTTCATACCATTGTGTCTGGAAAATATGTTTGATATAATTTCCATCTTCTTAAATTTATTAAGATCTGTTTTGTGTCCTAAGATATGATCTATCCTGTAGAATGTTCCATGGGTGCTTCAGAAGTATGTGCATTTTGTTATTTTGGGATGGCATGTTCTGTATATGTCTGTTAAATTCATCTGGTCCAGTGTGTTATTAAAGGACAATGTTTCCATATTGATTGTTTTGTCTGAATAATCTATGCATTGATGAAAGTGGGATGTTAAAGTCCCCTACTATTATTGTATTGCTGTCTATTTATCCCTTTAGGTCTATTAATATTGCTTTATAATCTTAGGTGCTACCAGTTGGGTGCATAAATATTTACACGTTATATCCTCTTGTTGGACTGACCTCTTTATCAATACGTAATGTCCTTGTTTCTTGTTAGTCTGTTTGCAAGTCTATTTTGTCTTTTGTAAGTACAGCTACCCCAGCTTTCTTTTGATTTCCATTTGCACGGAATATCTGTTTCTATCCTTTTACTTTCAGTGTGTACGTATCCTTACATCTAAAGTGCGTCTCTTGTAGGCATCATATACATGGGTCTTATTATTTTTAATCCATTCAGCCACTCTGTCTTTTGACTGGAGAATTTAGTTTATTTATAATTAAAGTAACTTTACATAAGTATGTACTTACTGCCATTTTGTTCATTGCTTTCTGGTTGTTTTGTAATTCCTTTGTTCCTTTCCTTTTCCTCTTGCTCTCTTTCTTTCTGATTTGATTTTTTTGGTAGTGGTATTCGTAGATCCCTTTTTATTTTTTGTGTATCTACTAGAGCTTTTAACATTGTGGTTACCATGAAGCTTACATGAAACTAATATTTATAATTATCTATTTTAAATTGCTGATTTAGAAAGCATTTTGAAGTTCTACATTGTTATTTCCCACCATGTTTTATATTTTTGATGTCATAATTTACATCTTTTTATTTTGTGTATCCTTTAACAAGTGACTGTAGTTACTTTTACACCTTTTATATTTCTGATATTTTATACTCTCAACATGTACTTTTATAATCAGAAAAAATGGCACATTTTATTTTTATAAACACAACTGTGCAATCATGCACATAGCCTGAAAAGCAACAAAATTGGGATCTTTTTCATCAAATTGTGAACAAACACATAAAGTCACCTATGAAAAAATTCAACTTATTTCAACCTCTACGATAATAGGGAATGAAAGTCATATTTATTTAGAACTGTATTTCTCAAAACCAAAGACAGTACAAATGACTTAAGTTTTGTTCTTTTACCTACCCTGTAAGAAATGTTTGCTTTAATTCATTATCCTTAATTATTTTAAAGTAGAAAAGCACATAACATATATTTCCCAAGACAGCAAATCTAATTTGCATTAAAAAAAATCAGGCCTCTATACCTGTTTTGTCTAAAAGGGCAGCTACATGTTACTATTTAAATGCAAACTTATTTTTTATACATTTTTCTTTATTAAGGTATTATTGATATACACTCTTATGAAGGTTTCACATGAAAAACAATGTGGTTACTATACCCATATTATCAAGTCTCCTCCATACCCCATAAATGCAAACTTATTTAAATGAAATAAAATTTAAAATTCAGTTCCACAGTTGTACTAGCCACATTTCAAGTGCTCAAAAGACATGCAAATAGAGAATATATCTATCACTACAGAACATTTTATTGGCCCGTGCTACTCTAGACTTTCCCCTGGAACCAGAGTCACGTTCTGGTTCATGACATTACAGAATTCAAAATATCTGTAAGTAAAAATTTAAAAAGTGATCATGAAAGAGTTTCTAAAAGTTGAAGATGCCACATGCATGCCTAAAACTCTAAGAACTTCTTTGAAATATCTCACTCCTTTAAAATTTAGGCAGTCACATCTGCAGTTGCTTTATTCTATGTGTAAAAACTCTCACTGTGAAGGAAGTCTATTTTATAAACTATAATAAGAAATGAGAAAACATGGTAAAAATAAGAATCCATCCCATAGAAACTCTGGAGTTTATACATTTCTTTCCGAGCAGTAAAATTAGTCAAGGAATACTTTCTAATCAAATGAATATCAAAATACATCAATGATATCTAAAAGGATCAATTTCACCAACCCAAGGGGCACATAGATGCATCAAACACATACCCCATAAAAATACCCCATAGCCAGAGTATATTAACCAGCTTCTGTACATTTACACCCAAGTTTCTTAAGAAATTAATTAGGATGTACTGCTAGGAGGAAGAATCAGGAGTAAAAGAACAAGAGTTAAAGATACCTAAAGATATTTTCAAATAGAAGAAACACTTTGAAAACCTCAAATTGAGACCAAAATAACAGAAAAGGATGACATGGTCATCTCCAAATCTCTCTTTACTGATGTCAAGCTTTAAAATATATATGATGATACAGAGCTCGAAGGGAATGATTAATGTAGGAATCCTAACAAAAGTGAAAAAATCTTAAGGTTATATTATTTTGGAAAAATATTAGATTGCAAGATAGAAACAGCCTGGTTATAATGGAAATTATAGTATTTATTGTGTAATGATAAGGAAGTTTTTACTTTTATTTTACCTCAATTTCCCTTTCTGCGTTTTTTACTACTGACAAACCCAGGTTGATGATTTATCCAAATGACACATGGATTTTACTTAAAATGTGTTATTTTCAATCTTTGGTCACTCCTAGAATGGGCCAATTAAATATTCCCAGTATTTCTTAATAGTAAATAAAGCTTAAAGAAAAAAATGTGAAGGCTATTATACGCTGGTGCAGGGAATCAAGAGCAAGAAGATGGCCATCAGCTTCCATTATACTGACAGTTCAATTACTCACCTGGCTCACTTACAATGGGAGTATTAGCAAAGCGTTGATGGTCCACTGCCTTAAGCATAATTCCACTTAGGGCAACAGAATAAAATGTGTGCAAAAAATCAAACTGTACAGAGACTGACAAGATGGCGGCGTGAGTAGAGCAGTGGAAATCTCCTCCCAAAACCACATATATTTTTGAAAATACAACAAATACAACTATTCCTAAAAGAGAGACCAGAAGACACAGGACAACAGCCAGACTACATCTACACCTGCGAGAACCCAACGCCTCATGAAGGAGGTAAGATACAAGCCCCAGACTGGCAGGACCTGAACACCCCTCACCCCAGCTCCCAGCAGGAGAGGAGTCAGAGCGAGGAGGGAGAGGGAGCCCAGGACTGCTAAATAGCCAGCCCTAGCCATCCACACCAGAGGGCAGACACAGTGTGTGGGGTGCTGGAAACTAGGGAAACAGGACAGTAAGATCTGTGAGTGGAACCCACAGCCAGTGCCCCAGGGGCAAAGAAAAGCGAGCGCTTTTTGAAAGACTTAAAGGGACAAGGACCCCACAGCTGGACGGAAGTGTGCCAGGACACTTAGTCTAGCAGCTAGGAATCCCGGAGAACTCTGGGCACCCTAACCCCCTGGACAGCAGGGCAGCACGGAGGCCCCTCATGGAGATAAACAGCCTCCTAGCCGTTTCCCCTCTAATGCAACTCCGCCATATCAGAGCAGCGGCCCAAAGGAGTCCACGCTCACAGCAACCATGGAGCTAAAATCCAGAGTGGAAGGGCAAGAATAAGAAGCCCCATCTGTGTGCAGCTTCCCAGTACAAGCTGCTAGATGTAGCTGTTCTCCCAGGACAGGAAGGCCACAAACCAACAAGAAGGGACATTCTCCCAGCCATCATTTGTGCCAGCTCTGCATACTATATCGCCATGAAAAGGCATAATTTGAGACAGACCAAAATCACAGAGTCAACCCCTAGAAGGAGATAGACCTAACCAGACTTCCTGAAAAAGAACTCAGAATAAAAATCATAAACATGCTGACGGAGCTGCAGAGAAATATATAACAGCTAAGGGATGACATCCAGAGGGAGATTACAGAAGTGAAACAATCTCTGGAAGGATTTATAAGCAGAATGGATAAGATACAAGAGGTCCTAGATGGAATAGAAACCAGAGAACAGGAATGCATAGAAGCTGACGCACAGAGAGATAAAAGGATCTCCAGGAAAGAAACAATATTAAGAGAACTGTGTGAACAATCCAAAAGGAACAATATCCGCACCATAGGGGTACCAGAAGAAGAAGACAGAGAAAAACGAATAGAAAGTGTCTTTGAAGAAATAATTACTGAAAACTTCCCCAAACTGGGGGAGGAAATAGCCTCTCAGACCATGGAAGCACACAGAACTCCCAACACAAGGGACCCAAAGAGGACAACACCAAGACACATAATGATTAAAATGGCAAAGATCAAGGACAAGGACAGAGTATTAAAGGCAGCCAGAGAGAGAAAAAAGATCACCTAAAAAGGAAAACCCATCAGGCATTCATCAGACTTCTCAACAGAAACCTTACAGGCCAGAAGAGAATGGCATGATATATTAATGCAATGAAACAGAAGGGCCTTGAACCAAGGATACTGTATCCAGCACGATTATCATTTAACTATGAAGGATGGATTAAAAAATTCCCAGACAAGCAAAAGTTGAGGGAATTTGCCTCCCACAAACCACCTCTACAGGGAATCTTAAAAAAGCACAGAAAAAAACACCCAACATATGAAGAATGGAAGAGAAGGAATAGGAAGAGAGAGAAATAATCATCACACTGTGTTTATAATAGCTCAATAAGCGAGTTAAGTTAGAAAGTAAGGTAGCAAAGAAGCTAACCTTGAACCTTTGGTAACCACGAATCTAAAGCTTGAAGGGGCAATAAGTACATATCTTTCAATAATCACCCTAAATGTAAATGGACTGAATGCACCAATCAAAAGACACAGAGTAATAGAAAGGATAAAAAAGCAAGACCCATCTATATGCTGCTTATAAGAGACTCACCTCAAACCCAAAGACATGCACAGACTAAAAGTCAAGGGATGGAAAAATATATTTCATGCAAACAACAGAGAGAAAAAAGCAGGTGCTGCAATACTAGTATCAGACAAAATAGACTTCAAAACAAAGAAAGTAACAAGAGACAAAGAAGGACACTACATAATGATAAAGGGCTCAATCCAACAAGAGGATATAACCATTATAAACATATATGCACCCAATACAGGAGCACCAACATATGTAAAACAAATACTAACAGAATTTAATGAGGAATAGAATGCAATGCATTCATTTTGGGAGACTTCAACACACCACTAACTCCAAAGGACAGATCCACCAGACAGAAAATAAGTAAGGACACAGAGGCACTGAACAACATACTAGAACAGATGGACCTAATAGACATCTATAGAACTCTACATCCAAAAGCAACAGGATACACATTCTTCTCAAGTGCACATGGAACATTCTCCAGAATAGTCCACACACTAGGCCACAAAAAGAGCCTCAGTAAATTCCAAAAGATTGAAATCCTACCAACCAACTTGTCAGACTACAAAGGTATAAAACTAGAAATAAATTGTAAAAGAAAGCAAAAAGGCTCACAAACACATGGAGGCTTAACAACACGCTACTAAATAATCAATGGATCAATGACCAAATTAAAAAGGAGATAGAGCACTATATGGAAACAAGTGACAACAACAACACAAAGCCCCAACTTCTGAGGGACACAGCAAAAGCAGCCTTAAGAGGCAAGTATATAACAATCCAGGCATAACTAAAGAAGGAGGAACAATCCCAAATGAATAGTCTAATGTCACAATTATCGAAATCAGAAAAAGTAGAACAAATGAGTCCTAAGGTCAGCAGACAGAGGGACATAATAAAGACCAGAGAAGAAATAAATAAAATTGAGAAGAATAAAACAATAGAAAAAAATCAATGAAACCAAGAGCTGGTTCTTCGAGAAAATAAACAAAATAGACAAGCCTTTAGCCAGGCTTATTAAGAGAAAAAGACAGTCAACACACATCAACAGAATCAGAAATGAGAAAGGAAAAATCAGGATGAACCCCACAGAAATACAAAGAATTATTAGAGAATACTATGAAAACCTATATGCTAAGAAGCTGGAAAACCTAGGAGAAGTGGACAACTTCCTAGAAAAATAGCCTTCCAAGACTGACCCAGAAAGAAATAGAAAATCTAAACAGACCACTTACCAGCAACAAAACTGAAGCAGTAATCAAAAAACTACCCAAGAACAAAACCCCTGGGCCACATGGATTTACCTTGGAATTTTATCAGACATACAGAGAAGACATAATACCCATTCTCCTAAAAGTTTTCCAAAAAATAGAAGAGGAGGGAATACTCCCATACTCATTCTATGAAGCCAACATCACCCTAATACCAAAACTAGCCAAAGACCCCATCATAAAAGAAAACTACAGGCCAATATCCCTGATGAACATAGATACAAAAATACTCAACAAAATATTAGCAAACCTAATTCAAAAATACATGAAAAGATCATACATGATGACCAAGTGGGATTCATCCTGGGTATGCAAGGATGGTACAACATTCCAAAATCCATCAATATCATCCACCACATCAACAAAAAGAAGGAAAAAAAACACATGATCATCTCCATAGATGCTGAAAAAGCATTTGACAAAATTCAACATCCATTCATGATAAAAACTCTCAACAAAATGGGCATAGAGGGCAAGTACCTGAACATAATAAAGGCCATATATGATAAACCCACAGCTAACATCATACTGAACAGCAAGAGGCTCAGAGCTTTTCCTCTGAGTTCAGGAACAAGACAGGGATGCCCACTCTTCCCACTGTTTTTCACCATAGTACTGGAGGTCCTAGCCACGGAAATTAGACAAAACAAAGAAATACAAGGAATACAGATTGGTAAAGAAGAATTTAAACTGTTATTATTTGCAGATGACATGATATTGTACATGAAAAACCCTAAAGATTCCACTCCAAAACTACTAGAACTAATATCAGAATTGAGCAAAGTTGCAGGATACAAAATTAACACACAGAAATCTGTGGCATTCCGATACACTAACAATGAACTAATAGAAAGAGAAATCAGGACTCTATCAAGCAAGAAAGCTTCTGTACAGCAAAGGACACCATCAATAGAACAAAAAGGTATCCTACAGTGTGGGAGAATATATTCATGAATGACAGATCCGATAATGGGTTGACATCCAAAATACATAAAGAGCTCACACACCTCAGCAAACAAAAAGCAAATAATCAAATTAAAAAATGGGCAGAGGAGCTGAATAGGCAGTTCTCTAAAGAAGAAATTCAGATGGCCAACAGACACATGAAAAGATGCTCCACATCACTTGTCATCAGACAAATGCAAATTAAAACCACAATGAGATATCACCTCACACCAGGAAGGATTGCCATCATCGAAAAGACAAACAACAACAAATGTTGGTGAGGTTGTGGAGAAAGGGGAACCCTCCTACACTGCTGGTGGGAATGTAAATTAGTTCAACCATTGTGGAAAGCAGTATGGAGGTTCCTCAAAATGTTCAAAATAGAAATATCATTTGAACCAGGAATTCCACTTCTAGAAATTTACCCTAAGAATGCAGCACTCCAGTTTGAAAAAGACAGATGCACCCCTACATTTATCACTGCACTATTTACAATAGCCAAGATATGGAAGCAACCTAAATGTCCATCAGTAGATGAATGGATAAAGAAGATGTGGTACATATACACAATGGAATATTTCTCAGCCATAAGGAAAAAACAGATCCTACCATTGGCAACAACATGGATGGACCTGGAGGGTATTATGCTCAGTGAAAGAAGCCAGGTGGAGAAAAACAAGTACCAGATGATTTCACTCATCTCTGGAGTATAAGAAACAGGAAAACTGAAGGAGCAAAACAGCATCAGAATCACAGAACCCAAGAATGGACTAATAGTTACCAAAGGGAAAGGGACTTGGGAAGATGGGAGGGAAGGGAGGGATAAGGGCAGGAAAAAAGAAAGGAGGCATTATGATTAGCATGTAGAGTGTGGGGTGGGCACGGGGAGGGCTATGCAACACAGAGCAGACAAGTAGTAATTTTACAGTATCTTACTACAGTGATGGACAGTGATTGTGAAGGGGTATGTGGGGGGGACTTGGTGAAGGGGGGAGCCTAGTAAACTTAATGTTCTTCATGTAATTGTAGGTTAATGATACCAAAATTTAAAAAAATCAAACTGTACAATAAGGTATGCAACCTGATAATCTAATCCTCATACCTAACATGAAATATTAAGTAACCTCAGTAGCGGTACTACTACTCTAAAGCATTCATGAATGCTTTAGAGTGCCTTCATAGATGGTAAATCTATAACCATAGACATATTCTAGGTGTTTAACAAATACTCATTAAATTTTAGACACAGATACCTCAAAATTAATACCACAGTAGAAACTATTTTAGACCTAATTTAATACAGCAAATACAATATACCTGAACTAACATATATGTGTGTGTGTGCGTGTGTATATATATATATATAAACACACACACACAAATTGCCAAATAACCAAAGTGACAACCTTGATAAATTTATTGCTCCACTTAAACACTGACATAAAAATAAAAGACTGTAATTTGGTACAGAAATTGAGGTGAAACATTGATCAAAACTTACTACACAGTAATAAAGAGCAATGCTTACCTATTTCAATACATGTTATCCCCAGAGACCATACATCTACTTTGCTATCATATTGTTCTTCATTCCTGCCTAAAATTATTTCTGGGGACATCCTAAAACATAAAATGTTACTTAAAGTTAAAAAAGAAGAGAAAAGTATACTATTCTTTAAAAACATAATGACCACCCACATGGAGAATACCTGTGTGAATTCCAGATGATATGTCTGGACATAAGAATTCTTATAATGGGAAATAAATGCATTACAGGTTGTGAGGTAAATATTTACCATTGCATACACAGTGTTAGACTTATTCTCACCATTTGTCATGATCACGTACCAGCATCCTGGAGGAAAGACTCCCCAGAGCAGGGTTGCATTCTACATCAATTCAAGTTTGCAGATTGTAATATTGTATATCCTTTATGCCAGCGGTTCTCAAACATTTTGGTTTCAGCATCTTATTACAAAAGTTTAAATTTTTATCACTGGCACTTGTTTTCTTGAAGTAAACAAACTCACTACATTTAGCTGAGAAAATATCTGCCATAATAAGCAACAATGAATAAGCAGTTTGTCAGTCTTCTTTGCAAATAGGAGTAGTGTTCTGTGATAAAAGTGGCTAGGACAGCCACTCATAACTAAATAAATCATACAATTATTAACTTTGGAGGTGTCTTGGCTATAAAATGAAACGCTAATTCGCATCTTCAGCTAGACTCTAATGTTCTCACTGGTGCTTTAGCTTATACTTCCTTTCTACTTGTTAAGCACAGACAAACATTTAGAACAGTTTCTGACTGCTCAATAAGATTGTCACCAGGTGTATGTGTGTTCCTGTGTGTAAAAATATGTAAATATGTACACAGTGCTGTATTCCTAATATACCATTTATATATTAATACATATGTAACTTTCAATTGCCTATAATAGAGGGCTTGTAATGTGTTGAGATGTTGAAGTAAGCTTGGGGAGCCACTAAGTTCAACAAAGTTAAAAAAGTAGTTTTCTTTTTAATGCACAACTTTCTAGCTCCTTTCTAGTATCTAATATTGATCACTGATTTATAATGAGGGGGACCATTAAGAAGCATTATTTGTCCAAAGAAACCTTTTTTTATACAGCGGAAGAAGATTCTCTCTAAACTAGGGTTCTACATAAGAAATTTTTGGTCATACAGAACAGTGGTCTTCAAACATTTTATTTTCTTACTTCCAATGAATTTATTTAAAAAATGTATCCGCCTATACATTTTTGAGTTGGTATCTAAATTTTATAAACTTAATAGTTGCATAGGATATAATGCACACATATGTATATACATTATTTTGTATATGTGCTTTACAGATATTTACAACTTGGAGCTGAGGACCTTGCTCATTCAATTCATTAAAAACACTGCTGTATAATAACCTAATTTAGCAAACCCAGTCTGCACGGTCACATGAACCATTCAAATCAGAATTATTTTCTGTCAGGAAATGCCAAACTTCATTTTTCATTGTAAATAACATGTTAATGTGTCCTCATGACAACTGTTCCAGTTATAAATGAGATAATTTGTGATTCACTAGAAAAGAAGATGGGAGGAAAGATAATTGGGGAAAAGAAAGAACAAGGAGTAAAAGGAACTGAAGAGAGATGACTGTGAAGGCAGAAGGCCCTTTGCCAAAACTTGGGAGTCCTAACTCTTCAATATTTCAGGTGCTATACATTCTAGATGTTACGTGTTCTCAGATTGTCCCTCTGGGGATGGTTTGAGGCTTTTAATTCTTAGAACAATGCATCACTCTACTCTTCAGGATGGGTGAGAAGCCTTTCTTTAACAAACTGGGAGTTGGGAGATTTGAAAGGTAGGTGGAAAAGAAGATGCAGTAGACCTAAGATATTTCTCAAAATATACAGAGAGAGGACATCTATGGAAGTTGAAGATGTGGAAAATAATTCCCTCCAGACTTGCTGACATTAATATGGAATTATTTATGAATAAAATTAGATGATGTCTAGAAGTCGCTTCAGATAACTGGAGGGGGTAGGGAGGGCAAGAAGGTCAAGTACACAGGGCAGCCAGGCCCTGCGGAGGTGCTGTTAGGCTGAGCTGACCGCTGTGTGAGCCTTTGTTATATTTTTGTCTATTTCCCTGTATACGTAAAATTCTCCGCAATAAAAAATGAAAACAAAAGTTCCTAATCAGCTACCAGTCTTCAGGTACTCTTATTCAGAAGATAATGACACACAGTAAGTATAAATCTAAAGAAAATTTCCACTTAGCATTTCTATCTTGTGCCTTCTTAAAGATTTAAATTTTTTCACTCCTACCCCCAATACATGATGTAGATGATAACAGGAAAGAAACATAGAGGGGACAAATGATACAATAAGAGATACAAGGAAAAAAATAAAAAAGAGATACAAGGGCAGCACTCCAAATCTGTATCTGAAACTACAGTGCTTAGAGTAATATCTAAAGCAGCCCTGTATTTCCAGGAGAAACGTAAAGCACCTGATAAAAGTACAACCACACACTGCCCATTTCAATTATGAGGATCAATACCAGATAGGACTACGCTTACCAATGCGGCGTCCCCACAAAAGACTTGGCAGAAGAGGCCATGGAAGCAAATCCAAAGTCAGCAAGTTTCACCCGGCCTCGTGGTGTCAGAAGGATATTTCCTGCTTTGATGTCTCTGGGTTTAAGGAACACAGAAAATTATTTGTCTTTCCTTTGTAAGATTACACTGAAAATGATAAAGATAATATAAAAGTTTATAAAATAGGGAAGGAGATATCAGAATAATTAAGGCCTTGGATAATCTCTCAGTTGGGATAATGAGAATTAAGATCCAAACTAAGAAATGATACAAACAGAATTCCTGTAAGTATATAGTAACAATTTTCTAAAAGAGAAGATAAATAGCAGTAGAAACAGAAGAAAAAAATTAGGTAATTAATAGCACAGACTCGATATTTGAGTGCCTGTTTATTTGTACAAATAATGGTTTTAAAAATTTAGCTGAACATTCTTATGACTGTAAGATTTCTGAGTATACCCTTAACAATAAAATGGGGAAAAAATACCCTGATGCCCCAAATTTGTTTTTTTTTAATTACTCATATCATTCCAAATATTAGCATAGTTCTCCTACTTAAATATGAAATGAAAACTGAAACACATGGGTAAGGTAATATCAATGATCCCAAATTTACTTTTAAGCTCTTTTCCAAATCAGCAATGTACATGTGAACTAAGAAAATTATAATAGGATTGTATGCCCAATGGGCACCATAACATTCAAAAGGAAAAAAATTTCTAAGCACTTGTCAAGTCATACTAATTGTATTATAATGGATGTAATATTAAGTCAATCTATTTTCTTCCATTTGTTTTTTTAAAACATGGAAGATTGTTTGAAGTTGAGAAGACCTTAGATTCTGCTTCCAACTCTTTCATTCTCTTATTTACTATGCATGTGGATTTCTCTTGGACCTTACTACCCTCATCTAAAAAACTGATAACCCATTAATTTGCAATGACTCTACTATATAAGTTTACTATGTATTATCTGGTTCACATAGATAATTTTTAAAATGCTACCTTCCTTCTAAAAACAGGCAAAACCAATACCAATGCTAAAAATATAGTTTATGATGGTTTAATCTTTAAATTACTATCCATTATCAAGGATTATCGAGGATTATCTCAAAAGCATAGAGTGTTAAGTAGCTTTTACTTGTCTCTGTCATGGAATCAATGGAACAAACCTGGCATTAGGAGTCACCAGGAGGACAAAAGGTCTGGGTTAGCTCTAGTCTAATCTATCTTGCTTCATCAGCTTTGAGAAGTGAGTCACAAATAGGGGCATCAGTTTCTTCATCTGTAAAATGAAACAAGTGAGAATACATAATCCCTATCATCTTTTCCGCTTCACAAATTAGACTTTTCTATAATTAAATTTCTATCACAAATCTATAAAGTGCACATACTTCAGAAAGCCCAGCACCATGTGTAGAAAAAGATAAAAATTATTCTCAACAAAGAGATCAAATAAATTAGTATATTCATTTTAAGACACGGATAACCTAAAAAAATATGAGTGTGTAAAACTCCAGAATACTTTTATTTAGCTAAAACCAACAAAGCTTCCAGGATTAATAAATTCTGGGTCTGATAAATTTGCTTATTAATATATGGTAATTTTTAAAGTACTTACCTATGGATCATGGCACGAGAATGTAAGTAGGCTAATCCCTGAAGAGCACCATGTATAATTGCTGCTATTTCCATTTCTTGTAATGGCATTTTGTGAACTTAAAATAAGATTTTATTTGAAAATAATTATTCTATAGAACATTTTTATTTTAAAATATATATACACATATCTAGTATACGGGCAAATTTTTAAAAACTAACATTTAGCAAGAAGGAATTTTTTGCTTTCCAACATAATAAAGCAAAGCAATTGAACTTAATAAGTGCGCAGTTGTGCTTAGTTATTATAGTTCACAGCCAATTTTCCTCTAAGTTAACATTTAACAATTATTTCATGATTATAAAAACAATGAAAGAGCAGCTTTCCCTTTTTAAATTCCTACATATCTTAATTCTGAACAGAAGGAACAAATCAAGTTTAATGATAAAGAATGCAGAAAAATGCCTGTTAAATCATAATGAAAGAAAACTCATCTGTTATGCTAAAACATAGAATTTAATGAGGACAGTGCATACCACGCTGAGACTCTAGAAAAGACAAAGGTTTTTACTCTTTCTGGAAAGTTTTAACATTATTAAAAAAATCTCTTAGTGAATGAATTCTCATTTTATTATACTAATACCTTTCTTTTCTTAATAAATAAAGGAAACTTACATTCCAGCAAATCTGAAACAGATCCTGAACAATATTGCATTACAAGCTACAGGGGAAAAAATGATAAAAACATTAAAATACACGATTAAAATAAAAAGATTCTATAGGAGATAAAATAAATGCACCAAGGAGATCGAGAAGATAGTTGGAAGTGAAACAAACTCTAGTGATCAATTACCTTTAAATATAAGTATACATTTTGGAACTTGTTAAATGCATACATGAAGTTAAGCCAATGCTACATTAATCTTTTATAATGCCGACATATAACTGCTTGTAGAAGATGTGTGTTTCATATAATTACTAACTAAAGCTATAAAGGAGTATACATATTCCATTAATATTAACTTATAGTAGCAATACTGGTATTGTTAGGAATCAGAAAATCGTACTCTGTTACTATATATACAAAGTTTAGGTTACAGTTTAAATCTTTCCTATAAAGCAAACACAGGGCACCTCTTATGTGCCAGGTATTTTATATATATTAACTAATTTAATCCTCATAACCACCTCTGGAAGGAGACCCTATTATCATCCTTGTTTTACAGATGGAGAAACTTGAAAGACAGAGAGGCAGCCTACCCTCTCTGCCACTGTTTTTTCTTTTACCACAGCCTCAAATTTAGGAGTACCATCACCATCAAATTAAACCAAACATTACAAGTCTAAATAAATCTAAGTTCTGTATACTAAAATGATAATCAGCTGTAGCTTATTAAAAATAAAAGGTCATTCCTGTTTAAAGAAAACAGCCTTTCTCTGAAAAGACATAATTACTATGCCTAAACCGTTGTAAGATTACTACCTTATCTTAGTTTCAACAATGGGGTAAAATTAATTTCAATTTTCTGCAATAAAATGTTCCAATTTTCTACCTTCAGTATTATTCAGCCAAAGATTCACAATCAGTTCAGATTTCACCAGGATTCACCACCAATATTCCAACCAAGATCCTTGTGGTTAAATAGCTTACAATATATTTATGTCAAAAATAAATGCTGATTTTCATCCTTTCACAGGATTGTTCTCAACAAATGTTTGATAAAGCATTTGAAGAATGACACTGCTAACATACATCAGAACATTTTCCCGTGCACGTAACGGTCAGCTGAATCTCTGTAGTCAACTGGCAAAAGTTCTCTTATCTCTTACTGCCTAAGAGTTTCAGGAAAAGCTGCTCCTCTTTTCTCAGTATGAACTAACATTTCAAGGTGTTTGAGCATGGCTTTACACAACTATTTTGAGACATTTCCGAATTAATTATAAACTAAACCTACTAAAATTACAGCAAGGGGAGAGCAGATACCTACCCATGCTCTGTGCTCACGTAAATAGCAGCCTTTGTATTCTACAATGTTGGGATGTTTTAATGTTCTTAGCAACCTGACTTCCTTAATAATACCCTGCCATCTCTGTGCGGAGAAAAAAAAGAATAAAGGAAAGAATTAGGAACAGTTGCCTTTCCTTAGAAAACTATATAAGTACAAAAGTAATTATTTGATTAAAAAGTTAACAAGAACATACAACTTTGCTTTATTTGTAATATTTAAATGTCAAACTAATATATTTGAAAGAAATTACATTCATATAGTTTACAACTCAATAACATAAAATTCATTCCCGGTAGGACATATCTTTATTTTCATAAAATTTATTATCAATGAGTCTTATAAAAATTTTACAACCACACACCAAGCCTGTTGAAAACTATATACTATATTGAGTGATTTTTCTTCAAAAGTTCAACCTCCCCCTTCTTTTTTGCAGCTTTATTGTTGTATGATTTACATACCTTAAAGTTCAGCTGTTGTGTTTTTTGGCTTACATTGTCTACCAAATGTTAAGTTTTTTCTGCTGTTTAAACTCAAATCAAGTAATTACCTAAATTTCTAAATGCACATATTCTAAAATGCTAGTGAACACTTAGGTTATAACAGAGGGAAGTTCACAGAAAAACCAAGCAGGATGGAAACATTTTCCTACAGGATTTCCCGAAGAGCCTTCCCATTGACGCCTACTAGTAAGTAACAGATAAACCTTCAGCAATAAAAGCTACTCTATGACAACTTCAGAAACTTAGGCCATATCCTAAGTAGGGTGACTTGTCAGAAGCAATCAGGGAACTGAAAATACAGGTACTTGGGTCCATACCCAGAGACTCTGGAGGCTTAGGAGATGTGGGATGGGAACTTAGAATCTGTTTTTTGTTCTTGTTTCAGTTTTTCCAAGCTTTACCACTGACTTGTATCATATTTCTAAAGGTAGGGGAACTAGAATACAGAACTTTAAAAAATGTTTTGCACTAGAATTTAAGATCCTGTATCTCCTATGTTATTTCATAAGCCCTCAAGAAAATAGAGCAAGATATTCACAGTGTAAAATGTGTAAGCTGTAAAACACTAACTTCAGAAAGTGTTTTATGGGCTTTATATTTCAAATTTGAGTGCTCTGGGAGGCAAACGCTCAAAACAAAACCAAGCTAATACCTTTATTCTTCAATGTAAAAAAAACTTCCAGGAAGGATACAATATTAGATGAGAGAAGATAATGCCCTAGGTGAAACTTTTTGTTCTGGGCATGACTGATTAAACAGACTCCAACACAAGTCTGCTATGAAAGCTGGTTTTAAAGTTATACTGTAGAATGGCAAATTAAATTAAACTTGTAAAAAATGGAGGTTTTTTTAGGGGTTTTAGAAACTAAGAGTTTTTTTAGGTATCGACATAATGGAACAGTGATCAATCACAACAGTGTTATATCCATAAGTACGATTATCACAAAAAACAATATTTACCACAAAACAGAGATTACAGAAATGTAGAAAGCCAAAACCTTTAAAAATTAAAGACTGATCTAGCAATTCTACCTCTGGGCATATACCCTAAAGTTTAAAAGTGGGAACTCAAAGAAATACTTGTATACTGATGTGCATAACAGCATTATTCACAATAACCAAGGGGTAGAAGCAACTAAGTGTCCATTTACAGATGGTAGATGAACAAAATGTGGTGTTTTTACACACACACACACAGGAATATTATACAGCTTTAAAAAGAAAGGTAATTCTGACCCACTACAACATAGATGAACTTTGAGGACACTATATTAAGTGAAACAAGCCAGTCACAAAAGGAAAAATAGTGCATAGTTTCAATTACATGAGATACCTAAAGTAGTCAAATTGATAGAGACAGAAAGTGGAGAGGTGATTTCCAAGGGCTGCGGGGAGGAGGGAATGAGGTGTTATTGTTTGATGGGTGTAGAATATCACTTTTGCAAAATGAAAGAATTCTGGAGATGAATGGTGGTGATTGTTGCACAGCAATGTGAATGTCCTTAACACCACTGAACTTACACTTAAAGTGGTTAAGATGGTAAATTTGTTTTCTGTACTTTACCACAATTAAAAGTAAATAAATGTTTTAAAGAATTAAAGAAAGACAAAGAGAACAGACTTAGAAAGTAATTTTATAAACTTATGCAATTAAGGTAGGACTAATCAGAACACTGATGAACTAAAGTACATGCAACACAGTATCAGTAGTTTTATTTTTCAGATTATTACTCACTGCCTTATTTTTCAGACTAGATATATTGCTGCCGATGATTATTTGAAACAGCCGTTAAATAATTTCTCAACCATTAAAAATTTATATCCAGTATACTTACTGTCAAATGTACCTTATTCTAGTTTACTTTCTCAGACATGATAATCCCTCTATTATAGAATAATCTGCTGAACAACAATTTAAAAAATTAAACTCATGTCAGCAGCACATATCTAAAAAGATTAAAAGTAAGGGACACAGTTGGGAGGTTTCTGGGATGTCAGGAATGTTGTTTATGGCTATAGGTACAGGTTAAATGGGCACATTGAATCTGTGGAAGAAAATTCACTGAGATAAACCTTAGTATTTGTATATTTTTCAACATTTTTCAAAAAATTCCCACCTATCCCCAATTAAAAATGGTATGGCTTTCTTTAACATGCCAATACAAACATATATATTTCACCTACCTCCATAGCCTTCTTTCCACTATAAGGCATTCTCTTGATAGCCACCACGTTATTGGTGTGCACATCTCGTGCCTAAAAAAGACAGAAGACCATTGTAAAAATTAACATTTATAAACTACCATGTCCAAAAAGATACCAAAACTGCTTTTAAAGAACATTAAAAACACAAGCAAATGGATAGCAAAAAGTGTATCAAATTATCAAGGAGCTGGTACTTTAGAAATAAAAGTAATGCATGTTTATCTTTGAATGAGCTAGTTGAGAGGAAAAATATAGAAATTTGAATAAAACTATAAACAAACAAAAAAATAACTAGTACAAGTTTATGCTAGGCCTGTAAATGTCAAAATTCAATGAAATGGACAATTCTCTAGGAAAGAACTACTAAAATTGATCTAGAGAAGAAAATTTGAGTAAAACAGTGGTGGAAGGTTGAAAAGAATACTAATTGTCTTTAAAATTGTTGTGAGTGGAGCAGTTTCACTAGGGGAACTTGCCAGGATAAAAGGGGAGAAAAAGGAAAGCTACCCCATTAATTGTATGGAGGCAGTCTAACCGAACAACTAAACCCTCACAAGCAGCACAAAATAGAAAATTAGGTACCAATCTGACTTATAAATGTAGACAAGGGAACTCTAAATAAAATTTTAGAACCAAATATTACAGGGCATTAAAAGAGTATTTCATTTGGATAAAATATATTATCACAGAAATGCAAAATTTTGATACAGAGAAACATTTCATAATTTGCCATATTTTCTTACCAAATAAGAAAAATATATACTTATACATATAAATGCTTAATAAATGATGAAAATGCAGAAAGAGCCCAACTCTAAATGTATTTAATGCAGGGAAGACCAAACTCTTAGAAAACCCACATGGGAAAGGTAATTCCTCAACATGATAAATCATGTCTATTGTAAACAACTATTAACTAGAATTAAGACAAGACAGCTAAAATGCTATCACCATTACTATTTACCACTGCGTGGAATTTTGATAAAAAAATAAAAGCATAACAGAAACATAAAAGTTAACTCTTTAGAAAGTAAGAGCCAAATTCCCATTATGTGTTAAAAAAAAAGATGATATATAAAGAAGGCACAAGAGGATAGCTGCAAAACATTTCATATGAGTTCAGTAAGAAGGGTTAATCATCTCTAGTCATCTGTGGAAGAATTCATCTTCAATTCAGTCTTTAATGAATTCCCAAAGATAAAATGTTTTAAAATTAGATTATGGTGATGGCTACAAAAATCTAACTTACTAAAAATCTATGAAATGCACACTTAAAATTGGTGAACTGAGAGTATGTAACTTAAATCTAAAAAAAGCTGTTAAAAATTAGATAAGCAGGTATGTAAATTATACCTAGAGTTCCTTAAAATATATATATATATATATATATATTCTTTTAAGTGGGTCCTTGAAACAACTAATGACCTTCCAATTTCAATTACTAGCAGACTGGTTAAGGAAAACGTGCACCATCTAACATAACGGGTGAAGTGGATCTATATGCATAAGATCTTGAATATAAATTTATTTTTCCAGAATGTTCTGTACTCATCAATTTGTGAGCCCCTTGATTTTAGTCAATAGATCTAAGCAGCTATATTCTTTTCTAACAGTTTTAATGAGGTATAATTTACATAGCACACATTTCACCCATTTGAATGTGTGTAATTCTATAGCTTTTAGTACACTGACAGATGCATGGCAATACTGATCAATATGACAGATACATGCAATTTACCGATAACTACATTTTTAGAGCTTTCATCACCTTAAAGAGAAACTCCAAATTGTTTCATTTAAAAATGGTTAAAATGGTAAATTTTATATTATGTGTACCTTACCTCAAATTTTTTCCCTATTAAAAAAAAGAAAAAGGAAACCCCACACCCTTTAGCTATCACTCTCCTATCCCTATTCCTCACCCCTTCAGCCCTAAAGGACAACTAATCCACTTTCTGTGTCTCTGGAGATGTGCCCATTCTGTACACTTTGGAACCATATAATATATCATCTTTTGTGACTGGTTTCTTTCACTTAGTATAATGTTTTCAAGATAAAAAGATGTTGAGCATCTTTTTATGTGCTTTCTGGCCATTTGTACATATTTGGAAAAATGTCAGTTCAGATCCTTTGCCCGTTAAAAAATTGGGTTGCCTTTTTTTTTATTGAATTGTAAGAGTTATTTATATATTCTAGACACAAGTCCCTTAGCAGACATATGATTTACAAACAATTTCTCCTATTCTATTGTTGTCTTTACAGTTTTGAAGCATACAACTTTTACATTTTGATCAAATCCAATATCTATGTTTTTCTTTTTTTCATGCTTTTGTTGTCATTTCTAAGAATCCTTTGACAAAACCAAGGTCATGCAGTTTTACCCTAAGAGTTTTATAATTTTAATGTTCACAAATGGTATGAGGTAAGGGTCTAATTTCATTGTTCTGCTAAAGAGCTGCATTTCTAATTAGCACAAGATAAAGTTCAAAAGTGGGTATACTAAATGCAGTGCAGTCACCTGGACTAGATTCCGGAACAGAAAAGAGCACAAAGACTGGGGAAATCTGAATAAAGTGTGTTGTTTAGTTAATAGTATCAGTGTATCAATGTTGATTTATTAGTTTTGATAAAGGTTCTATGGTTATGAAACTTGTAAACTTTAAAGGATCTGGGTGAAGATTATAGGGTAAACTCTATTATTATTGCAAAATCTGCAGCTCTAGTATTACCTTAAAATAGTAAATTAAAGTGACTGTAATTTATTAAAATCCAAACTCATTAGTAATGATGATTACATTAGAATTAAATCAGATTAAGATGAGATTACTTTTGCCTATCACACACACACACACACAAACCAACAGAAAAATATTTAATGTCCACAGTCATGTTTCTCTGTCCCTTCAGGATTACGAGTTGTGCTTACTTATCATGTCTTCATCTCCTCTAATCTGGAGCAATTTCCTCAACTCTTCCTTATCCTTTATGACACTGGCATTTTTTGAGACTACACAGCAGTACTTATCTTACTAAATTTGTGTTTGTCTGAAACTTCTTCAAGATTAGATTCTGGTTACATATCTCTGGCTGAAATACTACATGAGTAATATTGTGTCCTTTTCAGGGTATCATATCTGGATGCATACAATGTCTGCTCATCACTGCTTACAAATTTTCATCACCCAGTCAAGGTGTTTGACTGTTTCTTTCCAATGTATATAGTTATGACCACTGTTTCCTACTTTGTATCTAACAAGCAATCTGTGGAGAGATACTTTTAAACTATATAAATATTCTGCTCATCAAACTTTCCCCCTAGGTTTAGCAACCACTGAAGATTCTAGCCCCAAACAATTTTTGCAATGATGATTTCAAAATGCTGGTTTTTCCCAACTCTACCATTCCCTTCACATTTATCAGTCAGCATTCTATTATAAAGAAAAGCCCTCCCTTTCTATCTATCTATCCATCCTATATCTGTCATGGAAATTAGGAATTCCTATTATATTCAATGGGTTATAATCAATAGATGTCTATATTGATACTCAAATTGTTCCAGATGGGGCCAATGGGAGCATCTTCAAGCTGGTACTAGCATCCTCTTGAAAGGTCCTAATTTTCATTTTAAAAGCATTTTTTACATTTCTGGTTCAAGTTATTATAAAGCTTATCTTTTATGATCCTTGTCCCCCCAGTAGAATGAACCATTACTGCAAGAGCTCTTGATCCATGTAGTGAGGAATACAAGATCTGAGTGCTAAGTATGCTTGTTGCTACTAGGGTATGAACGCAACTAGAATCTTACAGAAGAGAGAGCTAGGAAATATATACGTCACGTAATTAGTTCATATTAATGCCACAAATGCCTATCCAATACCTATCTAGTCCCATGTGGTTCTTCCTTACATTTGCCAATTTCCTATTTCTATCATTCTTTTCAGTTAGGATCTGAGTCCGAAATGACATCAAAATTATTCACTGCTCAATCTTTTAACACACAGTTTCAGAACTGTCACACCCACACCAATATGAAACAAGTTTACGGAGAAGAGTTGAAGATTTGTTTGCACTTTCCTCTTCCCAACCAGACAGAGGGTATACAGCTAAAATACTGTGTATGAAAGTTACTCGTATTAGTTTTGGTTTTTACTCCAGTGTGGTTATAGCCCAAATACAGTTGGATTCATTGTTCCATTTTGCCTATTAGTGACTCCCCCCCTATACATAATGACTTAATTTTAACTTTTAAATATACTAAATATTTATTATCAAAAGAGGTAAAACAAGTTATCATTCTATCCTCTTTCTACCTCTTTCTATTCCCCACAACTATCACCATTCTGTATCTTGAATTGTTGGTTGTATGGCATATAACTTATCTAATTTCATCAAACTGTACATTTAACATATCTGCATTTACTGTATATAAATTATATTAATAAAATTAGCCAACTAAAAAATACTACTGACACACATTGAATGGCTACATGACAGGGATTTTTTCAACAGGGTTCTCTTATTGGGCCCATTTCTAAGAGGCTGTATATTTTTTTTCCTTTTTTATTCTATATTTCTCCACAGTAGTATTAAGGAGAACAATGGGAGAAGCTTACATTCAGACAAAACTGTAACACAGAAAAAAGGTTGTTTATGAAATACCTGCTTTCTGAGTGCCTCTTCCCTTATTCTGTGTCCAATCCAGAAATCAAACAAACATAACCTACATCACACACACACATAAAGCATGTGCACACAAAAAGATTCTGCAAGGATGTTTATCTACATGTTAACAGCAGCCGTCTTTGGGTCAGAAAATTCCAGAGGGAGTTTCTACTACCTTATTTTTACCTCTAATTTACAAATGAGAATTAAGTGAAAAGTTAAAACTGTTAAGAATTTGGAACACATTTTCTCTTTTATTCTTAAGGTACCCATTAAAATGAGAAAGCTAAATCTGTAATATTACCAAAATATTAAACACCTATACAAAACTTGTTGCTGAGAAAAAAAAAGCATTCTTAATAGGAAGAAATAATGAATGAATAATAATGAAATGTGTGTATGGGACTTTACGTAAGTCAGTGTTTTGCAATATTTGATTCAATAACAATGTAAGTCATAAAACTGCTAAAGTAGTGTAAACAACATGGAAATTAAAGCTGAATATCTTTCCAATTTTTTCAATAATCTAAGAAGCTCAATAAATAAAATGATCTCTTTTTATATACACCTAATGCAAGTGACTATAAAATAGACTATTGCCTATGTCTTTTTGTATTACTGATTTTTACTCTGCCAGGACTGGATATTAAATAAATGCTGGTCACTGACATTAAGCCTTTAACACTCACAAAGAACACTGCTCCAAAGCCTCCTTGGCCAACTTTTCTGAGATTTGTGAAGCGCTTCTCTGGATCTTCTTTGGAGAAGAGCTCTGCAATCTCAGGGTCCTTCAGGCTCTGTGCTTGGATAGTTGATAACATCCTGCTGGGCAATCAGCTGGCTGATTCTAATATTATGCTGCTCTCCTAATCCTTGGGAAATCGGTATGAATGAAGCTACGTTGGCATAAATAATTGTAGAGAAATAGAAAAGAAAAAAGGAAAAGCAAAAGTTGCTAAGAATAATTAGTATATCATTTTCTGACTACATACATAAAATAATCTTAGACTTGGAATTTCACTGAAAAAGTGTTGCCTACTAGTGCAGGACTCTTAAACCCAGCTCATCAACACAATCACCTGAGCTGCTTTAAAAAAAGATTCCCACTATACATAGTATGTATGTACATACTATACATACACTTCTAAAGATTAGATAAATCTGTATGTACTGGAAGGCTTTCTGTATCAGTACTTAAAGATTTATCTAACTCTGATGCAATAAGCTCGTAAGCAAAAGAGATAATACAGTAGGAAGACCATTAAAAACATGCCCAACAACTCAACTCAAAATGTACCCATTATATGTTTCTAACAACAGGAAGATTCCCATCTATTAATGACCTTCAAAGGCAAGAAAATAGATAATAGATTTTATTCAGTAAGATTTCTTTTCCTTTCAGATACCACTTGGCAGAGTTTAATCAAGTCTAACACAGACATTCCTAAGAAAAATGAAATGGGAGAAAATAATGAATTTAACATAGATAGATAAATGTTTCCTCCATAACCTGATTCATATTAAAATATGGCCTTATCAAATCTGCTTCATTATGTACATAGATACACTACAGAATTCCCTGGTGGTTCTGGTATCAGTTCCTTTGTATCAGATTACCAAATGTCAAAAATGGCTGCTATAAATGAGAGGCTTCAGAACCTGTTTCTAGAATGACACTGCCTAGAGAGGAATCCTGACAAGAATTACTTACCAACTATGAACTTGGGTAGCCTCATTTTCCAAGTCTATAAAATGAAAGAAATAACCTACCTCCTAGAGTATCTGTGAGGGTTAAACGAGTTAATAAATGTTAAGTGTAGACTAGTACTCAGGAGCAGTAAGCAGTACATTAAATGTTAGTTATCATGATCTCCTCAAATTTACCACTTAAAATTAAAAACTCCTGAAATTGATTTCATTAAACTCATAAGGGAAAATAAAGCTCTAGCCAGTTTTTTCCATGCCCAAAGCATATTTTTTTAATTTTTGAATGTTTTTAATTTTATTAATTTCAAAAATTTTTTAAATGACAAGAGAATTTTTAAAGCCTGTCTCATTTTTACTGAAGTCAACTGAACCAATGATAATGCCTGTTATTAAATTTATAACTACATAAAACACATTTACATATCTTTTGCACTTCTTTAAATTAATACTACATTGCAGAAAAATTCAAACTACGAGTTTATATTCTTTTTCTAACATTTTCAAGGCTGCACCATATTCTTCACTTTTACCAATCACTCTGCACTGTAATATAGTTCCCTGGAACAATGCTTCAATTACAATTCTTCCAAGAATATGTGACCACAGGAAAGTCATTTAACTTATCACTCCTAAAATGAGGAGATCGAACTAAATTCAATACAAAATGCTCCTATTCAATTTATACACCTGTGAAAAACAAAAAGCCATCAATGTACCTAATTCCTTATTTAAGAACTTTGAATTATCAAATTATAGTACCTTTTTTACAAGCATTACTTTACATAAAATTTTGTAAAAATTTTGAAGAGAGAGAAAAAAACATGTTCAATAGTAGTTCAAGTGAGGAAAGAACTGCCAAACCAGAAGAAAATCCTTTATCTAAGCAAAAGTTTTGAGAAATGAATGCAAAAATAATAGAGAGAGAGAGAGAGAGAGAGAGAGAGAGAGAGAGAGAGAAAGAGACACTTAAGATGATGGAAACCTAAGAGGATCTGACCTCCATTAACAGAAATGTCAAATATTAAACAAAAGAAAGCTAAAGGCTATATTACTACCACACAAAATATTCAGAGCTAGGAAAATTCCAAGGAGTAAAGAGGGACATTACATAATGTTATGATTTACTTCATCAAATTCTAAATGTATACTCACCTGACAAAAGAGCTTCGAAATACACGAAGGAAAAATTAATACAACTGAAGAGAAAATTCTGTAACTAGAACACCACCACCACAGACCAACAGTACCAACCAACAGGTCCTAATGACATTCCAGTATGCAGCCTGGCCACAGAATGAACATTTTTCCCAAGTGTGCATTATGACATACGCCGTGAGATCATATACCGGGTCATAAAGCTAAACTTAAGAAGGGAAAAAATTTCAATTCATACAAAATGTTTTCTGATAACAGGGTAATAAACTTAAAATCAGTAACAAAACAGTTAAAAAAAACCAGAACCACAAGTGTGGAAATTAAATACACCTCGAGGTAACCCATGAGTCGATAAAGACATTTCAAGGGCAAAGAGAAAATAAATATGAATTGTGTGAAAATAGAAATATAACAAAATATACAGGATTCTTACACAGAAATTCAAGCACTAAATCATAGTAGAAAGAAAACTCCAATGAATAATCTAAGCTCCCATCTTAAAAATCTAGAAAGAGAAAAGCAAATAAAACCAAAGCTAAATATAGAAGGAAATACTAAAGAACAGAATGGAAATAAATGAAACTAGACAAAAAAATCAATTAAATCGAAAGCTAGTTCTTTGCAGGGAAAAAAAAGTCAATAAACCTGAAAGAACTCTGCCAAGCTAACCAAAGAAAACAAGAGCAAATTACCCAAAAGAAGGCATATCACTATATTCCTAAAGACGTTAAAAGGAAAAGGAAATACAATAAACAACTCTAAACTCGTAAATTTGACAAAATAGTTGAAATAGCTAAATTACCTGGTAGTGGTACTTATAAAATACCAAAACTCACTCAAGAAGAAATAGAGAGTTGCCTCTCCACCCAGATAACAAACTGTAGGGCCTCAAGCTCAGACCTTAAGGAGGCACCGGCTTCCACGGCCTCAGTCCCTACAGCACGGCCCTCAGCGCATTGCTGCCAAAAAGAATAAGGCACAGTGACAGTACAGGTGTCTGGGGCTGGAGGTGCAGCAGGGGCATGGGGGGCATGGGACGCAGGGCAGCGCACGGTGGAGAGCTGGCTGAGCTGAGCGGGGAAGCTGTCACTGGGCGGTGCGACATCCTCAGAGGGGGCCCTGTCTAATGGGGTTTACCCGATGTTCAACACTGCCCATGGAGCAGTGAGGCCGACGGTGTTCAGCACACCTCTAGTGGACTTTCTGATTGCAGCTGGAGGATTCCACATCTCTATTCCCAGATGTAATGACTGGAGACTGCCTGAACCATGCTGGCTTTGAGGCCTTGAACACACATGGAATTCAGCTCAATAAATGCCAGGCCCTCCAAAACCTCACTAAATAAGGTAAGGCTATGTTCCCCTAGTGTAGAGGGCAGTGATACAGAGAGACCAGGAACAAGCGCAGACGTGCACACACACACACACACTTTCTTACCTACACCAAGATAAAGGATAGATGAATAGGGTGAGATTAAGCTATGAGGGTTTCAAAGCGCACACAGAATAGATACTATTTTTATTGTACAATGAAATCAAGAGCCAATTAGGCTCTTTGGCGAAGGAATGTTTTAAGAAAAATAAAGAATGAATTGGAATTAGAGCAGGTAGAAGGGTATGAGAACCAGTAATATGTAAGCAGGCAGAAGACTTTGGGGGCTGTTATTAGTACATAGTTTGTCATTTATTCCCACTGTGTCACTCTAGCTTCCAAATTGATCAAAACGGAAATACTTTAAGAATGATACAGCTCTTAGCTATTATCTTTGAAAATATCTTCCATGGTTCTTGGATGACATTGAAGGCCAAATATGTAAGCATGCCATCTTATTTTGGCTTGAAGATCTAGCCCAGAGGATGGAAGAGTGGCCTTTCTTCTCTCTCCTCACCTATTAAGATTCAGGAATTCACAACAGCTTTCTGTCCTGACCACCTGAGTTTCCTATTACTTCCCTGGATCTAATTCAAGGCAATACAATTGGAGAATTTTTTTCAATAAAAAGTGAGATAGCTAAACAAAACATTCATGCAATATTCAATAATTAATTTTATGTCCAAGGCCAATTATGATATCAGGGCAATAGTTGGTATCATTTCCTTGGGGGCAATGTGTCTTATACTAACTAGGAGATGACCCCAATGACATAATCATGTCATGTTTTCACATGTAAAATCTCTAGGATAATTAAGAAAAGGAAGCCAAGAAAAGAGCTTTGCTTGGAATGCTATAATTTGGGCTATTTACTTTTATGAGATTTGATATTGCTGGCCTCACTTTAAATGTGAAAACTATTGAATAAAAATTGGAAAGTAACAAAAGGACATTGAGCCAAATTCAAATCCATGGAACAGTAAATAGAGAAAAAGGAAGAGGGATTAGAAAACCAAAAGACTGGGCCATCCCCTTACCTCTACCACTTCCTGTCAAGAACACCCCAAGGATCCACCTGCTTGGGCCTTAGATGCCTCACCTTTAAAACAGTGATAGTCACACCTTACCAGTCCAAAGACAGGGTTGAACCAGATGTTCTCTGTGGTCCCTTTCAGTTCTAAAACCAAATCTAAATTCTGGTAAAGGATGCAGGTGACTAATAACCTGGGACTCCATGACAGGTAGAGCTCTGAGGCTTTTCCCATGCTTTCTCCTTACTCCCTCTCGGTTGGATCATGAGATGTACAATTTACCAGCCATGGTGAATTGTATTACCCTTGGCCAAATGCACCTTTGCTGGTCCCAGTGGAATGATCTTGTTATTTCTACGTTATTGAACCGAGGAGTGTCCATGTGAGTCCATGTGATATGCTTTGTCCAGGGAAATGCACACAGAAGTACTGATTCCTTCATGAAAGTAATGCTCTGCAAATAGTGAAGTATAGAGAACTTAGCTGTAGGGTGACCAACATCCCTGTTTATCTAGGTCTGAGGGTTTTCCTGGGATGTGGGACTTTCAGTGCTAAAATATAAAGGTACCAGATAAAGGAGGATGACTCGGTCCCCTTTGGTTTCATTGATCAAAGCTCCCCAAGATGTCTGGGTACAAAGTCATCCTATGGCTGCTAAGATCTCCTGCCCAATCCTTTTATCAGCCTCCATGCAAACTTAATGATCTCTTGTCCCATTTCCTCCTGTAAAGGTTATTAGAAAACAAATAATAATAACAATAATCCATAGACAGCTCCACTCTCTGACAGCATGGCCAATTTAATAGGAGTCATCAAGACCTTATCTCAAAGAAACATGTAAGTGAACACATGAAAGTGAGAGATTTTGTAGACTGCAAGAAGATGCTCAGCCATCCTCAGTCCACACCATGTACACTAATATGGTATAGTAGATACAGTTCTGTATTTGCTTGTGTGTGTAACTTCAAGTCCTCATTCTTCTACATAGTAGCTCTGTGATATTAGGAGAGCCACCTAACCTCTTTAAGTTTGGGTCATCATGTTTTAGAAGTGAAGTAAAAGTAATATGAAGGGCACTTTACAAACTCTAAAATGCTATGAAATAGTATTATTACTATGTAGTGCATTCCTAAAGACTGACCACATAGTTAAATCACATTCTCTCCATTTATTAAGTGATTTATCTAATAATCATTTTTCTTTACCTCAATTAATACCTATGTGCAGCAAAAAGAAAAATGGTAGGTGATATGTACCCTGCAAATATGGACATGATGTCAACTTATACCAGGGAAGGATTCCAACTTGGCCAACTAAGCTTGGGTAATAAGTATCAGAAATTCACATTAGGCAGAGTAGGGGTGGATACAGAATTGGTGATGGGGAGGAGGTAGGGTTGTAGAAGGAAAAGCAACTTGCCATTATTCTGAATCTCTGCACTAGGAGGCAAAGGAAAGAAAATACACCAGAATTCCTAATAAGTGCATTTTCACTTTAAAGGGGAGCTGTTCACTCCCGTCTTTGTTAATGCTATCACATAATACCACAGAATGGGTGGCTTATAAACAACAAGCATTTATTTCTCACAGCTCTGGAGACTGGGAAATCTAAGACCAAGGTGCTGGCAGATTCAGTGCCTGGTGAGAGCTTGCTTCCTAGTACACAGACAGCTATCTTTTCACTGTAACCTCACATGCTAGAAGGGGCAAGGGAGCTCTCTGAGGCCTCTTTTAAAATGGTATTAACCCCAGTCATGAAGGCTCCACACTGAGGACCTAACCAGCTCCCAAAGGCCTCACCTCAAATTCCATCACATTGGATATTAGGGTTCAACATATGAATTTGGGGGGAACACATTCAGTCCATAGCATCCTCTCGAGCCACTCCATAGTCAGTTGTAGAAGGACCAGCTTGAATTGATATGCCCTTCCAAACCTGCATTCCATTTTCTCCTCCCTGCTCTGTGACCTTGTATGGATAACACTGATGGGTGCTCCGTCCTCTGGCGCCAGATGGGAACACCGACAGGGACTGGAAGGGAATTGAGATCAGGGCATAGTCCCCCCAGCTGAACCACTTTCTTGAATGATTGCCAAGGGGTTGACTATATCTCTCAACTGAAAGCCACAGCTCTTGCCAAGGTAGCCCTCCCCATGTGGCTCATTCCAGATTTCTTTGACTACTGGTTTAAGATGGTAACAACTCTTTGATGTTACCATCCAAAAGACATTATACTCTTAACTTGTGGTTTCCCTATATCCTGTTAGACCCTCATCAAATAATCCACTTTGAGAGAACCATTTGTCTCCAAAGGATTCAAGTACATAACGACACTTGTTTAGAGATACATGTTATGTATATATGTTTTTTTAATATGTAAGAATCATTATTTTCATTTATTTATAGTAACACTTCGTATGGATTATTTAATTGAAAGAGCGTACTTTTCTTGACTCTGCCTTCTTTATTTGTGGTAAGAATTAAGACGTACAAGCTCTAGTCACTCTGCAGAACAGACCCTTGACCAGTCTCCTGGACACATATTTTAATGAAGGCTAACGAAAGGCTCAGAAATGGAGTCTCCCACCCTGTGCTTTTCTGCTAAGATCTCCTGCCCAATCCTTTTATCAGTTTCCATGAAAACTTAATGATCTCTTGTCCCATTTCCTCCTGTAAAGGTTATTAGAAAACAAATAATAATAACAATAATCCACAGACCCTCTCCAGTTCCCTGAAGACTCCATCATTTCCTATGACTGTTGGTATCAAACCGATGTGGACTCACATCTCCACTTAGCCACCCACTGGCTCATACTACCAAACAAGTCCTTTCATGTTTTACATGAGAGTTTCTTTTTCTCTACATGAAGTTAAGATTCCTATTCATCCCATAGGGTGTTTTGATGATGAGAAGATACAATCCACAGAGGCCTTAGTATAGGTCCTGGTACCTGAAAGTTAACTGGGTGAACTCTTGGCATTAATACAATATAATTCCTGCCAGTTATTTTCACTGTGTTTTTTTAAAGCAAGAGACTTTGCAGCTGAATAACCAAAAGGACAATGACCCAGTCTTATTTGCAGCCAATGAAACAAGCAGCAAAGAAATCTTATTTCATCTCTTTTACTAGATAGTAAAACATCAATATTTGACATTTACATAGCACCTGCAGAATATAAAACAGCTGGGGTTGGTGTTTCATAAAGCAAACCTCAAAAGGGTCTACCTTCAGGACAGATCTCATTAAACTCAACGCAACGTGACAGGATACCCCCCTGAAAGGAATGGCAAGATTATACATTTTAACAGAGAAGCTGATCATAATAGAGCACAAGAAATTTTCTACCCCTTGCATAAAATTCTCTCACCCTATTACTTCTTCTGGAATACCACATGTAGGCCAGACCCACTTCCTTCAAGAAAGAAATCATCAGAATTTAAATGATCAGCAACATAAAGAGCCCATTGTATGGGCCAAAATATACAACGCGGCCCTTCTATTTGGAAAGATGACTGAAAAAGAAGGAAGAGGAGGAGGAGGAGGAGGAGGAGGAGGAGGAGGAGGAGACACACTTAACATCCCAGAGCTCTCTGCTTCCTGCATAGCTCACATAATCCTAACAACCCTGAAAAGTAGGCACTAGTATTCCCTCCAATTGATAGTCACAAAAAGTAATGCGTGGAAAGGCCACAAAAATGGTTCTTTGTTCAATAGCCAGTGAGCAGTAGAGGTGGGATGCCAACTCAGTTCTCTTTTTGCCAAGAGCTCCGTTTCTTCTCCACTGTGTTCTAATACTGAAGGGGTTCTGTGGAAGTATCTGAATAAAATTAATCCATTCAATAACCACTTATGATTTCCAGGACTTTTGCTACATGCCACATAACTATAATTAAATAAAATTTTGAATATTAAGAGACGTAAATTAAAGGTACAGAATGGAATTTCTACTGAATATTCCAGTTAATGATCATTACCTGTATTATGGGACATTTCTCCTAAACTTTACTGAGGTCAAAGTAAAGGAAACCACCAGAAAGAATCTAAAGGAGTATGAGAATGCTCTTGAATATCCAAATATTCAGAAGTGTTATTTAGATGAATCTTGGGTCTGATCCCCTGAAGTGTTTCTCTTTTTAATACGTTCTTAACAGAACAAACCATCATTATGTCAACTGGGTTCAATCACACCGACGATAAATGTAATTTAAATTTGAGACACATCCAAGTATGATTTCCTAACATGTAGATTTGAGGGGCAGAAAATAAAACCAATTCTCCCTTTCAGAGGAAAGGGAAGATTATGAGTATCTACTGCATGCAATTACTTACACATTTTATATTGTTTGGTTATCAAAACAAGCCAGTGAAGTCAGAATTACTATCCCCAGAAGTAGAAACTGAGGCAGGGTAAGAGGAAAAGATTTTTCCCCACAACACATGACTCATAAATAACTGAGCCAGTTTTTCAGTTTCTGGCCTCTCAAACTCCAAAGCTCATAATAATCTCTCAAGGCCAGGAAAATACGAATAGTGTTCTAAGGTTTGAAGGATGATTTTAATATTTTTAAAATTCTTTTTCTTTCTTATATTTTCCAGTTTCTAAGGAGATGAAAGATCAATGATAGGTATCATAAAAACTGCCAGTTTCTTTCATTTAGGATAATTACAGCATTTCCTGAGGGTAGTGAAGTCCTGTTAGGTTTGGGAAAATTCATCAATGTGCTTTTAGATTATGGAAACCTAACATGGAGTTGCGAAGTGTAGAAGCTAAACTTATCCACCTAATAAAGCAAACTGGAGTTTTACTTGCATGGAGATATTCTGTTATTGTTTTCTTGTTTTCTCTGCATTTTAAGTGGAGAGAGAGGCAGAAAAAGAGAGAACTTGGGATCACTGATTTGACACTTGGAGAGAGAGGAGTCCGAAGTTTGAGATGAGTAGGCCTGGGGCAACGATGGCCTGCATGACTACATGAGGGAATGGGACTTGCACTTTGGAAGAGATGATACATAATACTGACATTTAAGTTTTTTCTCTTTTGTTAAGTTCTTACGCCATCCTCAAATTCATAAGCAAGTCGATCACACATATCAGACGTGCTTCACAAGCTCTGGCCACACACAGAACAGGTCAGCAAGTTCTAATACCTGAAACTTACCAGGTGCTCACGCTGTGCTGATCACTGTCCTCAGCTACGATGTACGTTACCTAAGCATACGTGAATACATACAACATATTTCTCACAACAAACATAGAAGGTAGGTGCTTTTATTATGTCCACGTTTTTTCCTGTGGAAACTAAGGGCCAAAGAGACTGCATGCTTTGACTGTGGTTTCATAGCTAGAAAAGAGCTGAGCTGGAATTTGAACCTGAACCTTCACTGTTAACCACTTTCACTGACAGTCATGCAGCGATCCCCACGCTTCCCTTACCAGAGCCACCACGCTGGTAAAGTAGCATATTAAGAAAAAGTACGTTTGCAGTTTTCCACAATGCACATCAATCCAGAGATCAAGTGGTTAGTGGTAGGTCACCAGGTGAGAGTGGAAAAGCTCTCTGTGCCATGATTAGACACAAAAACTCTCCTCCACAAACAGTCTAAAGGAAGTATGAGGTGTTTGGGGTGTAATGCAGTATACAGGGTTAACAAGCAACCTCTGCCAGAGTTAACAGAAGGATAGTTAAACTGTTTTCCATTTCTCTCATTTATTTTTCAAAGCATCTTGGCTGATCTTGCCCAAAGAATCTCAGACCATTTCTAGCTGATTGGGGCACATGGCAGTGCTTTCTGCCCACAAATGTCATCTAATCAAACAGACCCCAAATCAGGGCTATGGCCAAAAAGAATCCTATTGATAGAGAGCTCTGGAAAAATTTCAGTGTTTGCCAACTTTGATTTGAGCATTTGCCAACCTCTTATTCAATTAATCTCTTTCAATATTTTCTACTTCAGTCTTTTTCTCTCATTCTTATCCTATCTGTATAGATAGTATCCTGAATTCCAGGAGTCCTGCAATCCAAGTATTGTAATGTTACAAAAGTATAAGGTATGTTCATCTTGCTACCAATACTTGCCATGAATATCTTGTGATTTAAAAAATATGTATTTTAGAACAGGCATTGAAAAAGTCAGAAACTTCTGGAATCAGTAAATTGGGACAGATGGAAGGAAGCAAATGATTAGCAGACAGACAATGAGGAAAAAGTCAAGTGCCCATGGGCTCACTCTTGAACTGAGTGTGGGCTTTAAGGAATGGGAACAGGTCAACTGACCTAAAGGCACAAGACTTGATGTACAATTGGAGAATTTTGCACCATTTGATTTGCCTATTTTTTCAATCCCTGATAATGAGAGTTTCATTTTGTTTCTTAAAATGTTACATTTGCATATTGTGGCCAGTACAGTTCCAGAAGCAAGATGGCTTCAGGTACTCAAGAAATGGCTCAAGATTGTGGACACCCTGTAAGGTAAATAGAGACACATTGTGACATAAACCTCTCAAACCCAAGGTTTGCACCTGCGTTCCCCCAATTTGATCTATGAACTGGTTAGCCTATTTTAACAGCAGGATTCTTCTCACACAGATCTGCTAAATCTGTTATGTTAATAGTGTCTAGTTAGTCCCAGCTCTTCCCAATACTTAGCCACTTCATACCCTATAAGCCTGTCCCCCTTATGCTTGGAACAGGTAGAAACTTTGGAAACACTGCCTTACAAAAACCAGAACTGGCTTTTTAAGAACATTCTTGGGTAGGCTGAATAACACATCTTTTTCCATGTGTCCAACACCATCTGGAAGCATTTTATTTTTCATGAAAACTACAGGTCACCTGATTATTCTATGGTTCACTGTTCTCGAAAATGTTTCCTAAATAAAAATAACTAACAAAAACCCTCAAAAATACAAGAACAGAACATTTCAATACAGTCCTTTATTAGCATGATTTCAGTGGCCAAGAATTTAGAGATCAGCTCCCAAATAAATCAATGTAGGAATGACATATTTGGACCACAGGGTATTGTGGGGAAGTTGGGGTTCCTATGGCCAGGATCCTCACTGAACTTAAACCACCAGATGATGTAACTGGCCTGTTGCTAGGCTACCGCTTCCACACCTTTAGGCAATAAGCTATTATTGTGCTATATAGAGGGCTCGGCCCAGTGCTCTGGGTGGAGGCAGAGATGCTAGTGCTCGACGTACTGCCGGGAGAACAAGCCGGGTAATAAACCCTTTCACCCCAAAGAATGTTTTGCTATCAATTTCTTTGGTCACATTGAATCCATAGCAAATTTGCCCCGGGCTGAAACCCACTGACAAGACAGCATTTAAATATTAATTGACAATATGGCAAAGATTAAAAGAGAATACTTCTAAAAAAGTTCCTAGAGCTATTACCACACTCAAATCTAATAACGTAAAATTCATGTTTAAATACACTGTAAAATGCTAAAGTTCTTTATTACCTCTAAATTTACAAAAAACTATGCCGACAGGATTTTTACTCAATGGATTTTGGTTTATTCTACTGAAGAAAGTAGGAGCAATTCCTTAATTTTTCACTGGTTAAAAAGGATATACATGGACTACGAAGGAATTTTAAAAATTGATAACCAACACTGTTCAAAAACGGAAATAGTTTCCTGAGAGGGAAGAGACAAAGTATGGAATTACTTTCTAGAGCAGATCCTCAAATCTCAAAAGCCTCTGAAAGCCAGAATTAAATGTGTGAAACAGGAAGATGTTAGCAATGTGGAGAGATGGAGGCACAGAGACTGGAGAGTGTATTCTCCATTTAGTGAAATTCAGAATTACAGCATTTAAACATCATGGTGGAATTAAATGGAGGTCTACTGTATCTTGAGTATCAGCAATATTTGATGAACATCAAGGACTTGATGGACTTCACTGTGCTGCAGTAGAAATAGTTATCAGGCACCATGCAAAGTCCTCAAATATTTTCTATCATTTAATCTTTCCCTGAGGCAGGCATGATTATTCCCATTTCACAAATAGGAAACTGAGGCTGTAGTATAGGGCCAAGGGTGATTCCTGGCACATGGTAGGCACCAAAATGTGTTGAAAGTCCAAGTGAACAACAACGCCTTTCCCTTCTACATTTTATGCTGTGTTGTGCAGATGAGACTGTGAAAGCTTCCTTTTCCTTTGCTTGTTGGGTTCATACAGGTTTTATCAGTAGGGGACACTAGGGGGAGCTGGACGGGGGAAGAGGGGAGAGCACCTCCTCCTTGAGCTTGCCATCCCATTCAACCCTTCTCTCAACAGCAGCAGCCCCAAATCTGTGAGGCCTCTCCTCCAAGCCCTTGAGGAATAAACATCAGCCAGGTGGCACCCCTCCCCAGAGGCCTGAGTCCTTAGCTCCGCAGGGACTCCTGTGAGCTCCTGAGTGCAAGTGGTACCAACCAGTTATCTTCCTCTCCCCAGAGATGGAGATACTGGCTCTGAAAGACCCGGCATTTGAGTTTCTAGGTTCTGAAAACCCCAACCTCTTCCCTTTTTCTCCTAGCCAGGGATGGAAGCTGCTTCTTATGTGACCTCAGAGTTTCCTTTTTTGCTGTTGCAGACTCCCAATTCCCAATATTCTTCCCATCAAAATACCTAATGTAATTTTCTGGTTCTGATTCCTGACTGGAATATGACTGATACAGGATACCTACCTTATAGGGCTGTTTTGGAGATTAATTTATACCTGGCTCATTGTAGTTACTCATTACCTATTGATTGACTTCTCATTTAGAGCAAACCATAGCATTGCCTCCCTTTCTCAGGTTAGTATCTTGACATATTTGATAAGCACACCTTCCATGCTTTCATCCAAGATAATGCCAGTGATGTCAAACAGAACAAGGCTAAGGATGGAACCCTGTTTCACATCACTAGAACCCATCTTCAAAAGTGGCTTCATTCTTTCAATCATCATTCATTAGGTATGTTGACATCTCTCTACAATGGGCATGCATTATTTTCATCACTGGATTATAAAGGAATATTCTCATTTTGGGAAAAAAAGAAAACATTGAGTGTTTTAAACAAGCTTTGGCTATAACACAAAGAGCTGAAAAGAGCAATAATTTGGGAAACTTAATCTCAGCTCCTCTGCTAATTAATGTGTGCCTACAGGCAGGTCACTGAACTGCTCTGCTTTCCGGATCCCTTAAAAGTAATTAATATGAGGAACTTGAACCAGGCAATGTTCAGGATTTCTTTAAGTTTTCTTACTCTAAATAGAAGAAATAATGTTACCTCTCCATGTTTCATATCACTAAGATATTTCTGACAATGAAATGATTATAAGCTGACTGAATTTCCAACAGCAAGAAGCTGAAAGTGCGGAACCAATGTTTCTCCTTTAAGCAGATGTGCAGCTAGTAATATCAAACCCAGAAAAAAATCCAAGTGAAATGAATTTCTCAAACATGTCACTGTTACTTTGAGCCTAAGCAAAAGGGAAGCTAGCCCAAATTATAATTGTAAGGAAGCTACCCATGCCTTCTTACCATGAAAAAAGCCCTCTGTAATAATGGCAAGGCTAGTGTTATGATGTGATCCTAACAATTTCAATTATGTGGAAGTAGAGTACGTGTTAAACTTGCCAAACAGAACATCAAGTTCAGCAAACAATTCTTTGTGGCCCCCAAATTGCCACTGTGGAATACAGCATCCCCCCACCAGGGACTTCAAACAGTGTAGCGGCTGACATTCCTCTCCTACGTGTTTACAAAGAAATGACCACAACCACCGAAGCCACAGAATTCTTTGCAGCTTCTCTACTGTCCAGATAAAAATCCTTATGCCACAGTAGTAAAGTGACAGGAGCCTGAATTATCTGCAGAAAAGCTGAGATCAGAGAACACAGTTATTTAACTCTCATGATTATCTCTATAATAAAACTTTTCCCTGTTCTTTCCCCCCTCTTCTCTACCTTTGTTCCCTCCTTCCTTTCCGCCTTCTTACCTCTTTTACTTCCTTCTTTTCTTTTTTCCTTTATTTCTTCCTACCTTCCTGCCTTTATATTTGGCCCCTGTATTTATTAGGCTATTACAGCACTAAGCTCTAGCAGTACAGAGTTGAAAACTGTAGCTCCTAAATACAGACAGCTCTAGTCCAGGAGAGTACAAATAAAATCACATACCATAGAATTGAGCAATATTTACTGTAATAAAGATATACATGCGATTCTGTCAGGGTACAAAGCAACTCAGTTGGGATGTTAATGTCACAAAAAGGGGATGCTTGATATGAGCCCTGAAAAGTATGAATTAAATGACAGGACTGAGGAAGAAAGGACCCTCTACACAGCATGAGTAGGATGTGAATAGCCAACCAAATGAGAAGAAGCCCGGCTGCAAAACAGATGGACGAAGCAGAGCACTGTGGCTGAGGTCGAAGGTGTGAAGGAGACAGCAGAGACAAGATCACGCAGCAAACGTATGTGACACTGATGACTGCATCTACGCTGTACGTAGAGAGATCTTTCGAGGAAGGACTACATGGTCAGACTGACATTTTAGAAAATCTATTTTGGATCAGTGTGGAGAATAAATTAGAGCAGATGATGCTGGAAAAGGAGAAAAGAGGTTGGAGACGATTGCAGTGTTTCAGGGAAAATCCAGGAAACTTGGGTGACAACTGCAGCAATGGGGGTAGACAGGAGAGGACAGGGACAAGACACTGAAGACATGGAATTGGATGAGAGTATAGCAGAGTGACAAGAGAAAGAGAAAGAGGGCTCTAGGATTACTCCTAAGACTTTATGTCATTGCTATTTATTTTTACGTGTCAATCGTACATGCCCAGAGGAAGAATTGGGTCCTAAATTTTGCGGAAAAAACTCTGACTAAATTTTTCTCTCCCATTTCTAATTGTGGCACCTGAAATTCTGTCAACATGGAGATTTATTCATGTTGTTTCCATGGTGTACTGTTCTATAGCAATCCCAAGTTACTGTGCACATTACCCCAGCTAGGATAACAGCACAAGCCCATTTTTCTTCCATTATTCTTAATTCTACAGAGAAGTACTCCTAAGAAAATAAGATTTTCTTTCAGAGGATTGTTGGGCACAATATTCACCTGCTATGTCTGTTTTAATATAGAAATACTATTTTAATGACTGCTTTTTCACCAGCACCTGAGAATAACGTATGCTGTACGACTATGTGTCAAGGGCATGCTCTGGCTTTTTGTAGCTCCAATATTACCACATATCCATAAGGATAAGGACGCCCATTTGATATGCACAGCCTCAAGTGCTTCTCAGGAGAGGCTCTCTGTATTATGAAGGACGACTTCAGCTAGATAAGCTAGATACAAATTGATTAGAGGGAGGAATCATAGATATTAGTGGTCTAGCAGTAGAAAATACAGATGAAAGGGAGGGAGGAGATAGAAGGATATTTAATTCAATCTTCTCCTTAAGGATCTTTCCATATGCTTAGCATATAATTAAAACACAGGAAGGATGTTCAGGCTAGACATGTGCATTGGGAGGCATCAGGAAACTGCATGAAGAGAGGAAAAGAAATAGGGCAAGAATGAACTCCTGAAATGCTCCAACACTTGAGGGGAAAACATAAGAGCCTTTAAAATAAGCCAGAAATGTCAAGAGAGTAGAGAATCTTTTCAATAGCGTAGTCAGATGAGGCCGCATTAAGGAGGTGAACATTGAATAAAGACCTAAAGAATTTAAAGAGTTAGCCATGTGAGTATCTGAGAGAAGGCTATTCCAGGCCTAAGAAACATACCATACAAAGCCCCTGGAAAATGCCAAAAAAGTTTGCAGGACTACAAGGTCAGTGCAGTTGGGATGGAGTGGGAACGTGGGGGACTGAGAGAAATAAGGTCAAAGAAGTGATAGTAAAGGGTCATGTAGATGCTTACAGGCCATTGTCTTATCTCTGGCTTTCACTCTGAGTGAACTGGGATGCCAGGGCAGAGTTTTAAGCAGAGGAATGAAACCAGAGGCTACAGGGCAGGCAAAAGCAGACACAGGGTTACCAGTGAGAACCCGACTAAGGCAGGAGGTAAGGCTGGCTCAAAGTAGGGTAGTAAGAATGGAGGAGTTAAGAACTGGTTGAATTGTTAACATATTTTAAAGGTAGAGCCAATAGGATCACCTTGTAAATTATATGCAGGTGTAACAGAAAGATAACAGTCAAGGATTCAAGTGGTTTTAGCCAGAGAAACTTGAAAAATGGAATGACCATCATCTGAGATGGAAAAGGCTACAGGGAGGAGCAGATTTTAGAGGGAAGTACAGAATTCTGTTTTGGATACATTAAGATTGAGATAAACCCTAGATATTCAAAAGGACATTTCAGGAGGGTGGCTGTAATATGAGTCTGGTGTTTGTGAGACAGACCAAGCCTGGAGCTATAAACTTGGGAGTCAGAGGCTATTGAAGGTACTTAAGCCATGAGACTAGCTTAGACCAATAACACAGCAAGAATAGATGAGAGAGGAGGACTACTAAGCCAGAATGAAGACATAGAAAGGCGGAAAACCAAGAAAACATGGAACTCTATAGGCTGAATGTACAAAGTATATGTAGAAGGAGAGAAGGAATGATTTTCAATATGTAAGATGCTATCAAGACATCAGGCTGTGGCCTGAAAATTGACAACTGGATTTTACAACATGGAAGTAATTAGCGAACCTGACAAAAGAAGTTTCACTGGAATGGTGGTGATGAGAATCTCACTGGAAACAACTCTTTCAAGGAATGTTTATATAAATGGGCATAAAGAAACTGAACGTGTTTACAGGGCAAATATGGTAAACAGAAATTTGTTCATATTTTAGGATAGGGTAAATGAATGGGAATGAATGAATGTGGAGGAATGAATGGTAAGTGAAACAGAGATAGTGATGTTAGAAGACATTCCTAAGAAGCTTAATCTACAGGGAATGGAAAGTTCTAGGATCAAAAGACCCTGAATAGCCAGAGCAATCCTGAGAAGAAACAATAAAACTGGAAGGATTATGCTTCCCAATGTCAAATTCTACTACAAAGCAACAGTAACCGAGAAACTTTGAGACTGGCACAAGAACAGATCCATAGATCAATGGAACAGAATAGAGAGCCCAGATATAAACCCAAGCATATATGATCAATTAATATATGATAAAGGAGCCATGGATATACACTGGAGAAATTACAGCCTCTTCAACAACTGGTGTTGGCAAAACTGGACAGCTATATATAAGAGAATGAAACCGGATTACTGCCTAACTCCATACACAAAAGTAAACTCAAAATAGATCAAAGACCTAAATGTAAGTCATGAAGCCATAAAACTCTTAGAAGAAAACATAGGCAAAGAATGCTCATAAACATGAGCAACTTTCTCCTGAACACATATCCTGAGGGCAAGGGAAAAAAAGCAAAAATGAACAAATGGGACTACATTAAACTAAAAAGCTTCTGTACAGCAAAGGACACCATCACTAGAACAAAAAGGCATCCTGCAGTATGAGAGAATATATTTGTAAGCAACTATTTGACAAGGGGTTAACATTCATAATATATAAAGAGCTCACATGCCTCAAAACCCAAAAAGCAAATAACCCAATTAAAAGATGGGCAGAAGTTCTGAACAGATACTTCTCCAAAGAAGAAATTCAGATGGCTAGCAGACACATGAAAAAATGCTATACATCGATAATTATCAGGGAAGTGCAAATTAAAACCACAATTAGATATCACCTCACACCAGTTAGGGTGCCCAACATTCAAAAGACAAGAAACAACAAATGCTGGCAAGGATGTGGAGAAAGGGGCACAACATTGTTGGTGGGACTGTAAACTAGTTCAGCCATTGTGGAAAGCAACCTGGAGGTTCCTCAGAAAACTAAAAATAGAAATACCATTTTACACAGGAATTCCACTCCTAGGAATTTACCCAAAGAAAACAAGATCCCAGATTCAAAAAGACATATGCACCCCTATGTTTATCACAGCACTATTTATAATAGCCAAGATATGGAAGCAACCTAAGTGTCCATCAGTAGATGAATGGATAAAGAAGAGGTGGTACATATACACAATGGAATACTATTCAGCCATAAGAAGAAGACAAAGCCTACCATTTGCAAAAACATGGATGGAGTTAGAGGGTATTATGCTCAGGGAAATAAGCCAAGCAGAGAAAGACAAGTGCCAAATGATTTCCCTCATTTGTGGAGTATAACAATGAAGCAAAACTGAAGAAGCAGAACAGCAGCAGACTCACAGACTCCAAGAATAGACCAGTGGTTACCTAAGGGAAGGGGTGGGTGAGGATGGGTAGGGAGGGAGGCAGATGGGGATTAAAAGGTATTATGATCAACACACATAATGTAGGGGGGTCAAGGAGAAGGCAGTATAACACGGAGAAGTAGTGACTCTTTACATCTTACTACACTGATGGACAGTGCCTGCGATGGGGTGGCAGCGGCACTTGATAATAGGTGTGAATGTAGTAACCACAATGCTGCTCCTGTGAAACTTTCATAAAATTGAATATCAGTGACTTATTAATAAAAGAACTGCGGAGAGTAAAAGAATGCATTAGGATCAGAATCAAGGGAAGGTTTATGAAATTATTGTTGGGATAAGATAAGCTAGAGTACAGGGGGCAAGAGCCAGTAGAATTAAAATGACTTATTATATAGAAGAAAAAGAAATCAGGTACAGAGCTAGTCCCAAAGGACATGAGTGGAGATAGGATAAGATTATAAATGTAAACTGGATCCATGCACACAGGATATTTCCTTGTCTGATGCTGGGTGATAAAGATGACATGAAATTTTAAGTAAGGAGATCAAAGTGAGGATTTGTGCATCTTTGTGGTGGTGTAGAAGGTGAGGACATCTAAGGAAGGGAGTGCAAGTGCTAAGTTTAGGAAAGAAGTGAACTTTAGAACATTTGCGGAGGGAAAGAAATGGAGCATGACTAAGGATAGTGAAATGATGGACTCACTGGCTGAGATGAATGTTTGGGAGAAGTTGAAAAAGCATACATTTAGAGTGGCACCAATTCATGTCATATAGTGATTTCTTCTCCTGCAGTTTTCTTTCTGGCCCAGTTGGAGGAGGTGAGAAGGCAGATGGTGGGTTGATCTAGGGTCCTACTTTGCAAACCAGGTGCTTTAGAAATAAAAGAGTGCAAGAGTTGGCATTCAAGCTGTGTCAATGATTAACCATGAAGTCTAGGCTGACTAGTAAAGTAACTGAAGGCAGGAGGGGACAGACAGAGAAACAAATGGAAAGACAAGGAATAGTTGGTTGAGGTGGAAGAACATGTAGCTGTGAAAGCTGGAAGAGACTGGTGTGGACTGATTCCTGATGACGATATGGTAAGTGGAATATTGGGTAAGTAAAGATGCCTTAGAATAGAGCTGGATGGGTCATTTGCACTGATTCTTCAGCCCTGAGAATATCAGAAGTATATGTGGTAGAGAAGGAAATTGTGGCCCAAATATTAAAGTCTTGCTTTTTACTTGATACATCCCAAGTCAGCCATGATCCACTATAGCATCTATGGAGTTCAATAAAGGCTTATTGAATATCTACTGCTAAGAGTACACTGATCCCCCTTTGATGTGCTAATAATTTAAGTACTTCCCTAAGCACCTAACCTATCACTAACACAAGAGTTAGGAACAGGAGGGAAGAGAGTCTGTCAACCATTCCCATTGGTATTGTTCCTTAATGAACTGCCCCTAAACTGTTTGACATGGAACAACCATTTTATTAACTTCAAGCTTCCTAAGGTCAGGAATTCAGAGAGGGTTCCACCATCTCTGGGGTCTCAGTTGAAGACACTCAAGGCCAGGGATGACCGGACAACTGGGGCAGGAATTATCAGGAGGTATCGTAATTCACATCCCTGGTGGCTGATGCTGTCAAGTGGGACCACAGCTGGGGCTGTCAGCTGGGGCACCTACAAGTGGACTCTCTTGCTTGAGCTTCCTTACAGCACGTGGCCTTAGGGTGGTGGACTTTTTCTACAGACTGTTTCACGGTTCCAAAGGTGAGTGCTCCAAGACAACCATGTGGAAACTATAGCTTTCTCTGACCTAGCTTTGGGAGTTACACAGTGTCATTTGTGGTACATTTTGCTAGGACAAGTGAGTCACTTAGGTCAGCCCAAATTGAAAGGAAGGGGACACAGACCTTGTCTCTCAAATGTAGAAGTGCAAACATGTTTCAGAACTTCTAAGAGGCATTCATGTGGATTGCTTAACCCTGCTCCCAAATCTAGTGCTTATTGTGGCTGAGCCCTGCTACAAATGACCCTTGATCCAAGTATATGATGTTCTAGAAAAGGCAAAACTATGATGACAGTAAAACAAGCAGGGGTTGCCAGAGGTTGAGAAGGGAGGACGAATAGGTGGAACATTGGATTTTTAGGGCAACGAAAATAACATTGTTTGATGCTATAATGGTGGCTACATGTCATTATGCATTTAACCAAACCTATATAAGGTACATGAAGAGTTATTAATGTAAACTATGGATTTTGGATGATTATAATGTGTCAATAAAAGTTACACAAGGGTAACAAACGTACACTTTTGGTGAAGGACGTTGGTAATGGGGGAGGCTATGCATTGGTGGAAGCTCTGGGTTTAAGGGAAATCTCTGTACCTTTTGATTTTTTTGGTGAACCTAAAAGTACTCTAAAAAAAATCAAGTCTTATAAAAAAACTAAAGCATGCTAGAAACTGTGCATAAGTTAAATGTTAAGAAGGCAAACTCTTCCTCTAGTCTCTTTATTATATTGCTGATTTCCTAAGTTTCTACTCTATTTGCTTAAATGTTCTCACCCTCATAAAGTGTGTTTGGGTACATATTACTAATTCTCCTCATAACTGAAAAACCATCAATTATATGCTGTCCAGATTCATAAAAACCACTAGCAAAACCACAGTTCTTTATAGGAAAAATTGCTCATCCAGAGTTTACTCCAACAACGGTGGGGGTAAACAATACAGACTCGTTTTTCCCAATCTTTTTCAATGCATATGACCTCTTGGCATATTTCAAGCTCATGTTATTTCAGTTGTCCGAGTAATACCTTTTGTTTGTTTAAGAATTGCCAAATGTTTATCACTAAGCATAGGTTACTATGTTGAGTGAATATGCATTATTTTTATGCTGATCTAATTTAAAAATAGAACAAATAAGAAAATGATAATCGTTTGAAGAAAGAAAGCTCATTTAAACATCAGATCTTATTTTGCAGTGGTATTTACATTTTATGGGAGAACTGAATCAACTACTCCTTATTTAAAAAAATATCCAATTAGAACATAGAATGTCCACTATATTCTGAGATTTGCAAGTGGCCAGTGAGTTCAGTGAAACCAATGCGTTGAGGCATTCAATCTTTCTTCATGGTTAACTGTCTCTCCAACTAGGATGCAGGTTGCGTGGAGCTGCAACTATTCAGTAATTTGTTCATAGTACTTTCCCTGCATATCATGAAGCTGGGTCTCATTGGCCCTCAGTAAACACCTACTTACTGACTGTGAATGATCAAATAAATGGGAGACTACCAACTTCCACAAATACAAAAAACAATCAGCTATGCAGGCAGGAGGAGAGAGGTCAGAGGCAAATGGACCTGGGTTTCAATCTTGTTTTGGCCATTTACTAATTTGGTGAGCAGGTATGAGCTACTTACACACTGAATGTCCATCTCCTTATCTGTAAACAGTGTTAATACCTACTCTCCAACCTTGTGAAGGGAATACCAACAATGCCATATGGAGATTTGGGTTGTTTTTTCTTTCCAGAATACATTTGCACCTTGTTGGGGTGATAGGACTTAACTTGCCCCATTAGGTAAGGTCATCACGTACTGATAATCAAGGTACCATCTTGCTGGGCAGTGGGTGTTGTGCCACGCTGTCTAGGCCCATCAGACTTTCTTCTTGGAATTGGAATTTCAAAACCAGTGACAAAAACAGACTGAAAATAAGGTTGGCGATGACTTCCTGATCATGATCCCTGAGATAATTCATCATTTCCTGTGACTTACAAGGTAAGAACTTCATAAAGGACAGGAGTTTCACTGATTCCTGTCCTTTCTGACACCTGGTTCTTTAGCTTGCTCTTCAATCCTATGATTCATTTCATAAGACTGAACTTCTAAGTTTTCTTTTTGCTTATGTTTGCCATAGGATGGTTTTTGTGCTTTCAACCAAAGATTCCTGAACAACACATGTGTTCAGTGATTGGGTAAATTATTACACTGTCCAACAATTATTACCACGGGTGTACGCCACTTAGAGCCCAAAGTCACACACAGAATAGATGGTCTGGTGTAATTTGCAATTCGTATTTTCTTCCTTTATATCTATACTGGGGTAATTTTGCATTTCAAGGGAACATTTGGCAATGCTGGGGACACTTTTCGTTGTTACAGCTGGGGAGCAGCTATGTGGGCATCTAGGAGGTAGAGACCAGGGACGCTACTGAACCCTCTACAGAGCACAGGACAGGCCCCACAACCAAGAATGAACTGGATTTAAATGTCAATAGGGCCAAGATTAAGAAACACTGCTTTAGAGGAAGCAGGACAGCACATTCTAATTTCCAAGGATTAAGTAACATTATTTAGAGTAATTAATCCTTGTGTTTAGAATCTGTTGATTTCCTCCTGGAGAAAAAAAAAATCAATCAAGACAGTGACTGCCACAAAAGTTATGAAGATTTTAGATTCTTTCTCAGCACTGTGCCTACTGTATCTGATCTATGTGCATAAGCCATTTGTTGTCCTGGGTCTTTGATTATTCCTTTGAAACTCATATTATTCACCTGTGTCCTTCCTCCTTGGCTCTCTCTATGACTTCAATTTCTTTGATTGAAGAAATCGCTCATTCCTGAATGTACTACCACATCTCTAACAAGTCTCTGGCATTAATTGTTCTCCTTTTGGGAATAACTAATCAACAAAATCAGGACATATAAATGCTCCCTAGAAAAAGGCAGGACAAGCAGGGGGTGGGGAGGGTGCGGTGTTTCAGGGAAAACCAATTAGAGGTTTTGCCAACCAAATGTTCTTTTACATTCCAAATAATCTGTTTCCTATTTCCCTGTCTTTGTAACTGTACAGCCCATCAGCAATACATGGTTTTGATAATGATGATGATGATGTGAACTTCAAGACAGGTTACAAAGTGAAGAAAAAAATCAGAGGAAAAAATAGGACCTTTGCTTTGGGGGTTGATTTGGCTTGTATGATGGAGAAGCTCAGTTCATTCAGCTGGTGGTTGGTAACTAAGGACCTTTATTAAAGATGAGCCTCAGACACAAATCGCAGTTCTTGCAGGAGAGAGAAAAAGGTTTTGTATTATGGGTCCTCTTACCTGAGGATTTAAAGGAAAATAAATTACTGTGCTATCTGGCAAGCTATGGTAATTACATGACTGAGAGTTCATTAAGGGCTGTCCCTAGTGGGTTTCACAAATCTGACAGTTTTAAACGGTCCATTGAATAGAGAAACACCAAATGAAATGGTGGGATGAAAATAGCTTTAAATAATTTCCCAATGCCAAGGACACCTCCCATTGAGTATTTTCATTACCAGGATGTCTACTACCTTGACTCTCTTTAAAGTACAACTATAAACTCATTTTAATTACCTCAAAAAAATGTCTGGACTTAGCGAAATGTTTGGGTATTTTTTAAGCTAACTATATTCAAATAAACATGTATTTTAACTAAAATGATCTTTCCCTGCCACAAATCCAAGAATGTAAGAAAGCAGTTCCATTTTGTCACTGTGAATGACAACAGACAATGAGAAATGAACATTTTCGGGAGACGAGAGCTCATTAGAGCTACTTAACCTGCATTAATATGGGAATTATTGAAACAGCTCTCTTAACCTGCAATAATGTGGGGATTATAAGAAACAGCTACAGCATTTGTATGTAGTGGCTTTCTCAACGAGGTATAGTGGAAAGAGGACAGTGGATCTAACCTGTATCACCTCTAACTGCCACTCACTAGTTATTTGATCTTGGGAAGTTACTGAAGCTCTCTGGACCTCAGTTTCCTCATCTGTAAAACAGGAACAGTCATATGCAAGTAATAATGCCTATCCTATTTTCTGCCTATGGTTGCTGGTACATTCAAAAAGGAATATTATGTTTGTGAAGACACTTTTAAAAGCTGTGTGAAGGTAAATTGATGTAATAATAATAATAATAGCCATGAAGGAAAGAGGACATACCTAGACACATGGTTAATTCATGTTTTCACTGAATCATATTTCAGCTCCTATAGCCCAACTACTTACTCTCTGATGAGAACTATATGAGTCTAATCATTGTTTTGTGAGTGTGCAGATTGAATGAGCAAATTATCATTGGCATGCTACAATTTTCAGTGGTTGCTTTCTATTATATCATGAGTTTTCAAAATCAAATCCTAGAATTAAATCCCAAATCTGTCACATACTAGATACAGAACATGGCATAAATCAATTAAGCTCTCATTTCCTTATATGTACATGGTATATAAAATGTAGAAAATATTGTGGGAAGGATCAAATGCTAGCAAAATAGTGAACACTGAATTTATGTTAGCATTTTGCAGAGATACTTACTACCCATACACTCAGAATTAGCTCTAATTCTATTTCTTCAACTTCCCAGTACAGACATAGTCGAAATTCCATAATGCTATGAATGGACAATAATCAAACAATGAATAATATTGATCACTGTCTCCAGGCTACTAAAAATAAAACAGCAATAAATAAATGAACTTTCTTACTGAATTCTAATATTTGTCTTGGTTGATTGCTTTCCATTTAAAATTCCTATCCAACTAGAATTTGGGTTCTACTACCAGAATTCACAGTTAATTGAGCTTGTAGTAATAGTAAGCAAATACCAAAAAATTCTTTAGCAAGAAAAACAAAAGCCACAAATGCCCATCGCAGTCGAATATAATCCAAGCATTGTTCCTTGATATCTTGCAGAATCAGACTAAACATAACAGCTGAGGCTCAAAAAACCCACTTTCTCCATGGAAAGATCTATTTTAGTTGGGCTTGGGTTTTTACTGCACAATATTGGCTTTCTTTTACTGACCACTTGCTCTCTGTTGCCATCCTCTCTCAAGTCCACCCACACACATCTGAATGCTTCCACTAATGGTAAACCACCAGCATCAGTGCAAGCACAGCAGCAATCCCACAGCCAATGCAACATTTTAGGATTATAAAGAGAAGAAATCAGTGGATCAGCAAAACGTAACTTTTTCACACATAGGGTTTTAACCAACAGTGTTACATCTACACAGTCCACTAAAGCAGATTGAGCAAAACTTCTTTTGCATCTCTACATAACTGACCAGATTAATGTCAAAGGTAAAAAAATAAAAGTTTGCATTTTTTTCTTCTGTCACAGGATAGTAAGATGACACCTACATCTTGGGCTTGCCTATAGTGGTAACATTTGGGATGTTTAAAACTTTCAAATGATTGCTGAACAATCTCTATAATGTAGAGAAATCTGGTCATGTTTACTACACCTGACATAGATAATTGCCAAGTAAGAATCTAGATCAAAGTAAAAAGCAATATTCTTATCTTCATGTGTTCCTAGTGAAAACATTTTGTGCTTTTAGGGATTTGGGGAAAATTTTAAAGTAAGGGAATGTTTTATTTAGTGACTTCTTTTTTGATTCTTCTCCCAACTGGGCATTATTGTATAATCATCATCATGTTTCTCCCATGCTTGTAAGATAAGCACCCTCCCCATACACACACTCCTCTTCCCTCTCAAAACCTAACACAAACCTGCATTTACTCCAACTCATTATCTTTAACATTTAGATAGAAATTACATAAAGTAAAATAAACAGGTCCTAAATGTATAGTTCTGTCAGTTTTGGTAAATGCAGACACCCACATGTCCCAAATCTCTATTAAGATACAGAATGTGTCCATCATCCCAGAAGTTTACTTCCCGCCCCTTCCCAACCAATTCCACCCTTCCTTCCACTCACATGCAACAGCAGCCACGTTCTGGTTTCTATCACCATGCAAGTGTTTCACCTTCTAGGATTTCATCTCAGTGTAGTCACATAAAAAGGAAGGAAGAAAAGAAGAAATGTTTTTGCCTATCATTTCTTCCACTCAGCCAACTGTGTTTGAGAATCATGTTGTGAGGTGTATCACAAATTCTTTTTTTTATGCTAAGCAGTATATGAATATTCTACAGTTTATTTATCCATTTCCTAATGATGGACTCTTAATATTATGCGTAAAGCTGCTATGAACATTCTTATGCCAAAGTGGACATATGGTTTACTTCTCTTGCAGCAATACTTACAAGTTGATTTGCTACACCATAACGTAAATGTAAGTTAAACTGTTAAAGTTAATTGCTGTTTTTAAGAAACTGTTAGTATTCCATAGTATTACTTGTACTATCTTTCCTTCAGCAATATACGAGAATTCCTGTTCTCCACCTCCATGACAGCCCTGGTGTAGTTGGTTAGCCTTGCTCATTTTAGCCTTTCTAATCAGTATGTATCTCACTGTAATTTCAGTTAGTCTTGTCCTGATAAATACTGATGTTGAGTATTTTTCATGTGTTTAGCCATATATATATTTATATTTTATATATAATTCATATATAAGCACATATTATATACTTATATATATTATATATATTGTATTTATAAACTAATGTTATATATAAATGTTTACCAAATATATATATTAATTATATACATATATATTTTTTTATGGCATGTCTGTTGAAATCATTGTCTTCTACCAAGATATAAATATATATATACACACACACACACATGGCTCTGGCGTTCTCCTTCCCACCCCCACCCACCCCAGGCATGTCCCAGAATTGAGGATCCTTCCTTGCCTATGGTTTCATTGGGAAAAAAGGTATTTTAACTTTTAGGAATAGTACCTGCTCTGGGTTGTTACATCAGACCCTTGGGAGGAACAAAGCTAAAGCTGCCTCTGTGTGTCATTTTATTTTTTGAAGTTTAAATAAAGCTTACTAGTTTTGACCAAAAATTTATATATGTATGTGTGTGTGTGTGTGTGTGTGTGTGTGTACATGTATATATACACCACTGTAGAGGTTATAGAAGGGGGCAAGGTTGAAGAACCTCTATGTTAAGAAGTGTAGCTCTTCTGTGCTCCACTTTGAGAAACAGCGCTCTGGTCACAAGGGGAAGCTCAAAGCATCAGCAGCCTCACTAGAGTCCACAATTTATTCCCACCCAAAACCCCTTTCACTCCATCTTAAAGCAAAAGTCTCTCTGACTGGCATCAAATACAAATTACAGCCTACGGATCTATAAGACGACCACCACTGAAGCAGAAGGTTTCAGAGAGAATTCATGTAAACTATGGATATCATCAAACATTTACTACTTTTTGGCACTACAGTAATCCCTTCTGATGTGTGACTACTGGTATTATATTTAAGATTAATAGCATCCCAACCGAGTGGCTATGATTGTCCCATTATAAAGATGACAAAAGAAATTCATGGTGATATTAGAAATGTTGAAATAAATTCCTATGCTCAGGATAGAGCTGCCCCTGCCCAGGGTACCAGACCAGCAAACTGACACTTCGATAACTCTCCTGTCCTAAGAAACCCTGTGCTTGACCAGAAACACAGTATATCCAGTCAGCTAATCCCCAAACGCCAAGCCAACACGGGGCCTTTTTACCCCAAAGAAGGTTGACTATGTGGCCACAGCAAATCAGATATTTTCTATTTTTGTCTCCCTTGTTCTTCATTCTTTATCCTAAAAAAAGCTTCCTGCATTTCACCCCATTTTGCAGTTCCCCAAAAAGAGACTGTTTCACGGAGTGTTAAAGTTTGTATTATCTAAATTGTCTCCTTCAATAGCTTTTCAGAAATAACTTACCTAAGTTAATTTTGAAATAAGGACTTGAATCCAAATTACTCTCATTACAAAAAGTAGGCTTTTAACCTTTGAGATAAATTGTTCCTCAAAGACACAAAAATGACCAGGACCGATTTATATATATATATATATATATATCTTAATACTTCTGGATTATGCTACTGTTCTCCAGTTTTTAGACCTGCCAAATGGGCAGTTTTGGTAAGAGAAATCAGGTGCTGCTCTGAAAAAGAAGGCATCCCATACCAATCAGAGACAGCTACAAACTGAATGATATCATGGCTCAGCAGAGAACTCCATATCACTAGAAATATTCAAGGACGTCTTTCCAGGACTGTTGTGGGAGAAGATCCCTGCCTCAATTTCAGAATAGGAACAAATGAAAATAGAGTCCCCTTCCACCTCTACAGTTTCAGATGTACACAATTTTTAAAGCCGTCCAGGAAGTTATCAGAGTTCTGGCTTAAATTGGGGCTCATTTTTTACTCTATTGGATAATATTTCTTTGTAACTCACCCCCAAACCTTGGATAACCTTTTTTCTAGTTGCTATTGTGAAATAACTGACTACATACCAGCAATGAGAGCACCGTGCAGGGAAGCATATCCTGGATGTATATGTATAACCCCTGAGGATCACTGATCCATGATTGGCCTTCAGTAGCTCATCAGACAAGTCAAAACTGGTTCCAGACAAAAGACAGAATGACTGATTGAGAAGCCCACCTTTTGTGGAAGGAAAAAAAAAGATGCATTGTATTACTGCATTAAATATCCCAGCTCATGAGTTATATGCTCCCAGATCAGGAAGCTCCTACCCTGGGAGGAAATTAAAGTAGTAAATTTCTTATAAATAACCAGACGACTAATATGAAACTTAATCTCTTTTCAAAGATAAATATTTTGGGACCACTTAGCAGGTGTACATCCCTAGCCCTTCTCTCAACAGCCTATAAAACCCCTAGACAACGCACCACACTGGGACTCTCTTGTCCTCTCCTGGCCTGAGCCAGGAGCCCTGTCCTCTCCCTTTATCTCTAAATAAAAGCCTCTGCCTTGCTCTCCTAACAGTAAATAAACAAACAAATGATGATAGATAGATAGATAGATAGATAGATAGATAGATAGATAGATAGATAGATAGATAGACAGACAGATAGATTAGATAGATATAGATAGATAGATAGATAGATAGATAGATAGATAGACAGACAGACAGACAGACAGACAGACAGACAGACAGATAGATAGATAGATAGATAGATAGATAGATAGATAGATAGATAGATAGAAAGAATGACTGATTGATGATAGATATGCCAGCTCATTTGGTAAACACACACTTGTCTCCAGCACAGAATGTAGCGGAAAACATGTGGATCTGAGAGCCCAGTGCAAATGTTAATTCAAGGCCCTGCTACTTGCCTGCACCTGTAACTTCATTAAATGACTTCAACATGCTGTATTTCAGTTTCCTTGTCTGAAGAATGAGGATAGTAATGTAACTATATGACTTAAGAGAGTAATGCTTAAATATCTAGCACACTTCTTCATTGCAGAGTGTCCACGGAATGAGTAAATACTCATTTCCTTTTCTAGTCCCTTCTTATTCTCCAAAAAGGAGATGTAAATTTTCAAAAGATAACACCTTTCATTTCTGTAACTGGTTATCTACCACTACATAACAAATTACCTGAGAACACAGTTGCTTAAAAGAACACACATTTATTATCTCACAATTTCTGCAGATCAATCATCTGGGTGTGGATTTCAAGGGTTCTTTGCCTCAAATACCAAGTCTCTCCCAAGACTGCAATGCGGCTAGACAAATCAAGGCTCAATTTTTAAGCTCCCTCATGTGGTCGCTGGCAGGATTTAATATCTCATGAGTTGTGTGACTGAGGGCCTCAGGACTCGGCTGGGGGTTGGCTGGAAGAAGCCTGCCACCCTTTGCCACATGGGCCACTTCCCTGGGTAGCTTACACCACAGCAGCTCGCTTCATCACAGTGAGTAAGCATGAAGAGCAGAGTGAGAGAAAGAATGACAAAAGTAACAGTCTTTTGTAACCTAATTTGGCATATCCTATCACTTTGTCATACTCTACTTATTAGAAGCCAGTCACTATGTCTAGCTCACACAAGAGAAAACAGTTAGACAATGGCATAAATGCAAGGAGGTCAGAACACAATATTTTATGGTGCTTTACATTTTATAAAGGGTCATCAATAACAGTACTTTTTTGATATTCAAAATACTTCACAAATGGTATTAAATCCAAAGCTAGAAAGAAGATGCAGCAATATATCCAAGAGCCATCCAGTGGCTGCAACCAAGCCTCTCAGCATTCTTCTCAGGATGAATGCGTAATATATTTGAAAGTACCTCGCTCAGGATTTGAGATTAGCAATGCTCCTAAATTAGGAGCTAAATCTCAATCTAAGCAGCTGAAAGACATATGACAGAGTAAGATTTAGTTAAACAAAATGTTCTCAAATGTTAAATTCCAGTTATTATATTTCCTGGATAAGGATTAACTGGAAAACCCTTTTCCCATTTGTTTTAGACACTTATTTTTGTTTATTTGTTCTAACAATGAGTCATCTTCCTTCCTGACTTTAGTAGTCAACTCCAATGCATTTTTTTTTTCTTTAATGCTTGAAGCTTTAATTTGGTGTGTCTGAGTATTAGTAATTCTGAATTATGTTGCCCAAAATTATATATGAAGAAGATGTAAGAGCGTGACTTAGCGTGAAAAGGCCCCAAAGTCCATCTTCTTGTATCTTTAATAAGTGTCTGAAATTAGTTTGTTTGCTTAGATTGACTTTCTTCACATGCTATGAAAAAAATCCAGGCAATTAATGGATCAGTAGGGTGGGTTTCATATAATTAATCAAGGCTTTACTATACTTGGCAGATAGATGACAAAGGGTAATATTTTCAAGAAATTGTTCCCTGTCAATACATGTGCTTCAACTTGGGAGATCCATTCTGAATTTTAGTATGTTCAGATTCCCAGCCTAGAAATGAGTTGTTTTGAAACAGGGTAAATGTTCTCAACTGCAAAAACCCTCCTATAGATTATGCAGTTACTTGGACTTTGAAAAGCAAACTAACTCATTTGGGATCTAAAAAACTCAGAATTTCACTTGGATCCATCATTTATCTGAGTTCTAAGAGTCTTCTATTTCTGGGTCCAAAGACCAGGAATGAATGGATACTAATTCCTCCTTACCCAAAACCGACATTATCTGGACAGCAGGAAAATGTTCTCTGGGGACAGAGGAAGGAAGGCAGGAGATGACAGAGGGAAAGAGGGGAAAACAGAACAAAAAAAAATGAGGAAAGAAAAAAGAAAGTAAGGAAAAATTGCTTAAATTTTTAATATTTAATCTCTAGTACTTGAGATAACAATGATATGTAGTAATCTTCAAAGGGACGTTATATACTGAAGCAGTTTCCCTTAAAGTGGGATCCCAATACCTGCAGCATAAGCATCGCCTGGGAATCTGCTAGAGGTGCAGGTTTTCACATACTATCTGAGATGCACTGACTTAGAAATTCCAGGGTGAATCCAAAGAATGTATGTTTTGACAGATCCTCCAGGTGATTCTGATGTACCCTAAAGTTTGAGTTCACTGGACTAGAAAAATTTCAGTTACAGTTAAAAGATCATAAGGAACATTGCATCGCAAGTGGTAAGACACTGCAAAGTCCTGGTTCTTTTGCTGGAAAAACATCTTCCAGCATCATCATTTGAGGTATAAGTTAAAGTATGTGTACTTAGGTAGCTATAGAAGACACCAAGTCTGAATGCATTTAGTGATACAAGTCAGTGTCAGTGAGCAAACTAATTAAAATAAAACAAAAATTCAGAATCAAATGAATAATCACCACCATGATGAAAACAAATAACTGACAAAAAGACAAAATCAGAATTGAAGATATGTCCAGGTCAGATAAATCCACCTGGGCACAGACTTCCTAGGAAGGCCCGAGGCGCCATGCCACATTCTCTCCCTCTCAATGGTGGACAAGGCTCAACCGGCCTGGAAAAATACAATCCTGCCATCCAAGATTTGGTACGGTCTCAAGCCTTCTAGATGTAGCAGTTCCAGCTGGAAAATGAGCGGCTCTCCTTGTAGGACTTTATGAGCTGTGCACTGCGCTTGCAGCCAGGATGCTTTTATGCCGCCTAAAGTCCTCCAAGAGCACTGATTTACATATCTGTAAAAATTCCAGTGTGACCTGATTTTACCCAAACTTCACCAAACTGCAGGTCCATGTAAGATGATATTTTACACAGTATTCTAAGCTTCCTGCCCCAATCTGCATAACACATACCTCCAGCCACCTGAAAATTCCCTGCCATCCCTACCCACCTCTCATTGGGTGTGCTAGAAAGTGACATGTATATCTGAAGTGTACATAACTTCCTCATTTCCCATCACCAACCACAACCGAAATCTATTGCCACTGTGGCAGATGGTGTCTATGAAAATTCTGTTTCCAAAAGTTCCCAGACATCGGGGCAGATTTGTATTTAGGAAACATAAGTGCAACGGTAATAACTGAAGTTCTGGAAGCTCCTGAGACGAACTAGTGGGAGGAGACAGGTGGAGAAAAGAGGGGAGAAAAGGAAAGAAGAGAAAACAAGCTATCAAGGACGGCATCAACAGAAATAAAGCATAGGGAATGGAACAGATTAACTGAAGCACTTGTAGGAACCTGAGGAAGAACAGGAATTATGAAGTATAGCGTTCAAAGAACCAGGAAAGGGTTGTGTCATGCAAGCTGAGAGAGGAAAGAGTTTTAAGAAAGTTGAAATGATTCCTCAGTAAAAGCATTAAACTGCAGAATATTCAAGTGGTGTAACTTTGGAGGCATAAAACAAAGACCATCAGATTCATTGATAGCACATACTTGATTAATCTTGTAAAAGCAAATTTTGAAAAATGGTGAGTTGGGAAGGGATAGCAGAAATCAGTATTTAGTGTAGAAGGGACTGACAGGGAAGTGGGAGAGAGAGGACAGCGAGTAAAGTCTACAACTTCAAGGATGGGAGTGAAGGGAAGGAAGGAAAGGAAGGGTCTTTTCTATTAAGAGATATTTTTACCGTACAAGACAATTAGAAATGTTTCTAGGTAGAAGGAAAAAAACCTTAAAGAGGAGATGATTGAGGGAGCTAAAAAGAGATAAACATCTCTGCCTCTGAACTACTGGAGAGGACAGAAGGGATGGGTGTGGACCCACACAAAAGTCCAGAGGAGTTAGGAGGGAAGTTGAGCATGTTTCTGCCTGAAAGCAGAGATTAATTTTCTCAGCATTGTAAACACTGTGGACGGTCTTGGCACCAAAGAACACTGGAAGCTAGGAAGTTGGCGGAAATTATTTTTTTAAGACATTAGAAAAAAAAAACCAAATTGCCTAGCTTAATAAGGCCACAAGGATCTGACAAGTATCAAAATGATAAAGAAAGGCTGGAGACAGGGGATAAAGATAAAGAAAGATGGTTTGGGCAGGGGTGGGAAGGAGAGACAGAAAAGAAAAAGACAGGGATGAGGGAAAAGAAATAACAGAAGAGGAGGAGAGGGAGGCAGCCTAGGGGAAGAAGGGGTAAGGGAGCAGAGAAAAGCAGCAGGGAGAGAGAGACATGTCAATTCAGAAAAGTGAAGTGTGTGAAGTGTTTCCTTTTGTGCTTAAATTCCTAGAAAGGGGAAACTAAACACAGGCCAAAACTCTTAAATGTTCATGTTGACCAGCTGGCTTTCAACCAATGATAAATTCTAGGCCAGAGGTTCGGTAAAAGCTAACGCAAACCAGGGTGAGGATTTAAATCACAGAAGGAAATATATTCCCAGGCTGGAATGTTGTGGAGTATTTCACAGGAGAAATCATGAAAAAGTTTGCTTGTAGTCTCAATGCACATTATTTATAAAAGTCATGGGAAAAAAAACATGATAAGGCATCATTTTCTTGTCTTCTTACTACTAACAAACCCAGCCACAGTGACTATGTCATTCTGAGCAGATACGATTGCCATGCCGTAAGGAGCTGTAGTTCCTGATGTGTGCATTCAAGCCTCAAGCAGGTCCCAAGGTGGTCCTAGTCCACCTAATAACCATCTTTGACTTTACACTCTGTCCAAAGTTGAAGTCTGTTCTTGCACTGAGTCCTCAGTGTCCCTTTGGAGAACGGCTTTAACTCTCCTTAGTCCCAGAACCCTAGGGAGCACTTCCCTGGACAGTGATTTCAGGCCTGAGAATCCTGGGTTTGGGTCTCTCCCACCTTCCTGACCTGTGGGCTTTTGTTCAGTGACTTGTAGAAGTGCAGTGAGAAGTTGCAAGTGTTGGCTGTATTTACAAAGTGGCCCAGTTCCACGGTTTTAAATACAGGGCAACTAAAATAAGTACTTCCTAACCATCAAATATATTCCAAACATATTATTGTGGTAAGGATTGGAGTCAATGCAGTATAGTCAAAGTATGAAAATAGATGGGTTGTGGAGTCAGTTATTTAGATTTGAATCTACTTTCTAGCTATGTGGCCTTAGGCAATTTACTGAAGTTCTCTGAGCCTCAGTTTCTGTGTTGGTAAAATGTCGCCTATAATATTATCTCAGAAGTGTGGGGATACAGACCAAATAAAGGGTTTGAGTGTTATAAGGACTTAAATAGTGTCACCAAAATTTATGTCCACCTAGAACCTCAGAATGAAACCTTATTTGGAAACAGGGTCTTTGCAGAAATAATTGAGTTAAGATGAGGTCACACTGGATTAGGGTAGGAGCTAAATTCAACTCTTGTTCTTACAAGAAGAGAAGAGGACACACAGGGATGGACAGAAGAAGGCCATGTGAAGACAGAGCTGGAAATTGGAATTACGGTGCTACAGGCCGAGCAATGCCTGGTGCCAGCAGAAGCTGAACAGAACAACGGAGAGTTCTTCCCCAGAGCATTCAGAGGGAGCGTGGCCCTGACAACACTTTGATTTCAGACTTCCAGCCTCCAGAAGTCTGAGAAGCTACATTTGGTTGTCTTAAGACACGAAACTCCTGGTACTTCATTATGGCAGCCCTAGGAGACCAATACAAATGTGTAGTAAGTGCTCAGGGCCAGTCACCTCAGTATTGGCTGGGTTTCCTCTATATTCTGCTGACTCCTTTGCTTTCCTTGAATTGGTCATTTAATTTGGTAGTAATTTTACCAGCTTGACCCCTCTGGGACTCAATTTCATCCATTTAACCACCTTCCAGACCTGGGCTGATGGGCATCCTATATATTCTCTAGGAAGCTCAGGTATAGCCTCTGTGACTCCCCACTTAGTGATGCAGCCAATCCAACTTATTCATCCATTTCAATATATGTTAACTGAACATTACCAGGAGCCAGTCACTATATAATGAACTGGGTGTAAAGCAGTGAATGAAAGTCCCTCTCCTTATAAAATATACATAAAACAACAAAGAGGCAAAACTGCACAGCTGCATGTAAGAGAATGAAACTGGATCACTGTCTAACACCATACATAAAAGTTAATTCAAAATGGACCAAAGACCTGATTTTCTTGCCTTCACTGGAGATGGCTGGTAATTATAGATTTCCTTTGTTTATGTCACCGTATTCCTATTATGTTAATATGTGTGCGCAAGTTAGTTAGTAGTTTAAAGCCTATACATACTTAAGGTACTCTACAAGAAGATATGTCAAAGAAATAATCAATCCTCCCATGTTTTCTTCCATATGCTACCTCTATAGCTTTTCTTCTTCCTTCCTAATTACAACCCTTAAATAGAATTCGTGCCTCATATCGAATTTACCGAGTATCATAATTCCTCCAGGTGGTAAAGATACCTCGAGACAAGTGCTGGGCATAGAAGCCACAGGGCATAAATCTGCAAAGAAGTAAAAAGCTAACCTTTTCAAACAATATGGCTTCTCTCTCACTTACCAACTTTACATCTCCCTGTATGGTCCCGGAAGATGACTGGTTAGCCAGAGACGGGTAAGATTCCTCAAGGGAGGAACAACCTAAGACAGGCACAGTCGCAGGGGGGCCATCAGGTGAGAAATTGGGGAACAACAGTGGTGAAGCTTAGAACCTCACCACCCCCTGTTTTGACAGAAAGCTTCTGCATCCATGGATGTTTTATTGCCCTTGTCTCTCTCAGATTAGCACATAGTCTACAGGCACACACCTGATCATCTACAATTGCTCTCTTACAACACTAAACTGTTTTCTACCTTTATCTTGCATCTGCCTACCACTTCAGCAGTTTATTAAAAATAAAAATAATAATAACAATAATAAAGGGAGAAATGTGGGATCCACATATAAATCAAGTATAAAAATCAAACGAATATTCATATTTGACCTGATTGTTTATAGTTCATAATGCATGATCAAAACCGAAAGTTTCTGTGATGAATGCCCTTGTACTGTTCACCATGTAAGAACTTACTCATTATGTAAAAATTCGTTCACCATGTAAGAAATTGTTCGTTATGCTTCAGAAGATTGGAGACTGATGAGAACTAGGCTTGAGACGGATTAATGATTGTGCATTGAGCATTGACCCCCCTATACAGAATTTTATTGTTGTTAACAACCATTGTATCAATAAATGAGAGAATGCCCTCTCAAAAAAAAAAAAAATGGACCAAAGACCTCAATGTAAGTCATGAAACCATAAAACGCTTAGAAAAAAACATAGGCAAAAATATCTTGGACATAAACATTAGCGACTTCTTCATGAACATATCTCCCTGGGCAAGGGAAACAAAAGCAAAAATGAACAAGTGGGACTATATCAAGCTGAAAACCTTCTGTACAGCAAAGGACACCATCAATAGAACAAATCGGTACCCTAAGTATGGGAGAACATATTCATAAATGACAGATCCGATAAAGGGTTGACATCCAAAATATATAAAAGAGCTCATGCACCTCAACAAACAAAAAGCAAATAATCCAATTAAAAAAAGGTCAGAGGACCTGAACAGACAGTTCTCCAAAGAAGAAATTCAGATGGCCAACAGACACTTCAAAAGATGATCCACATCACTTGTCATCAGAGAAATGCAAATTAAAACCACAATGAGATATCACCTCACACCAGTAAGGATCGCCACCATCCAAAAGATAAACAACAACAAATGTTGGCGAGGTTGTGGAGAAAGGGGAACCCTCCTACACTGCCGATGTAGTTGTTCAACCATTTGTGGAATATTTGTGGAACCAGTTGTGGAATTCCACAACCATTGTGGAATACTACACTAAACATTTGTATAGTAAATTTGTTCAACCATTGTGGAAAGAATGTGGAGGTTCCTCAAAAAGCTCAAAATAGAGAATAGAGATACTGTTTGACCCAGAAATTCCACTTCTAGGAACTTACCCTAAGAATGCAGTAGCTCAGCTTGAAAAAGACAGATACTCCCCTATGTTTATCGCAGCACTATTTACAATAGCCAAGAAATGGAAGCAACCTAAGTGCCTATCAGTGGATGAATGGATAAAGAAGATGTGGTGCATATACACAATGCAATATTATTCAGCCATAAGAAGAAAACAAATCCTACCACTTGCAACAACATGGATGGAGCTAGAGGGTATTATGCTCAGTGAAATAAGCCAGGCAGAGAAAGACAAGTATCAAATGATTGCACTCATATGTGGAGTATAAGAACAAGGAAAAACTGAAAGAACAGCAGCAGACTCACAGAGCCCAAGAACAGACTAATAGTTACCAAAGGGCAAGGGACTGGGGAGGATGGGTGGGAAGGGAGGGATAAAGGTGGCAAAAAAGAAAGGGGGCCTTACAATTAGCATGTATAATGTGGGGGGAGGGCAGGGGGAGGGCTGTGCAACATAGAGAAGACAAGTACTGAGTCTACAGCGTCTTACTATGCTGATGGACAGTGACTAATGGGGTTTGTGAGAGGAACTTGGTGAAGGGGGGAGTCTACTAATGTTCTTCACGTAATTGTAGATTAATAATAACAAAATGAAAAAAAATATTTAGGCAACATGATACCTTGTAGTTTGTTTGACAAATAAATACCATTCTTTAAAAAAAAAAACAAGAAACCAAGAAACAGGCAATTGAACATATGTCACATAGTGTTAAGTGCTATAGAAAAAGGCAGGATGGGGGTATGCAAAGCGGGGGCAAGTGTATCTCAGTGGGTCCGAAATCTTTCTGATAAGGGGGTATTTTAATATTGACCTAGATTAAGCAAGAGAGGAATGAAGTCATTCTGACACCTGGGAGGTAAGGTGACAGAAGAGATGAGGGCTCATCACCTATACCCTTGTAAACCGCGACTTCGACTTTTGCACTGAATGGTGTGTGAAACCACTGGAGGATTCAGAATAGAGGAAAGCATGATCTACCTTACATTTTTAAAGGTTCCCTGTGGCTACTGTTTGAAGAATAGGTTTTAAGAGGGTAACTTAGGAACAAGATCAGTTAGGATGTGACAGCAATAATTCCAAGCTACACGTGACTCCTCATTCCTTTGTTAGTCTCTCCTGAGCTGTGGTAAAAGGCAGGTATAAATCAAAATGTTGTTAAGAAGTTACCCTGTTTATAATTTGCAGATAAAGCCAAGTAGATATTTTTAATGAATTGATACAGTTTCTAAGAGAAAGAGAAACCAAGGAACCCTCCAAATGTTTTACTGACCTAGGAAAGACCAGAGGAGATGATGTTTGGGAGTGGAGAAAGGAGGCGGGTTGAGCGTCCAGAATCCAGCACGCTGTGAACACAGAACTGATGTACTTCCTTCCACTCCCCTCCAGTCATGCCTAGTTCTCAGCTGGTGGAATCCAAAGGTCTCAAGCAATGTTAAGGAGACTCACCTAGTTTATAAAACCCAGGGAGGCCAAGCTGTGCCCTCCTAAAGCACACCGCCTTAAATATATTTTTAGTTCATTATTTTAACACATAGCCATTTAAAACATCAAATATATGATGCTCCCCCTGAACAAAAGCACCACAGAAATCAGAGCACTTGTTTGTTCACTGGTGTTTGCATCCCACCTGCGTGCAGGGGCTGCACTAAGTAACATATCGCAGTCCATTTTAAATGAAGGTGGACCTCCCAAAACTCACCAAGCCAGACCCAGGTCTACACAGATAGCACATATAGAGGTCACAGGGCCAAGGTGCTGCAGAAGAATCAGAGTATCTTGGATTGCCACTCAATTCTTTCACTGCTACTTTGAAACAACAACGGTAATTATTGTCCAAAATTGCCAACTCCTTTTTCCTGACAAAGCAGTCAACATGAAGATCATAAGCAATTAAAAAGCAAAACATTACCAACTCTTTTGTGGGAAAGCTGGGGAGATTACGGAGTATGATTTTTCACACCAACTCTCTCCTGAGTGGATGATTCCTACAACCACGAGGAATTCCTTGGGGAAAGCAGGGCTACCAGAACAAGGTCCTAGGTGGTAACCTTTAGTGACTCTTTCTGCAGAAAAAAAGGACAGAGAGCAAGGAAACTGCTTAGAAACATCTGTTCTTCAGGGAGCCTTGCAAGTCTCACTCTAAACTCTGAGCCAACACAGCTGTGAGGGAGCAGAAGTCAAGACTTCACAGAAAGCCAGATTCTGCAGTGAGCACAGATTGTTTTACAGACATATGTGTGTATGGATATGTGTGGTGTGTAAATATATACATCGGCATGTGTGTGTATACACTGGCAAACTCCCCTCCCCACTTCCCATCCTTTTAGGTAAACTAAAGGAGGAAGGGAGGATTTCCTGTGAAAACAATGTGTAACCCTGCTCATCTGGTTAATGCCTTTAGCTGGATTCAATGTCACTAAATGAAAAAGAGAAGGAAGAAAATTCAGTGATAAGACATCTTCACAGAGGATATTCGATTTAGCTCAATTCAATTCCAAAATACTATTGTTTGCACCATTCAATCTAACTCAATTCAGTTCCTAAGTATGATATGTTGCACTGTTAGGTACTCTGTGGGATGCAGAAATAACCACAGGATGAATCAGTCTCATCTGTTTATAAGCAGTGTGACCTTGGGACACGTACTAACCTCTCTGGTGAGATAACTTTGAGTGGGAGCATCTGCCTACTCTACCCTCTAAGGCCCTGGATTCCTAGCGGAGATACCCACAGTATGATGTAGAAAGAGCAATGGGTTGGGATTTTGTCCCAACTCTGCCACTACTCTGCTGTCATCTCACCCTGCTTCTCATCCCCAAAACCATCCCCAGAAAGAGATGGCTTCTTTATTGTGAAATGAGATGACAGGGTTAGAGGAAGCATCGCAAAGTAACTATGTGGGTTCCACGTATTCAGCAGAGTGAGGCACCCGGGCAAGGGACGCCACTACTCTCCAGTCACCCCACTGATGCCCTGGGGCAATACGAGCTCATCTAATTTTTCGAAGAATAAATGGCTACATTCTTACATGTGACTGAGGAGTGCTTAAAATACTGTACGAGACGTACAAAACACATCTGGAAGCCTGATCCCTGCTCGCATGACCTCAGTTTGTAATTTTAGGATTGGATGACTTACAACATTTCTTTTAGTTCAGAAATGGGTGAGGGTATGGCACAGTACTGAAGAATGAAGAAATTGAATTTATTACTACAGAGCATCCATCAAACACCTGACCTGATTCAAGGAGCTTTCACATAACCCAATGCAGGGAAGTCACACCTAAGTGAAAGCAAACAGAATATTGCCCCATAAGAGAATGGTTGGAAGGGATATAATAATTAGATATGAGAATGGTGGATATCTCTAAGAGATGGTGCTCAATTATTTCCTTTGCTTTCGATTAATGTGTATTTTATTTAGTTTCTGCCTATTACATGTCATGCATACCTACCTGTCTTTACACACCTAAAGTCTAGAGAGACAGACACTGAAAACTGAATTATAAAAACATTACCTGGATTGCAGAGTAAAGTGTAGTTTCATGGGACCATGTAATCTAGCCTGGGTGTGGGGGGTTAGCTTAGCACATTCTTTCCCATTCTTTTGTTGGCTAACTCCTACTCACTATGAAACAGAGAAACGAGTCATCCAGAAAGGAGAAATGAAGGCAGATCCCAGTCACTAAGAGATGCATACAGTGAATTAAGGGAGAGAGAGAGTGGTATGAGCTAAGAATAGAGAGGCAAGCCTGGGTGAGATGAAGCGTGGTTTTCTAGAATACGTTACAACTTTACTTATAAGTCAATAGGAAGCCACTGAAACTTTTAAGCAGTTTTTAGACTGCGATTTCTTCTTTTCACTCCGAGGAGACTTGTCCTCATAGCCCCAGTGGGAGAAGATGGTGGTTTGGTCTAGGATGATTATGATGAAAGTGGGAAGAAATGAGTGATTTTCAGAAATATTTAAATTTGCAATTTTTATATTAGAGTCCAACCTAACCATAGTGTGTGTTTCACAATTTGGGTAGCTTGATTTCATGTAGTATCATATTCCACATTCTTCTGCATTTCCAACATACAATATTCCCTCAATTAAAATATTAGACAACTTAGTGGATGCTATGGCTATGGAATCTAACGTCCGATAGTTTCTTCAAACTGCTCTTCTTTATTCAATGACATTTTCTTCTCCTCATGTTTTACCTTCTCAGCTATCAATTCACTGGAATCTTTAACGTGAAAATTTGAAGTGGGCAGAGTGTCTTTTTCCTTTTTGTGTTAGACTTCATTCAACATCAACAACTTGGGTCTCATATATCACAAAGTTTTATACTAAATTCCTTGTTTTAATTTACTTAGAACACTATCATTAGGGCCAAAGTGAATATAATTTTGGAAAAAGCCAGAAACAAATTAGAGAAACAGACTTTTTCCCCATAATCAGGATCAGCCCTCTACTTCAATGCCTACCTCTCTGTTATAGTCTTGCTTAGCTTAATTTTTACATAGGATGAGTTCATTCCCACGAGAGCCCTCAGTTGTTCCTGAGTATAAGATTTTTGGTATGACTGGGTTCTCCATATTTCCCTAGGTCTTCAGCAGGGTTCACAAGGCAGGCTTAAGCTAAGCCCCCACCACTCAGGTATATGACAATCAGAAGCCTTATCTACTTTCAACACATATTCCTGAAGAAAGACATCACATTTATATAATTAGGTTGAGTGTTGCATTTTATATTCAGCTTTACATAATGGGGGAAAATTATAAAATGAATCAAAAGATTATTGAATATCCTGTCTTACTCAGCTTGCAGATGATCTCAGTCTTTCATTATCTTGGAGCTATTTTGCAATCCTATAAATGATAAAGAACTGGTATAAGACTAAGGTTTTTGTCCATTGAAGTAGAAACTGTATTCAGTGGAATGCAATTGATTATTGCCTATGAATACGAACAATTTTACCAGTTTTCTATCTGTTTGTTATTTTATTTTGCAATATTCTTGATGTTTATTATATTTGTGTGCTCTTTGGATTCATCTCTGGACAGGTCATAACATCTTATTAACTAATGAGTTAATTAAAATCTGTAACCCATGTTCATTTTATATATGTATGAAAGTGGTTATTTTATCATTAAAAACATCTTTTAACAGTGACTGTCCATTTGCACTTCTTCTTACTTCTATATAGGATGACTTTGATTTGGACTCCAAATATTTTCTAGTATCTGGCTAGAACCTAACCAAACTAAGGTAGGGCAGAATCGTATATGACAAAGAAGAGTTCAGGGTTACTTTGTTCCGCTGTAGCATTGAGTTTAGTTTGTTTTGGAGCTTTTTTTCACTCCTCCCTCCAAATCTCTAGAATAGGGGTTGGAAAAAATTTTTCTATGAAAGGCAGGTAGTAAGAATTTTTGGTTTTGATGACCATAACACTACTCGGCTCTGCCATTAAAGCCCCAAAAAAGTCATGAACAATATCTTAACAAATGAACAGACCCTGGCCCAATAAAACTTCATTCACAAAAACAGGCCGTGAGCACAGTGTGAGCCACCCCTGCTCTAGGGTATCTATCTCTTGAATTTCATGCTTCAAAGATAAATTGCTACTGCCCTTCAATTGGGAAATCTTAAACACACTTTGGAGGAAGAGATTGAAACATGCTCAGTTTTACAAACACCCCTAAAGAGTGTGGTTTTGTAGGAAATGAAAGTAACTGTAAGATCTATTTTTTTATTTTAACATGGTACTCATCAGTAAAACACAGTGACTCTTCTTTCAACCCAAAATGCCCTGTTTCATTATGGCTGTGGATTAATGAGGTATAAAATATACTAAGTGTTTTCTCTCTCATTTATCAAAAACATATCCATTGACCTGAACCTTGTAATGGATGTATAATCTTGTAGCTCATACTAGAGACAGAACATTTATTAGAGAAAGGAGCAGCAAAGTGAAAGAGGGAAGAAGAAACATATCACACAATTATCCATTTCTGAATAAAGGCACCTCTATTTTGATTCGTTATGTATTTCTGTGTTCTGTTTTCTGGGTACATTTTTCTTTCATATGGTTGTGATGATGTCATAATTATAATTCTGTATATTTTCTTTCAGTAACAAGTATTTTCCATATTACAAGATTCCCATTGTAAAATTTTAAGTGACAAAATGTCCCTTTTATGGATGTACACTTTCTTTACTATTCTCCTACTCCTGAACATTAAAGTTTTTATTTTTAATCATCATAATGTTGAAATAAATATACTAGTATTCATTTTCCTATCACCTTTAATAGTTATGAATGCCAGCTGTAGACTTACTGAAACCAAGAGTGTGGATATTTTAAGTTCATATGAAACAGCGAAGATAAGCATATGGCACAAAATTCTACATGAGAGAAATTTAACTTTTTTTTTACACTGTAAAATACATTGGCCTAGGGAGAAATGTACAGAAAAACATAATTCCATATTCCTGACCAACAACAATAACCCAAAGATAGTGAACCTTACCAATCACTCAGATGGCTTTTCAGAATTCTAATGTTCATAGAAATATCTATGCAACATCCTTTAAAAACCCCAAATAAGATATGGTTTTCACGCCTTGATCAAAGCATTAAGAAACTATTTAATTACTCCCTTAGTGAAAGAAATTAAGGTGATTTCCAATGTTTTGCTATGACCACAATGGTGCAGTGAAAACCTTTGTTTACATTCCTTAGACAATTCAACAGAATACAGCTGGACCATAAATTCCTAGAAGTCGTTTGCTTGGTCCAATTTTAAGAGCAATTGCCAAATCATCCTCCAGAGAGGATGTGCCACTCTATATCCAAGGGAGAGATCTTAAATCATTTAAACAAAGTAACATCTGTTGAGTTTCCAATATGTACATTATTTTTGCCAAACTCAAGGAACACAGGGGTGAAATGATGAGGTCCCTAGGCTATTAGAACACAGGCCATATCAAGCCTGCCACTTTTTTTTTTTGAGAGGGCATCTCTCATATTTATTGATCAAATGGTTGTTAACAACAATAAAATTCTGTATAGGGGACTCAATGCACAATCACTAATCAAACCCAAGCCTAATTCTCAACAGTCTCCAATCTTCTGAAGCATAACGAACAAGTTCTTACATGGTGAACAAGTTCTTACATAGTGAATAAATTCTTACATGGTGAACAGTGCAAGGGCAGTCATATCACAGAAACTTTCAGTTTTGATCACACATCATGAACTATAAACAATCAAGTCAGATATGATTATTCATTTGATTTTTATACTTGTTTTATATGTGGATCCCAAATTTCTCCCTTATTTTATTGTATTTTTTTAATAAAATGCTGAAGTGGTAGGTAGATGCAAGATAAAGGTAGAAAACAATTTAGTGCTGTAAGAGGGCAAATGTAGATGATCAGGTCTGTGCCTATAGCCTAAGTATTAATCTAAGCTAGACAACGGCAACAAAACATCCACGAATGCAGATTTCTCTCAAAACAGGGGGTGTGAGGTTCTAAGCCTAACCTCTGTTGATCCCCAATTTCTCACCTGATGGCCCCCCTGTGACTGTGCCTGTCTTAGGTTGTTCCTCCCTTGAGGAATCTTATCCGTCTCTGGCTAACCAGCCATCTTCCGGGGCCATACAGGGAAATGTAAAGTTGGTAAGTGAGAGAGAAGCAATATTCTTTGAAAAGGTTAGCTTTTTTCTTCTTTGCAGATTTATGCCCTGTGGCTTCTATGCCCAGCATTCGTCTTGAGGTATCTTTACCACTTGAAAGAATTTGGATACTCGGTAATTTTCTCCTAGCAAGATATATATGCATTATACTTTAGTATTCAGTAAACTTGCTTGTATCTTCCAAAGGACCAGTTCCACAATTCTTGCAAAATGGATTGGGCTATTTGCTTTAAAATTTAATCTGCTACTAGGAAACGGGCCTCTTCTGACACAGGCAGCCTCACCTTGTTTCTGCTGAAGGTTCCAAAACAGTTTTCCAAGCCAAAGATATGACCAAAGAGAAATGAGAAGGCCCACCATTAAATTGTTTTTGGCATGGCATCATCCCCTTTTATGAGGTTGGGTGACTTCTTACTTGTAAAGCACAATGTTGAAACCATCTGAGTCCTGGGAACTAAGGACAAGCAAACCTCTGGGTCTGGATTTAGTGGAGGAACATTTCATTAATCTACAAACTGTCTGGTTTTCTTCCAGAGACAAAGCACATAGAGGCAATGGTTAACAGCAAAATACCTGAATTAGCTGTTAATTTGTTAGAAAACAGAAGATAATCTCCAGGTCTTCCCTAGCAGTCTCAGCTTTAAATTGTTACTAACAGAGTAAATGGGAGATATTTCTTACATTGCATTCTAAGAAAAATATGTATTTGAAGCAAAAATCAGAGTCATCTCCTATTCAATTCCAAACTCTCAGCCTAAGAGGGACCCTCCGTGACCTGGCTGTGGGTACACATTTTTCATGTAGACATACATCTTTCATATATTTGTAAGGTCCATTCACTTTATTTAGGGCTCCTCTTTTGACTTCAAGAGTCTATTCTGGCTAATAAAAATAGGAAAAGATTGCTATTTTCTTTTTGCATTCTTGCTATACAAACCACTAATTCCCTCAAAGCATGCTTTTGGACAACTCAGGAAGTGTGGGAATTCTTTTTTTCTAAAGGCACAAAAATACGACTTTAAGGACTTTTCTTGCTCTACACGTAGTTTTAACACAGTTCCTTCCTAGCATATCTGGCTATCAACACTACCACCATCCCTGCTACTTATAAACATTTTTTACAGTATCACTCTTCTTTTGAAAAACCTGTCCCAGTCCTAAAACTTTCCCCATCAACCCTATAACCCACAACCTTCCCTCCATAATATGGTCATCCCTACCCTTTGTCTAGGGTTGAACGGTCACCCTGAAAGAATGTCTCAGGATTCCAGTGGCCCAATTCTAACTACTGAATTTGTGTATGTTTACATTTGCACTGCTCCAGAGATAAATGGGCACCTCATTTGTTCAAGTTCATGTACATATACTATTGCAAAGGGTCTTAACTTTGCTGTTACTCACTAGCATAAAATGGGTCTATAGTCTCTATTTATGTCTCACCATTTCAAAATACAGGGTTTTACTACCCTTTATTCATTTCCCATTTACACAGCCCAAAGAAGCAGATGATGGAGATTATGCTTCTTTTACTACTCCAGTTCCGTAGCTCATGAAACCATATTACAGTTCTGAGATATTTAACAGTGTAATACATTAGCTGTGAGCCATGAACATGGTACATATACTGTAAGGTTCTACTTGATCATTTTTCCTTCTCTATACATTCCTTACAGTGAGAAGGGGAACTTCAGGGTCTTCTCTATTTGAATTTTTTCAGTTGCTGTAAGAAATCATTACCCCAACTTAGAGACCTAACACAAATACAATGGAGGTTCATGTCTTAATCATGTAATAGTATGTAAGCATTCCTGGTGGGGCAGGTGGCCTCCTGCAAGATTCAGAGACCTACAGCTATTCCATCCTGAGTCTGAGTTGTCAGATTGGGCCTCAGAATCTTCTGCCTTCACTAGGCAGGTGGAGAAGAGCAGGTGGAAAGGGGACATCCACCTCTCAATCAACGTGGCCTGCAGGCCACATCTCTTCTGTTCTTTTCCATTGACAGTAACTAGTCACTTGGCATCAGCTAGATGCAAGAAAGACTGGAAAATCTAGTTTCTGAATGTGCAGCCACTTCCTAGCAACAGGTCTAAATATTAAAGATCTTTGATGATCAGCTATTCTCTGCATAGAATTCAACTATTATTTAACATAAGCATGTTTGAGTATATGCTCATAAACACATCTCATACAAGATCGTTTTTATATTTCTCAACCATATATCACTATGGCAAAAAGCAATGTATTTTATTTCACAGGCAATATATAAAACCTTGAAGCTCATCCAAATCTATAATTATCTGATAAACTCTTTCCCTCAATTCAGGATATGAAACATGTTCACATCTGTTGTAGATTCATTTACTGGACTTGATTCTTCATGTCTTTGCCATAAAAGTTTTTATTCCTCTACAGGAGGAATATGCTTTCCTGCCCCTTCAGTTTGAGATCAGCCATGTAATGTCTTTGGCGAACAGGATGTTAGAAAACATGAGAGAGGCAAGGGCTTACAGTATACTTGTACATTTGAATATTTGCTCTGGCACCTCTACCACCACCATTCAAAAAACATGGACAGTTGGCCTGATGCTGAAAGAAAGATAAGACATAGAACACAGCTGCCGCAGCTGCCACAGACACCCACATTAGAAGCAGAGCGGCCTAGCAGAGCCAGCCAAACTCTAGTGAGTGCATAAATCTGTGAGGATGCTTATTACTAAGTGCTAATGAAATACCAAGATGGTTTGTTATAGACCATTACTGTGGCTATCAGTTCACTGATACAATGCATTGCGGTTGTAAACTTTTTTGTTCAAGATCTATGATCCCCACATTGTTACAAAAATCACTTTCTTTTTCTCCGGGAGGCATTCTCCCCTCTGAATTTTTCAAGAACATTTGGACTTTCGTGGTTTAAGTGGTGATGGATTAGTTGTCCTTTCAAATGTAGGTAATAAGACTCTGTAGAGTGAGGTCTGCCCACTACAGCTGGTGCTGCCTGCTGCCATCAGTTGCTGCTGAGGACAACCAGCACTATCCTGAAAATATCTGTGGTAGTATTTTTGGTGGAGATTCCTGTACTGACCATATGATTCTTGAGGTTTGGGTTTTAAGAGTATTCATTGTTCCTCACACTACCCTCCTTAGCGTTGTTCCTCAAGCATACCTCCACCTCAGTGCAGCAATAACTTCAGCACATTATAGCTGGCATACTCCCAAAATCTTTGGGCCTATGCCTGATACCTTGTCTACAATGAAGACTCATTATACTTTTTTAGGGCATTTTCTGCCAGTTAAATCCACTCCAAATCATCAGAGAGCTTCTAATAATGGGGGAGATCAATGTAAAGGAGATGCTGATATTCATCTTCCTTGAAGTCATTGCTCTTTGCACATTCTATCCAGCCTTCTCCAAATTCTGGCTCTTATAAGCAAAGAATAGTTTTGAGAATTTGTATTTTTTTTCAGGCCACAAAAATTTTGTTATATCCTTCCTCCAGTGCATTTATGTATCTGCTCACTATATCTAATATTCTGTTTTAAATATTATTTAAGGGAAAATCATTCAAGAGAAAGAACTGTAATATGGAGGGATTTAGGGTTAACAGAATGTCAGGGCTTGTTATCATATTGCTTGCAAATTATCAGTCAAGTCAGTCTTCAGCCAAGGAACTTGCAGATAGATTTACCTGAGCCAGTAAATATCTTAGGTAGGACATGGCTTCTTGGTTTTAAATATCTGTCATGTCATGCCCAGTTGCTTTACAGCAGACAGCTTCTCTGTTTGGTAGTTTCACCCTTCCTCTATCTGTATGTATCTAAAGACATTTGAATTCAGGATCTCTGTTAGAGATTAGCCCTCTCTTTTCAAAGGGAAAGTGAGGTCCAACTTGATGATGTGGCTTATTTCCTGATTGGTGGAGTCAAAGGTGGAATCTCAGCCTCTGAACTCTAAGTCTTGGACCTTGGGATTCAGAACTCAAGCATATTAAAAAATAAATTGACATGAATTCAGCCCTGAAGCTATTATTCTCATTCAAAGTAAAAGTCAGTGTGTCCAGGTGTCAGGCAGGAGGCTAGATTGCAGAGATGACGAAATAGCTATGGCCAGAATAAAGCCAAATAGGGCAATGGGAAGAGAAACAGGACTTTCTCCTCCAGGACTGAACAGATGCTGAGGGACAGTAAATGTTTCCTTTCTGGAGTTAACTTTGAATGACTGAACTAAAGGTGCCAAAAATATAGATGAAAGGAAAAACATGTAGACATTAAAATTGACTCTCTTTGCCCAAGTAAAACAGATGGCTGGATTAAAGTCAAAGAAGCTGGCCTGAAAGCTAAATGGGGGATCCCACAGGACAGAGATGCTGTCTTACTGACTAGTTTTGGAAAATGGTCCACAATTTAAAAAATTGATTCAGATCATCCTTCCTGCGGGCTGCTATTGAACTGGCTGAATGAGGACGTAGGGAAAGACACTGCCACCGGAGCCAGTGAATGGAAAAGAAAGCAAGAATAATAATAGATGCCAAGTGAAATGGGAATGAGAAACCAAGAATTCCTTGTATCAGTGATTCCTGTTTGATAAGAGAAAGAGGAAAAACAATTAAAAATCAGTGGCCACTCACCAAGTAGGAAAGGGAGATTAAACAAGGCACAGAATTTACCCAAATTTTACAATATGTAAAATACCATGTATTTTGGCATCTCAATGGGAGGTAGATTGGGAGATAGGAATTACAGGGAATGGAAAGGCATATGCGTGAACAGGGCTTTCTTCTTCCACAGGAAAGGAGTGGTGATGGCCAGTGGTATCAGTCTTTGTGATTAAGGCTTCAGGGTCATTGATCCAGCAGGTCAGAGCTGGTGGAAGAGTCAAGACTACTGAGATCTCCAAGGAGCAGTACCTTTTGGAAGCTGGGGTGGGGGCAAGATTGAAGAAGAGTGCTAGTTCATGGTTGGGGAGAGAAGGAGGGAGAGGAGCACAGAGTCCAGGCTCTAGATAACAGAGAAGGTGCTAGAGAGGGATGACTGGGTGGTTGAAAGATCAGGAATCCACACTAGTTAGCTGAAGTAAAGACCAGGACTCCAAATAAGAACTAGATTCATCAGAAGGGATTGGGACAGAAACTCAGGTACTCACTCTGCCCCCAAACCATAGGGAGTAGAGTGTAAGTGCAAGCCTGGTGGCCTGTTGTAAAAACTGACCTACAGATGTATTTCATTTGGTACCTAAGATTTTTTAATATGTGGGGTCTTTACCAACATCTCAGAATCAGGACATTTTCATACAAAAAAATTTGAACTTCTGGTTTCTCATAAAAAAGTAGAATATCAAACAACACTGCTTATGCAATTTGTGGGGCTCCAATAAGTAACACTTCTTCCTTTCTTACTTGAGTTTATGAATAAATTGAAGAATGAAAACGATCAGGGCAGATGAACTAAAAATATCTCACTTACTACTGACGAAGTCTAATATGAAAGATGTGCCTTAGTGGGCAGAAAAACAGGCTTCTTATTAACAAACTCCAAGAAATGTCAGGTCCCTCCCCTGTCACAGGCAGCACTGGACTGCTGCAGGCCTTCTCATGTGTGGCCTGACTCTGTAACACTTGGTATTTGGAGGAGCAAGTCAAAGCATGCACCTTCTCACACAGGCAAATGCCAGAGACACAGGGCAAGAAAGAGGCTGGGCTGTCACGTCCCGGTCCTCCTCCAAATTTAACTAACTTCATCAGTCACTTATTTTTGCATAGGAGTGGATGACAGCATGGAGAGAGGTCCGGAGGTCCCCCACTTAGAAAAAGGGGAAAGAGGCTCCCTGTCTACCCATGGGCCTGTTCCTCCTGTGGCAACAATAGCTCCCAAATCTGTGGTCATTGACCATGGGGTTTTTCACGTCATCATACGTCCTGCTACTTGTTCCAATCATAGCCAGCTTGCTTCACTCGTTTACATGACCTGCCTTACTCCACTAATATCTGTTTGCAAATGTAAGTACTGTGAGGTATCTATGTGGTCATCACACCACACAATTGGGTAGTGAAGTAAAATGGTTCCAGCTCCAACCTCTTGTGAGTAGGACCTAAAAGCAAGAAAGAAGAGCCTATAGGTTTGTGATCTTCAGCACAGGCAGCTGAAATGGACTGAGCTGAGCAGGGATATATGGCATAGCTATATTTTATACTCAGAATCTACATACATGAGAATAATTAATGCTACTGGAAATGGGGCCAAAGTATATTGGAGAAACACAAAACTTTAGGCAGAAAGCAGAAGGAAGATGAGGAGGGGAAAAAGAAAATAGAAGGCCCTCTTTATACTTGCCTTCTCATGGCCCTTACCCTACTGCGTCCTAATGGCCTCCATGTTTATCTCACCTATGATTCCATTCTACCTGGTGTGCACACGGGGAAATACATGAACAGAAAAATCAGGGAAGATGACTTAAGGAAGAAGCTGTTTAGGATAAAAGGAAACATTTATCAATTAGGAGGTTATTGTTGGTCATGTAACGGAAGGGGCAAGAAAGAAGATAGAGGATAGCATCTTACACAAGCTATAATTTCTTTGCTAAACCTCCCTTGATCTTCCCACCATCCTAAACCAAAGCAAACTGAGCAAACCCTCATCTGTGGTCCACTGTTGCTTACGTCATACAAATATTTACCACACAGTATAATTTACTAAAGAGAATAAAGTAAATGGTGCCTGACATATTAAAAATAGACACACTCCTCTTAAAAATCTACATTCAGGAGGAGGGATACAGACAACACACAAATAACAGATGAACATAGCAGGTTGTTATAAATGATTTGAGGCAAACTACAGGGAAACTTTTGAACACAGAAATAATATTCTTTGATGATGATCTATTGCCCTTCTGATAACAGATGCTAGGAGGAAAGACTGGAAGCTGACAGACCAGTCAGGAAATGATTACAAAAGGTAATAGTGGCTCAAACCATGCTGACAGTTGTGGATATAATTAGAAGAGGTTGGATTTTTTTTTAATATATTTTTTGGAAGGATAATGGGATTTGCTGATGGTTTGGGTGAGGATTATAAGAAAAAGTCTTAGTCAAGGATCCTAAGATCCCAGGCTGGGCAGATGGTTGAATAGTGTCCAATTACTGAGCAAGGGAAGAATGTGACTGGAAGGATTTGGTAATTAACTGTTTTCTTGTCTACTTTCTGCACTATATATTGTAGACAGAAGCTTTATCTTCTTTCTCTTCACATCTACAGCACCTAGCACAGTGTTTGATCCAAAGGGGGTGCTCATCTTTTTTCTTAATATTGAATGAATGAATGAATGAATGACTTGGAAATACACAATAATACTTTTTCATTCTTGAATTCTCAACACTCTAGGCTCCCTCGGAGGTGTAGATTTTATCACCACTAAATCCCCAGCACCTAAAATCAAGCCAGCACAAATGTTGCTGGACAGATTCCTGTTCAGTTCTTACTAATGTGTCTGGTCTTTGTATCTGGTTCTGACTAGTCTGAAGGAATTAAAAGAGTAAATGAATATGGGTTTTTGGTGTACATTTTTATCACTTAATTGATGAAAAGTTGCTTTGGAAAACAAAATCCATATTTCTTATTATCGACTGAAGTCCTGAATACTGGCAAACCTAGCAGTTTCAAATATCAAAGTTTCTCCCTGAACGTTTGGTCATTACATGTCCTTTTCCCATTTTATGAGAATTTCATTTAGAAAGTCACTGGAATGTCAAGGAATACTTTCAAGCACTGAAAACGTGTTCTTGTGGTTTAAAAGAACAGATATCTGGCTCTGTATTTAAATCTTATTAAGATGCTAAACAAATTATTTATTGAACTGATTCTAATTTTCTATAGTTTAAAAATCACTTTTAAACATCCATCTTTGTCCTGGACAGTTGCCAAAAGTAGCAAATGCATCTCATCTGGGGAACAATCTGCCACTTCTTTCTTCAGATCCCCTTTCAACCCCGGAGACTGGTTCCCACATGGTGAGGAGCCGAAAGTCAGACCTGTCCTTGAATCGGCCTTTTATCATTGGGCAGATTTTCAAAATGGCCCATTTCAGAGCACCACAATCTGTGTAAATGAGTTTTGGAACTGAGGTTTACTCCCTTTGAGAGACTAATAATGCATTTAAATGCCCTGAGGTTAAAAGAAATCAACTTTAAATCCAGTGCTTCACAAACCCACATGACTACAGAATGCTTTTATAATGGGTCATCATTAACAGGTTGTGGGAACAGGGGGTTAGAAGGTCCAGCTCTGTGAGTGCTCTCCTAGAAGCAGGCTGAGCTAGACAGAAGGCCCTCTTTTCTCATAAGTTCAAATTCTCTGGACTCCTTCCCTTCAGGAACTCTTCCCTGGAGAAAATGAAAACTTTAGGCTAGGCGCGGGGGCCTGCCAGAATGGGACAGCAGGATAGTAGGAAAAAGGGTTGACTTGAAATATGCGTCAAGCTTTTGTCTTGGCTCTGTCACTTGCTACTTACGTGATTTTTTAGTAGTTCTTTAATATTATCTGACTCGGTTTTCACATTTAAAAACTAGGAATGTTAAGATATACCCTACTCTGGGAAGGGAGGGATAAGGGGGAAACGGGGCATTACGATTAGCACACATAATGTAGCAGAGGGGGGAACACAGGAAAGGCAGTATATACAGAGAAGACAAGTAGTGATTCTACAGCATCTTACTACACTGATGGACAGTGACTGTAATGGGGTATGTGGTGGGGACATGATAATAGGGGGAGTCTAGTTACCATAATGTTGTTCAAGTAATTGTAACTGTGCATTAATGGTATCAAAATAAAAAAAAGATATACCCTACACATCACACATGATTGCTAAGAGAATTAAGTTCACAGAATTACATAAGAGAAATGTATAAAGTGCTACAGAGTATACAAATGTAAAGCATAACGGTAAAATTCCCAGAGGGTTTCTCTTTATCAACACTGTTCAATAGAGATATAATGTGAGCCACATATGTAATTTTAATTTCCAAGTATCTACATTTCATAGGTAAAAAGAGGTGAAATTCATTCTAACAATAAATGTCATTTAACCCAACATATCCAAAATATTAATATAAGCTAAGCAATATAAGCAGTTTAAAAATAATGAGATATTTTACATTCTGATTTTTTGGTAGCAGACACACACTGTGTGTCTTATACCTATAGTACATCTCAATTCAGACTAGCCACATTTCAAGTGCTCAATAGTACATTTTGCTAGTGTGACTAATAGCACAACTCTATATAAAATTTTTCTCTGCAGACAGCCAGTGAGTGCACTTGTTCTGGCAGATATTAAAAAGCACCACCATGAATATTTTCACCACTCCTAACTGATAATCAATTTTAACTTCTCCTACCTCCCCAGTTAGTCCTGACACAGGACTGGAAATCACATAGTTTCCAGTTTCTTGGTAATTTTAAAAAGTATCCCTACCCATGAATATTTTCACCCGTCTAACAGATACTCAGTTTTAATTACTCCAATCTCCCTAGTTAGTCCTACCACAGGCCTGGAAATCTGGAGTCTGGGTAGGGAGGCAGGTGTATTAAACAGAAAAATCGATATGAGCAGGGCCCAGCACAGCCCGTGTCTTCATTGTGTCAATGAGATCATGCCATTGTAAGATTTACCTTAGCCTGCTACAACGAAGGCCCAGCTTGTTCTTTAACTTATGTGCTGTTTTATTCCTCCTCCTCCAGCCCCTAATCAAGTAATTTGCAACCTGGGCAGGAGACAAGCATCATGATTAATTTTCCAGAGAAGCCCAGATATAAACATCATAGTAAAAACAGGAAAGATTCCATCTTAAAGCTAAGATTGCATTTTAAACCCAGGAAGTCAAGAAGTAAGATTCTTCACATATTCTTTAACAAACAGAAATTAACTCAGCCCACCATGGGGGCAGGGCAGGCAGTCTTGATTGATGTGCTCCCAGAGGGAAGCTGCTATCCTGGGAAGGAACTGGATTAGTAAATTTCTTGTCTTAAGTTAATTTTGCAGAATTACCTGGAGGACTGGTAATAGAAGAGAAGAGACGTAATGTCTCTCATCAAAGATAAAACATCTTGGGACCACTTGACAAGTCCACACCCCTAGCCCTTTGTCACATTCCTGAAAAATCCTTAAGAGGGGGAACCCCCAATATTCCAGCACTCCTCTGGGGTAGCCTACACTCCCTTCTTTGAGTGTGCACCTTTTTGCCTTAAATAAAACTTTCTCTCAATCTTTCAGGACACGCCTCCTCTCTGAAGTTGCCCACACTTTTTCTCTCTTTAACTTTGTTGTGGTAGGGACAAGAAACCAGGAAAATAAACAATGTCCCCCCAAATAGGTATATGGTTAATTTCAACTTGCTTTTGTTACTACCTCTTCCCACACCAATAGCTGCTATTTCCCATCTCACCAGGCTCACGGAGGAAGAGCACTATTTTATGGGCTTGAACCTCTGCCATGGTGCCCTTTCGGGCCAGATGCAATTACTGGCTCTTTCTTTCATTGGCTACTTGTGAGGGCTCCCTGAAGATCCCCCACCAGGAACCTCCACCTGTAGTCTCCATGACCTAGTCAGTGCCCCCCCTCAAGTAGCTGCTACAACTCCCCTCGCAGTCCTGGGGACCAGCATTCCTCCCCTCTGTTGGGGCCACAAGGGTCCTCCAGGCAGTGAAACTGGACAGTTGATCCCAGGTTAGTTCCTTTCCATGGTGGAAATACAGTTTGCTCTCCAGGCTGCCCTTAGAGCAATGCAGTCACGGTTTAAGACATGAAGACTTTCTAAGCCTGACTCATTAATACTTAAGTTCACCAAAATCCAACTGTATGAACCACTCTAAGTGATCTCCTTAAAATTCTTTCCATTGGCTTAAGGCAAGATAAAAGAACACTTTCCCCTGGGAGGATATAGAACAGCAAGAAAGCATAAAAGTACCACTTTTCAAAAGAGTCACATTGCTGCTTCATACCAGCCTAGACTTGGATAGTGGGATAAGATTGAGCAGAACTTGGTTTGCAATCTAGTTTTATGCCGCGAAGAGGCAGTCAAGCACTCGGCTTTAGGAATGGCTCTTGGCACCTATTGAATTGCTCTTGGTCTTTGGTGATTCGGGTGGATAGTGAGATATACCGGTATCTATGTATTAAAACTCTTTATACTTATGCAAGGATAACAGAGCATTTAAACAAATTTCTAGTGCAGAGAGCTCCACCCCAGAATCTTATTTTAAACCACTGAAATACATAAACCTTTCATTTTACAACCAAGGGAAGAGGAGGAATCTGAGTAGGGGGCCATGTTGGAGGAAGAGTAAATAAGGATAATGAGAAGTATGGAATACTTTCCATCCCATTCTAATCCCTTGTGCTCCCATCCTTCTTCCCTGGTATGTACAAGGGTGTGGACCAACACATGGGTGAGATATTCTGTTGAAGACCCTGGTCACAAACAATGCACACCTGGAACCAAGTTGACAAATCTTACTACACAGTGGAAGAAAAGACAACTTTCTCACCCTGCTTAGGACCTAGGACCACTCTGCCATTCATTCTAAGAACTGGTGGCCTCAAAACTGAGAGATGGCACCCCAGACATAGACACTGTTATTCCCACATGGGCATGAAAAGCAGTGGCAATGGGTCAAGCAGCCCACATCAAATCTGAATAAAAGAGGAAGATTAAGTAGCTCCTGCCTGCTGACCACATGCTATAGAATAAGTAAATCCTACATGCTAAGGTAGGAAGCTGAGTGGTGTGGACTAAGTTAGGAAACTTTGGGTCGTTAATATTAACGTGACTACATGTGAATCCAAAACTGGAAAGGGTAGGGACATTTAGGGTATGTAGGATTTTATAGTTTGCCATTAATAATAATATTAATGCAAGTAACTAAAGAACAGGTAGAGTGTTAAGCAAGTTGAATAAAAGACAAATTATAAAACTATCACTCTTAGGCATAGAATTTCGCCAAGCCTTTATCTCACTGAAGTGACCATGTAAAATTTGTTTCTTTGGCCCATTTGGAAGCTCTTCCTGTGGCTCATGTTTATATGACCCCACCTTATAAGTAGGAAAAAAATCATTGAGTAATCCAAGTATTTAAAAAATAAGAATGACTTATAACAGAAAAACATTTCTACATACAGGATTGCGTTTCTCAGATTTTGTCCTTATTCAACACAACACACAAAGATCTGTTCTGAATCATTATGGGCAGGGCTCACTAGACTCAGACACACATACATTACCCATCTTATTCTAACCTTGCCTTTGATAACATTTAGATCATCTGCCTACCATCCAGGAACCAAAGGGCTTGGCAGAGAACAGAGAATGCAAAGGGCACTAAACACCCTATGTGTTTGAGGAATAGGGAGAAAGAACATGAAAAAAAAAAAACGAACGAAAGAAAGAAAGGGAAAAAAAACAATGAAAGAAAGAGAAAGAGGGAGGTAGGGAAGGAGGGAAGGAAAGAGAAAGGAAATAAAAAAGGAAGGAAGGAAGGAAGGAAGGAAGGAAGGAAGGAAGGAAGGAAGGAAGGAAGGAAGGAAGGAAGGAAGGAAGGAAGGAAGGAAGGAAGGAAGGAAGGAAGGAAGGAAAGAAGAAAGAAAGAAAGAAAGAAAGAAAGAAAGAAAGACAGAGAGAAAGACAGAGAGAAAGAAAGAGAGAAAGAAAGAGAGAAAGAAAGAGAGAAAGAAAGAGAGAAAGAAAGAGAGAAAGAAAGAGAGAGAGAAAGAAAGGGAGGGAAAAAGAAAGGGAGAAAGAAAGAAAGGGAGAGAGAAAGAAAGGGAGAGAGAAAAAAAGGGAGAGAGAAAGAAAGGGAGAGAGAAAGAAAGGGAGAGAGAAAGAAAGGGAGAGAGAAAGAGAGAAAGAAAGGGAGAGAGAAAGAAAGGGAGAGAGAAAGAAAGGGAGAGAGAAAGAAAGGGAGAGAGAAAGAAAGGGAGAGAGAAAGAAAGGGAGAGAGAAAGAGAGAAAGAAAGAGAGAAAGAAAGGGAGAGAGAAAGAAAGGGAGAGAGAAAGAAAGGGAGAGAGAAAGAAAATAAAATAAAGAAAAGAAAGAAAGAAGGGGTTGGCATGTTTTCAGCATTAAACAAACATTTTGAATAGACTACCTTTTTCTTTTTCTCCATTAAAGTATAATTGATATACAATCTTATGAAGGTTTCACATGAACAACACTGTGGTTTCAATATTCACCCATATTATCAAGTCCTCTCCCCTCCATTGTGGTCACTGCCTATCTGTGTAGTAAGATGCTATAGACAGACTACCTTTCTCTTAATGATTATTAAATATTCCTAAAACTGTAACTGTTCACCTCTTGTTTCTTTCATATTGTGTATTTCTCTGTATCTCTGAATCCCCAAACAAAAAAATGTGCATAACGTCTTAAATCATTCTGAACTTATGTCCTTCTTTTCATGTGGAATATCCTATTAGCACACAAATAAGTAATAATGAGACCAATAATTACATTTATTGAGCACTTACTATTAACAGTACTATTCTAACAGTGTGCCATTTTTTAAGTCACGAATTCTCATTCAATCCTCTGAGGCAGGTAGCATGAAATCCATTTTATAGATGAGAACACTGAGGCACAGAGTGAGTGGTTAAGTACCTTACCCAAAGTCACATGGTTGACACACTTTCATTGAATATAAGCATTTCATTGCATTTCATTTGATTATAAAAGCAATATTATGAAGTAGGTATTATTACATAAATTTCCAGGAAACTGGGGTTTATAGAGGTCTGCCTCCAAAATCTTTGTTATTTCCATAATATAATGCTTCCTCTCATTTATGGATAATAAACACAAGCTTTTTTGTTAGACTGAAATTTGGGGGCTCTTCCACTTAATTTAGTATTATTTTTCTCTTGTATTTTTATGATGCTTTTAGTGGGCTGGCCAAATGATGACACTATGCAGGCTTAGGTTACACATTTTGTGATGTGCCTGTTGCAAGTACAATGAGCCAAGGTAAATGGGTTTGTAAGAACAACTAAATTATCAATCAGTTTGTGACATCCAACTAGCATAGTTCTGACAGCATCATTGGCTGCAATAAATTTTATATGATATCCAGTCTATGGATACATAGACAGTTTCTAATCTTTAGGTAATGTTTCCAGCTATGCTTTGAGAATCAATACCTGAGACATTGTTTAGAGCAACTGATTTCACATTTTAGTTCTCCTATTTTTAACATTTCCTTCTGAGTAAACAAGTGTTTGTCTATGAACACGGACATTTTGGCCATAGTGCTAATAAGAGGTATTTCCCCCAGTCCTGCAGGAGGCTGCTCTTGCCGCTTCTAGTGCATCAGCCAAAGAAATCAACCACTCAGACTTGACACAAACACATTCACTTTTCTAAGCTAGTAGCTTTTTTCTAGGTAACTAAAGATGACATTTTGCAGCTCAGTGTCAAAGACCAAAACAAGAAAGTGAAATCCCTGCTCAGATATTGCTTTATGTAAAATTGAAAGGCTACACATCCACCAACAATGACCTGCTTTCTAGTCAAAGGCCAAAAATGCAATAATATATTTAGCAAAAAAGGGAAGAAAAGCTAACTATGACAGTTTTCTAAGAGATTATAGATAACTTGAAAGTTTAGCAAGTGCCTCTTTTCAACATTATTGTTTGAGAACAATGCTAGTGAGGGCCAATGGGCTGTGTGCACTTCAGTTAACTCCCATGGTAATTGCTGGCAGATGTATGATAGGATTTCTAGACCACATTTCAAAGCAGAAACATTTAGTTCAGTCCTGTGGATAACAATGAACTTGTGCAGCAACCATACTTGTAGATACTGGTTTGTAATGGTGAGAGGTGAAAAGGCCCATTAAATCACAGCAGACACCACAGCTACCTCTATACCAGGCCTTAGTCTTTAAGAAGTCCTATTTCTGGTGAATGGTGCCCCTATTCTCCCAACATTCTGCTCAAATCTTCACTCACCTTTGAACCCTTCTGCCCCTCCCTACACATTCACTATACAAGTCTTACCCAGTCTCTTTCTGTCACTCTCATTCCCTCTCCCTGCTCCAAGATTAGGATTTCATTATATTTTTTAACAGACTTTTCTTTTTTCTGTTTTTAAAAAGGTAGCTGAATTAGAGTCCTAATATTCACAATTGAACAAATATCTCTAGCTATTTTTCTGGCTTTCTAACAAAATTATAACAATCATAAAATGCTTTAAGGAGGAAAGTCGGCCTCTATCTTACTATCCAAACATCTCAGCACTCATTCAAGTCCTCTACCAATTCTAATGTATACTCATAACTGTGTTTCCATATAATTAGCTCATACACATCAAACTGTTTTTATACTCTTTGACTAGAAATTTTTATACAAAATGATATGTAATATAAAAATTATATGAGGCATTACTATGTATGATTACATGGTATTTACAATTTTCATTTTTAATGGTAGTATGCTATTCATAAGGTTAAGGTATCCTTTTTTATTTAACCTCCTTTCTTATTATTGGATAATTAAATTGTTTTAAGTTTTTGTTACTAAAAATGACAGACCATAATTTTTCATGACTCTTTTTTCAATAGTAGTAGGTCAGAGGACAGGATTTGTCATATAATTGCCAAACCCCTTGTCAGACTGCTGCATCAATGTATGCATTTCAAAAGTGTGAGTACATGAGCTATATTAAAAAAATAAAAAGCATGACATATTTTTAATGAAATCTTTAAACTGCATGTACTCTCATAAATTCCTCATACATGTTTTTCGTTTTTGAGAGGGCATCTCTCATATTTATTGATTAAATAGTTGTTAATAACAATAAAATTCTGTATAGGGGACTCAATGCACAATCACTAATCAACCCCAAGCCTAATTCTCAACAGTCTCCAATCTTCTGAAGCATAACAAACAAGTTCTTACATGGTGAACAAGTTCTTACATAGTGAATAAGTTCTTACATGGTGAACAGTGCAAGGGCAGTCATATCACAGAAACTTTCGGTTTTGATCACGCATCATGAACTATAAACAATCAAGTCAGATATGATTATTTGTTTGATTTTTATACTTGATTTATATGTGAATCCCACATTTCTCCCTTATTTACTTATTTATTTTTAAATAAAATGCTGAAGTGGTAAGTAGGTGCAAGATAAAGGTAGAAAACATAGTTTAGTGTTGTAAGAGAGCAAATGTAGATGATCAGGTGTGTGCCTATAGACTATGTGTTAATCCAAGCTAGACAACGGCAACAAAACATCCACGAATGCAGATTTCTCTCAAAACAGGGGGTGTGAGGTTCTAAGCCTCACCTCTGTTGATCCCCAATTTCTCACCTGATGGCCCCCTGCGACTGTGCCTGTCTTAGGTTGTTCCTCCCTTGAGGAATCTTACCCGTCTCTGGCTAACCAGCCATCTCCCGGGGCCATACAGGAAAATGTAAAGTTAGTAATTGAGAAAGAAGCAATATTCTTTGAAAAGGTTAGCTTTTTCCTCATACATGTTTTTTATTTAACCATCAAAATCCTGTTTTTTAGGCTAACCAATTTTATTGATGTTTTGTGTAATGCAGAACCAAAACCTTTATAATTTTACATAAATTTACAAGGTATTGCTTTTTGTTCTTTGCAAGTTTAAAAGTTTTGTGACTGGATCAGATAACCTCTGTTTTATTTTACTTTATTGCTTAAAATGCTGCCTCACCAGGGATCTGATAACTACTCAAAATTATTTTCTACTAATTACTCCATGATTTCATTTTACTTTATACTTAACTCCTTAATCCATTTGTAGCTTTTTTGAGGTATCTGTGGTCATATTCCATAAATGCAGAGAATCATATGTGGAGTTTTTTCCTGAACAAAAATGGGCAGAACCAACCCCAAGAGACCTACATTTAGTAGGTCTAAAATTTTAAAAATTATATGTATGTACACATAATAAATATGAACATAATAATGAATATACTTAACATAAGTATTATTAGAATAAATTAAATATAATCACATAAATATCATTAACATAATCACTATTTATTATAATATATTACCCAATTCAGAAAAGTTGCAAGCTGAGGAACAGTAAATAAATACTAAATAGAGAATATACTAAGTTTTGGCTCATTTTCCCCTCAAAATTGGTGGTTTGTCATTTCTTAATAAATATATAGCATAACCCTTCTATTCCCCATTGCTTTTAGTTATTGCTCTTCCAAATACAAATATATTCTATATAAAAAGAAGTTATAATTCTGTCTATCTGGAATGTCAGTTTGGCTCCATGTATCTCTCTTATGCATGCCCCACCCCAAGTTCCTGAGATGCATAGACGTCAGACACAAATGTCCAAAGGTCACCTCTGTGTAGCTGAGGTATGTTATGTTGCAATAACCAACCACTGGAGTGTTAGCAATACTGTCTCCAAATACAGAAGGAGCAAGGATGAAATTGCAGAAAGCAGCTAAACTGAGAAAGACCCATGTTGAAACAGTGCTGGCTTGTTTCTTTATCCCTTAACCTTTCCAGACCTTGCACAGTGCCCATTCACACTTGTCCTCTCCTTAATCCATAGGCCCTGGCTCTCTTGGGCAGAATTCAGCCTACAGCAGGGTGTCAAGAGAAGCCTCTCACCTGAAGAACCCAGAGTCCTGCCCACCTTTCCTATAGTGGCACACAATGAGATTTCTAAAGGCACATGTCTCCCAGATAGAGAACCTATTTCCTAGTCTTTTTTGCAGTTTTGTGTTGCCCTATGACTAAGTTCTCACTAATGGAATATGAACACAAGTGATACTGGCAATTTCTGCATCCATTCAGGGAAAAGAAATCATTCGTCCTCTTCTCCTTCAAATCTCATAAACTAGACCATGCAAATGACAGTGAGCCAGCTTCAACCATGCAGGCAAAGAGTGCCAGCTTCAAACATAGGCAAAGAGTGCCAACACTGAAATATTTTTTTCTCATAAATTTGAATAAATTGCTCTGTTAATTTCTGTATCCAGTATTGTTGATGAGAACCATATTAGTCTGAATAATGTTCTCTGGAAGTAGTGATTTGTTTTAGTCTGGAAAATTTTAGGAGCTTCTCTTAACTTTCAGAATTCTGATAAATACTGAGAATATGCCTAGGTATCTGTACCTTTTTTCAATTTATTTTGTCCAGCACAGAGGCAGTCTCACACGAAGCTCATTAATAGCATACCTTCTTATACAGATTATCAGGACACAGAAATTTTTTAAAGCCTATGTAGAAGCCACAATACTATGGAGTCATTGGAGAATGTACTCTAATATCAGAATCAAACAGCTTCTTAATTCTGTAGCCAAAATCAAAAGGACCTACTCAGCAGTACTTCCCTGGGACAGCCTATTCCACTAGCATCCTAGAGCCCAAGTCTACCTTATTGGTGACTTTTATCATTACAAAGTTATAGGTGATGTAAATCACTCCATGTCCTCCGGAGCAGAGGAAGAGATACAAAGAAGACATAAATAAGTGACATTAAGGATTTTTCTTTACCTAGAAAGAAATATCAAAAATTGAGAAGTGTTCCCTCCTAATAGTCCTGAAGTAGATGCTAAGCATTTGAAGAAGAGCATCATAATATATTAATTTTGTGAAAGTCTTCCAGAGTTTTTTTTAATAAGTATCTCACTTCCATTTTCTTTACCCTATATTTACAGTATATACACTAATTCATTCTGATATTTTCTCATATATTCCTTGTCTATTTTGTTGCTCCATAGTCTTGCAAATTTCATTGATTTAAATTACACCCCTCTAACTGGATTTTTTTCCAACCATCATAGTCTAAATCTTATAAAAATATTTGTCTTCTTCTACTGTTTTCTCTTTCAAAGCATCATGTTCTTTGTTAACACATTATGCTTTTTCAAACATTTGAGCACTAATTTTCACCCCCAATAATACAGCTCAGAACCTGCCCCACATATCTAAAGCATTAAACTTATAATCATTTCACATGAGTTGGTTTTCTGCCAGTGTTTCCTGTCTTAGAGAGTGGCTGTCAGATTTGTTTCAATCTAGTTATCTCTTATTCATCTCTTGGAATGTCACTCTCTTAGGGACACCTTTCCCACTTCTGGGTCATGTCCTACTTCACCATCAGTGTACTTCTTAGAACATCAGTTTCTTGTTTCTCTATGTGATGATTTGATCAGTAGTCTCTCCTACTAGACTTACGGGCAGGAATTGCATCTATTCTTGTTCAGCATGTACAGTACCCACAGCACACTATGCACTCACTAGATTCCTGTGGAATGAATGAAAGAATACATGTATGAATCCATGGATATACCACCTCATTTCTGTAAAACCTAAGGGGCCAGGAGTATTAGTGTGTCAAGGAAAGTTGCGTTTAATCAAGAGTACTTACGATTTCTTTAGAATTTAATGTTAAACTGCCCTTTCCAGGAATCTGTATTTGTGTGCTAAATGACTTAGAAGTGGCTAGTTATAATTGCTTTTATCTGTAACAAGATTCAGTTTGGAAATTAGCTGCCTTTAACCCCTAAGTGCTAACCTATATAATTATCTCCTACCTGTATTCAGAGGCAGAATATATGCTACTAAAAGGAAGAAACAATAGTAACTAATGTCCATTCTGTTGAATGCTGAAAAGTGCTGGGAGAAAAATGAAACAGCCCCAGGAGAGTTAGCAGGGCAACTATTATTGTGGTTGAGTTGGTTACTTAATTACTTTTTATATTGGGTGGTCAGGGAGCACCCATTACAAAGATGTCATTTGTACAGAAGGAAGTAAGGAAGAAGCAATGTCAACATCTGGTTTAAAAGTATTTCAGGCAGATAAAAAGAAAACAAGTGCACAGAACACAAAACAAGTGCACAGAACACACAGTAAAAGCAAGCAAGGCTGGCATGGTTGAGGAATACCAATGAGACCCGTGTGGCTGAAGCAAAGTGATTAAAGGTAAAAATAGTAGATGAGTTTAGAGCAGTGGTCAGACGTCACGCCATGTGGGCCCTTTGGTAAGAATTTGGAATTTTACTCTGAACGAAATGGGAAACCACTGAACAGCATACCATAGGCGTGAAGACCAGGCAGGCACTACTTGGCCATGAAGATGTAACACTGCATTCTTAAGGAGCAGACAGTCCAATATTGGAGACAGGCATGTTGTCAAAACATTGTTCCATATGACGAATCTGTGTTAAGGCTATTTCCAGGGAGCAATTCAGAAGGTCACTGACCTGTCAGAGTAAATGATATCTAAACTGTGGAAGAAGCAGAGATGTGGAATAAATCTAATATTCCTTTTTTACTCTCACACCTCTAATTGATAGTGGGCCCCAATAATCAGTCTAAGACCCTTTGGATTCCTGGTCAATCTCAGGACAACCAAAGCTTATGTTAGAGACCTAAGAAGACTGGAATAGATTGCTGCCACAGTGCTGGAACCTAGTTCTCCATGTCTTCTCCAAGTTACATCATTCCTATGTCCTGACTTTCTGCCATCTGGGAGAAATCCATTTTATTTGGCTACAGTTTCTCTGATTAGCATTTCACTTCCCTCCTTATACATGTCTTCCCCTTCATCCAGGAGAAGTCTTTCATTGGGGCTGTCTATTAGTCAGTATTCAATCAGGGAAACAGAAACAGCTGAGTTATTTTGGGCAGAGAGGAATTTAATACAGGGGTTCATTTATAAAATATTAGAAGGGCTGAGAAATACAAGAAGAAAGTGAATGATACCCACATGTCTGTAACTGCAGGGAGCCTCTGCTTTCACTACAGATTGCAGGAGCTGGCATGCCAAATAACACTCAGGATACTGCTATGGCTCAGAAGACCCCGAGTCCATATACGTGTCAATGCCAATACCAGTAGTAGAAATAGCATCAATCTTCCTCAGGCCTTCTGATGCCATGCAACAGCTTACTAACACATGGCAATACAGTTGTCAGATAAAGTGACCAACTCATCCCCATATGACAAATACTTCTCAGGTTTTGGCATCCCTGGAAACCTTCAGTCTCAGGCAAACTGTGACTATTGATACCTAACTGGCAAGAGAATCTAGGAAATGTAGTTTTCAGGCTTCCATCCCAGGAAGAACAAAGGGGAGTCAAGCAAAGTTGCTCTGAGGCTGACTGCCAGCAGGCAGTTGTCTGACATAGTCCCTTTAAAGAAAACAGAGATGACTCAGAACCAATATGTCATCCTACTTACATGCAAGCAAAACCCATTATTTCAAACTCCTGTCGCTGTGCTACTAGTGGACATTATGGTAGAAAATATTCACACTGAGGTACTATGATGATGTAAGTCTGATCAGACTCTAACTGTAGGATTTTTGTAAGGTCATGTGAGATTGTTTTAAGTTTCACGGCACATTGCTTACACAGAGTAACTACCCAATACAGGGAATTGATGCTACTACTGCCAACAGCAAATACGGTAACTGAGACCAGTTATATTTACTATTTTAATGAGCAAAAACAGGCTGTAAAAAAATAATGAAATGAAGGCCAAGTGGAAAAATAAAAAGGAAAACAAACTCCCTGACATCTCCAATGTCAAAGTGTAGAGAATATATTTTGTGGCTATGTCTATTCATCCTCCCAAAATGTAGTTCTACATTTTTCTAGCCTCATTTAGGACAAAGTTAACCCATCTTCCCGGGGTACTGGTGTCTATGGGCTTGGCTTATTCTAAAAGCCAAGAAATGCCTCACTCTTAATCCTCTATGCAAAAAAGGCAGGGATGCTCTACTGTCAGAACACTCATAAAGAAATGGTATCATTTTAAACATTAAGGAATTTTATACCAGTTCTTGGTACCAACAGGAATTCACTGCATGTCCACTGGGAGATTATCTCTTGCTTGGCTATGATTTTGCTTGCATGGCTTTTAAAATGTCACATAAAATATATTTACTTTCCCTACTTTCATTTTATGTTATCAAGTAAACATAAGAAATTAGACTGATTGGTATTAAAGCACTTTTCAGACAAGATGGTAGAACACAGAAATGGCTGTCCCCGCACAGGAGAGCAGACAGTTCCAGGCCTCTTTTGTCTTCCATACAAAGCTGTGCAGAGAAGGCCTCTCAGACAGCAATGCCACTGACTCTCAGGATGGACCGCAGGGCTCATCCCTTAACCAGACCCTTCATCATGCATTTTTGCATTACAGTCCCTTATTCTGGCTGCCAGACGGGCACTCACAGCTTTCTAACCTGAACAGACAGAGACCGCATGTTTATCCATCCTGGAGTTGTGACATCTGATGCCCAGCTGTAACCACACCAGGTGAATGGACTCCGGAGGCATTGCTCTAGTGACCTCTCTGAGGGAACAATCCCCAGGAGGGACACAAGTCCCTCCCATATCCCAGGGGAGGAAGGCTCCAGAGAAGGGCAGCCAAGGCTGCAAGGGAGCTCAGTAAGGAAATTGTCCTGGGTGTACACATAAGATTTGAGATTATAGAAAGAACTAAAGGGTTGCTAATGAACCATTTACTTCTCAGAAAAGACACTAACAGGTTGTACACTTTCTCTTTAAGTCATGATACAATTGCTCTCCATACCCTTACGTGGAATTTAAATCTACAGGTTTCTCTTCAATTCTTTCATATGAATGTTCTGCTTAACTCCCATTGTTCACTCATTCCAATTATTCATCCATTCATTGATTCCCTCATTGGTCTTAAAGTGTGGACTGTGTCAGGCACTATGCTGGGAACTAGATATGTAAGAAAGAATTGAATATATTTCTTATGAGGTTCTCTGTTCTCTCTCTAGTGGTGGCAGACAATAGCCAGCATGTTATTAGGATGCATTTTCACAAGCTTGTATAGAACTTTGAAATATAAGAAAGTCTTTATGAGGAAAACTTCCACTTTCCTGACACCCAGTCCAAGTGTAAACTTATGCTGGCTCCTTGACCATCAGAGGCTAATAGATCTGCCTTTTGAGAAAGTGGTAGAATAGAGGGTGGGAAAAGGCACAAATGAGGGAAGGTTGTCAGGCAAGAGAAACAGTTACTTCCCAAAGGCCAGAGAAAGACTCAGCTCTCTGTTACACTGCTGGCGCTGATTAAACTTGTGGTCAACTAAATCACGACCACATCAACCTCCAAAAGTTCTAGAGAAGTTTTTACAAACTATGTCAAAACCATTCTGCCTCCCTCTTGCACTCTCTCAACTGATTTTTTTTTAACTCAAATGCTGAACTTTATGATTTTTTCCTGTTGAATTTCATCCTGTTGGATTCAATCTCCAAATCTGGTGAAATCATTATGAATTTTGCTTCTGTCATCTATTACACCAACTACTCCACCCAGCTTTAGGTCATGTGAAAATTTCACAAACATCCTCTCTTTCTGTATGCCTCTATCCAACCCATCTACCACATGGCAACCAGTGATCTTTCTAAAATCAATATCTGATCTTATTCTCCACCCACACACAATTTAAACATGGCTTGCCATCAGGACAAGTAGCCTAGCATGGAACTCAGGGACTCTCACAATTTGCCCCTTGTTTGTTTCCTCTTCAGCTCCTACCAGACATCCTCCCTGAGCTCCAAATGTACTGAACTATTCATAAGTCCTGACGACTCCATGAACACCCACTGCCAAGCGGCCTAGCTCTGCAGTTCATTTTAGGATGCACTTCTCTCTTCAGTCTCCCTGGATAATCACTCTTCATCCTTCAAGCTCAGCCGCACTGTAGCTCCTCTGGGAAGCCTTCTCTGGACAAACCCACATGCACAACCTCCCACCTTGGGTTGGTTTTACAATCTCTGTGCTTCCATGATAATTTACATGTATGTCCTAATACTCCACTTCTCAGATCAGTTAAAACTCAGAGCTGGTCAAAGTCTAGTGTTCATACAATTCGCTTAGGAATCTTGTAAAATCCAGACTCTGATTAACTTGGCCTGGGATGGTGAGACCTAAATATGCATTTCCTATAAGTTCCCAGGTCATGATGATAATGCTGGTCATGGACCACACTTTGAGTAAGAAGAGCATTATTCTTGAATATTTCATTTTCAACTGTGAACTCCTTAACATTAGACCCTATCACTTCCTCAGCTCTGAATTTCTAGAACCCAACACACTTAATGTACAAAAAAACATTTTAGATGAATTGATCCTGTGTCATATCTAGCATTCATTTTTTAAAAATGTTGAACAGGGCTACCAGAAACTACTTTCTGTGTTAGCATCAATACAATTCCATACTTCATTCAAAGTAAACCTTGGCTTTTTTATTTTTGATTCAGAAAGTTTAAAATCAAATTGTTAAAAGAAGAGCTCTAGATAGCATCTTCTGCTTTTAGCTGGGGTGAAGTAAAGGAGCTAAATATAAGTTGGCTACAAGTAACTGTATTTTATAATACTTGCATTAGCCTTTAATCAAACTACTCTCACATATTTATTTTCTTCAATGTTAATTCACAATGCCCTGTGAAACAAGGAGTATATATTCAATGGGCACACACATGCTCCAGAACCTAACTTATTGGATTTAATTCCTGACTCTGCCACTACCCTGCTCTGTGATCTCAGGAAAGTTACATAACATCTCTGGGCTTCTCTTTCCATCTCTAAAATGAGGATAACAGCTGCTGCCTCATAGGGGTGCTTTGAGAATAAAGGTGGTAATGTACCTAAGATGCTTAGATCAGTGCCTACAGGTGTTAAGCATGATATAAGTATGAGTCATTAATTTTATGCATTCAAAATATTTGAGTGCCTGCTCTATGACACGCACTCTGGTCTGAGCATCGATTACAGTAATACACAATATAAAATTAACATCTATTTTCAAGGCATGAAGCCATGGAAAAACAGACAAACTAAGGAAACAAAAAATACTTACAAATGAAATATGTGCTGTAAAGAAGCCAAACAGGGCTATCAAAGCCAGAAGAGGCATGGAGAACTAGGTTAAATAAGGTGGTCAGAATCAGACAAGGATGGGACCTCAAGGTGATGCCTGAGCGTGAGAAGCCAGCCAGGCCAGGGGTGCACTGAAATAACAGCATGCCAGGCAACAGGAACAGCCTCTGCCAAGAGCTGAGGTAGGAAATGTATAATAATATTTATCTTACAGAGGATGAACTTGAGGCTAATTGAGGTTATTTTCTAATTGTTAAGTTCTAAGCCCAATCAAAGTCAAGATCACAGCCCAATTAATAAGGCTTAATTTCCTGAGTAATATGGCTCTCATCACTCTACTGCACCATGTGTGGATCCATACAAAAGGGAAAATAAGACAAACGGCCAATCATTTGTTCATGAAATAAGCTCAGTGACTGCCCAGTCTCAGAGGGCCATAAATTTAAACTGGTCTCATCATTTATGCAACAGTCTGGATAGAAGATGAAGTGAAAGCTCAGGTCTTCTTTAAAAAACTGTCCAGGAAAAAAATGGAAGCATTCCAAGTTCTTATTTCATTGTTACTATCAGTGTATTAGTCAGCATAAATGACAGTCTTTATGAAGGCAAAATTTTATTTCTTGCATGCCTTACATTTTGGTGATGCTTTGGTAGCAACTCTGTTCACCCCATGGTCTAAGCTGAATGAAGGCTGAACTATGAATGGTTCTGAGAGTTCTGCAAGAAGTTTCACATCACTTCCACTCACACAAGGAATGTAGCTTGGCCAGACAAGTTTCATGGCCAAATTCAACATCAATGAGGTAGAAATTAGTGGGGATAAAAAATCTCCCAGAGAGGTACAATAAATATGTGGAACAATAGTATGATCTGCTACATGCACTAAACAAAGACATTCAAAATTCACACGTGGATTTAGGATAATTCAATGGCTACTGAAATATCAAGATTTGTGTGTTTACCAGTATTTGAGAGCAGTTTCTTTAAATCTGATCCATATACTTTTCCAGCAATTATTGAGTGTTGCTATGGCCAAGACTCTGTATCTATTTTTTTTTACTCTTAAACCTGTATTATTCTACCCTTAAACTCAAAGCCCCTATGTGAAAGTCTTATATGTATGTTTTTTCCAACACCATCAAGCAAGTAATTAAATTCTGATACAAACTACCTGGCATGGGTGTCAGTTCTCATGATGCAAAGCTCAGTACCACAAGATTTCCCCACCTCAGATGCCAGTCATGAATCTAGGTGTCACCCATGCTTCTGACCCAGTGGTTACAAATCCGAGGTTACCCATGGACTCCTCCTTGGGTTGAATTCATTTGTTAAAGCAGCTCACAGAACTGAGAAAAACATTTACTCATGTTTGCCAGTTTATTATAAAGAGTATTATAAAGGATACAATGAACTGGGCAAGGTAGAGGCCAAGCAGTGGAGGTAGGGCTTGGAGCATCCATGCTTTCTCTGAGAGGACACCACTCCCCCGAGCTCCATGTGTTCACCAACCCAAAGCTCTCCCAATGCTGTTTCTGGGGGTTTTTGTGGAGGCTTCATTATGTGGGCATGATTGATAAAATCATTGGCCATTGGCAATTCATTCAACCTCCAGCCCTTCCCTCTACCCTGGAGTTCCGGGGTGAGGGGGAGCAGAGTAGGAGCACGTAAGACTGAAAGTTCCTACCCTCTAATCACGTGGTTAATTCCCCCAGCAACCAATCCCCAAGCTTATGTGCTTTCCAAAAGTCACCTCATTAACATAAATTCAGGTATGCTAGAAAGGTGCTTGTTATGAATATCAAGACACTTTTATCTCTTTTATCATTTAGGAAATCCTAAGGGTTTTAGGAGCTCTGTGCCAGGAATGGGGACAAAGATCAAATATGTATTTCTTGTTATAAATCACAGTATCACAGAAAGGAGGGACTGACAGGGGACCAAGCCAAAGAAGGTTTGCTTGCAGTTCACACACACAGGAGAGGAAGGAATCGTACCACCTATCATAGTGATAATATGGAAGAACATATGGTTACATTTGAACTATTTTCAATATTAACATGGATAGCGTTCCCTATTTCTCTCTCTCTGCCTTTTTTTAGAATCCCTACAGTAACCCCATTAGTAGCAGGGCCCTACTTTCACCATGAGAAAACATAATCATTCTTAGCCATTTCACATGATCTAAGGACTAAATGTTATAAAATTTACTATAAAACTAGGAATGGTGAAAGCATCAAATATCCAAACAGATGATACTGAGGAGTTTAAAGGTTCTTAGTAACACTCCACAAATTTATTTTGGATCAGGGTATAGAGAAAGAATGGACACCTTTTTGTAGGTTGGTGACTTAGAGCCCTAGAGGATAGAAGTGTTGGCTGTGACTCACTCTATGGGACAAACTTGATGAAATGAAAAAGGAAAGAATCTTCTGGTTTTGTATTATTTTCCACTTTTCAATAATGCATTGGTACTAAAGGTTAATTTCTTGAAATTAACCCTTTTGCCAGAGACTCAGAGATCTTGAAAATGTAAATTATCTAAAATTCCTGAAGCTCTTCATCATAAGAAATGATATACGTAAAAGTGATATTTAGATGGCCACACTACATGGCAGTAGTTGAAATTGCAAAACACTTTCATATCTGTTAGTGAAATACCATACTCAGTATCTCTTCCTTGTTAACGAAGGTTTTGAAATTCACCTGAATTGAGGCTTTGGTGTTCATGGGCAAGTTGGATCAGTGGTATAGTGAGATGGCCTGGAGTTCAAAGCGAGAAGTTGGAGCCTCAGGTCTGCTACCAAATTGGGATGCAATACGTGGCAAGTCTCTTTATTTCCTTTTTCTTTTTCTTCATTTAAAAACATTAAAAGTGGAAGTAACAACACCTCTGCCTACCTTGTAGGACTGAATTAACAAATAAGGTGACGTGAGAACCTTTTATGTTAACCATGATGATAGGTACCATGTATGAGGTTTATTATGTACCAAAAATTCTACTAGATATTCTATATCCTTACTTGATTTTCCCCCACACAATGCTATTGAACAGAAAACAAAAATATTACTCTTTTACAGAGGAAGAAACTGAGACTGTGAAAGAGCACCTTACCCAAGGTCATATGAATGGAGTTTAGCAGAACTAGAGTTCAATCCAAGATCACTCTGACTCTAGGACTCAGCTAGTTAGTAAAACATTAGAAGAGGTACACAATAGCCAAGAAATGGAAACAACCTAAGTGTTCATCAGTAGATGAATGGATAAAGAAGATGTGGTACATACACACAATGGAATATTATTCAGCCATAAGAAGAAAACAAATCCTACCATTTGCAACAACATGGATGGAGCTGGAAGATATTATGCTCAGTGAAATAAGCCAGACAGAGAAAGACATGTGCCAAATGATTTTCCTCATTTGTGGAGTATAACAACAAAGCAAAACTGAAGGAACAAATCAGCAAAAACTCACAGACTCCAAGAAGGAACTAGCGGTTACCAAAGGGGAGGGATGGGGT